>NC_091127.1:3740000-4472500 GCF_040183065.1 Periplaneta americana | reverse complement strand
CACACATTCACTAATTAATCATACATTCATTAATTAATCACATATTCACTTATTTAATCACACATTCACTTATTTAGTCACATACTATTCACTCATTAATCACATATTCACTTATTAATCACATATTCACTTATTAATCACACATTCACTAATTAATCACATATTCACTTATTTAATCACATTCACTTGTTAATCACATATTCACTCATTAATCACATACTCACTTATTAATCACACATTCACTAATTAATCACATATTCACTTATTAATCACACATTCACTAATTAATCACATATTCACTTATTAATCACACATTCACTAATTAATCACATATTCACTTATTAATCACACATTCACTAATTAATCACATATTCACTTATTAATCACACATTCACTAATTAATCACATATTCACTTATTAATCACACATTCACTAACTAATCACATATTCACTTATTTAATCACATTCACTTGTTAATCACATATTCACTCATTAACCACACATTCACTAATTAAAGACACGTTTACTTCTATAATCGCCAATTCACTCTCTCAATCAAACAATTACTGGCTCAATCACCAATTCACTCGCTCAATCGCCAATTCACTCTCTCAATCAATTACTGGCTCAATCGCCAATTCACTCTCTCAATCAAACAATTACTGGCTCAATCACCAATTCACTCTCTCAATTACTGGCTCAATCACCAATTCACTCTCTCAATCAACCAATTACTGGCTCAATCACCAATTCACTCTCTCAATCAACCAATTACTTGCTCAATCGCCAATTCACTCTCTCAATCAAACAATTACTGGCTCAATCGCCAATTCACTCTCTCAATCAACCAATTACTGGCTCAATCACCAATTCACTCTCTCAATCAATCAATTACTGGCTCAATCGCCAATTCACTCTCTCAATCAACCAATTACTGGCTCAATCACCAATTCACTCTCTCAATCAACCAATTACTGGCTCAATCACCAATTCACTCTCTCAATCAACCAATTACTTGCTCAATCGCCAATTCACTCTCTCAATCAACCAATTACTTGCTCAATCGCCAATTCACTCTCTCAATCAACCAATTACTTGCTCAATCGCCAATTCACTCTCTCAATCAACCAATTACTTGCTCAATCGCCAATTCACTCTCTCAATCAATTACTGGCTCAATCACCAATTCACTCTCTCAATCAACCAATTACTTGCTCAATCGCCAATTCACTCTCTCAATCATACAATTACTGGCTCAATCACCAATTCACTCTCTCAATCAACCAATTACTTGCTCAATCGCCAATTCACTCTCTCAATCAGACAATTACTGGCTCAATCACCAATTCACTCTCTCAATCAACCAATTACTTGCTCAATCGCCAATTTACTCTCTCAATCATACAATTACTGGCCCAATCACCAATTCACTCTCTCAATCAACCAATTACTGGCTCAATCGCCAATTCACTCTCTCAATCATACAATTACTGGCTCAATCACCAATTCACTCTCTCAATCAACCAATTACTTGCTCAATCGCCAATTCACTCTCTCAATCATACAATTACTGGCTCAATCACCAATTCACTCTCTCAATCATACAATTACTGGCTCAATCACCAATTCACTCGCTCAATCGCCAGTTCACTCTCTCAATCAATTACTGGCTCAATCACCAATTCACTATCTCAATCAACCAATTAGGCCTACTTGCTCAATCGCCAATTCACTCACACAATCGCCAATTCACTCTCTCAAAGAACCAATTATTATTCGCTCAATCAGCTCTTCACTGTATTAGCCTAATCGTGCACTCACCCACTCGTTAACTACTAATTGTCTGCCTTCTCCGCGTTCAGCTTCTTGGGTCTCAATTTTTTTATTTATATTAATTATATTCTTTTTCAGTTTATCGATATTTGAACACTTTTGGATACGATTATTGTGCATTCTATCCAGTTCCCTTTATCATCTACGTTCAAGAATAATTGACCTTTGGCCCGCTCCGTCCTACTCTTTTACGGATTGCGAAACAACTTTAGACATTCGCAAATTATTAGACTCTATAACCATGCCGTCAGCGTGGTGCAAGGACAATGCACAACAAACACAAGCCCAGTCCTAGCGGGAAGAAGATGTGCCTGTTTCCACTGCTGTGTCTAGAATTGAAGCTGGTTCGCTGAAATTAGTCAGAAACGCGACTGCTGTATTCGCGTGTGAACTCAGTATCTTCAGCATAAAAATAAATTTTATTTTTTTTATATCGCCGTATTCCATTTCATTTGGAACAACCTTTAACGACTGCAAAAAAATTGTCATCTCATCTCGTGTTACTTTAAATTCCTGCTTCATTCATATACGACAGTTCGGTAACTAATTGAGGCATTTAAACCTAAGTTTTCATCTGTCATACCCTTGCGCAGCATCTCCTTTGTTTAGCCTTCTAGCTATACTTTCTTTAAATCGCACTCAGCTGTCCTGTGTTACAAGCCCGCCGACATACAGCAGGTTGCTGTTCTATGTGTTACGTAATTAAGGAATACATTTCCCAGAACAAACGTTCCGCTGCTCACGAAGAACTGGAAGCTTGTCTCCTGCTTTCACTCCAGACGAGTCTGTGCATTTGCTGCGGACCTTAAGTCGAGCCCCGTTTCCACTCTCTCATATTCTGCCTCCTTCCAAATAGTTTAACACTGTTTAAGAAAACTTTGATACTTTAAGACGAGAGAGAAAAAAATGTGACTTTCCTGTTATAATTTAATCAAAAGATAATTATCGAAACTCCAGCGGAAACTGCTTCAATTTTTTGTCTTGCGTTTCTTCCATGCTACAGAGTGATTTATATAGAACTGACACATTTCTTTCATTAATTGTTTCAAAACGAATTGTGCTAGCGACAACATTATTATACCTAAAATGTAGAGGAATTTTGGGAGATTATTTACCTCTATAGCAAATGTTGTCCGGCGTTGCCAAATCCGGAGATCTCGGTGGCCACAGGTTCCTGGAAATTATTCGGTCGTCACATAACCGGATGAATGGAACCATGCTTCATCTGTGAACCATGTGATGGACAGTATGGCAGGATTTTGCACATTGAACGTCTGAAACCAACGACAATAATTCAATCTTTTATCCTTATCTGGTTCCTGTAGCTGATGAACAACCGTAACCCTATATGGCTTTAGGCTCTCTGACACATTGAGTAGGTGTACCCTGTCTCCTGCGACAAACGTCTTAATGATTTTTTGGGTGACTGCTCCAGTCGTGCTCTTACGTCAACAACAACCGTGGGAAGCCTAGATGAACGATGCTTACCCTTTTCACTCACCAGAGATCAAGTTGTTTCCAATTTGTTTACCACTCCCAGTATTGTGTTTCTTTTGGGAGGATTGCGAACACCAAATTATCTCTGGTATGCCCTTTGAGTAGCTGTAATTGAATTCGTAATCCAGTATTGCTTCACAAGGAAGAGTCGTTGATTTAATGTGTACTGCATTTTCACGTTGACACAAAATGTCGAAAACAGCTGCCAACAATAGGAATAAAACATAAACATCTGCGCATCTAGTGACAAGGAATCGAAACTCCAGAACATTCTGCTTAATTTGGTGCTAAAATTGGGTCATTGAATGAATTTCCAACGGAAGGGCAAGCATCGTTCATCTAGGCTTCCCACGGTTGTTGTTGACGTAAGAGCACGACTGGAGCAGTCACCCAAAAAATCATTAAGACGTTTGTCGTAGGAGACAGGGTACACCTACTCAATGTGTCAGAGAGTCTAAAACCATATAGGGTTACGGTTGTTCATCAGCTACAGGAACCAGATAAGGATAAAATATTGAATTATTGTCGTTGGTTTCAGACGTTCAATGTGCAAAATCCTGCCATATTGTCCATCACATGGTTCACAGATGAAGCATGGATCCATTCATCCGGTTATGTGACGACCGAATAATTTCCAGGAACCTGTGGCCACCGAGATCTCCGGATTTGACAACGCCGGACAACATTTGCTATAGAGGTAAATAATCTCCCAAAATTCCTCTACATTTTAGGCATAATAAGTTGTCGCTAGCACAATTCGTTTTGAAACAATTAATGAAAGAAATGTGTCAGTTCTATATAAATCACTCTGTATCTTAACGCCTGCGATGCCGAGTGGTTAAACCTTCAGCCTGTTAGGCAGGCGGTCTGGATTCGAGTCCCGGTCAGGTCTGAAATTTTTCATGGAAAAATCTATAGTGACACTCATGGTAGACAAGATCGTAGTTGTCGCAGTGCTGGGTCGTAGTGTCCCATCCCGAAATCCTATTCCATTCCTATGCTCTGTTAAACGGATGGCTTTGCACCGTGCCAAGCAAAATAACAGGCAGCCCTGCAGGCCTTGTGGAGTTTGTGTATTGCTCCAGTCTGACATGATTGGTTAAGGGGACACTCAACTTAAAAATTGCAGAAAAAGTGTCATAGAAATGAAAAATTAAATTTCTACACTAATTTACGTGACAGAACTAAATCAATATGCAGAATTCTTCCCCTAGTCATTGAGAAGTCATAGGCAAATGCACAAAGCCAAAAAATAAAAAAAAAAAGATAATTAAAAGTGATATTTCAATTAATGATTGATTAAAAATTGAAATATTTTTTATTTTGAAAAGTATTGGATCTAATGAGCTAAGATTTTGCATGTTACTTTCCATGTGTATATTAAACTTTTTCCTCAAATTTGAAAAAGATTTGGTCAAATAGGAAAAAAGTTGCAAAATATAGTTGAGTGCCCCCTTAAGAGGATAAACTACATTAGTGGTGATTAAATGCATAATGATAGACTATAGTAGCTATGTGTCATCTTTATAACATGCATTTTTACTAAAATAATCAACAAAACAATGTCAGTTCTACCTAATATTTACTTTCGATTCTTAAAATATTTTTTTATTTACGGAACAATCTGGATGGCTTGCGGAAGGTTGTGAACACAATCACAAAATAAGAAGAGAACACTGTACGTAGTTGGAACAGCCAACTCACCCAACACAAGAGTACGAAATAAATTTGCATTTCTCGCTTTATATTTGAGCTGAAGATGTACTCCACCCATGCAAATATACAAGATTAACATATATGCCTGCTATTCATGAGGGATTATCTTAAGCAAGATTCTTTAATGTTCAAGCGTGACTCTGATCTCCAGTAATTATAAAGGGCGGATGAAGACGAACTGTCGACAGCCAAGTGCCCTTCGCGTTTCACTTGAAATCAGCGTTGCCAACCCCATGTGCTGAAATTTTGCTAGCCATCGCTTTTCTCCCTAGAAAGGACTAAATTTCCCTAATAAACTGCAAAATATAGCTTATTATTAATTAAAAATCAATTATTGCAATTCTGCAGACTAATTACAGTATTTATTCAACACTTTATTTATTTATTTATTTATTTATTTATTTATTTATTTATTTATTTATTTATTTATTTATTTATTTATTTATTCAAACTGGTGCAGTTAGGGCCATCAGGCCTTCTCTTCCACACAACCAAAATACAAATGCGCATATATTTATTTATTTATTTATTTATTTATTTATTTATTTATTTATTTATTAGGTATTTGTATAGTAATCTATTTATTTTGTTATTTTTATTTACTAATTTATTTATTTATTTATTCAAACTGCTGCAGTTAGGGCCATCAGGCCTTCCTTTCCACACAACCAAAATACAAATACGAATATATTTATTTACTTATTTATTTATTTATTTATTTATTTATTTATTTATTTATTTATTTATTTATTTATTTATTTATTTATTTATTTATTTATTTATTTATTTATTTATTTATTTATTAGGTATTTGTATAGATATCTATTTATTTAGTTATTTTTATTTACTAATTTATTTATTTATTTATTTATTTATTCAAACTGGTGCAGTTAGGGCCATCAGGCCTTCTCTTCCACACAACCAAAATACAAATACGCATTTATTTATTTATTTATTTATTTATTTATTTATTTATTTGTATAGTAACATATTTATTTAGTTATTTTTATTTACTAATGTATTTATTTATTCATTTATTTATTCATTCAATCGGTCCACACCTGTGGTGTAACGGTCAGCGCGTCTGGCCGCGAAACCAGGCGGCCCGGGTTCGAATCCCGGTCGGGGCAAGTTACCTGGTTGAGGTTTTTTCCGGGGTTTTCCCTCAACCCAACACGAGGAAATGCTGGGTAACTTTCGGTGCTGGACCCCGGACTCATTTCACCGGCATTATCACCTTCATATCATTCAGACGCTAAATAACCTAGATGTTGATACAGCGTCGTAAAATAACCCAATAAAATTTAAAAAAAATTCATTCAATCTGGTGCAGTTATGGTCAACAGGCCTTCTCTTCCACACAACCAAAATACAAATAGGCATATACAAAAAAAAAAAACAAATACAGAGCAGAGAGAAGTAGATAAGAAATAGAAATAAAAGTATTGGACAACAAACAAAGGCTTTCATGTAATGGAACGAAGTATAGTCTAACAAGTACTAGTATTATAATTTTACATACTATTTTTTTTCAATGGATTAATTTAATTTTGAAAACCCTTCCTGGTGATTTTATCGTCTCCTCTCCTGGTGAAAAGTGTTTGAAGTCAGCTCTGAGCACGAAAGTTCTCCAACAAGCAAATGAAAGGGATCCTAACGATGCGCCTTAAATCATTGTAGAGGTCATCATCATCATCCTTCACGAATTAGGCCTCTGTAGACCTGTTTCGGCCCCATCTAGCAGTCTTCTAAAAGGTCTTCCTGGTCGACGATGTCCTCTAGGTTTATACTGCATCATAATTTTTGGGATTCTTGAATTTTCCATTCTTCTTACATGATCTAGCCAATTGAATTTGTATCTGCTGATTTTTTCTTCTACTGACTCTACTTCTAATTGTTCTAAAATTTCTTCATTCCTTTTTCGGTCTAAAAGAGTATGTCCTGCTGTCCTCCTCAAAAATTTCATTTCCGTTGCTTTGATTCTGTTCATGTCTTTTTTATTTAATGTCCAATTCTCGCTTCCGTATAGAAGGATGGGTAATGCTAGTGTATTATATATTTTTATTCTTGTAGATTTTTGTACTAATTTAGCTTTTAATGTATTGTTTATTATTCCTAGAATTTGTGTAAATTTGGTAATTTTCTTGTTCACATCTTTTTCATTTTGATAAGATATTTCACAACCCAGATAATTGAAATTTTGCACTTGTTCGAGGCATTGGTTATTGTGTATTATCTTACTTCTCACTGGGTCTTGTCCTAAAAATGCCATTACTTTTGATGTTTGTGCTGAAATTTCCATCCCAAAATCTTTTAATATTTTATTTAATGTATACAATCCTCTTTGTAAATTATCCTCTGAATTGGAAATTATGACTTGATCATCGGCATGGAGTAAGGTATTTAATGTTAGAGCACTGGTTATTTTGATTCCTGATGTGTAGATTTGGTTCCATTTTAAAATAATTTCATTTATATACATATTAAATAAAGTTGGTGATAGTGGACAACCTTGTCGAACTCCATTATTAACTAATTTTCTTTCGAATATACAGTTATTTATTTTGACACTTATTTTGTTGTCTGTGTAGATTTCTATTATATTTTGTAATAGCAAATTTGGAATATTTTTATCTTGTAATATGTCGAATAAAAGGTCTCTTCGGACTTTATCAAAAGCTTTCACAAAATCAATAAAAGCTATACGGGTTTCTAAATTAAATTCTCTTCTTTTTTCTAACAATAGTTTGATACTAAATAATGGATCTACACATGATCTTCCTTTTCTAAAGCCATTTTGACACTCCAGAAGGAAAGTTTCAGCATGTTTTTTTTAATTTTTCATTTAAAATCCTACTAAATATCTTATAACATGTGTTGAGGATACTAATCCCTCTATAGTTTTCAACATTCTGTTTATCTCCTGTTTTATATATGGGAATAATTACACTATTTTTCCATTCTTCCGGTAAAGTGGCAGTCAGATATATTCTGTTTAGAAATCATTGTAGAGGTACACAAAGTAAATACTGAGGCGCAATAGGGAGCAGGATGGCTGCAGTTTTTGTTACAAGTGCGAGTTGCAACCGCGTGGGCAGTGGACAAGCAGGGAGGCCTTCGCTGAAGGTTAGGTGCGAGCGTTTGTGTTCTGCGCCGGCGCGTGGGGGATGCCGCCTGCCAACTGGTTGCGACCACTCATCCTCCCGGAAAGGACAGCACCTCGCGCACAGTCGCATCTTCAACGAGCCGCCCGCCCACGTGACATGCAATACGTCCGATGTCATGTACAGATCCTCCCACACTGCGACTGCGCGGAGGAATTGTCAAAATCTGTGCGGAGGAAATATAATTTATAATGTTGCCAGTTTTGTACAATCCTTGTATTTTCTGCAGCCTCCTCCTCCATATTCAATTCAGACATTTTCCTGCTGGATAGGATAACATAAATCCACAAGAGAAATCACTATCGGTTTTCAAGTAAGTTTGACCTTTTGAACATGGCAAGGTTGATAATAGGAGGAAGAAAAATGAATTGCATAAGATCTGCTGATGACTGACGTTGTTAGCAGAAGAGGAGATGATAGTAAGGGGCGTCTGGCCGCGAAACCAGGTGGCCCGGGTTCGAATTCCGGCCGGGGCAAGTTACGTGGTTGAGGTTTTTTCCCTCAATCCAATACGAGCAAATACTGGGTAACTTTCGACGCTGGACCCCGGACTCATTTCACTGGCATTATCACCTTCATTTCATTCAGACGCTAAATAACCTAGATGTTGATACAGCGTAGTAAAATAACCCAATAAAATAATAGTACATTATGCAACGAGCCTATAATGATAGTAATTAAGAATCGAGTATGGATATTTATGAAACGAGCGCAAGCGAGTTTCATAATTTTCATACGAGCTTCTTAATTACCATTATAGGCGAGTTTCATACGACTTTTTATGCTCGAACATATTTCTAACTTGAAATTACTGGTATTCAGATGTATACATTTTATTTGTATCTGACAAGACCGGAAGTGACTTTGTTCTAGGTCGTGAATTGTGAGATGTGCGCAGACGCGAAAGTATTGATTTTTTCCGAGGAACAATAATGCCATTGACCTTGACGTAGTCCCGTTAAACTTGATAATATTATAATATTATAACCTTGATTATTGAATTCGACATTGAAAAACGAGATGACAAATTGAATTTATTTGAATATTATTTACAATTAACGCTAATTATTATAGTAACAGAACATAATCTTCTGCGTCAGTATTGGATTTCCTGCCTCCGTGACTTTTCGCTAATTCTCTTTCGATTGCATATCCGAGAATAATCGATACTTGAAGTTTTATAACGGTACAAATCTAACTTGTCATTGGCTGAGCACCTGTAAGCTGAGTTGTCATTGGCTGAACACCTGTACTTTAATGAGTAGGTGTACTTTAATGACATGAATTAAAGGACTGCTACCAGGTGTATAATTACTACATTTCGGCATGGTCGAGCATAATAGTACATTATGCAACGAGCCTATAATGGTAGTAATTAAGACGCGAGTATGTTGATGAAACGAGCGCAAGCTCGTTTCATAATTTTCATACGAGCATCTTAATTACCATTATAGACAAGTTTCATGCGACTTTTTATGCTCGACCATATTTCTAACTTGAAATTATTCAAAAGTATTCATGTTATTCTTATCTGACTGGGGAGCGGAACTGACCTAGTGCAATATCTCGTAATTTGTGAGATGTGCGCAGACGCGAAAGTATTGATTTTTTCCGAGAAACAAATGTCATTGACCTTCATATAACCTGAAGAGTAAAATAAAGATTAATCTTAATATAACCTAGAAATTGATTTAGACATTGAAAAACGAGATGACAAATTGAATTTATTTGAATATTATTTACAATTAACGCTAATTATTATAGTAACAGAACATAACCTTCTGCGACAGTATTGGATTTCCAGCCTCCGTGACTTTTCGCTAATTCTCTTTCGATTGCATATCCGAGAATAATCGATACTTGCGCTTTCATATTGCTACAATGGTGTTTTCTGATTGGTGGAACACTTGAACTTTAATGAATAGGTGTACTTTAATGAGGTCCATTAAAGGGCTGCTACCAGGTGTATAATTACTACATTTCGGCATGGTCGAGCATAAATCCACAAGAGAAATCACTATCGGTTTTGAAGTAAGTTTGGCCTTTTGAACATGGGAAGGTTGATAATAGGAGGAAGGAAAATGAATTGCATAAGATCTGCTGATGACATGGCGTTGTTAGCAGAAGAGGAGATGATACTAAGGGATATCCTATTGGAGCTAAATGACAGCTGTGAGCAGTATGGAATGAAGATAAATCCAAATAAGACGAAGACCATGGTTACTTACTTACTTACTTACTTACTTACTTACTTATTGGCTTTTAAGGAACCCGGAGGTTCATTGCCACCCTCACATAAGCCCGCCATCGGTCCCTATCCTGAGCAAGATTAATCCAGTCTCTGTCATCATATCCCACCTCCCTCAAATCCATTTTAATATTATCTTCGCATCTACGTCTCAGCCTCCCCAAAGGTCTTTTTCCTTCCGGCCTCCCAACTAACACTCTATATGCATTTCTGGATTCGGCCATACGTGCTACATGCCCTGCCCATCTCAAACGTCTGGATTTAATGTTCCTAATTATGTCAGGTGAAGAATATGACACTATGAATACAAAAACAATAATTGCAATATATAACATAATATTTTTAGTAGGTTATTTTACGACGCTTTATCAACATCATAGGTTATTTAGCGTCTGAATGAGATGAAGGTCATAATGCCTGTGAAATGAGTCCGGAGTCCAGCACCTAAAGTTTACCCAGCATTTGTTCATATTGGGTTGAGGGAAAACCCCGGGAAAAACCTCAACCAGGTAACTTGCCCCGACCGGGAATCGAACCCGGGCCACCTGGTTTCGCGGCCAGACGCGCTAACCGTTACTCCATAGGTGTGGACAGCATAATATAAAAATTACCAATATATGTAAATAAACCAAACAAAAATTTACTCTATTAAGGTACGATCACAAGCCGCTACTTTTGCAGCGCTGCAGTACAAAAAACTGCGCAACTCTCGTACTGCGACCTGTGAACAACGGTGCAACCCGAAAAGTAGCGCTGCCGAACCTGCAGCTCGCTACTTTTCCATGCTGCGCGCAGCTTAGAAGTAGCGACGTGTGAACAGGGTTTTCAGGGTTGCGGCCGCAGCATTTTTGATATCGGTTTTGTTGAAACTTTTGCTGCGGTTGCAACCAGTGTTATCACCCAAATGTGCCAATGATACTTTTATTGTTTGGATATATTTTAATGTTAGATGTGATGAAAATAAATTATTTGCAACAGTTATTAAATACACAACACAGTCTGAGCATAATTGCTGACGATATAATTCATTTTTTAAATTTTCCGTAGCGTAGTACCAAACAGGAGGGTTGTCAACATTGATTACGTGAATATACTGTTGGTTATCATTTAAGTATATAGGCCTTTTTAAAAGCTTTATAGTAAAAATAATGCCAATTTCTGAATATTAGTCATGGCAGAAAAGCAAATAATAGATAAGGAAGCTTTCGCATGAGTTTCTTAATAATGCGAACATAACCACAAAATGTATATTGAGAAGTCAACACGGAGATGGAAACCTGCAGCATGACTGCGGCTGCAAAAGTAGCGCCTTGTGTGTGAACAGACTCGCAACCTCCAGTTACAACTTTTGCTGCACTCGGGTTGCGCAGCACGAAAAGTAGCGTGCAGCGTGCTACTTTTGGCTTACGTGTGAACACGACACGCAACTTTTGCAGCTGCAGTATAAAAGTAGCGCTGCAAAAGTAGCGACGTGTGACCGTACCTTTAGATATTTCTCATCGCTTCACTGTTCATACAAATAATTTTTTTAGAGTATTAATTTCTTTTTTCTACATTTTCTTCGAATGGATGAAAGAATTGTTCAATGTTAAAATCGGTTCCGAGTTCATCCCAATTTTGTGACTTTCATTTCAAAATAAAACGTACAAGTCTTGTGCTAAATATTGTTTCAAGGTGATCTCTAGATCGGTGTTCCATATCTCTAGATCGAAATCTACTCAGGAAGCTGTTATTCACTGCAGGCGTGAAACCAGGACTGTTATTGAAAATATTTCATATTCGTCATGGAAATAATCTGACACTCCTTATTTTCAATTTCCATTCCGGTTCCTTTTTTGTCTGTCCTCAGAGTTCCGTGCAATTCTCGCAGTCGACTTTTACATAACAGTCAATAACGTGCAATTCCCAGCAGGTGCAGCTCATAATGATATGTCTTCAGCGGTGATAATGACTGCATGGGCGTGGGACTAGGCCCGGGGCCACAGAGCGGCTGGTGCTGTCAAAGGAGATCGTATCAATCGGTCCAGGAAGCCTACAACTTCCTGGTCCATCTTTTGATTTGACTGCCCTTTATATGGACTTGCAGACAAATTCCAGCTCTCAGGCAACCAAACAAATACGAATTATCCGTTGGTACTGGAAAGTGAGTCAATATTTTGACCGACTCGTGACGTACAAATCTGTTTTGTGGTCGTGTAGTTTGCCTTCACTATGTGTACTATCATGGCTTTGAGTAAATTGTATTGTGAAACACGTTTAGAGCATAGACCTGCTCTTGTATTGCCCTGTGTTGTCTCAAACGTTGATTTTGTACCTCACTGACACTAGGGTAAGGTTGCCTATATCGCACCACTTTATCATTTATAATTTTTATGCTCGACCATGCCGAAATGTAGTAATTATACACCTAGTAGCAGACCTTTAATGCACGTCATTAAAGTACACCTACTCATTAAAGGCCAGGTCTTTCAGCCAATGACGACTCAGGTTACAACTGTTCAGCCAATGACAGGTCAGCTTTCTACCGTTATAAAACCGCAAGTATAGATTATTCTCGGATATGCAATCGAAAGAGAATTAGCGAAAAGTCACGGAGGCTGGAAATCCAATACTGTCGCAGAAGGTTATGTTCTGTTACTATAATAATTAGCGTTAATTGTAAATAATATTCAAATAAATTCAATTTGTCATCTCGTTTTTCAATGTCTAATTTAGTTTCAATGCTATCTCTGTAGGTTCTTATGGCCTAGCAAGGTCAATGTGGACATCTGTTCCTCGGAAAAAATCAATACTTTCGCGTCTGCGCACATCTCACAACATATGGAACATTGCTCCTGGTCAGATACAATAAAATTAATAATATCAAGTTAGAAATATGGTCGAGCATAAAAAGTCGTATGAAACTGGCCTATAATGGTAATTAAGAAGCTCGTATGAAAATTATGAAACTCGCTTGCGCTCGTTTCATAAATATCCATACTCACTTCTTAATTACCTTAATTATAGGCTCGTTGCATAATGTACTATTATTGAACAATACAGTTTTTATTTTCTGCATTCCTTTACAGAGGTACATTCCCAGAACATTTGCCTTTCATGTAAAGAGGAATCCTTGAATTTGATTTTATATTTTTTAATTAGAATGACATTTTCGAAACACTTGTCAGTGGTGTCATTTAGGCAACTAGTTTCCTAAATAGCACTTGTGGTTTCTTAAATCGCACCTCTTTATCTGCAAGGAACAGGATGAAGGAAAGCTTTTAATATTGAACATATTGAACAGTATTTAATATGAATAATGTAATAAATGCAAATTACAAGCTTATTGAAATTAATGAAAGAGAGTAATGGATCTTCGAATGAAATACATCAGAGGGATATATTATTTTTGTTATCGATATGAACAAAAATCACGATCCTACTCGCAATAGTTACCGAATAAGAGGTTGTTAAACATAAAAAAAACATTTTTTCTGAAAAAAAAAAACTATTAACTTTCCACCAATATCATATTATAAATTTTGGTTACATAACCTACAACATGAGCTATTCTCTCTCAAAATTTGCTAGGCTAATTCACTTCCTCTCTGTACATTGTTGCCAAGGAGTTCTCAGTAATAACAGAAGCCTAAGACAATGAGGTGTAGTGTTAAACGTTTTGGTTTTATTCGAACAAGAAATGTTATTTATGCTCGACCATGCCGAAATGTAGTAATTATACACCTGGTAGCAGCCCTTTAATGGACATCATTAAAGTACACCTATTCATTAAAGTTCAGGTGTTCCACCAATCAGAAAACACCATTGTAGCAATATGAAAGCGCAAGTATCGATAATTCTCGAATATGCAATCGAAATACAACTAGCGAAACGTCACGGAGGCTGGAAATCCAATACTGTCGCAGAAGATTACGTTCTGTTACTATAATAATTAGCGTTAATTGTAAATAATATTCAAATAAATTCAATTTGTCATCTTGTTTTTCAATGTCTAAATCAATTTCAAGGCTATATGAAGAGTAATGTTTATTTTACTCTCTAGATTATATCAAGGTCAATGACATTTGTTTCTCGGAAAAAATCAATATTTTCGTGTCTGCGCACATCTCACAATTTACGAGATATTGCACAAGGTCAGTTCCGCTCCTCAGTCAGATAAGAATAACATGAATACTTATGAATAATTTCAAGTTAGAAATATGGTGGAGCATAAAAAGTCGTATGAAACTTGCCTGTAATGGTAATTAAGACGCTCGTATGAAAATTATGAAACTCGCTTGCGCTCGTTTCATAAACATACTCGCGTCTTAATTACTACCATTATAGACTCGTTGCATAATGTACTATTATAGATGAAGAGATTATAAGGAGAGAATGGAGCCGTGGTTGAATGTGGAAGACTAGAATAACAGAAATACCCAGAAGGAATGTGCTCCACAATCAATTGTCAACCATAAATGTCGGAATCAGACCTTCAAATGAGATATAAAACCTGAATGTGAATCATTTGTGAACATCTCGAGTTATTACTAGGCGCAATATAATTCCTATAAGGCACGCACGCCACAGCAAACAGATCCGAAGACACAATTGGCTTCATTAGTGTCGGTCGCTCTACCATAAACAATAACATGTGGCTGCAAAAACGCCCAGTCCTTTCCTGGAACACACAGTTCCACTTTTTGTGCTGTGGATATCTCTTGCAATCAGGTCAGGGTGTGATTTATTCTCGCTACTTGCGCGCTCCGTAGTCTATCGAGCTAGGGGTGGGTGCGTGTCTAAGTTCGAAATAACTTCCACCCAACTAAATATCATTTGACTGACTTGTGGTCATTTATTATTTGCTAGGACATACGAAGAAGGACAGCCTTGGTACTAATTCGTACTGGTCCCACGCAGAAGTTGGTAGGATATTTGTTTCGCGGTGCTGGTGTATTTGTTCTGAAACGGAGCGACTGGAATTTAAGTGATATTAATTGCATACAGCTAGAGTGCCCAAATACGGCCACTTTATTCTGCTTCAGCACGCGTAGTGTCACTGTTTTCGTTTCAAGTTGCTCATTATCATGTAGAAGGTTACAAAAGTAGGCGTTCACGTAACGTTAATGAAATCACGCAGAAATGAAAAAAAATAGTAATATACGTTACAAGAGCGGTATGTTGACGTTTTCATGGTTGAGGAAAAGATTGAAAAAGCGAAACGTAGTTGAGCTTTTTTAATTTCCGAGAACATGAAAACAAACATACCGCTCGTGTATCGTACATTATTTTGTGCGAAGATCGTTTATTACATACCTGAAAGACGAATTTCTAATTAGTTGCAATGAAATCTCCATGTTCATTTCTGTTCAATGACGGCAACTTCGGAAAACCAAAATATCTTTCTTGTTTATTGTTGCTATAAAATGTTTTCTGTGTTTACTATACTCCAGCAGGCCGTGATATACGTCTGTATTTTTTTTCCCCCAGTCTATAAATGCGAACTTAAAACAAACGGTAAGGTTATGTAATGATTTATTTTTCATTTTAATATTTTAACAATATTATTTATATAACATATTGCAGTAATAACATCGGCATCTGGAATCTTGTTGATTTTTTCACGGCTTCCTTAATGTTACTTGTATCAGAAATGCAATAAGTTTCGTGGAGTAGTAGACTTTACTTAATTTTTGCAAATATTTAAAAACAATAATTAACAGTGCAATTTAGGTGAAATTGCAGTGGTAAGTTTCCAATTTATAATTATTACTATGTTAAACGTCTCTAAAAATAATATGTTAAAAGCCTAAAGCAGTAAAATGAATGTCGCGCTTAAGCGGTAAGAAGAGGGAAATTGTTATGTGTGTTACGTTGGGAATACTGAATGTGGTATTTCACACTTACCGCGTATTGGTTCTGTGCGGAAAACAAGCAAATACGCACGATCTCGCACAAAAGTTATTTAAACTGTACATGTATAGTACTGAAGAACGTGTATTTAACCATTTTGGAGTAGAATACATTTCTCATATATTGTTCACTTGAAGAAAGAAGATAGGGCTTACACTAACTTTCAAAGATATCTGACGCCTACTAATAGAGAGAGAGTTTTGGTATAGACATAATATTAACTGTTATGCAGCAAGTGACATATGCATTCTCAAGTTTATTTGCTGTACTAACATCTCCTGAAGCCGAATGTAGACGAAGTTTATGAAGTTCCGGTTGCTGTCACATCAGCAAAGTTATGTCTGATGGCAAAATTTTGTAACATTGCAAAAGAAGCAGATTGTAAAAATTCGATAATGAATTAATTTGTATATATTTCATACATTTTATCTTTCCACTCTCGCGGTAGTGCACGATGTTGAGTGTGGAAAGGTAAAATGTATATCCTGTATGTAATAATTATCTGTAGTGACTACTTTAATTTCTACATAAAATATGTGAGAGAAAGTATACGTCACTTGGGAATTTTTTATTTTATGGCTTTATTAAATATGAGCTAAGATTTTCACGGCTTTCAACTTGTCGCGGATTTTTGTTACATTTTCTTTTTATATAATACGCATATTTCAGTTATATTAACCTACCGATTGTTCTGTACGGTTGTGAAACTTGGACTCTCACTTTGAGAGAGGAACGGAGATTAAGGATGTTTGAGAATAAGGTTCTTAGGAAAATATTTGTGGCTAAGAGGGATGAAATTACAGGAAACTGGAGAAAGTTACTCAACGCAGAACTACACGCATTATATTCTTCACCTGACATAATTAGGAACATTAAATCCAGACGTTTGAGATGAGCAGGGCATGTAGCACGTATGCGCGAATCAAGAAATTGCATATAGAGTGTTAGTTGGGAGGCCGGAGGAAAAAAAGACCTTTGGGGAGGCCGATAAGTAGATGAGAGGATAATATTAAAATGGATTTGAGGGAGGTGGGATATGATGATAGGAACTGGATTAATCTTGCTCAGGACAGGGACAGATGGCGGGCTTATGTGAGGGCGGCAATGAACCTGCGGGTTCCTTAAAAGCCATTTGTAAGTAAGTATAATACGCATAGTTATTGAGATACGTATGTTTTCCTTCATCAGATAAGATAAGTCTTGGTTTCCTTGGTAACGGAGATAGAGGACAGATAGGCCTATTTCTTCCCTGTCTTCTGTTGGAGGGGCTGAAACGGACTTCAGAAACTTTTGATCTTTCTAATCTGGCTTCAGTTACGTGTCGTTATGCTATACTACTGTATTACCACAATTATTTAGGACCTACTGTGCGGACAACGCAGTCGTTCTTCCACTATAGAATCATTTTCACTGCGCATTCTAAGACGTATTTGTTTATAGTGTTAATTATCTGCCATATTAGTTCTGGGAAACACTCCATACCATTAATACCCGTAACTGAATTCTGGGATTTCCGATTGTTTTTTCCTTCTGGCACAGAAGTAAACCCTCTATGAAAACTTGAATATTGCATAACAATGAACAGGTGTAACTGTATTATGCGAAACGATCTATTGTTCAAACTTTAAACAAAAACCATCATTGGGAAGAAGGGCTTGTGGTTATATGACAAGTGAAGTGTTTAGAACAATTCCTGGAAAGACGCTCAGATGTCCAGAAGTCTGTATTTAGTTAAGAAAATTGTGTTCCAGTGACAGAGTGGGGTACATAAAAACCTGTCGACCTACGCGCCCATATTGGGCTGCTCTGGTTTGTGTCAATTGCAAATGCAGACCCAATAATGTGCTATTTGTATTGCTTAATGTTGCGTCGCTCCGAGAATTAACGGGTTTCCAATTAAAGGGGGAATTCTAAGAACTGACAACGCCCACTTTCCTTTATATACACTTCCTCCAAACTCGTGTCATGACGGCGCCATTTTGTAGTGAACGAGTATGAAATGTTTATTTAAAATCGCCTGAATTTTCATCTGTGTCTGATGATTTGACTTCTTATTTTCCCCTATTTTTTCTTGTATTTTACTTTCCTAAGCGTATTCATCTCTATTATCTGCAGTATCTGTTTTTTAAGAACCCTCTCCTGTCAATATTGGTCTTATTAAGGATTTACATAGCTGTGGCCGGGAGGAAAAAGGTCTTAAGTAAAAATTTTATACTTTTAAGGAGAGCAGTAGAAGGATTGAAATTGGTTTCAATTATAGAGTTTTTTTTAATTAAGAGGTTTTTCCTGGATATTATTTGTTTATATTTCTTCTAAAATAGGTAATGTTGCTCATTTAACAATTTTCTTGGTTATTTCCAAAAATAGCCACACTTAAGCTCTTTTAAGACTAGAAGCCAAGCTGAGTAGAAGGGACTATTTAAACATTGCACCTTTTTCATGTCAAAATAAATGAGAAATGTAAGTTATTAGGAATGCAAAATGGGTCTTAAACAATTATAGGACTGTTTACCCTGGTGCTTAAAGTTTTAAAAGGAAAGGACATCATGTGTGTTAAAATGGTTAAAATACAATTTAGACCTTTTTAATAGGGAAGCATGGAAAGTAAACATGTGATGTTTGTAAGGAATAAAGTATTAAATATTCTGAAGTCCTTTATTCCGTGTGTGCTCGATTCAAAAAGTACTTAGGACATTTGGTAACGCTCTATAAATCCAGTTAGGAATCTTATTTGACTTCAGCCGTTTTACCAGATTGTAGATAATTGTTTTCGCTTTCAGAATATCTAAAAATCTCATTTTCATAAAAAATTGACTTAAAACCTTTTTCCTCCCGGCCACAGATAGTATTATTTTGGTTCTCTTCTGAAATAATAATTTTTTTTTCATATTAAATTACTTTTAAACAACTTGATATTTCAAAACCTTGTTTTTATGTTTAATTTTTATGTTTCATTACTTGTTATTATTATTATTGTTGTTATTGTTATTATTATTGTTAGTATTATTATTATTGTTGTTGTTATTGTTGTTATTAATATTGTTATTATTGTTATTATTATTGTTATTGTTACTATTATTGTTGTTGTTATTGTTGTTATTATTATTGTTGTTGTTGCTGTTATTGTTGTTGTTATTATTATTATTGTTATTGTTAGTATTACTATTATTGTTGTTGTTATTGTTATTATTATTGTTGTTGTTGTTGCTGTTATTGTTATTATTGTTATTGTTAGTATTACTATTATTGTTGTTGTTATTGTTGTTGTTATTGTTGTTGTTGTTGCTGTTATTGTTGCTGTTATTATTATTATTGTTATTGTTAGTATTACTATTATTGTTGTTGTTATTGTTGTTATTATTGTTGTTGCTGTTATTGTTGTTGTTAATATTATTGTTATTATTATTGTTGTTATTATTAGTCTATTATTATTGTTCTTGTTATTATTGTTATTATTATTATTGTTGTTGCTGTTATTGTTGTTGTTATTATTATTATTGTTATTATTATTGTTGTTATTATTAGTCTATTATTATTGTTCTTGTTATTATTGTTATTATTATTATTGTTGTTATTGTTGTTGTTATTATTACTATTATTGTTATTATTATTATAATTATTGTTATTATTAGTCTATTATTATTGTTGTTCTTGTTATTATTGTTGTTGTTATTGTTGTTATTATTACTATTATTGTTATTATTATTGTTATTATTATTAGTCTATTATTATTGTTGTTGTTCTTGTTATTATTATTATTATTATTATTATTATTATTATTATTCATAAATATTCTAACCGAGCGGGCTAGCGGCGTGGTAGAGGGCTGGCCTTGCATTCGGGAGGTCCGGGGTTCGATCCCAGGGGCCGGTAATCCTGAGGTTTTACACGGTTTCCTCACTTATTTCCAGGCAAATGCCGGGATTATAAGAAATCATGAAAGGTCATACACAAGTGAACAACCCACAACATAATTAAGAGGCTAGGTCTTCACAACACACAATGACATAGAACCCAATATCTGAAGATGACACACACCGAGTGTCGAAAACGTTAATATAAATCCAAAATATTAAGATAAGCACAGGTGGAAAACAAAAATTGATATTATAATACAGTGAGCTTATCGGCATTCTCCAAAATGAAACTAACTTATAACATTTATAGCGGGGAGCATTTTTTACAGATTGTCTTGGAATCAGAGGAAAGTAATGATGTCCAGATTAAAAGAAGAGTGTTAGTTCTTTTTTAAATATAAAACCGCTAAATATAAACTAATATGAATGTCTGATGTGTTGTGGTGCTGGTGGTGGTGGTGGTGAATGGAAACATGAAAAATTAAATTGTGAAAATTTTAAGCGAGTAGCCATGATAAGCCTGTCCCAAATAATATCGTTTTTACCAGAAGTTTTTCTTGTACTACCTACGATTTGAAATCTGTGTCGGGCATGGAAAGCGACATCCTAGCCATTGATGTGATCATCATTTGAATCTCTGAAGCCCGAACCGTATTCCACACTCAGAACTGGAAGGTTGCGTGTGAACTCCCCGCACCAAGGTTATGTAACATTGTAGCATGGGTTGCTGTTACATAAGCCGGATTACAATGTAATCGTAATACTCTTCATTATCACATTACAGAGTCAGGAGTCCAAGCTCTTTTAACACCTTGGCCTCGTGTAATTACACAGCATTCAAACAATTGCCTGCTATTAATCACGCG
Organism: Periplaneta americana; assembly: GCF_040183065.1. Lineage (NCBI taxonomy): Eukaryota > Metazoa > Arthropoda > Insecta > Blattodea > Blattidae > Periplaneta > Periplaneta americana. Next base: position 4,451,427 of record NC_091127.1, on the reverse strand, counting down.
ACTATAAAACATTTCGTGCCGTCCTGAATGCTAATTTGCGGGAAAAAAACTGAGCTTCACATTGCCTGAGAGGAGGACATTTGTCATGCGATTTAACGCGGTGGACACACGGGATCTAGTTAATAGATTCTGTAGTAACTGTGCCTGTGGCGTACGTAGAGGTTAAGACGTAGCGTGAAGACTACGGCCCTGGGTTCGAATCCCAGAGGGAATGTTACACAAGGTTAGACTGAAATCCCCTTTGAAGTATGAACACTGGTAAATAGTAACTGATTACCGAAACAAGCTGTCAAGACATATATATACAGGGTGTTTAAAAAATACGGGGCATAATTTCAGGTATGTATTTCCCACATGTAGACATTCAAAACAGTTCATTACAACATGTGTCCGGAAATGCTTCATTTCCGAGTTATGGCCTTCACAACATTGAAATTCACCGGAAAGTTTTCTTTCCGCAGGTCGTTGTCATTACAGAAGATGTTCAAAATGTCCACCTCCTGCTTGAATACAGACCTCACATCGATGTCTCATTGACCTGCGAACACAATCCCAAATTCCAGGAGTATTGCGTATGTCCACAGAACATGCCACAATTCGATTCCTAAGGTATTCCAAATCAGGCACCGGAGACGAATAAACCAATGATTTTAAATGGCCCCACAAGTAGAAATCGAGATGGTTCAGATCAGGTGAGCGTGGAGGCCAAGCAATTGAGCCACCTCTACCTATCCATCGATCAGGAAACCTTCGATCCAAGTACCGGCGAGCCGTACGACTGAAGTGTGCAGGAGCGCCATCATGCAAGAAGTGAATATGTTGACGATTGATCAGTGGAGTGTCTTCTAAAACATGAGGTATGGTGTTTTCCAGGAAGTTTGTGTACGCCTGCCCCGTAAGTCTGTTTACAAGTACATGGGGTCCAACTAATCGATCACCAGTGATACGTTCCGGTGAATTTCAATGTTGTCAAGGCCATAACTCGGAAATAAAGGATTTTCGGACACATGTTGTAATGAACTATTTTGATTGTCTACATGTGGGAAATACACACCTGAAATTATGCCCTGTATTTTTTAAACACCCTGTATTTTTAAACACCCTGTATATATATATATATATATATATATATATATATATATATATATATATATATTCAGTTCTGCCAGTTCTTGTAGTCTTCCAATAAGAGTGTCCCATTTTTAACATAACAGCTGCCGTGTTTATGAAGCTATAGCAGTCATATTTTTTCCATGGTTACGGTAACGTTGTTGTTGACAAATAATCATGGAAAGTTACACGATTCCACAATGCGTAGAAATCATTACTTACTTACCTACTGGCTTTTAAGGAACTCGGAGGTTCATTCCCGCCTTCACATAACCCAGCCATTGGTCCCTATCCTGAGCAAGATTAATCAAGTCTCTATCATCATATCCCACCTCCCTCAAATCCATTTTAATATTATCTTTCCATCTACGTCTCGGCCTCCCCAAAGGTCTCTTTCCCTCAGGCCTCCCAACTAACACTCTATATCCATTTCTGGATTCGACCATACGTGCTACATGCCCTGCCCATCTCAAACGTCTGGATTTAATATTCCTAATTATGTCAGGTGAAGAATACAATGCGTGTAGTTCTGTGTTATGTAACTTTCTCCATTCTCCTGTAACTTCATCCCTCTTAGCCCCAAATATTTTCCTAAGCACCTTATTCTCAAATACCCTTAACCTATATTCCTCTCTCAAAGTGAGAGTCCAAGTTTCACAACCATACAGAACAACCGGTAATATAACTGTTTTATAAATTCTAACTTTCAGATTTTTTGACAGCAGACTGGATGATAAAAGCTTCTCAACCGAATAATAACAGGCATTTGCCATATTTATTCTGTGTGTAATTTCCCCCCGAGTATCATTTATATTTGTTACTGTTGCTCCAAGATATTTGAACTTCTCCACCTCTTCAAAAGATAAATTTGCGATTTTCATATTTCCATTTCGTACAATATTCCCGTCACGAGACATAATCATATACTTTGTCTTTTCGGGATTTACTTCCAAACCTATCGCTTTACTTGCTTCAAGTAAAATTCCAGTGTTTTCCCTAATCGTTTGTGGATTTTCTCCTAACATATTCACTTCATCCACATAGACAAGCAGCTGATGTAACTCGTTCAATTCCAAACCCTCTGTGTTATCCTGGACTTTCCTAATAGCATATTCTAGAGCAAAGTTAAAACGTAAAGGTGACAGTGCATCTCCTTGCTTTAGCACCTGACAGAAACTGACCTATACGAACTCTGCTGTACGTTTCACTGAGACGCATTTTAATTAATCGAACTAGGTACTTGGGAATACCAAATTCAATAAGAATATCATATAAAACTTCTCTCTTAACCGAATCATATGCCTTTTTGAAATCTATGAATAACTGATGCACTGTACCCTTATACTCACATTTTTGCTTCAAAATAATAGTAATTAAATAAATAAACCTCTTTCGTTTATACGATTTATATCATTTTAAATGTGTGACACTCTTATTGGAAGACTCTTTATAAAGGTACTGTCACACGTATCTATTTCTGCTTAACTGCAAGAGTTGCCAGCCCGTCTACACACAAGACGCTATTTTTGCAGCAATAGTTTAGCTATGACTTTGCATTTGTGTGTTTATTTTCATTTCATTTTGTGGTTTTCAGATGATGACAGAACAAAACGACGAACTGCAAGAGAAAGATACTGCGTCGAAGAGTGTATACACTTAAAGAACAGCGTACAGTTACAATCAGTAAGGAATTTTGGTGAGTACCAGCAGGATATACTGTATTTTATTGTTTACATTTTGTCACATTTTATTGTGTCGGACTCAAGGAGTGCCAATGTCATCTTCAAGCATTTGCATTGCATTAGTCATTTCAGCTATGGTCGACCGTCTTTTATTGTTTGTTACGATAAGCGAAAACTTTGCAATTCCATAAGCATTTTTAGGCTCAAACACTTTTATTAGTATTAAAATTAGCCGTCAAAATAAAGCCAGTAGGCTTTATTAATTAGCAATGTTTTCGTAAACAGAGTTAGTGACTCTCTTATTTGAAACTTCCATTCATAGTTTTCTGCCCAAGAGTAGACCTTTCACTACAAACCCAGCATTCTCAATTCCTTCCTATTTTCTGCCTTCCTCTTTGTCTCCGCATATGATCCATATATCTTAATGTCGTTTATCATCTGATATCTTCTTCTGCCCCGAACTCTTCTCCCGTTCACCATTCCTTCCAGTGTATCCTTCAGTAGGCAGTTTCTTCTCAGCCAGTGACCCAGCCAATTCCTTTTCCTCTTTCTGATCAGTTTCAGCATCATTCTTTTTTCACCCACTCTTTCCAACACAGCTTCATTTCTTATTCTGTCTGTCCATTTTACACGCTTCATTCTCCTTCATAACCACATTGTTTGAAATTATGATACGAAAATTAAAAATAAAGAAAGTTGTGATCACCTGTACTTCAGGCTATGCTGTGGATATAGCCAAGCAAAATTGTGCCTTAACCATTACAGTTGGCTTCTACGAAAACAAGCCAGATGCTTAGCGCCTTACTTTATAGTAGAGACAGATTGGTGGTAGTAACTAACAAACAGTCATTACTACTAGACTGAAAAATCTCTTATAGTTTTCAATCCAAAAAAAATGGACTCTCATTGTAAAATAAATTAATTACCCTATGAGCTTAAAAACATTCATTTTTCCAGTACTTAAAAGAGCACTAACGAGTTACAGGTGCGAATCACCTCTGTGCGATATCCACTGCACTGTATGCGTTCATATTCACATCTGCTAGTAAATTATCCGTAATCATGCATGTAATACTTTTAGTTACAATTTATCGAATCTTTATTTGAAATTAAAGTATAAAAAATAATTTACTCTATAGTATATGAAATCATTAGATTTTCATCTTGATTTTCTTAATAATGTAGAATAAATTGGCAAATGAAGCTGTATCACAGAAAAGTTCTAATCTCAAAGAAAATTAATTGTAGAGGAAATTATTTTGAATTTTTTTGCAATTTCACCGCAAGTTCTTACAACTTTTAGAACATAAGAATTGCCACAAAATATGCACAAGTACCTCTTCTTAAAGCATTGGCGGTCATTAGCTCTAAACCGCCCTTGTTACGCGCTTTGTAAATGTCGATAGAAGTAATTATTTATACAAACCCACCTCTGAACTGTCTGATTCGAGGTACTGCTGGTTTTCTTTATTAATATGCGCGTATGTTTTGCTATATATGCTCTTTTCTTTGATTGCATATGTGCTTACTTACTTACTGGCTTTTAAGGAACCCGGAGGTTCATTGCCGCCCTCACATAAGCTCGCCATTGGTCCCTATCCTGAGCAAGATTAATCCAGTCTCTATCATCATATCCCACCTCCCTCAAATCCATTTTAATATTATCTTCCCATCTACTTCTCGGCCTTCCTAAAGATCTTTTTCCCTCCGGCCACCCAACTAACACTCTGTATGCATTTCTGAATTCGCCCATACGTGCTACATGCCCTACCCATCTCAAACGTCTGGATTTAATGTTCCTAATTAAGTCAGGTGAAGAATATAATGCGTGAAGTTCTGTGTTGTGTAACTTTCTCCATTCTCCTGTAACTTCATCCCTCTTAGCCCCAAATATTTTCCTAAGCACCTTATTCTCAAACACCCTTAACCTATGTTCCTCTCTCAAAGTGAGAGTCCAAGTTTCACAACCATAAAGAACAACCGGTAATATAGCTGTTTTATAAATTCTAACTTTCAGATTTTTTGACAGCAGACTGGATGAAAAAAGCTTCTCAACAGAATAATAACAGGCATTTCCCATATTTATTCTGTGTTTAATTTCCTCCCGAGTATCATTTATATTTCTTACCGTTGCTCCAAGATATTTCAACTTCTCCACCTCTTCAAAAGATAAATTTCCAATTTTTATATTTCCATTTCGTACAATATTCTCGTCACGAGACATAATCATATACTTTATCTTTTCGGGATTTAGTTCCAAACCTATCTCAAGTAAAATTCCCGTGTTTTCCCTAATCGTTTGTGGATTTTCTCCTAACATATTCACGTCATCCGCATAGACTACCAGCTGATGTAACCCGTTCAATTCCAAACCCTCTCTGTTATCCTGGACTTTCCTAATGGCATACTCTAGAGCAAAGTTAAAAAGTAAAGGTGATAGTGCATCTCCTTGCTTTAGCCCGCAGTGAATTGGAAACGCATCTGACAGAAACTGACCTATACGAACTCTGCTTTACGATTCAATCAGACACATTTTAATTAATCGAACTAGTTTCTTGGGAATACCAAATTCAATAAGAATATCATATAAAACTTCTCTCAACTGAGTCATATGCCTTTTTTAAATCTATGAATAACTGATGCACTGTACCCTTATACTCCCATTTCTTCTCTATTATCTGTCGAATACAAAATATCTGGTCAATAGTCGATCTATTACGCCTAAAGCCACACTGATTATCCCCAATAATTTCATCTACATATTTCATTACATCAGAGGATATATTTGAGTACACGTGTAACATCTGAACTATCTTCCCCAAACTCGCCACATACGCTCCCAGGGGAAGTAGAAAGCCATGACTGGGCAATACCTCGTTCTTCCACATTCCCATAGTCGTTACAGTTTCTGAAATTCTTTGTAGGTCATCCAGATTTGCTAAGGCGCAACCAAAACATTGCTTCAGCTTGAAGGTCGTTCGTCCGTCCGACTTATTAACCGTAATGAGTCAGGAGCGCCGCTGGCCACGTAACGTTGTCATGGAGACAAGGACGGCGATGTAGGTCTGCTAGCTGCGAGTCCTCCTCCTTCAATTGTCGGAATAGCAACTGATGTCACTGGGGTTTTGCATCGGCTTCCTTTTTTTATTTATTTATTCACACGATTCCATTTTAATCGCGGTCCTTATGACAGCCACTACGTTTCTTTCAGAAACCTGAGAAATTTTAACGTGGAGAATGAAATGAAATGCTATGGTCACTGCCGTTACATTATGAAGAGGAATTTCGGTAATGCGAGAGTATGACTTTGCAATCTGTCGAAACATTCAACGTTTCGGAGCTCCTTCTTGGCTTCTTCAGTGTATGGAAGGAAAGTGGTTTTATGGTTGTGAAACTTGGACTCTCACTTTGAGAGAGGAACATAGGTTAAGGGTGTTTGAGAATAAGGTGCTTAGGAAAATATTTGGGGCTAAGAGGGATGAAGTTACAGGAGAATGGAGAAAGTTACACAACATAGAACTGCACTCATTGTATTCTTCACCTGACATAATTAGGAACATTAAATCCAGACGTTTGAGATGGGCAGGGCATGTAGCAAGTATGGTCGAATTCAGAAACGCATATAGAGTGTTAGTTGGGAGGCCAGAGGGAAAAAGACCTTTAGGGAGGCCGAGACGTAGATGGGAAGATAATATTAAAATGGATTTGAGGGAGATGGGATATGATGGTAGAGAATGGATTAATCTTGCTCAGGATAGGGACCAATGGCGGGCTTATGTGAGGGCGGCAATGAACCTCCGGGTTCCTTAAAAGTCAGTAAGTAAGTATTACTTATTACTTATTACGATGCTTTCGCAATATATATATATATATATATATATATATATATATATATATATATATATATATATATATATATATATATAATGGTTTGGTGACGAAACAGTTCAGGCTTGCTGAATGTAGTTCCATAAATTTCATAGTTATGTGCTCTAACTTACATATTCTTGTCTAAAACTGGCTATCTCAACATGGCAGATGTTTAAAATAATTGTCATTTCATGGAAAAGTTGTCTCTACTTTGACTTAATGAGTAATAAAGCTATAAGAGATCATGATTAAATTTAATTGTTGTTGTTTAGTCAACTGTCCGAAGACAGGTTTGAACCTCACAAATGATACCAATAAGGCACCACTTATGAGGCAACTAGAAGATAATGAGGTAGGGTGGCCAGTTCCTTTCCCCCTCCATTGTATACATCGCTGACTAGCTACATATTCCACTCTTCAGACTTCAGATGTGTACAAACAATTGTTCTTCCTCTGACACATATCGTCAAGTGAGATGTACTGCCTGATAATAGGTGTACATATCAGCCAGAACCTCAATCAGAGAATAATAGTAATGAATGATTATTTATTTCTGCAATGCTATAGTACAATCAAGCAAGCTAATTTGCAAGTGAACCACCGTCGTAGCTCAATCACCTGAGACGCTTGTCTGCCGAGTAGAGTTGCGCTCGGTCGCGGGTTCGATTCCCGCCTGGGCTGATAACCTTCTTGTTTTTTTCTGAATTTTTCCTTAACCGTAAGGCTAATGTCAGGTAATCTATGGCGAATCCTCGGCCTCATCTCGCCAAATACCATCTCGCTATCACCAATTTTATCAATCTCGTAGTTGATATAGCGTCATTAAATAACCAAGTTAAAAAATTGCAGTTTTGGGCTCCGGGAATAAGATTTTAAATCTGTAAAAGATTGAATTATATTGGACACACAAATAATCATATAACCAATTATTCTTAGAGACATAAAATTATGAACCTAAAGTGAAAATGGACTAACTAAATTGCAGGAATGGATTAAGTTAATGCGATTAATTACGTAACTAAATTATAGGAATGGATTAAGTTAATGAGATTAATGGACTAACTAAATTGCAGGAATGGATTAAGTTAATGAGATTAATTACGTAACTAAATTATAGGAATGGATTAAGTTAATGAGATTAATGGACTAACTAAATTATAGGAATGGATTAAGTTAATGAGATTAATGGACTAACTAAATTATAGGAATGGATTAAGTTAATGAGATTAATTACGTAACTAAACTATACAAATGGATTAAGACAATTAGATTAATAACCTAATTAAGTTACAGGAGTGGATTAAGTTAATGAGATTAATTACGTAACTAAATTATAGGAATGGATTAAGTTAATGAGATTAATTACGTAACTAAATTATAGGAATGGATTAAGTTAATGAGTTTAATTACGTAACTAAATTATAGGAATGGATTAAGTTAATGAGATTAATTACGTAACTAAATTATAGAAATGGATTAAGACAATGAGATCAATGGCCTAATTAAGTTACAGGAGTGGATTAAGTTAATGAGATTAATTACGTAACTAAATTATAGGAATGGATTAAGTTAATGAGATTAATTACGTAACTAAATTATAGGAATGGATTAAGTTAATGAGATTAATTACGTAACTAAATTATAGAAATGGATTAAGACAATGAGATTAATGACCTAATTAAGTTACAGGAGTGGATGAAGGTAATGAGATGAATGGACTTACTGTATTACAGGAATGGATTAAATGAAACGAATTATCTGAATTATTTTTTTTAGAAATGTAAATCAAGTAATTAGTTGGAATGGATGTGTTCAGGTTGTTTACCTCGTCGGCTATGGAGTGTAACATAAATTTTATTTTCCTCTTGTGAGAATTATTATTCTTAACATTTAAAGCTTAATTTTATTTTAATTCTGTAGAGTTCATTATTAGAAATTTGTTGACAAGTTGTGTTATTTTCTTTTTTTCTTTTGTTTTGTTGTATTTTATTTTCGTTTTACGTTTTGTTTCTCGTTTCGTTTATACTGACGGATTAAGGCCATAAGGCCTTCTCTTACACTCCACCGGGTCACGGAATTCACAAGCAGTGAAATTTAACAAAAAGTGAAAAGAACAAAATACTAACAAAGTTATCGTCCTGACGTAATAGCAGTTCGTTGTCCTCAAACTGAGCAATGTCTCGAACACAGTTCTTTCATAATTTCACATTTTTACATTGCAACACAAACAGATTCATCACGATAAAAAAAGTTCGTATGGTGCATACTCCTTGACATGGAGTAGTTTATGTCTGCGCGTGAGTTGAATTTTAATCCAGTTGACATGGACTCTAATTTTAACAGCGCTCACATAAGCAGTAAGGCGATGTTCCTTGCCTTCCGTATCTTCACGTATCTTGGCTCCACCTCTTATAGTGCGCGTTTAAAACAATATCAGACAGGCTTAATCTTGGCGTTGAATCTTTTGTATCCCTAATTTGGAGTTATGAACGAGCGAACATTGCGTTATTCTACAGATATAAACACCTGCGTGAGACAAATGAAGATTGATCGCGTGTTGCTACTGCACTGTATATTACGGATAATACTGACGGCTTCTCAACAAAGGGAACCGAAGTTCGATCCCTGGTAGATTTTTTAACATTTTTGATTAACAGAGCGGTTGGTGGATACGATTTTATCCAACAATTTTCGTTTCTGCTACTTCTTTCTCGCAGGATTTCAGATTTATTCTAAAATTTAAACTTTATACAATATTTTCAGTTATTTTCATGAACATTTAGTAATAAATCGGCGGGAATACTCCCTAAATGTTCGGCAGGGTGCCCAAGGTGGTTGTTGACATTTTCTGTAATTGCGGAGCATGCCTGCTTTCTTCTTCTTCTCCTCCTCATTCTTCTCCTTCTTCTTCTTCTTCTTCTTCTTCTCCTTCTTCTTCTTCTTCTCCTTCTCCTTCTTCTTCTTCTTCTCCTTCTCCTTCTTCTTCTTCTTCTTCTTCTTCTTCTCCTCCTCCTCCTTCTTCTCCTTCTCCTTCTTCTTCTTCTTTTCCTTTTTTTCCTTCTTCTTCTTCTCCTTCTCCTTCTTCTTTTCCTTCTTTTCCTTCTTCTTCTTCTCCTTCTCCTTCTTCTTCTTCTCCTTCTTCTTCTTCTTCTTCTCCTTCTCCTTCTCCTTCTCCTTTTCCTTCTTCTCCTTCTCCTTCTTCTTCTCCTTCTTCTTCTTCTTCTTCTTCTCCTCCTCCTCCTTCTCCTCCTCCTCCTTCTTCTTCTTCTTCTCCTCTTCCTCCTCCTCCTCCTCCACCTCCTTCTTCTTCTTCTTCTTCTTCTTCTTCTTCTTCTTCTCCTCCTCCTCCTCCTCCTTCTTCTTCTCCTTCTTCTTCTTCTTCTCCGTCTCCTTCTCCTTCTTCTTCTTCTTCTTCTCCTTCTTCTCCTTCTTCTTCTTCTTCTCCTCCTTCTTCTTCTTCTCCTTCTTCTTCTTCTCCTCCTTCTTCTTCTCCTTCTTCTTCTTCTTCTTCTCCTTCTCCTTCTCCTCCTTCTTCTTCTCCTCCTCCTCCTTCTTCTTCTTCTCCTTCTCCTCCTTCTTCTTCTCCTTCTTCTTCTTCTTCTTCTCCTTCTTCTTCTTCTTCTTCTCCTTCTTTTTCTTCACTTCATGGTATGATCAATTGCCCGTTCCGGCTTCAAAGGTCGCTCCATCTTTTCATCGGTCGTCCCTGATCTCTTCGTCCTTTTGGTTTATAATTTATTGCTTTCTTAGGAAGTCTGTAGTCGTCCATTCTCTCTACATGTAATTTCCAATCGTGTCTGTAATTGTTTATTTTATCAATAAGTGGGTATACTCCTAGTTCCTGCCTGATATCTTCATTTTTAATTTTGACCTCATAACTTCGCTCTAGAATATGCCATTAGGAAAGTTTATGGTAACAGGCAGGGTTTGGAATTGAACGGGTTACATCAGTTTCTTGTCTATGCGGATGACGTGAATATGTTAGGAGAAAATACACAAACGATTAGGGAAAACACGGAAATTTTACTTGAAGCAAGTAAAGCGATCGGTTTGGAAGTAAATCCCGAAAAGACAAAGTATATGATTATGTCTCGTGACCAGAATATTATACGAAATGGAAATATAAAAATTGGAGATTTATCCTTCGAAGAGGTGGAAAAATTCAAATATCTTGGAGCAACAGTAACAAATATAAATGACACTCGGGAGGAAATTAAACGCAGAAGAAATATGGGAAATGCCTGTTATTATTCGGTTGAGAAGCTTTTATCATCCAGTCTGCTGTCCAAAAATCTGAAAGTTGGAATTTATAAAACAGTTATATTACCGGTTCTTCTGTATGGTTGTGAAACTTGGACTCTCACTCTGAGAGAGGAACATAGGTTAAGGGTGTTTGAGAATAAGGTGCTTAGGAAAATATTTGGGGCTAAGCGGGATGAAGTTACAGGAGAATGGAGAAAGTTACACAACACAGAACTGCACGCATTGTATTCTTCACCTGACATAATTAGGAACATTAAATCCAGACGTTTGAGATGGGCAGGGCATGTAGCACGTATGGGCGAATCCAGAAATGCATATAGAGTGTTAGTTGGGAGACCGGAGGGAAAAAGAGCTTTGGGGAGGCCGAGACGTAGATGGGAGGATAATATTAAAATGGATTTGAGGGAGGTGGGGTATGATGATAGAGACTGGATTAATCTTGCACAGGATAGGGACCGATGGCGGGCTTATGTGAGGGCGGCAATGAACCTTCGGGTTCCTTAAAAGCCATTTGTTGTTCTGTTGTAATAATTCAGCTTGTGAATGTGAGATTCAGAAACTGTCCTCTTTGATAACAAACGGCCAGAGATCGAAAGTGGTGACATCTGGTTAGAAATGTGCAAACTTTCAAATGCTATACTACGTTTCTGAAATCTGTATAGTAAGGAACCGCAACAAGTCATTTGCGCAAGTTGTGAGCAACAAACTTTTAGAAAAAGAGGGAGAAAATTGGGACCAGTTGCAAAAGCAGTAGATCTGTTCAATTACAAAAACATCCATGTTTTTCACTAATTTTACTGCATCCCAATTTAAAGTTTTTTTTTGTTAATACATGGGTTGCACTAATTCTATTAGACGGTCAAGAATCCTCTTCAGTGTTATCTACTTCTATCTCATCAAACGACTTTTCAGAGTCGATGAAGAAAATATATTTGGTTGCATTAAATTCTACATGTTTTCCAGTTATAGCCTTATGTTACAGTGAAAACATAGTCCAAAGAAGGTCTATTTTAACTGAATCTACTTCTTTCTTATGATAATAATGACTCCGCAATTTCAGTTTTTTTCTTTGAGCGATAATGTTTTGGCGTGTATCTTATTAAACCCTAAATTAGGTAGATTAATTTTTACACAATTATGACAATTTTTCTATAGTTTTTTCTTTAAAATCGGCATATTAAATGCTTGTTCCCAGTCACGTGACAAAGAATAATGTACTTAACAGTGTTATAATTTTGTACTTTTTACAATATCTGTAACATGACAATTTTGATTTGAGGATTCATTATTTGTACTTCTTATTTGTAAACTAAATTTTGAATATACAGGATTAGTTAAAAGTCCCGCACCACCTAAATAACTTTTGAAGCATACGGTTCAGTGACAAGAAACTTGGTATGTGAGGATAACCATATACTAAGAACTCGATAATGGTATTACCGAGTTTTTTCGACTTCCGGTTTAACAGGAAGTAACTCCAACTCTCTTATTTTAAATGGAACACCCAATATATTATTTTATTTTTGAATAGTACTCATTAAGAGCTTTTCAAAAATTACCCACACTTGATACTTCTGTGCAAATTCAGTGTTGCTAAGTCAAGAAAACAGAAAAGTGTATCGAATATTAAAATAATAAAATACTCCTTTCTTAACAAAAACAAAACGAAGTTAGCTCACCTTCTAAATTATGTGTTCAAATTGGTAGCCCTCAGCTGCTTTACAATGTGTCACTCGATCATAGAAATCATTTAAGAAATGATTTAACCAGGCTTTAGGAATATCTTGCACCACTTCCATTTTCATTTAGCAACACTGAATTTGTACAGACGTATCAAGTGTGGGTACTTTTTGAAAAGCTCTTAATGAGATTTATTCAAAAATAAAAAATATATATATTGGGTGTTCCATTTAAAATAAGAGAGTTGGAGTTACTTCCGGTTAAACCGGAAGTAGAAAAAACTCGGTAATACCATTATTGAGTTCTTAGTATATGGTTATCCCCACATACCAAGTTTCATGTCACTGAACCACATGATTCAAAAGTTATTTAGGTGGTGCAGGACTTTTAACTAACCCTGTATGACAAATTTATTCACAATGAATACAAACGGGACAGATCGACATGTCTAGATGATGATGATGATGATGACGAATTGTCGGTTTCTAATATTGTTGAGCCATTGTTATCGCAAGAAATCATCAGAGAATAAGACACCACTAGACCAAGTATTTTGGATTATTCAGTGGTTATAAAAACGTCCACTTGATTTTAATTCTGGAAGTAACTTTTATCACAGTTACAAATCTTTCGCCATCGCCGTAACAGTGAAAGTAAAAATTACAAGCTGAAAAAACGGCTTCTACGATTGTAACATATAAGCGCGTAACCTCTGTATGAATCGAGTACGACACTGGCAGTGGTGAGATTTGCGATGATCTTTGTAACCTCACGATCAACACTCCGGGCATCAGCAAGTCCGATGAGTCACCCGCGAAGTTCATGCGCCACCTGCAGTAAATATCGACTATTCTAGCGTGAAGGATCCAGGTGACATTTTTGGAAACGTAACGTCAAATTAATTGCATCACAATTACACGGAATTCTGGAAAAATAAGGTTATTACTTCAAGTCCTTCAGAATGTGTGTGCTTTCCGCTGCCTCTGTGCCTATCCCAGAATATCCCCAGTGGGTACATGCTTGTAATTCACCATCATCTTCATCATCTATTCATTCCAACTTATATTCTCTTCTTAACTTGATTCTCTACATTTATCTTCGTAATTATCCCTGTTTTATAATCATTACTAGTGGCTTGTGCAGCAAATGCTGCAAACTAAGTTCATTAGACGTTCAAATAAACATTTTTCAGATTTATTTTCAATGAAAAATACCAGACATTCTGAAAGTTATTTGCTTCTATAATAATGAAAGATACTCTCTCTCGAGCCAATACTGAAGAGAACCACGCATATAAATATCTACACCACACCGCCATTTTATATATATATATATATATATATATATGAAAAGGACCCAACCCCACTTGATTAATAACTATAAAAATATTTGATTTTTAATAATATTATTATCTTACGTAAGTTTTATAGCTTTCAGTAACATATACTATATATACTATATAGCCGTCACTCAGTAAAATATAGAAATCAAAATCTAATTTAAGTGATTCTCTACATCTACTTGTATAACCCCAAAACGTTTCACTTTCATATCATCAATATAGCATTAATATGCATAATTAATTTAAAATAGTCACATCACGGCATTAACTACAATAATATTTCATTTCTAATGGTAATAATGGGCGGCCGGGTAGCTCAGTTGGTAGCGCCGCTGGCTACGGACTGGAAGGTCCGGGGTTCGATCTCAGGTGGTGACAGGATTTTTTCTCGTTGCCAAACTTTCAGAACGGCCCCGAGGTTCACTCAGCCTCCTATAAAATTGAGTACCGGGTCTTTCCCGGGGGTAAAAGGCGGTCAGAGCGTGGTGCCGACCACACCACCTCATTCTAGTGCCGAGGTTATGGAAAGCATGGGGCTCTACCTCCATGCCCCCCCAAGTGCCTTCATGGCATGTAACGGGGATACCTTTACCTTTACCTTTTTTTTAATGGTAATAATGACATCAAACCACCTCAAGTTTTGTAGTTTTTAATATCCAATACACAGCTATACCACAGTCTACTATATACAGTCGCGAAGCTCAATACGTAGTAAATATGCAAACATTAGATAGTTGCTCACCACTAGGATCGCTAATATCGCCTCATTACAGGCAATGCAAAATAGTGCCGTCACAGTCTATTGTTTCTAGCACCCTCAAAACTCAAGCTTCGTGACTGTATATAGTAGACTGTGGCTGTACCCAGAAAATTACACACCACAGAATCGAACCTGTAAATAATTTTTAGTAAGTTAAGTTTTTAATAACCAATTTAATTTGAGCTCTGAATATGTCAGCATTCTTGCAGATCATGGCCTTCGTGTAATATTGTTTACTGTAGTGTGTGTTTTGTTTTATTCTGAAATGCAACACGACCGACTTGATGCTCGCTTCGCTTCTCCTGAATGCAATTAGCTAGTTCTCAAAACTGACGACAGATGGATTTTGGAAAATAGGAAAATTATGTAAGAAAATTGACATTTCACTGAAAACTATTATTTTTCCGAAAAACTTTGGGTTCCAAGCTTCAAAATGAGGGGCCATTTATTAAAATCCGTTCAGCCGTTTTCCCGTAATTTCCATTACCAGTTCAAATTATATATATATAGATATGTATAATTAATGAAAAATAGTCACATCATGGCATTAACTATAATAATATTTCATTTCTAATGGTAATAATGTCATCAAACCACCTCAAGTTTTGTAGATTTTAATACCCAATACACAGCTGTACTCAGAAAATTACACACCGCAGAATCGAACCTGTAAATTATTTTTAGTAAGTCTTGAAGTTTTTAATAATCAATTGAATTTGAGCACTAAATATGTAGCAATCCTGCAGGTCATGGCCATCGTGTAATGTCCTATTGTTTATTGTAGTGTGTGTTTTGTTTTGTTCTGAAATGATGCAATTAGTTCTCAAAACTGATTTTGGAAAATATTAAAATTATGTAGGAAAACTAACGCTTCACTTAAAGTTAGGCTACTATTTTTCTGAAAAACGTCGGTATCTAAGCTTCAAAATGAGGGGTCAATTATTAAAATCCGTTCAGCCGTTTTCCCGTAATTTCCATTACCAGTTCAAATTATATGTATAGATATAGATTTTGTATTTTATTGATACTTTGTTATGTACAGTAGTGGCAAAAAAAACCGGACCGACGGAATAATCAAAGTCCCCGAAATGAGCCACTGCGCATGCCACGCCCGCATTCACAAGATAGCGAGTAATCTATTGGAATTGTTGTAGTTTCGACTGCTGACGTAGCCCATTTCGAAAGCCATTAGAAAATAAGCTGGTAAACTTCATGTTCTGGGAATGATAATTTAATTAAGTACCTGAGCCATTCAGTGAAGACGAAAACAGTAACCAGCTGCGTGGTGTTTGTTCAACTGCACAGGTGGTTTCGGGTCCAAGGAATATGCACCGACGCTCTGGAGTGAACAAGGCTCTGAAATCAATTACAAGGGTCGGTCCGTTTTTTTTTTTTTTTTTTTTTTTTGCCACTGCTGTACATTTAACACAAAATAGTTATTAATAGGAACCGCCCTCGCTGAAACTGATCAGAAAGAGAAAATTTAATCACGCTGCTTCCTTTGGTACCTAGCTTCAGTGAATTGGTGATATAGGGCTCGTGTTTGTAGGAGATTTGCTATAATGTAATCTGAAATTCCTCGTACTCTTCGGAAAAAGCCGAACCGGACAATGGGCCCAGTAGGAATTCGAACCCATGTCCGTATGCAGGCATATCAACTGATGTCCACAGGAGCAAGCGCTCGTTTTAGAGCCCAGGAGAACCTGAGCGCTTTACAGCGGAAAGGAAAGAGACAGACGAAAGAGGTAGTATATGCCGCTTGGTCGAGCTATATTCAGGGATGGCCAGCACTGATTCAATGGATAAAGGGAAGAGAACTTATTAAAACTGTATCCATGTTAAGTTTTAGATTTGTCTGAGAAGTATAAGTGCATTATAAGAATGTAAGTTTTAATTTTAATCCTCATTTTTCACAAGTTTGATTATTTTATTCAAAAGAAATGTTTTCTCAACTTTTCGTATAGAAAAGTGAAATTTTCAGGTATAGGCCTATTTATTTAGTAGCCTTACAGAATGTTTTCGTAAATCTAATATACCGTACATACGTATTACTGAAGATAGTGTATTGAAAATTTCGAAAATATTCGCATGGAAATTGTTTTTAAGGAAATGAATTAACAAAGCAACTACTGTTGCATCATAAGCAAAAGATACGTGCCCATGTGTTGTAAAAATGTCAGCTCTATAGCTTCAGCAGATTTCGAGAAAATAATTTAATATTCTAATCATAGGAAGTTGCTCACAGATATCAGCTTAAAAGCATAATGTAATAAGAGTTTTGTTATGTAATATTAGTTACACTTAAAACAGATACAGTACCTAGGTAACTTTGCTTTGTACTGTAATATTGTTTTGATTACTTTTGTAAGGCTAAAGATACCATCAATATAAATTCCAAATTATCATGTCATACTCAATCTCTTTCTTTGGAATATCACTTTCTTTATGAATGATGTGTTTCATCCACTTAATACAGCATAATATTATACTACTATGGAATTTAAGTGAATATTCCTTCTTAACTCTCTATTATGTTATTAAGATTTAAAACACAACTGCAATATTAAGAAATCAGTGTTAGTACTTTTGTTTTACAGACAATATAGATAATATCAAACAGAAAGAAGCCATATAAAAATAACGACATAAAATTTCACGTTCCGTTTGAAGTTTGTGCACCACTGTTTTCTTAATCCAATAGGTTCCTTATTCATATACACAACCCTTCCTCTTTCCATACTTAGCGCTTGCTGCCCGCGCACGATGTAAAGGTCAGAAAAATGCGCTTGCTTTGACATCACTGCCGTACGCTATCTCGGAGCACGAGTCCCGCTCGTTACCTCTGAACTATACTCATACCAAGGGCCAGTTAAATCTTGGTTTGGTACGTATTTCTATGCACATAGCCTGCCTAAGCCTTCCCTTACAGCGTTGCTAATGTAGAACAAAGCTGTTTCTGACAAGAATGACCTTCGGTGACCAGCAGTACTGATGACATAACAAGCACGATGTTCCTCTCATGTAGCAAGTTTCATAAATTTAATTATTTTTCCAAGAAATGCGTAGTTTTACTCCTACATTTTCTTGCCTCCAAATCTGCAGTATTGTTCATTCCATACGCCAACATGCTACCACTTCCAGTTTGTTGTGCGAAAGTGACCTCTCTTACATCTTCAGGCCCACGTCTGAGGCTCAAATGTTGGTGTACTGTTCTTCCATACAGAAGGCCCGGTTTCGGTCCCCGGGATTTGTGATGGACAAAGCAGGACTTGCAGGGTTCTTTCGTTTCCCTCACTTGGCGTCTGCAATAGTTAAAATAGGGTGAGATAAAGTCTTGGGATAGCGATGCTGATACAGGAAGGCTTGGGGTTCCTGACATGGGGCTTGAGGGAAACTGGGACAGGGTTTTGAAACTTTTAAAGTTTTGATCAATTTCTTTCATATTCGACGGGTTTGTTGCGTTTGTACGTTTAAATAACAGTATCAAATTTTATCAAATTTTGTTCTTTATTTCCTAAGGACCGTATTCATAGACATTCTTAGCGCGGGCTTCCGGTGGATGATCAGCGAACTAACGTTTTTCGTATTCATAAACCAGTGTTAGCGACATCATATGATATGATATATTATATGATATATGATATGATATGATATGATATGATATATGATATGATATATGATATGATATGATATGATATATGATATGATATATGATATGATATATGATATGATATATGATATGATATGATATATGATATGATATGATATATGATATGATATGATATATGATATGATATGAGATATGATATATGATATGGTATATGATATGATATGATATGATATGATATGATATGATATGATATGATATATGATATATGATATGATATGATTTGATATGATATATGATATGATATATGGTATGTTATATGATATGATATGATATATGATATGATATGATATGGTATGATATGATATGATATGATATGATATGATATGATATGAATCCCGTACAAGTAACCAGTCGATAGCCGGGGCTAGTTTAGCACGCTCGTAGCGCGGGTTAGCGAAATGTCTATGAATAGCACCCTTATATATGAATTTTCACCTATTTAATGATATTAAATTATGCGTAAATTCAAAATATCCCTGACGTCTCCAGAATTTTGATCGCTTTTAAAAATCTTCCATGAAGGACTTACATTTCATGATAAAGAAAATTTCGCATGGATTTTTAAATTTGAGATTTGGTTCATGAGATAAAAATGTTCTTACAAATAATAATTTTTGCTTGATAATTTTCTTTCATTTTTAGAAGTAAAAAATTCATATCATGAAAAGTTTTCAGTGAAGAGCTGATTCCACGCACAGCTTTGTGTATTAGAGTATGCTGAGTATTCTTGCAAACTTTCATGTAAATCGGAGCAAATGGAAGCCGCTAGGAAGTGTATTATTGGCCAAAAACGTAGTTTTGAGAAAACGCAAATTTTAGTGGGTGTGGTAGGTTTAAAAGAGCTGCGCGTAGCATTTAAAAATAGTCGCCATACCTTTAAACTTCGTGACTTGTTGTATTTGTATCGTTGACATTAATAACTTCACGATTTATGCTTTTATTAGAACGTTCATTCTTCCAGGTTATCAAATCTTGTGGCACTACCTAATAAGATGTCTCATTATTATTCTGCCTTTGTACAGTATACCCGGCATTTTCAGAGTTTGACTTTTGGCTATAGCATTGTGTGCTGGAACTTAATAGGCCTATCTCCAACATTTCGAAACTACAGTATATACAGTTTCCACTTTCAGGCAAACTAGTAGGACCTGAAGAGTTGTCTGTTATATTGGGCCCGTTATGCCACACTACTTCAAACAACTGGATCGAGAGCGAGGGATTTTAAAGATCTATAAAATCCTGGCTTCCTCCTGGAAGGAAGTTAAGTTGTACGTCCCATGTTGTAGATCTGATACTTAAAGAATCTTGTTTCATATAGAGGATTGCAGGCAAAATTTAGTGGCCATTTTCTCGCTTACGTTGAAATTCGACGCTGAATAACCTGTACAGTTAAAAGCGTCGTTAAAAAACTAAGCTTATTAATACGTCAGAAGTCCACCGCTGTGGTATCGTGGTAGCGTCTTCGCTCCCGAACCCAGCGGGCCGTGGTTCGATTTCCCGCTTGGGACGAGTTGCCTGGGTAAGGTTTTTTTGGGGTTTTACCCCCACTCCTATGGATGGATATCAGTTAACTTTATCAGGCGTATGCAACCTCACTCATTCTCGCCACTTCCTTTCCTCTCTCATTATCCTTTCCTAATCATTCCTGTTGTCTTCCTTGGTTTTCAGATCGCGCCTGAGGCGGCCCTCCGAAGCTGCTGACACTCTCGGCCGGCCTCCATGGATATGTCAAGCTATGGTAGCAGCGGAACCCACTTCCCTCCCGACTGAAGAGGGATCTACACCTCAGACCGTTGAGGAGACGAGAGGGGTGATTTACACCTCAGACCGTTTGAGGGGGAAATGTGGGGGGCTGTTGGGGGTGGAATGGTATATGGACTTGGAGGGATGGCGGGACTGGTCGTCAGGGTGTTAGCGGTTAGGTCGGTTTGGCGTCGATACGGTCGGTGAGCTTGCAACTCATCCCAGGGTGCACAATAGACCTCAGGTCGCAGTGCACAGGGATGTTCCCCTCCCGACTTCATAGAGAGAAAAAATAAATACGTCAGAAATATTAAACATTTGCTATTTCCTGCACCAATCTATTTCGTTGCGCTCAACATAGCGATGTTTCAGACCTAAATACAGGGTGCTCTAAAATTCCCCTTACAAACTTCTAGGACTTGTTAAGGAGACTGAGTAGATAATATTTTGAATTGGAACCCATGTCGGGAAACGTACCGTTTCCGTGCTACAGCCGTTTGAAAGCAAGCACTGCCTGAACGTACGTCACGTGTCTCAACAAGTAATAGCTTCGCAATTCGTCCGCCTGCAGCGTTACATGATGAGGGTTGCTTACGTCAGATCCACCATGGCCTCCACGATCACCGGATTTGACTCCATTGGACTTTTTCCTCTGGGGTCATATGAAGAGTTTGGTTTATGAGACTCCTGTAGAGACAGCAAAAGATCTGGTGGCACGAGTTGTGGTCGCTGCAGGAGAGATTGCAGATACACCAGGTGTGATAGAGCACGTTTACCAAAACATCATTCGTAGGTACAATGCGTGCAACGAAGTTGGTGGCCGCTACATCGAATCGCATTTGTAGTGAATTTCAATGTTAACCATCATTTGAAAAGGACAAAAACAGTTTAAGTTGAATTGTAAACAAAAGTGTTTGTGACAAATGATTCAGTTTCCATTTTGTTTCTTTGGTTATTAATGAGCTGAATTGTAAAACAAGTGATGTACTGGGTCACGCCTCATAATAAAATAAATTACTTGTAAAAGTGGTCGCGTTGAAAACATGTCTTCAAACGGCTGTAGCACGGAAACGGTACGTTTCCGGACATGGATTCCAATTCAAAATATTGTAAATTTATTTCAACTCAACAGTAGGATTTTATTCTTCCAACAATGATTCCTTTCTACAATTCACCTTAAACGCTCTCGTCAACAATAGGATTTTCACTCAACACAGTATTCGTTATAGCACTCCACTGACGGCAATGACAATTTACTTGGACTATTACGAACAACAATGAACTGTTAATCTTAACTAATATTTACAAAGCACTATTTACAAATCAGAACTATCAGTTCTCAGTTCACAGTTCTTCTAGCTCAGTCACTCGAGTTCACAGTATCTCGAACCACAGACCTTCAGAGACAGTCCACTGTACTCGAACTCAGGTCCCTCCAACTGCGGTCCACTGCACTCGAACTCAGGTCCCTCCAACTGCGGTCCACTGCACTCGAACTCAGGCCTTCGGATGCTGGCACAGTTGCGGACGCACACTCAAGTCGAACACCGGTACACAAGATTGGCTAGCTTGCTCTGTTCACTGGCTTACTGACTGAACTAATCATGAATCACACTCACACTCCTTCGCGTCCGTAATTTATAACCACAGCAACGTAACCGAGAAACATCGAATTCGCGATTATTCCACTTCGACGGGCTTCTGGAAGAGTCGGGAAGGTCCATTCCCCCTTCACTCCGTAAGTAGCAGCTGCGCGCGCAGCCTCCCCTCGCGCGTAGGCCCTTTCCCCTCTCTTCTCTCCGCCGCGCGCCGTCCCTCAGTGCTTCGTGGAGCCTGTGTCGGCTCACGCGCGGTCTGCTCTCTTGCGGGACGCTGGTCGTGAGTTCGAATCTCACATCGCTGTCACAATATTATCTACTCAGTCCCCTTAACAAGTCCTAGAAGTTTGTAAGGGGAATTTTAGAGCACTCTGTATATACAGAGTTAGTTAAAAGTCCCGCACCACCTAAATAACTTTTGAAGCATACGGTTCAGTGACATGAAACTTGGTATGTGAGGATAACCACTTACTAAGAACTCAATAATGATATTACCGAGTTTTTTCGACTTCCGGTTTAACCGGAAGTAACTCCGACTCTCTTATTTTAAATGGATCACCCGATATATATATATATATATATATATATTTTTTTTTTTTTTTTAATAGTACTCATTAAGAGCTTTTCAAAAATTACTCACACTTGATACTTGTGTACAAATTCAGTGTTACTAAGTCAAGGAAAAAGAAAAGTGTATCGAATATTAAAATAATAAACGCACCACCTAAATAACTTTTGAAGCATACGGTTCAGTGATATGAAACTTGGTATGTGAGGATAACCATATGCTAAGAACTCAATAATGGTATTACCGAGTTTTTTCTACTTTCGGTTTAACCGGAAGTAACTCCAACTCTCTTATTTTAAATGGAACACCCAATAAATATATATATTTTAATAGTGCTCATTAAGAGCTTTTCAAAAAGTACCCACACTCGATACTTCTGTACAAATTCAGTGTTGCTAAGTCAAGAAAACAGAAAAGTGTACCGAATATTAAAATAATAAAATACTCCTTCCTTAACAAAAACAAAACAAAGTTAGCTCACCTTCAAAATTGTGTGTTCAAATTGGTAGCCCTCAGCTGCTTTACAATGTGTCACTCGATCATAAAAACCATTTAAGGAATGATTTAACCAGGCTTTAGGAATATCTTGCACCACTTCCATTTTTATTTAGCAACGCTGAATTTGTACAGAAGTATCAAGTGTGGGTACTTTTTGAAAAGCTCTTAATGAGATTTATTCAAAAATAAAAATATATATTGGGTGTTCCATTTAAAATAAGAGAGCTGGAGTTACTTCCGGTTAAACCGGAAGTAGAAAGAACTCGGTAATACCATTATTGAGTATGCAAATCTAGTCTTTCAGGTAAAGCTCCCTGTAAAGCAGATTTGAATAATTTCAAGGGAAAAATTGTTCTGGGGCCGAGTATCGATCCCAGGACCTCTGGTTGAACGTACCAGCGCTCTACCAACTGAGCTACCCGGGAACTCCACCTGACACCGTCTCAACTTTTCCCTTTATATCCACACAACTCGCGTGGGCTGACGAAACGCCAGAGACCCACATTGAGTGCACATAATCTCTGTGCGCTGGTACGTTCAACCAGAGGTCCCGGGATCGATACCCGGCCCCGGAACAATTTTTCCATTGAAATTATTCATTATTGAGTTCTTAGTATACGGTTATTCCCACATACCAAGTTTCATGCCACTGAACCGTATGCTTCAAAAGTTATTTAGGTGGTGCGGGACTTTTAACTAACCCTGTATGTACATTTCTTCGGGAGTTTACACTTTTTAGATGGACACATGCCTACATTACCATAACCTGGAGTCAAATTGATGTTGAGGCTCCTCAGAGTAACTGAGTTGATGAAGGGTTGCATAGCTATATTTGTCCCCCACCACTGCATTTCTTGAAACATCAGCACTTCTGTTGCAAAGTAGAGGTAGGTCTGTGCATTGGGAATCAGGAATTTCAACTTCAGTTGTCTGAAACAGAGAAGGAGCAAATCTGTGACTCACACACTGATTATTATTGAGCAGGTATTAATTACAGAGTTCTCCCCTAGCGCCGGTTTGTAGGACTATAAAACAGGTGACTGTTGACTCATGATTGGATTGGGGACAAACCGTCTGCCAAGCTTTAATGCAGATTAGCTGGAAATGTGTCTACTTTATTCTGGATTTCTTAACACCTGCGTTCGTGGCAATTCGGATAATTCCGGTTTGTGTAAATTAAGTGTCTTATAAATGTGCTTGAGGCCTATTTCATCCAATATTACTGCAGTAAAACAGTTAATTCCACTGTAAATACTGCAGTTACTTAACAGACTTCTCATAACATTACCGGAGTACAAATAAGGTAGATGTCCCTGATATGGCCATGCTAAGGTTTGAGAATTTTTCTAGCCGCCATTTTGAAAAAAATGTAAACCACTTTTTTCTTACTCGTTCTCAGTCTAATGGACTTTCTTAAAACAATTTCGTTTCCCCATAAAAATAGCTTTAATTGTCCAAAAAGTCACAAATTCCAAAAGTCTACCTAGTGGCCATATCAGGAACATGTGCACATGATATGGCCACCCTTGTTCCATGTTCTACAAATTGTGTTTGTTTTCAGTTTGATAGCGCAGTTGTGTTAAAATTAAATAATTTTGGTGTAAAATGAATAAACATGACACTTAATAATCTTTTTTATAATTCAAAAGTGTAGTCAAAACAGGCTTTTCCATAAAAAATTAAGTTGTTTTTCTTAAAATACAAAATTTTTGCGTAATCCCAGCTATAAGGCATATAAATTTGTCAGGTGAAAAAATAAAAGTGAAATGAACTTGATATGACCATGGTGCATTTGATATGGCCATATCAGGAGCAGGCAAGCTTTCACGAAAATCGTTTGATTATGAACAACTCGTAAAAGATATGCAATCAACGACAACACCAATCAACATAACATTAAAAACTGAATGGAGTACGATGGTTTTGATGAAACAAGTCTTTGAAAAACATGCATAAAACAAAGGAGACTTACCAGAGAAAAATAAGAAGAGGTCACATGAAAACCGCAAAACAGGCAACTGACGCCATATTGCTCAACCTGACTGGATGGAAAACGATCAAGTGACATACCAGGATGCCCTTTCACTGGATGATGCTGCAATTTAGCGGATTTTTTGGTTAACTAACTCACAATAGGGGGGTGGCCATATCAGGAACATGGCCATAACAGGAGCACCCACCTTATTTACATTGGATGAATTAATGTTTAATTTAATAATTTTTACTTTTACCTGGATTATTTCATAAACCTATTCGTACCTTGATTAATGTATCAGTTTATACGCAGCTTCATTAAAGCAAAGTATGTTTTACTTAACAAAATTTACACGTCTCAATAGACAATAGAGGGTTAGAAACACTATTACACTGTTAAAGCTGTATTCATTTCTAGTTAAATGTAACTTTCATGTATTCTATGAATATGAGAAATACGTTATTAAGTACTTACATTGAAGCACCGACATATTTTGTCTTATTTCAGTGAAATAATTGTATAGACCTGTGAGTTGCTTTACAACACACTGTGCTTCAAAAATCACGGTGGAGCTTCAGAGGATTACAACACGTTATTTAAACTGCTACCTAGATAGCGTCAATTTTCTGCTTCTCACATAAACAAATAAATAAATAAATAAATAAATAAATAAATAAATAAATAAATAAGTGAATCATTCAGACAGTCAAATAAATAAATAAATGATTGAGTGACTGAGTGAGTGAGTGAGTGAGTCATTCAGTCAGTCAAGTAAATCAACTAAATAAATAAATATATAAATAAATCATTGAGTGACTGAGTGAGTGAGTCATTCAGTCAGTCAAATAAATAAAAAAAAATAAATAAATCAGTAAATCAATCAATCAGTAAATCAGTAAATAAGTAAATAAATAAATAAATAAATTTTTAAATAAATAAATTTTAAAGAAATAAAGTTTTAATAAATAAATAACTACATTTTAAAATAATTTTTAATAAACAAATTTTTAAATAAATTTTAAATAAATACATTTTAAAATAAATTTTTAAATAAATAAATAAATACATTTTTAAATAAATGAATTCTTAAATAAATTTTAAATAAATAAATTTTTAAACAAATTTTTAAATAAAAAAATAATAAATACATTTTTAAATCAATTTTTAAATAAATTTTTAAATAAATAAATGTTTAAATAAATAAATTTTCAAATAAATTTTAAATAAATAAATTTTTTAATAAATAAATAAATTTTTAAATAAATAAATATTTTTTAATAAATAAATTTGAAATAAATAAATAAATTTTAAATAAATAAATAAATTTTAAATAAATAAATAAATTTTAAATAAATAAATAAATTTTTAAATAAATAAATACACTTTTAATAATTAAATTTTAAATAAATAAATTTTTAAATAAATAAATTATTAACTAAACAAGTAAATATATTTTTAAACCACAAATTTTTACTTTTTTTTACCAGGTGTAGATAAAATATTGTACAATACATAATATATGTGATAACGCCCTATTAATATACTTATGTCGTTACACTCGTGCTACGTACTTGTGCAAACTTCCACATGCGTATATTAAAAAAGCTCTTATCCCATTTGTATCGTGAAAACTTTACTCCCCTTAATAGGACAAAAACTAAGAATTTTGTGTCACTTAAAGATTCCCAGTCTCCGGTGGGGTTTCAACTCGTGACTCTCGTAACTAATAGCAAGTCGGCCGACAAAAACGACCACTAGTGGAGTGTGGAGGCTGATTTTTCAGGTACTAAACTGCAAATCAATGTAATATAGATTCTCAAAGTTCAAGAGTGACAGATAAAAGAATATAGGCCTATTTGTTCTGCAAGAATTGCTATCGTGAATTAATAGTGTGCCTGGTGGATAAGTAAGTGTGTGGAATTAGAAAATGGGATAAACTACATCAACTTAAGATCATTCTAGTTGCATCTTAGCGTGAACATAGCTAGAAAAGTCAAAGAGAAAATTTGTACCATTGCATAATAGTCAGGTATGGAATATGCAGACTCGGAGAAGCTAATTCCGTTTAAAAAATGCCAAGTGATTTGCCATTCAAGAAAAATAATATGTGGAGGCCTGGCACTTCTCCAGACTTGTCTCATGGCGCGACTTACTCTGCCAGTTTTTGTGGCAATCATCCAATTGACTCATTGACATAATTAAAGTACTTTTTCCCATGATGATCCCATAATGAATATCCGATTTATGCATTTCATTGATATATTCTCTAAACGGTAAAATGATTCTTGACATAATCCAAGTTGGAATAGAGTAAACGAGACGAGAACGGTCGGACAGTCGTATTGTGTGACAACACGTGGAATTTCCAAGTACAGATGTGGTTAAATGACGTTTATTCAACTCTTGTTATATACGCCCTAACGCTGGCGCTGATATTGTAGGCTACGCACAAATCTCTCTGAAAGCAGAAACGTTACACATCGTGCAAAAACACAAATATGGCTAGACAAAATTAATACATTCTGTGCATTCTAACGGATTTTTATGAAATTTTGTACAAATCTTATAGGTAACACATATTTTTTGTGTATAAACTCTGATTACATTTGCGTAAGAGGAACTTTATAGGGGGTAGTTTTAGACAAAATTAACAACTTCTCTCCTACAAAACACATTTTTGTGAAACTTTGTACACGAGTTACAGGTATATATTTTTTTGTGATGAAACTCTAATTAAACTGTATGCTATCTGTAGGCCTAATTGTTGTACAAAGTCTCATAAAAATATATTATATAGGAGAGAAATTATTAAGTTTGTCTAAATGCACCACTATTAACATTTATTTTAAATCATCTGTCCTCAAGTGAAGTTGACCACGGGGATCCGGAATTAACAAACATAAAAGATAAAGGGAAATGAAACGAGCAAAATAATGATTCGATTTGTACATTAAAACAGAAATTTACGTGTTAACATATAGATGATAGTGTAGAATTTGAAGAGAGGCCTTCAGAATTTCCATCACAATCTTCTGAACCTCATAAAAGGGAACTTTAAATGATTTAAGGATATTACATGTAAATTTTGGTAAACAACCCCTCGCTCCAAATAGTAAGCCTGCAACATCCTAGTTGTAAAGCGAAATGCCATGTTTTTCACTGAGGTATGGAAGACAAGGTACATATTTAGCTCGCTTGTCATCATTTATCTGCAGTGCTTGATTCGTGTCTCGTTCAAAGCAAATCGTAGGGTCTAAGACCATCGCTTTCTGGGTTCTTCTATTGATGGCAATTATATCGACTCTTCTATGAGAATCATCTTCAGACACACAATGAATCTCCTCATGTACTTCCCATCCTCTGTTTCTTAGCAGGTTGGCAATTGCTGTACGGGCACGATGGTGTCTGTTGTTACGCAGTAGCTCTCCCTTCTTACAGAACCCCAGTACGTGGTCAAGTGTTTGTCTCGCTGCAGCCGGGATGGCGACAACGGGTAGTACTGAAGGTTCTACTTACTTACTTACTTACAAATGGCTTTTAAGGAACCCGAAGGTTCATTGCCGCCCTCACATAAGCCCGCCAGCGGTCCCTATCCTGTGCAAGATTAATCCAGTCTCTATCATCACACCCCACTTCCCTCAAATCCATTTTAATATTATCCTCCCATCTACGTCTCTGCCTCCCTAAAGGTCTTTTTCCCTCCGGTCTCCCAACTAACACTCTATATGCATTTCTGGATTCGCCCATACGTGCTACATGCCCTGCCCATCTCAAACGTCTGGATTTAATGTTCCTAATTATGTCAGGTGAAGAATACAATGCGTGCAGTTCTGTGTTGTGTAACTTTCTCCATTCTCCTGTAACTTCATCCCGCTTAGCCCCAAATATTTTCCTTAGCACCTTATTCTCAAACACCCTGAACCTATGTTCCTCTCTCAGAGTGAGAGTCCAAGTTTCACAACCATACAGAAGAACCGGTAATATAACTGTTTTATAAATTCTAACTTTCAGATTTTTGGACAGCAGACTGGATGATAAGAGCTGCTCAACCGAATAATAACACGCATTTCCCATATTTATTCTGCGTTTAATTTCCTCCCGAGTGTCATTTATATTTGTTACTGTTGCTCCAAGATATTTGAATTTTTCCACCTCTTCGAAGGATAAATCGCCAATTTTTATATTTCCATTCTTCTTACAAAAATTAATCAGACTTTGTAGGTACAAAATATATGCCACCTGTAACTTCTGTATAAAGCTTAAAAAAATTGTTGGATATGAGAGAAGTTGTTAATTTAGCTTAAATGCACCTTCTGTAAAGGGGTACCTTCTCTTATGGAACCGTAAATATAGTTTGTACACAAAAAATGTATGCTACTTGTAATTTCCGTACAATGTTTTATGAAAATCTGTTACATAGCAGAGAAGTTGTTAATTTTGTCTAAATGGGTCCACTATAAAGGGGTAGCTTTTCTTGTGCATACAGTTATTAAAAACTTCCTCATTCTATGATTCTTTTCTTATGTTAAGCCAAATATGGAACATTTGCCGCCACGTTACCG
The DNA here is from genome assembly GCF_040183065.1 of Periplaneta americana. Classification (NCBI taxonomy): domain Eukaryota; kingdom Metazoa; phylum Arthropoda; class Insecta; order Blattodea; family Blattidae; genus Periplaneta; species Periplaneta americana. The sequence goes on along the minus strand of NC_091127.1, from coordinate 4,422,106 downwards.
TATGCCCCACCACTGAAAAAAATTAATTGCTGATAAATGCGCAAGAACGCGCAAACTTTAAAACAAGGATTCAACACTCTAAATGATGCTGTATTAAATGGTAAAAGAATTGTTGTAACCGGACGTGGCCGGCTAGCCTATACTAAAACTCACATATGAGAACATTTTTTTTTTCAGTTGTAATATTTAAACCCTACTGTAAGAAGAAAAGTAATTTACAAACTTCAAATGGAAGTTAAATTAGTAAGAACATACTTATCTGAACAGATCCCATGTCTCACAGCACAATAAATCACTAACGATTGGCTCTTTTTCTTCCACATAGTGAGCCTCTTTTTCTGCGACTGACCAGGAGCGAAAAGTGTTAGAAACAATCCATTGTTCATACTTACTTACGCTTTTAAGGAACCCGGAGGTTCGTTGCCGCCCTCACATAAACCCGGCATCGGTCCCTATCCTGAGCAAGATTAATCCAGTCTCTATCATCATATCCCACCTCCCTCAAATCCATTTTAATATTATCCTCCCATCTACGTCTCGGCCTCCCCAAAGGTCTTTTTCCCTCCGGCCTCCCAACTAACACTCTATATCCATTTCTGGATTCTCTCATACGTGCTACATGCCCTGCCCATCTCAAACGTTTGGATTTAATGTTTCTAATTATGTCAGGAGAAGAATACAATGCGTGCAGTTCTGTGTTGTGTAACTTTCTCCATTCTTCTGTAACTTCATCCCTCTTAGCCCCAAATATTTTTCTAAGAACTTTATTCTCAAACACCCTTAATCTCTGTTCCTCTCTTAAACTGAGAGTCCACGTTTCAGAACCATACAGAACAACCGGTAATATAACTGTTTTATAGATTCTAACTTTCAGATTTTAAAAATCAGACTAGATGACAAAAGCTTCTCAACAGAATAATAATAGGCGTTTCCCATATTTATTCTGTGTTTAATTTCCTCCCGAGTGTCATTTATATTTGTTACTGTTGCTCCAAGATATTTTAATTTTTCCACCTCTTCGAAAGATAAATCTCCAATTTTTATATTTCCATTTCGTACAATATTCTGGTCAAGAGACATAATCATATATTTTGTCTTTTCGGGATTTACTTCCAAACCTATCGCTTTACTTGCTTTCCGTGTTTTCCCTAATCGTTTATTGATTTTCTCCTAACATATTCACGTCACCCGCATAGACAAGCAGCTGATTTAACCCGTTCAATTCCAAACCCTCTCTGTTATCCTGAACTTTTCTAATGGCATATTCTAGAGCGAAGTTAAAAATTAAAGGTGATAGTGCATCTCCTTGCTTTAGCCCGGAGTGAATTGGAAAAGCATCAGATAGAAACTGGCCTATACGGACTCTGCTGTAAGTTTCACTAAAACACGTTTTAATTAATCGAACTAGTTTCTTGAATCCTTATAAAACTAGGCTGCTGCTGATAAAACAGTAAACCCTAAGGCTCACAATATTCTCGAAATGTTAAAGAACATGAATTTATATTCAGCTATGTCTAATTAAACAAATCGAAATTTGATTTTTGTCCACCTAGATTAGAAAAATTGCACACTGTGTGCTAACTGCTAACTGGTAGAGAACGCTACCGTTCCACTAGGACGCTATTTGACAAACGACAAGACGGAGACCAAGTTGTCTGTGTTTGAATCAAAGTGCATATGTATGCGAGAATTGTTTTTTTTAAGTTATGAAACTAAGAGTCGAGTACGCTTCTGTGATGTTCCATCGTGATTGCGATTTGTCTAAACTCTAAAACAACAGCTTGTTAGCGAAAGAGGATAAAGAAAACAAAGTGAAAAATTTCCTTGTTACAACAGTCATCTTACCTCACATGACATTTACCAAAATTTTGTATGTGACATTTTGTCAAAATTATGCTCTACAAAGGTTTGCTCTAAGGTATTCTGTTCAAAACCAATATGTTTCATTCAAGGGTTTTCATGTGGGTTATACAGTATTTCGTTCTCTTAAACCAGGGCCGGCAAGGAATACTCCCCGCTTTGCCAATACAGAACTGGAGCTTGCCCGTACGGGACACAACTGAGTAGCAGTCTGTGTGGTGACGTGCACTAGAGCTGTACATTAGCAGCGCTGCGATGGAAGGTCATGCTTATTTCTTATACCCCTGTTTGTGTAATTGCAAATAAATTGTAATTAATAAAATAAGCAGTAGGCTAACTAGAGAAACAACTAAATTAACAGCAACTAAACATGTTTATGCTCGACCATGCCGAAATGTAGTAATTATACACCTGGTAGGAGCCCTTTAATGGACCTCATTAAAGTACACCTATTTATTAAAGTTCAGGTGTTCCACCAATTAGAAAAGACCATTGTAGCAATATGAAAGCGCAAGTATCGATTATTCTCGGATATGCAAACGAAAGACAACAATAAATCACCTATATTTGAAATAAAGTCAGTTCTGTTACTATAATAATTAGCGTTAATTGTAAATAATATTCAAATAAATTAAATTTGTCATCATTTCAATGTCTAATTCAATTTCAAGGTTATATCAAGATTAATGTTTATTTTACTCTCTAGATTATATCAAGGTAAATGTCGACATTTGTTTCTCGGAAAAAAATCAATAATTTCGCGTCTGCGCACATCTCACAATTTACGAGGTATTGCACAAGGTCAGTTCCGCTCCTCGGTCAGATAAGAATTACATGAATACTTATGAATAATTTCAAGTTAGAAATATGGTCGAGCATAAAAAGTCGTATGAAACTTGACTATAATGGTAATTAAGACGCTCGTATGAAAATTATGAAACTCGCTTGCGCTCGTTTCATAAACATACTCGTGTCTTAATTACTAACATTATGGGCTCGTTGCATAATGTACTATTATACTACTCGTGTTAAATTATAATATTCTTTACTATGCTTGAGTAGTAGTAGTGGTAGTGTTAGTGGAGTTGTGGTAGGTAGGTAGGTAGTAGTAGTAGTAGTAGTAGTAGCAGCAGCAGCAGCAGCAGCAGCAGCAGCAGTAGTAGGAATAAAATTATAGTAAAACAAATCACAGTTTTACGTTAAATTTCTTGTCAAAGAAAATAATATTATCACAGTTTGTAAATCTAGCGCATCCCTGTGCTATCCTGAAGCCGAGAAGTTCTTATGGACCTGCATACTGAAGATACGTGAACTCTTATGATTTGTGGTCGACACGACGCCTGGGCTTCAGCCAGGAAAACAAAAAAATATCGGAAATGAAATGAATAAATCGCACTGCCCCAGATGAGGTCCACAACTTGCAGTATTACGATCCGTGGCTCCCACTCACTATCAGAAATGCACTTTTGCATCTATGACATCATAGCCAGTCAGAAAATCTCGTAATATATTCATCATCAATAACTTCACGAGTTAGGACCTTTATTGGTCTATTGCATTCTCAACATTCCAGGAATTGATCTACGTCGGCGTCGACCCACGGACTGTCTTCGTGGTCCGCAGTTGTCAATTTTAAATACGGTATTCTATTGGAGCTAATTCTTGTATAAGTTCTAACCACGTGTTCCTAAAAGTAGACTATTCGTTTTGTTTTGTAGAATTTTGTATTTTAAGTAGCTGCCGTATTTCTTAATTACGTTTATGACCATACAGCAGCCGTGGCGATAATGTGACTCGCGAGACATTGTGGCTCGCAATGATAGCTATGCACTTCTCTTGCTTCTAACCTCCCCCAACCCCCACCCTCTCACTCACTGGAGTCAAACTCCGTTCCGTTTGTATTTGTCTCTGACCTGCGAGTGGCATATGTCTCTCTCGAAACCATGTACATCTACAAAAAAAAGGTTTCAAATAGGATTGGAGGACGCATTTTTTTGCTGTCAATATGATGAGAATATTAAATGTATGATTTGTTCACAAGTATTACGAGGAAAACTGTTGTATAACATTAAACGGCGTTATACTACATGTTACTCATGAAACATTAAAAGTTTGTATTATTATTATTATTATTATTATTATTATTATTATTATTATTATTATTATTATTATCTCTGTACGTCGATCCTTTTTCAGCAGATGTACGAATATTGCAGTTAGCTCTTCAATTTGAACTCACTGATTTACTATGTGATGTTAAATGAAAGCTAGATGTAAGGACTTGACAAATGTTGAACTTTCGGATCTTTGCCAAAAATAAATATCCGAAGCTTCGTTCTTTCGCTTGCTCTGTTGAAGCCATGTTCGCTACAACTTACGTTTGTGAAAAATTATTTTCAACAATTAAAATCGTAAAAACCAAATTTAGATCACGACTGACAGACAAATACCTTCGTGATCAACTACGACTGGCAGTAAGTGACTTAATTCCTCATTTTGAAACTCTGTCGCAGAGACATTCGGAAACAGTTAATTTTAGGTTGTGATATTGTTCATTTCTTTCTTCGTTACACGTACTAAACATTAGTTTGTAGCCTTGTACAGTATAACATTATATTTAAGTGCTTGACGTAAGGAAAATGAAAATCCGTTAATAAATCGGACAGTTGCTTCACTTCCCCTTCGGGTGTCCGCCTCCCTCCATAGGTGCTATGCACGTTGCAGGTTACACAGTGGCTCGGCGCACGATTACATTTTCGCCACGGCTGCCATACAGTATATATCCCAGCAATATTATTTCCAACTACTGATTGAGTTCTTCTAGTGGCATTGCCAGTGTCCTGTGTTTCACAGCCACGTAACAGTGTGAACAGCGCTATGGTGCTAGAATATTACAAAACTGTCTCTATTTGTATTTTAGTGGTTTATTTTACGTCGCTATATCAACTGCTATGGTTATCTAGCGTCCGAATGATATGGCTCATTGTTATACAAGCTGATAGGCAAAAATAATCTAAACAGTTAATGTCTTGAATATTTTTTTGCAAATTAAACCGTTTAGCCGTGAATTTCCAGACGTTTGAGATGAGCAGGACATATAGCATATATGGGCGAATACAAAAATGCATATAGAGTGTTAGTTGGGAGACCGGAGGGAAAAAGACCTTTGAGGAGGCCAAGACGTAGATGAGAGGATAATATTAAAATGGATTTGTGGGAGGTTGGATATGATGATAGAGAATGGATTAATCTTGCTCAGGATAGGGATCGATGGCGGGCTTGTGTGAGGGCGGCAATGAAGGTCTAGGTTCCTTAAAAGCCAGAAGTAAATAAGTAAGCCATGAATTTAAATTGAATAAATGCGAAAATCGTTAAAATAAATCTTGCAACGCAGTGCACTGTCGCGCGTCACTGACTGAGTACAGCAGAGGGGGAGGGGAAGGTAATGTATGTTTGTGTATGTATTTATTCACATTGCAAATGGGTATATACCCGGTGGCAGTAGTAACTAATTATACTCAATAATGACAATTAATAATAAACACAATTAATAAAAAACAATAATAATAATAATAATAATAATAATAATAATAATAATAATAATAATAATAAGGAGCATCCTAAATTAAATGAAGCACGATCACCTAAAATAACATTTAAAGTAAATCTAATTTCTATCTTAATCCTAAGTTCGAACTAAGACCCACGAGTGCGACAGGTTCATACCTGCACAAGTACCTTTCAGCACTACACTTATTTCGCTGTCAACTCACTCACTGCACTGATTCTATCCTGATTTCACTAACACTTCAAAACCACTTCACTGTTCAAATACTTTGCACAGCCACTTCACTGACACAAACACACTTCACTTACACAATAGACTTCACTAACACTACACACTTCACTGACACAACACACTTCCTTACTGATAGAACACTTCAAATAACAAGATATCATTTACATCCTTTAAATAGTGTATATAATATACTACCATCTATTAGTAAAGTCCTTAAGCCTATTTTTAAGTACATTTTTGGTTATTGGTAAAGCCTTTAGTAAGTCTGCAGGTAAAGCATTCCAGTCCCTGATAGTACGATTGAGAAAAGAAAACTTTCCAGTGTCCGTCCTCTGCCTTCTTTCCCTCAATTTATATGAGTGGTCGTTCCTTGAAGAGTAATTTGGCGGCTGCAACCTATTTTTTATTTCTTTCCAGGCAGGCTCACCTCTGTATGTTTTGAACAGTGCTCATAATCGAATTCGCGTTCTCCTGTCCGTGAGTGTGTCCCATTTTAATGGTGAAATTTTTCCGACGACACTTAAGAGCCCGTTTTTGAATCTTTTCCAGTGTCTTAATATGTTCTAATCTGTAAGGATCCCAACATGCAGCACCATATTCCATTACTGGACGAACTAGTGATTTATAAGCAATCTCTTTGGATTTATCAGAGCCTTTCCATAGTACCCTCATCACGAAGTGTAACGCTCTCCATGCTTTTTCCGCTGTGTCTGTAACGTGTTCCTCCCAGCCGAGATCGCTGCTAAATGTTATTCCGAGGTATTTACATTTGTTAACTCCCGGAATGATTTCACCCCCTAATGTAAAGCTAATGGCTTTGCTCTTTAGAGAATTTATTTTCATTTTGTTGGTCATTGCCCAATCGTTTATTCTATTGAGTGCCCAATCATTTATTCTAATGATTTCAGGCCATGTGTGCTAGAGTTACTGTAGTAGCCAAATTCTTCATAGAAACATAACGATTTCCTCTAAAACGGTGAATGTTAAATGAAAAAACTTATCTAGATTTTTCAAATCTCTCCTCGTGATCTATTACCAGTTTCATGTTGGTGCAGAGGTTACCATCCATCCTGTATATTACCAATTGCAATTAACACTAATAAGAACTATGTGGTAATTATCATAAGGAATTTAGTATCGCCCTGTTTTCTTCCGCTTCAAAATGGTGTCGTGGCAGACATTCATGAACATTTAAACCATGTAATTTGTTTATATGTGGTTTCATCCGTAAGCTAACACAGACCAGTGACTTTAATCGTTGATACCGACTGCAGGTTGTGATTTGAATGTTTTGCATCACTTCGTAGCGGAAGCCAAGGAACAGCGAATTGCATTTAATTTCTTTTTCACTTGTAATGCGCGGCTTCCTGTAATTTCAGCCGCTTGGCCTCCAGGACCACTGCGAAGCTGTAGGCGTAATTGCATCTGTCTGTATCCTGATAGGCGTCGTCGGAATAGCTACAGGACACGTGCAAATTAGGTGTTCGGTGATCACAGGGTGTCGGAAGAGCCCCAATTCTACCTGTGCAATATAGCTCGTCTTGCCAAATACAGATGCAAAGCGATGTGTGCCATTTATGCACGAATGTTGTCACAGACGTTTATGGATCCGTTTAGCAGACAATAATCATAACTGTACTGTTTTCGCTGTAAGAAAAATCCTAATGTAAACATAAGCACGTTGCTGTCATACCCGTGATTGGCTCCCAGTTGAAACACTCACATGACGCAGGAAAATATAGTTCGTACTAGCCGTACCCGTGCGCTCCGCTGCACCCGTTAGAAATAAATATAAAGTAATTACATAATTAAAATAGGACGTTTGATCCAGGGAACATTCGTGTTTGATAGAAGGATAAATCGTTTAATATATTACTTAATTTAAATTGTATTTAAATAATTAAAATGCGATCATTTTGGCCCAGAGACACTCATTGGTGCAATGACAATTCCTTTAACATGTTTCTTCATTTTTATTACATGCAACCATAGTTTAATGAACACTGACATCATTTAGATTTAATGTGTATATTTTATTTTACTTGCTATAGGTTTCCATTGAATTATAGTAATAACTTAATTTTAACCCTTGTTTTCTACGTATTCAGTAAATGGCGCTTGGCCCACTATGGTTCTGAACCCTTCAAATAACTTAAATTATATTATATTATATTATATTATATTATATTATATTACATTACATTACATTACATTACATTACATTACATTACATTATATTATATTATATTATATTATATTATATTATATTATATTATATCAGAAGTTACTGTAATAACATTATAGCATTATGTCCATCTAGAGAAACTACACTTTCCAATGGTGAAATAATAATTAATTATACAAATCGGTTAATTTAGCTTCCGATATTACTTCATACAAACACAGAAACATTCTCTGTAGGCTATGTTTCATAGCTTTCGATTGTTGCTGTCCAAGGCCCCTTATAGACGAAGTCATTTGTTTTTTAATTCATTACACGGCCTTAGATGGCAGGTATTTTAATTTTAAAACTCATTTATCTCATTAAATATCAGTCCAATCAAAATTGTTCAAGGAATAAAACTTATCGCAAATTGTTTTTAAAGAAACTTTTGTTATGTAACATTTTTCACAAAAATCAATAATAAGCGAGATATTTAGATTTATTTAATTCAGGCCCCCTTATAACCCCCCTTTTAAATAATGTATTTTGAATGCCATATAGCCTAAAATCTAAGTTGCAACGAACTTAATTTATATTCCAATTTTCATCGAAATCCGTTCAGCCATTATCGCGTGAAAAGGTAACAAACATACAGACAGACACACATACAAACAAAATTTTCAAAAAAGCGATTTTTGGTTTCAGGGTGGTTAATTATAGTATGAAGGGTTCAGGGGAAGAACATGCTAAGTCACATTTTACTGTTTTTACAGGAGAGCAAGTTTAAAGTTTCAAGGTCCATTACATTCTATTGTCTCTGAATTATCATTTTTCAAATATTTCTGTCTTAATCATGTTTTTACTCTGTACAATTAAACCACTGAAATCTCTATTGCCTGAGGTATTACATGGCATCCAAAACAAAAAATTGATAAAATTGGAGTTAGCACGTTTTTCCCCTGGACCCTTCATATGTTAGGACCAATTATTTTTGGAAAATCGAAAATTACCAGAAAAATTTCGGCTACAGATTTATTATTAGTATAGATTTGGAAACCACAATCTTGTATTATTTGAAAATAAAACATTGAATTCTAGTTGTTAAATACGATGAAACATATAACTTCACTCATGTGTAAAACGCTATGTAAAAGAGAAGCTACTTTTATATTTTGTTATGTACTATGAACGCGGATGAATACAAACAGTAATACCGAGGTAGTCTGTTCTTGTAACAAGCTGGCGTCACTTGAGCTCGTAGTTCACGTAAGCACGTGGTACTGAAGTATGGCTTCTGTATCCTCAACTATCCATTGTGAAGACATAAGACTTAAAAATAATTTAATCACAGTAATTATAAAGTAAATGTTTCCTAAGCAAACGAATGCATAGTAGTGAGGTTAGGCCTACTTGACGAGTAACGGGAAATGTTTAACATGAAACAGAATGTACAACAGTAGGCGGGAACACGTACTGAGAATCTATGGCGCCAAACAGCGGCCAATGAAGCCTCACTTCAGTCACGTGCTATTGTTTATATTAGGATTTTTCTTACAGCGAAAAGATTATAGGGCTAGGATTTTGATGACCCATAAATCATGAAAAAATGTCCTAAAACAATGCATTTATGACCTAAAAATCTTTCAAAAATGCCCTAAAATTGATCTTACATAATTACCTTAGTGGGAAAAGAGGTTTTGTACTACTTAATATTTAGACTAGTAATTAAATTAAATTTTACATAATTTTTTCTAAGTAGTACACTTTAATTATTTTACTTGATGTAGTTTCCATGTATGATCGTTCACCTCTGCGTCAGCATGTGGACGTGAGGTCAGAAGTCGGCTGGTCGGTCTTGCCCCTTCATGGGCTGTAGTACCATGGATTTACTTTACTTTTAGTTTCCATGTAGTCTACCACAAGGCCACTCTCATCCGGAATTAGCAGGTATAGAGGAGTCTATATTGAAGAGGTGGTTGGACTGATCCATTACATGGGGTGTACTACGTTAAAATGGCAATATTTGTGTAGAAAAACGATTAAAATATTATACAAAATAATGAGTATTAATGGACAAAATATGTAAAAAAAATATATAAAAGGAAATAGACATTATTTTACATTAATAATGGGAATTTGTGGTCAAAATTAAATGAAAATGTCTAAAAAAAACACCGAATAAAACAAAAGATGCTCTTATGAGTTGAAACAGGCAAAAAAAATCCTAACAAATATGTCTTAAAACACCCAGTTTATCACATAACACATAAATACTAAAGCAGCTATGTTTCTGGCTTACTAGAAAAAGATGCAATTTCATCAAAATCCTAGCCCTAACCATAACGCAATCGTAATACACGATGTGAGAGACACATTCATAGGGCATTTTTAAACTCTCTGATATACATTTGAACTCAATTCTTCGATCCTCGAAAATCATATCATGCATGGCATTGATATTTTCAGTAGTACTCACAAAAACAGATCTTCGAACTTATTTATTGTGCTTGTTCAGTGCATAAAAATTAAAGTTTTTTTTTTTTAGATCAAATCTTGGCAAGTGTGGTACATGAAAACAAGAAGAATATAATCAAAACACAAACTATTTCATACTTTCATATCTTCTTACAACTTTCACCCGACAGTACGTGAAGTTTGTGAAATAGTGTACCATATATGATTCAGTTTCGACGATGAACGATTAGCGACTTCTCGAGAAGTGAGGTCCACAGATGTGAGATCTGACACTTAACGTCCTTACGGAATATTCAGTATTTCTCACATATCCCACAAATTGTCACTCATTAACAAAGGTCGACAACCAAACGATCAGTTAATTTCCAACTAAAGTAACCTGGATTTGCAATCCTGATCTATAGCAATACATTTATGGACTTCGAGACAAGATTTCACGGGATATTTTTTATAGTTTTATCGTGCATGTAATATTCACGAAACAAAAGAACGACTGTCAGGCAACATATCTCCAAGTATTTCAAAATTACTCTTACATGTTTGTCGGTACAGATATACTGTCCGAAACCAGTGAGTGTATGGAAAGATATGTCTAAATATATTTAGTTCTCTTACATTTCTGTCGGTACATTTTGAAAACAGTGACTGTATGGCAAGATATATCTAAATATATTTACTCCTCTTACATTTCTGTCTGTACAGTTCGAAAACAGTGACTGTATGGCAAGATATATCTAAATATATTTACTGCTCTTACATTTCTGTATTGCAAGATATATCTAAATATATTTACTCCTCTTACATTTCTGTCTGTACAGTTCGAGAACAGTGACTGTATGGCAAGGTATATCTAAATATATTTAGTGCTGTTACATTTCTGTCTGTACAGTTCGAAAAAAGTGACTGTATGGCAAGACATGTCTAAATATATTTAGAGCACTTACATTTCTGTCTGTACAGTTCGAAAACAGTGACAGTATGGCAAGATATATCTAAATATATTTACTGCTATTAAATTCCTGTATTGCAAGATATATCTAAATATATTTAGTACTCTTACATTTCTGTCTGTACAGTTCGCGAACAGTGACTGTATGGCAAGATATATCTAAATATATTTACTGCTATTAAATTCCTGTATTGAAATATATATCTAAATATATTTAGTACTCTTACATTTCTGTCTGTACAGTTCGAGAACAGTGACTGTATGGCAAGACATGTCTAAATATATTTAGAACTCTTACATTTCTGTCCGTACAGTTCGAAAAAAGTGACTGTATGGCAACATATATATAAATATATGTAGAGCTCTTACATTTCCGTCTGTACAGTTCGAAAAAAGCGACTGTATGGCAAGATATATCTAACTATATTTAGTGCTCTTACATTTCCGTCTGTACAGTTCGAAAAAAGCGACTGTATGGCAAGATATATCTAACTATATTTAGTGCTCTTACATTTCTGTCTGTACAGTTCGAAAAAAGTAACTGTATGGCAAGATATATATAAATATATTTAGTGCTCTTACATTTCCGTCTGTACAGTTTGAAAAAAGTGACTGTATGGCAAGATATGTCTAAATATATTTAGTGCTCTTACATTTCTGTCTGTACAGTTCGAAAAAAGTCACTGTATGGCAAGATATATCTAAATATATTTAGTGCTCTTACATTTCCGTCTGTACAGTTTGAAAAAAGTGACTGTATGGCAAGCTATGTCTAAATATATTTAGTGCTCTTACATTTCTGTTTGTACAGTTCGAAAAAAGTGACTGTATGGCAAGACATGTCTAAATATATTTAGAGCTCTTACATTTCTGTCTGTACAGTTCGAAAAAAGTGACTGTACGGCAAGATATATCTAAATATATTTAGTGCTCTTACATTTCCGTCTGTACAGTTTGAAAAAAGTGACTGTATGGCAAGATATGTCTAAATATATTTAGTGCTCTTACATTTCTGTCTGTACAGTTCGAAAAAAGTGACTGTATGGCAAAACATGTTTAAATATATTTAGTGCTCTTACATTTCTCTCTGTACAGTTCGAAAAAAGTGACTGTATGGCAAGACATGTCTAAATATATTTAGAGCTCTTACATTTCTGTCTGTACAGTTCGAAAAAAGTGACTGTATGGCAAGACATGTCTAAATATATTTAGAGCTCTTACATTTCTGTCTGTACAGTTCGAAAAAAGTGACTGTATGGCAAGACATATCTAAATAGATTTTGTGCTCTTACATTTCTGTCTGTACAGTTCGAAAACAGTGACTGTATGGCAAGATATATATATATAAATATATTTAGTGCTCTTACATTTCTATCTATACAGTTCGATAAAAGTGGCTGTATGGCAAGATATATCTAAATATATTTAGTCCTCTTACATTTCTGTCTGCACATTTCGAAAAAAGTGACTGTATGGCAAAATATATCTAAATTTATTTAGTGCTCTTACATTTCTTTCTGTACATTTCGAGAACAGTCACTGTATGGCAAGATATATCTAAATATATTTAGTGCTTTGCATTTCTGTCTGTAGAGTTCGAAAAAAAGTGGCTGTATGGCAAGAAATTTCTAAATATATTTAGTGTTCTTACATTTCTGTCTGTACAGTTCGAAAACAGTGACTGTATGGCAAGATATATATAAATATATGTAGAGCTCTTACATTTCCGTCTGTACAGTTCGAAAAAAGCAACTGTATGGCAAGATATATCTAACTATATTTAGTGCTCTTACATTTCCGTCTGTACAGTTCGAAAAAAGCGACTGTATGGCAAGATATATCTAACTATATTTAGTGCTCTTACATTTCTGTCTGTACAGTTCGAAAAAAGTAACTGTATGGCAAGATATATCTAAATATATTTAGTGCTCTTACATTTCCGTCTGTACAGTTTGAAAAAAGTGACTGTACGGCAAGATATATCTAAATATATTTAGTGCTCTTACATTTCCGTCTGTACAGTTTGAAAAAAGTGACTGTATGGCAAGATATGTCTAAATATATTTAGTGCTCTTACATTTCTGTCTGTACAGTTCGAAAAAAGTGACTGTATGGCAAAACATGTTTAAATATATTTAGTGCTCTTACATTTCTCTCTGTACAGTTCGAAAAAAGTGACTGTATGGCAAGACATGTCTAAATATATTTAGAGCTCTTACATTTCTGTCTGTACAGTTCGAAAAAAGTGACTGTATGGCAAGACATGTCTAAATATATTTAGAGCTCTTACATTTCTGTCTGTACAGTTCGAAAAAAGTGACTGTATGGCAAGACATATCTAAATAGATTTTGTGCTCTTACATTTCTGTCTGTACAGTTCGAAAACAGTGACTGTATGGCAAGATATATATATATAAATATATTTAGTGCTCTTACATTTCTATCTATACAGTTCGATAAAAGTGGCTGTATGGCAAGATATATCTAAATATATTTAGTCCTCTTACATTTCTGTCTGCACATTTCGAAAAAAGTGACTGTATGGCAAAATATATCTAAATTTATTTAGTGCTCTTACATTTCTTTCTGTACATTTCGAGAACAGTCACTGTATGGCAAGATATATCTAAATATATTTAGTGCTTTGCATTTCTGTCTGTAGAGTTCGAAAAAAAGTGGCTGTATGGCAAGAAATTTCTAAATATATTTAGTGTTCTTACATTTCTGTCTGTACAGTTCGAAAACAGTGACTGTATGGCAAGATATATATAAATATATGTAGAGCTCTTACATTTCCGTCTGTACAGTTCGAAAAAAGCAACTGTATGGCAAGATATATCTAACTATATTTAGTGCTCTTACATTTCCGTCTGTACAGTTCGAAAAAAGCGACTGTATGGCAAGATATATCTAACTATATTTAGTGCTCTTACATTTCTGTCTGTACAGTTCGAAAAAAGTAACTGTATGGCAAGATATATCTAAATATATTTAGTGCTCTTACATTTCCGTCTGTACAGTTTGAAAAAAGTGACTGTATGGCAAGATATGTCTAAATATATTTAGTGCTCTTACATTTCTGTCTGTACAGTTCGAAAAAAGTGACTGTATGGCAAGATATATCAAAATATATTTAGTGCTCTTACATTTCCGTCTGTACAGTTTGAAAAAAGTGACTGTATGGCAAGATATGTCTAAATATATTTAGTGCTCTTACATTTCTGTCTGTACAGTTCGAAAAAAGTGACTGTATGGCAAAACATGTTTAAATATATTTAGTGCTCTTACATTTCTGTTTGTACAGTTCGAAAAAAGTGACTGTATGGCAAGATATGTCGAAATATATTTAGTGCTCTTACATTTCTGTCTGTACAGTTCGAAAAAAGTGACTGTATGGCAAGACATGTCTAAATATATTTAGAGCTCTTACATTTCTGTCTGTACAGTTCGAAAAAAGTGACTGTATGGCAAGACATGTCTAAATATATTTAGAGCTCTTACATTTCTGTCTGTACAGTTCGAAAAAAGTGACTGTATGGCAAGACATATCTAAATAGATTTTGTGCTCTTACATTTCTGTCTGTACAGTTCGAAAACAGTGACTGTATGGCAAGATATATATATATATATATATATATATAAATATATTTAGTGCTCTTACATTTCTGTCTATACAGTTCGATAAAAGTGGCTGTATGGCAAGATATATCTAAATATATTTAGTCCTCTTACATTTCTGTCTGTACAGTTCGAAAAAAGTGACTGTATGTCAAAATATATCTAAATTTATTTAGTGCTCTTACATTTCTTTCTGTACATTTCGAGAGCAGTCACTGTATGGCAAGATATATCTAAATATATTTAGTGCTTTGCATTTCTGTCTGTAGAGTTCGAAAAAAAGTGGCTGTATGGCAAGAAATTTCTAAATATATTTAGTGTTCTTACATTTCTGTCTGTACAGTTCGAAAACAGTGACTGTATGGCAAGATATATCTAAATATGTTTAGTGTTTTCCATTTCTGTCTGTACAGTTCGAAAAAAGTGACTGTATGGCAAGATATATCTAAACATATTTATTGCTCTTACATTTCTTTCTGTACAGTTCGAGAACAGTGACTGTATGGCAAGGTATATCTAAATATATTTAGTGCTCTTACATTTCTGTCTGTACAGTTCGAAAAAAGTGGCTGTATTGCAAGATATATCTAAATATATTTAGTGCTCTTACATTTCTGTCTGTACAGTTCGAAAAAAGTGACTGTATGGCAAGATATGTCTAAATATATTTCATACTCTTACATTTCTGTCTGTACAGTTCGAAAAAAGTGGCTGTATTGCAAGATATATCTAAATATATTTAGTGCTCTTACATTTCTGTCTGTACAGTTCGAAAAAAGTAACTGTATGGCAAGATATTTATAAATATATTTAGTGCTCTTACATTTCTGTCTGTACAGTTCGAAAACGGTGACTGTATGGCAAGATATATCTAAATATATTTAGTGCTTTACATTTCTGTCTCTACATTTCGAAGAAAGTGGTTGTAAGGCAAGATATTTCTAAATATTTTTAGTGTTTTTACATTTCTGTCTGTACAGTTCGAAAACAGTGACTGTATGGCAAGATATATCTAAATATATTTAGTGCTTTATATTTTTGTCTGTACAGTTCGAAAAAAGTAACTGTATGGCAAGGTATATCTAAATATATTTAGTGCTCTTACATTTCTGTCTGTAAAGTTTGAAAAAATTGACTGTATGGCAAGATATATCTAAATATATTTAGCGCTCTTACATTTCTGTCTGTACAGTTTGAAAAAAGTGACTGTATGGCAAGATATATCTAAATATATTTAGTGCTCTTACATTTCTGTCTGTGCAGTTCGAAAATAGTGACTGTATGGCAAGATATATCTAAATATATTTAGTGCTCTTACATTTCTGCCTGTACAGTTCGAAAAAAAAGTGGCTGTATGGCAAGATATATCTAAATATATTTAGTGCTCTTACATTTCTGTCTGTACAGTTTGAAAAAAGTGACTGTATGGCAAGATATATCTAAATATATTTAGTGCTCTTACATTTCAGTCTGTACAGTTCGAAAAAAGTGACTGTATGGCAAGATATGTATAAATATATTTAATGCTCTTACATTTCTGTCTGTACAGTTTGAAAAAAGTGACTGTCTGACAAAATATATCTAAATATAGTTAGTGCTCTTACATTTCTGTCTGTACAGTTCGAAAAAAGTGACTGTATGGCAAGATATGTATAAATATATTTAGTGCTCTTACATTTCTATCTTTACAGTTCGAAAACTGTGATTGTATGGCAAGATATTTCTAAATATATTTAGTTTTCTTACATATCTGTCGGTACAGATACACTGTTGGAAAACAGCGACTGTCTGACAAGATATTTCTAAATATATTTAGTGCTCTTACATTTCTGTTCGTACAGTTCCAAAAAATTTACTGTATGGCAAAATATGTCTAAGTATATTTACTGCTCTTACATTTCTGCGTGTACAGTTCGAAAACAGTGACTGTATGACAAGATATTTCTAAATATATTTAGTGCTCTTACATTTCTGTCGATACAGTTACACTGTTGGAAGACAGCGACTATCAGACAAGATATTTCTAAATATATTTACTGTTCTTAAATATCTGTCTGTACAGTTACAATTTAAAAAAAGAGACTGTTAGGTAAAGTATCTCTATATATTTCGGTTGCTCTTAAAATTTTGTCGGTAAATTATACTGATGCTAAATTCATTATTGCGGAAAAATATCTGTGAGTATTTCAGTTCTCCATGCATTTTTATGGCTACGGAGATGGAGAACAGCGACTTTGAGGCAAGATTTCTAATATTCGGTACCGGCATTGTTATTGCTCTTGCATTTCGATCGAACTGCATACATTAATGAAAAACGAAGCGATTGTGAGGCAGGGTTCCTCGAAGTATTTATGTTTCTCTTTCAATTCTATCAGCCTTATTTTAATTACGAAAACAATGCGACTGCAAGACAGGTATTCTTCGAGTATTTCAGATTATGTTTTCATGTTGCTTTGCCATCGTATCGTCATTTTATATACTCCGAATAAAGGGTCGTAAAGCAAACAACATCCCATCTTAGGAAAATTATTAACGGTCTTAATTAGCGTGAAGTTAGTGCTGCAACACTTGCAAGACGCAATAAAACTATCATCCTCGTGTTGGAATAAAGACACTGCGGTTATTGCATCACAAACTACATTAACGTTGTGTTTTTTTTTCTTTCCTTTTTTATTCGATGATTGACTATGTTCAAAACAAAATAGAAGACGCGATTCTTGCTTTTCTCTGCGCTACACGATGTCCCAAATCTGCAGTCGTGACGTATTTAATACAGGTAACATCGGTAGAGCAGCTGAGTTGAGTCTGTCGATAGAAAGACAAGAAAAGACTGCAGGAGTAAAACGGCTTCGTGGTCCACTCAGCTTACTATATTCTATTATCCATGTGCTAAAAAGGATAAATTAATGTTCATCTCCCCTCTTGCTTAAAAAAAGTCCCTTGTGCAGACACTTGCATTTCCCTATTTCGACTATGCGGACATTTTACTGACTGACCTCTCCAGCGACAACAAAACGAAACTTCAACGTGCTCATAATTTGTGTGTACGTTTTGTAAGCAATGTTCGTAAATATGATCATATTACCCCATCCCTGGAAACAATAGGTTGGCTTAAACTAGATAAGAAAAGAAATTTACATTCACTTCTCCTTCTCTTCGAAATCTGGAACTCTTCTATTCCTCCGTGCCTGTCGTCTCGCTTCACTTACCTTTCTTCCCACCATAATCTAAACACACGCTCTCGCCATGAAACAATACTAACAGTACCATCTCATCGCACATCCTCATACTCATCCTCTTTCACAATAGCCCTGCCAAGACTCTGGAATTCGATACCTGATAGCATCAGGGACTGTCGAAATAAAATTGAATTCAAACGCAAACTTACTAGGCACTTGGTCAGTAATTGATTACTTGTAAATAGTTTCCTTAATCTACCACAAAATATTTCAATATCCGGTAATTTCATCACTATACAATTTTGTTATTCTAGGTTTAATTTGTAATTCAGGTAATATAAAATATTCTTTGTTTTTCTATGATTAATTATCTAGCGTTCATTAGTCAGGTAATCTTTTCATACTTTGATTTTTATTGTTATTGTAATTGTAAATTTAATACTAATTGTAATTTTATTCTTCATATTATAGTTGGAATCTCCTGGCCTGACGGCCTTATCTCTACCAGGTTAAATAAATAAATAAATAAATAAATAAATACTAAATAAATAATATTAAATACTTACTATAAAGTTAGATATCGACCCTTTCGTAGGAAAAAAGTCGGCCGGATCGTGGTGCAAGTCTTATCATCTGCTTGTAGTATCGAGGTTAAGAAAACACTGGAGCTCTACCTTCTTCCCTCCCGTGCTGACTTAGTTTCTTAAGTTATCTTACAAGGCTGAGAAATTCGCCGTCAGGAACAGGGAACAAGGGCACTGATATTTAGTAGGCAACATTACATATGTAAGATTATTGCATTAGTTAAATGATTTATACAATAAAACCGCGTTTCCTGTTATACAGAGTGCAGATTTTGAAAACAAATAACTCATGTTGTATGTAGCAAAGAAGTATAATACCATATTGGTGGAAAGTTCATAGTTTTCTCAGAAAAAAAGTTTTTTTTTATGTTTATTCCCTCTTATTCGGTAATTATTACTAATAAAATCGTGATTTTTGTCGATACCAATAAAAAATCTAATAAAGAGTAATTTATCTCTCTGGAGTATTTCAATAGCGTGGACGGTTTTCGTGTAAATTTAAATACAAACCACTGATTTGAAGCCACTGACAGATGCTACCAGCTTCAAACATTGCAGCCAGAAAGGTAGATGAGAGGTAGTTCACTAAGGCAGACAGACCTGAGTTCGTTGACCTCTTACATCTGTATTACGAGAAGAAAGAGAGTTGCATTAGCGGCGATGTTGCCAGATTGCTGAAACTTCAAACTTAATTTTCTAATTAACCGTGTATTTAATAACAAAACGTAATGTAGGTAGTTCTATTCTATTCATTTAAGTGTACCTTATCGTGTCTTTCAATCTGCAGGATTATTTCACTTCCACTTTGTATACACGGTGAACCGTTAGTAATGTAATTCATTTCAGGAGGTTATTCTTTGAGATATTTCAAACAAAAAAGCTTCATGCAGTTTTGCTCGTTTTTTCTCCCTTTTCGAAAAAAAAAATTGTTATATGAAAAATTTCATAGCATGTTTCGAGAAAGCCGTTGATTTAATTCCCAGTACACTAAATCAATTTAAGAGTATAATGTATTATAATAATAAATTATTGAAAGAATTTTAGTTTTGTCCTCTAAATGTGCAGAAATTTGTCCGGAACAAATGTAACATTTTAAAATTCATTTTCAGAACGAAAAGTTACATTTGTTCACTACAACAATGCAGTCCACACCTGTGTAGTAACGGTTAGCGCGTCTGGCCGCGAAACCAAGTAGCCCTGGTTCGATTCCCGGTCGGGACAAGTTACCTGGTTGAGGTATTTTCCGAGGTTTTCCCTCAACCCAATATGATCAGATGCTGGATAACTATCGGTGCTGGACCCCGGACTCATTTCACCGGCATTATCACCTTCATCCCATTCAGACGCTAAATAACCTAGATGTTGACAAACATCGTAAAATAACCCACTAAAAAAAGAGAACAATGCATTCGGTCAAAATAAACGTTGTATAGTTTCTTAATGTACCAATCACAATTTTCTTTCATTCCCACATATTTCGAGGATTTCTACTACGTACGGGCTATTCCATCTCAAATCGACCGAAATATAGAGAAAATTGACCTTGCAATTTTTAAATACAATGAAACTTTTTCTGTCCGTTGACAACTGTGATATGCTTTGTGCAAAGTTTGAGGCATCAGAACTTCATAGTGTTTAAATTTAAAATATTTAAATTTATCGTATTTTCATAAAATTAGCAACTTTAAACTGTTGTGGCTCCGAAACCCTTTCACCCAATGATCAAAATCATGGTTTATTTTGATGCTGAGAAATTACAGTTTATATTGACATGTAAACAGATTTTCTTACTTTTTATGGAAATGAAGCCATTTACATTTTTCTTCATTAAGACGCCTTTGGCCACGAAAAAAATATTTTAAAAATATATGGTTAGATTCCGCATTGAAAGTACAAATAAACACACATTTTTTACTGATGGTATGTTGATAAAGTATTGAAAATATCAAACAAAGAAAATAAATAGTACGCGCGTGAAGTAACCAGCTGACTGTGAGGCGGGAGCTAGCCGAGACAAGCAAGGCCAGGAGACAAATACGTGAGGTTTTGTCTAGTAGCGCATAGCTGGGCTGGCTTTATCAAAAGTTTTCATAAACACAGGAGTAAAATGACGCCCAACGCTCGTTTATCTTCAGCTCTCGGCCAGTGCGTGCGATACTGCGCCGTTCAAGTCTATGCGTGTGAAAATAATCTATTTAATACCCTCGAAACTTATTGCCGAGCCACTAAGCAAACAGTGCCGAACCCCTCTTAATAATTCAAGTTTTTTTCTCAATATTTTTTACATTTTTACAAATGAGCAAAAAGCCTGAAAGTAAGTAAAATCAGATTATCTGTCTCTCTGTATACAATAAAAATAAGGATTACTTCTTAACATAACCTACCAAATGTCAGCTTCAAAATGAGCTCCCGTTCAATGTTCTGCAGTAAATGCTACCAGAGTTCTGAGCGCTGAAAGAGGCTTGTTTTTATAAAATACGCTAAATTTGTCGCTCAATAGTACGAAAACCGTTTGACTTTCGATAGTATATTTTTGAAAATGCACTGTCCTCAGCACCTTGTATAAATAGGGAAAAAATTAGAGTATTAAAAAATGCGAGGTTTTTTACTCATCGATTTCATATGGAATAGCCCGTACATATTTGTTAATATGATATTAGGCATTCTATAAAAATCCAGGCTGTAGCAATAAAACAAACAAGAATCGCTTGCAAAGGAGCAGAACCCAACAATGAAATAAATGAATGTTCATTCTGTGAATGCCTATTATAAACCTGCTTCCAAAGAGAGAGAGCGCTGAGAACTCCTGCTGAGGAGATCCCAGTGTGTGGAAAATTTATACACACACATAGGTGACGTAGTGTTGGCCATAAGAGGGCAAACTACACGCCAGAGACTCCGTGGTGTGAGCGTTGCATCAGGGACTGAGTGCAATACTTTCAACGAAATGATAAACCCACAATTTTAATCCTAGAAATTTAGTTTTCTTAAATAAATAACGTACACTGTAGATATAATCGTGTGTGTGGATTATGTACAGTCGTGTCAATGAGACAATAAAATGAAAAACAGTGAACAATCACATGGTATTAATATTTGAGGAGAAAAATTTGCTCCGGCGCCGGGGATCGAACCCGGGTCCTTGGTTCTACGTACCAAGCGTTCCTCAAATATTAATTGTCAATATTACAGATATTATTCTGTAGGACAAATTAATAAATCTGTGATATTGTCATAGCTGCAGTGCATATATTTGTACAGATTACTGTGCACGTACCTGCGGAATCCCAGCCAAACAAGTCACTCAGCTGAGTGCGCTCCTAGTATAATGGCAGTTGACATTGGACATATACGTCAACATATATGCCTAACTTGGAGTCAGGCCACAAAGGGGAACATTGAAGGAGGGAGGTTCGGTCCGGTGCTGTGGATTGAATTCGGCGTAGCTTAGTGGTCAGAGCGCTTGGTACGTAGAACCAAGGACCCGGGTTCGATCTCCGGCGCCGGAGCGAATTTTTCTCCTCAAATATTAATTGTCAATATTACAGATATTATTCTGTAGGACAAATTAATAAATCTATAATAATCACACGCAAGCTTAAAAAAAACATGTTAGATCAAAACTTAAGTGACAAGGACAATGATGGCGATGATGATGATGATGATGATTAGCATGAACCACCGGTGTAAGTCGGGCAGTAGCGCGTTTTTCTCCGGATCTTGAACTGCACTCCGGCGTGAGTTCGATTCCCACTTGGGCTGATTGTTTAGTTGGGTTTTTTTCGAGGTTTTCCCAAACTATAAAGCGAATGTCAGGTAACTCGTGGCGGATGCTCACATTGCCAAATACCATCTCACTATCATCAATTCCATGGGAGCTAAATAACCAGGTAATTGATACAGCGTCGTTAAATAACCAAGTAAAAAATCCTAAAATCATTGTAATTGCGTTGAATGTTTAAGTGGTTGATGGTTGTATGATTTCAAGCAAACGCAGATCACAGCTTGATAAGGATCATCTTAGCATAATGATAAAGCAAAGAACTTTGAACTTTTAATGAATATCGAAACCAGTGCAAGGATAGTACATTATGCAACGAGCCTATAATGGTAGTAATGAAGACTCGAGTATGTTTATGAAACGAGCGTAAGCGAGTTTCATAATTTTCATACGAGCGTCTTAATTACCATTATAGTCGAGTTTCATACGACTTTTTATGCTCGACCATATTGATTTTTTCCGGCAATTGGTGAAATGAATTTGCGGGAATGTGCTTTGTGAAAGGCTGGAAGATGACGGTGAATTGATGTTAATTTGTTTTTTTTTTTTTTTTTTTTTTTTTTTTTTTTTTTTTTTTTAATTTATTTGACAATTTTTGTACATTAGTACTATCAATTGTGCTTAAATAATTAACGTTACAATAATATGAGACTTGTGGAGAGGGTGACGTCCATTAACGTTCCTCAAAGCATCAACAAATCAGTGTGCCTTTTCCTCTTGAGGCGACGATCAGGCCGTGCAGGGGGCAGGTTCCGAGGAATCTGGTTGATTAAGTTGTTAGAATGTGTTGACAATGTTGCAAATAAGCGTGTGTAGGAAGAATGAATTACAGTCTCTATTTTGGCTAGGTCTAGATCTGAATGAAGTGTTTCATTTCTTACGTACCATGGTGCTCCAGTGATTATCCTTAGTGCCCGATTTTGGAATGTTTGAATACGCTTGATTTGGCTTATAGAAGCCGATCCCCATAATGAACATCCATAGAGCCAAATAGGTTTGAGAAGCATTACATATATTAACCTTTTGTTGGAAAGGGAAAGACTAGAGCTGGAAAGTATTGCTTTCAATCGATGAAGTCTGTATCTTAATCTCTGGAGGGTGTAAGTGAGATGTTTATTCCAGGTCAAGCGACTGTCTAGGATGAGTCCAAGATATCGTATTTCTTCATGCTGTGGTACTGGTGAACAGTTGAGGTATAATGGAAGTACTTTTTCTTTTTTGAGGTATGTGAATGTTACTGTTGATGACTTATTTGTGTTCATGACTGTTCTCCATTTTTTGTTCCATATTTCAATTTCCTGAAGAAAGTTTTGTAGAATGGTTGTCACTTGTTCACCAGTATCTCCTTTGCTAAGGACAGCAATGTCATCAGCGAACTGAGCTACAGTTAGAGAATCTGATTTAGGTGTTGGTATATCATGAGTGTAAATTAAATAGAGAAAAGGGGCTAGAATGCTCCCTTGAGGTACACCTGCAGAAATATATCTAATCTGAGACTGTACACCTTCGTATATTACTGAATAAGTTCGTCTTCTAAGAAATGATTGAATTAAACGGTAGTATGTGTCAGGAAGATGGTTTTTTAGTTTGAATAAGAGGCCATTATGCCACACTTTATCGAACGCCTTTTCTGTATCAAGGAAAAGGCCTAAACAGATTTGTTTCTTTTCATAGGTGTCAAGAATTATGTCAATAATCCTGTGTAATTGTTGCGGACAGGAATGCATTTTTCTGAATCCAAATTGAGTATTTGGTAACAATGATTCGAGATGCGTTAATAGTCTAGGTAATAAAAGACGCTCAAATATTTTTGAAAAGAGAGGCAGAAGACTTATAGGTCTGTAGTTAAATGGATCAGTACGAATTTTATTCGGTTTAGGAATCATCACAATATTAGCGTGCTTCCATGTTGAAGGAAAATATGATAAGCGTATCATTGCATTGTATATCTGTGTTAACAGTACTATAGTTCTTCTAGGCAGTTGCAAGAGGAGAGGTTGTGTTATATAGTCATGTCCAGGGGCTTTTTTCGCGGGTAATCTATTAATCGTGTTTCTGACTTCAGCTGGAGTGAATAGTTTACAAATTGGAGACAGTTGTAGAGGCTGGTCTAGAGTATTATTCACTTCTAAAGTTGTAATATTATCTTCGTTGTCATTAGGTTTAAACTGGTCTTCTAAAATTTTGGAAAATATCTCAGTTTTATCATTCGGGCTTGTGAGCCACTGATTGTCATATTTTAGCGGTGGAATCTTTTCAGTTTCTTTAGTAATTTGTCTTGTTTTACGCCATAGACTGCCATCCTTTGAATCTAAGGATTTTAACTGAATGTCAGTTGCCTCACTGTATAATTCTTTCAGGGCTAATTTTAGTTCTTGTGTAGCCTTATTATAATTTTGCTTATGAGGAGGATATTTTGTTCTTTGCCATAGTGCCCTGGCTGATCTTTTCACATATTGGAGCTGTAAGATATGTGGTGGAAATACTGTTTTTCTTCTAATTCGATTAAAGTTTGAACTATTGGAAGAAGCCGTATTTGCAGCTGTTTTAATATTATTGGTAAGTGTATTTATTGCCATATCTATATCTCTTTTATTTTTTAGGGGAATCTTCAAGTTAGTAGAGATATCAAGACAAGATACATATTCATTCCAGTTAAAGGGGTGTCTTATGAGCGTGTATTTATTACATGAATTCGGAATAGCTGCTGATAAAGTCAGAAGAACAGGTAAATGATCTGAACTCAATTCATGTATAACTCTTGGAACGTTACAGAAATGTTGGAATTGTTTACCAATAAAGAAATCAAGCAGATCAGGCATATGTCCTGAATCTGGATAATGTGTAGGTTCAAAAGGGTATGCTATTTCCAAATTAAGTTTAAAAATTTGATCATATAGCATAATGCCTCGTGGATTGGTTACGTTGGATCCCCATCTAGGATGTTTGCTATTAAAATCACCTCCTAGTATGAATCTGAATTTCATTTCATGAACTATTCCCCAAATCAAAGTGGGCGTGACACGCTGGTCCGGAGCAGAGTAGAATGAACCTATTTGATAGTCTGTATTATCAATTTTTATCTGTACTCTTGAAATTTGTACTTCATCCTCTAAAATTGGGGGAAGTTCGTTGTGACACAAATCTGCTCTGATAATTACTGCAGATCCACCTTTTCTGCTTTCAGAGGGATGATCAGCTCTATATATCTTATATCCAGATATGAAAAAGTTTAGATTTGGAGCAAGTTTAGTCTCAGTAATCAACATTATGTCAATATGATAAGTATTCAGGAAGCAGACTAATTCATAGTATTTATTATTTAAACTCTGGCAATTCCATGTGCTGATAATGAAACTTTTCTGTGGAATGTTATTCATTTTGCAGTACTCTTGGGAGTAACAAGTTCAATGAATTAACCAGAGGTTGTATTAATGATATGAGCATATCTAGTTTCTTAATCATATCAGAGAATAATGCATTATTTGCGATTAGGGTATTATCTACAGTACCTTGCTTGTTAACCGAAGATGCTGCAATACTTGAATATAAGGGCCGATTGGAAAATTCCCTGTGTACATCTGAAAATGGAGAGTCCTGTGCAGGAACCTTTTTCAGCTCTGGAGGGGAAGCTGAAGTTTTATCTAAAGAAGATGTTCCTGGTGCTGGTTGAGATCTATATGGAATTGTCTGATGCCTAGTTGCTCCTCTTTGTAGTCTTGTATGTTCAGGACAACCTCTGTAGTTGGCTGGATGATTCCCTTTACAGTTTGTACAAATGGGAGGAGTGTCTTTTGGTTTATTACATTTCTCTGTAGGGTGAAGACCTTCACATTTCACACATCTTGCAGTCTGATTACAGAAGTTTCTTGTGTGTCCAAATTGTTGGCATCGCATACATTGTACAATAGTTTTTCTTGGTTTAGGCGGCTCCACTTTTATTATTCCGTTATAAAGTCGGGTTAAGCTGTATATTTCAGGATTCTTAGGATTGTGTTTTAAATCTAGGAAAAATAAAGGTAACGGTAATTTGGTGATTGGATGTCTAACTGGTAGCATCTGTATAGGTTCATAACCCAATTCTTTAAGTTCTGACATCATGAATTCTATATTACAGCTGTGATGTAGTCCCCTGATGACTACACGAAAAGCTTTCTCAGATTTCATCTGATATGTATGGAATTCAGCATGATGTGATTTTAAATAATCAATTGCCTTTCTGTATCCATCTATGAGATCCATATTTAGCTTCACTTTGTTATTTTCGATAGTTATGTGTCGAAAACCGCCACAGTCCAGCGTTTTGAGCTCATTAAGCATAGAATTAATATTCAGAATATTGTGAATATAAATTGGTGGTGGTTTCTTTGATGTAGATGTTTCCATCTGAATGTGATACGAAGACTCTTGCTGGTCTCTTTCGTTCAAGTCAGCTAAAGGTGCAAATGCATTTGATGTCGGTATAGTGGTTTCGTGATGTAGTTTTTGACGTTTTGTTGAATTTGTATCAGTCGCAGAGTTGGACATGTTATTTTGAGACATATTAAATTAATTTATACAAATCAATGTAATAGAAGTGATTGTTTGCAATATGAGATAGTCACTTGTCACTATTGTCTTAAGTTATGGCAAGATTCACTGATAATATTAAACACAATTAATAATAAAATAAAACTTTTCAGTAGAATGAAATGTCACAACACATCAATGAGTTCACAATTAACAATTATTAATACACAACAAATATTATTGAACACGAATTCCTTTTAAAAAACTTAATATTAAGAGCACATAATCAATCTCTATTCTGCTTATTTCACCGCCTTCTTGATCCTCATGTTAATTTGTGTGTTGTTTTTTTCGACTGAGTTTAATATTGTCTAATCTCGCGCTAATTGTCTTTCGATTGCATTTCCGAGAATAATCGATACTTGCGCTTTCATGTTGCTACAATGGCGTTTTCTGATTGGTGGAACACCTGAACTTTAATGAATATGTGTACTTTAATGAGGTCCATTAAAGGGCTGCTACCAGGTGTATAATTACTACATTTCGGCATGGTCGAGCATAAAATAAATTAAGCATTCGCTGCAAAAGCTACTAGTAACAGATAGGCTATATTGAATGTAATGCATATTTTTTGGTCGGCGGGAAAAGCCACATAAGTAAAAAAAGTCGATTTTTCTGTTGTACCTAATCACATAAGCCTAATATTTTTTCTAATTTTTTAAATAAAATTTCTTGTATTTTAAATTGAAAAGGGTCTTACTTTGACCAACATACATGAATTTCATTATTATACTTATATTCAGTTAAGAGCACATTAGAAAAAAAAGTCTCTCCTGAAAAATTATTTTTTTTTTTTACTTAAGTGCTTTTTCCCGCCGACCAAAGAATACAATACGATGAAGATATCCAGTAATGGTATGTTACGGGTTGCATAGGCCTGCTGCCTTTAAGGAGTATTGATGTGTTGAGAGTTGCATCAGAGCGCTTCCACTAAGAAGCACGATGAGTCTAGGGTAGTGATTTAAGTGTGGGTCGCGACCCCTTGGGGGGTTGAACTTTAAAACAAAAATATGTTCAGTAGTTATGAAATTGAGAAAGTTGCTTCTCAGATCTCTCTAATTCGATACAGTAACACGGATATATTCAATGTCAAGGATATTTCTCTCATTCTTTGATGACAATCATAGACTAGAAACTTATTTTGCATTAATGCGAGTTTGCAAGTAATATAAAATAATTCAAGGGCTTCTTTTGCGAATCTGTGAATATTCTTGCATTCTTTTCACCCAAAACTGTTCTATGGTCTGCGATAAAAAGAAAAGAGTAGGTCCTATATCTTTAACATTCCATCAGCAGATTCGTATTTGAACCCAACTGTCTAAAAACGGATTCAGTTTCCATCTGTGACTGTCGCAATTGTTTCTTCCAGAAAATTAGCAAAAAGCTGTTGATTAGAATTGTGCAAACTTCATTGCAGGTCCACAAAAACAAATTCGGTACATGTCACATCACACGGTAGGTAATTAAATTTTCCATGAGTTCTTTATTACTTTGAAATGAATTAAATTTCTTTTTGTCAAGTGAAGTAGACCAGAAATCAAATTTCCTTATAATTCCGTCGATTTCATCTCTGACTCTGGCAGTTTGTACTAAAATACAATAGGTATAGTAAAAATGCAATAAAACTACAAAATTTAATAATAGTACATTATGCAATGAGCCTATAATGGTAGTAATTAAGACGCGAGTATGTTTGTTTGTGAAACGAGCGCAAGCGAGTTTCATAATTTTCATACGAGCGTCTTAATTACCATTATAGGCAAGTTTCACACGACTTTTTATGCTCGACCATATTTCTAACTTGAAATTATTAATAAGTATTCATGTTATGGTTATGTAAGTAAGGAGTGGAACTGACCTGAATTGTGAGATGTGCGCAGACGCGAAAGTATTGATTTTTTTCCGAGGGATGAATGTCATTGACCTTGATATAATCTAGAGAATAACATGAACATTAATATTGATATAACCTGGAAATTGATTTAGAATTGAAAAACGAGATGACAAATTGAATTTATTTGAATATTATTTACAATTAACGCTAATTATTATAGTAACAGAACATAACCTTCTGCGACAGTATTGGATTTCCAGCCTCCGTGACGTTTCGCTAATTGTCTTTCGATTGCATATCCGAGAATAATCGATACTTGCGGTTTTGTAATGGTACAATGGTGATTTCTCATTGGCTGAACAACTGAACTATAATGAATAGGTGTACTTTAATGAGGTGCATTAAAGGGCTACTACCAGGTGTATAATTACTACATTTCGGCATGGTCGAGCATAATAGTACATTATGCAACGAGCCTATAATGAAGGTAATTAAGAAGCGAGTATGGATACGAGCTTCTTAATTACCATTATAGGCGAGTTTCATACGACTTTTTATGCTCGACCATATTTCTAACTTGATATTATTAATTTTCTTTGTATCTGACCTTGGCCAATGTCCCGTATGTTGAGATGTGCGCAGACGCGAAAGTATTGATTTTTTCTGAGGAACAAGATGTTCACATTGACCTTGCTAGGCCATAAGAACCTACAGAGATAATATTAAAAATAAATTAGACATTGAAAAACGAGATGACAAATTGAATTTATTTGAATATTATTTACAATTAAAGCTAATTATTATAGTAACAGAACATAACCTTCTGCGACAGTATTGGATTTCCAGCCTCCGTGACTTTTCGCTAATTCTCTTTCGATTGCATATCCGAGAATAATCGATACTTGCGGTTTTATAACGGTACAAAGCTGACCTGTCATTGGCTGAACAGTTGTAACCTGAGTCGTCATTGGCTGAAAGACCTGACCTTTAATGAGTAGGTGTACTTTAATGAGGTCCATTAAAGGTCTGCTACCAGGTGTATAATTATTACATTTCGGTATGGTAGAGCATAAAATAATTATAAGACAGAAAGTACTAAGATAATCTTTTATTTAGTGTGAAACGAGATTCAAATGGACAAATACACGGCAGTGTATGACCATCCTTTCGAATTCCTATTAGATCTAAAGCAGGAAAACGATTAGTATATCCTGGTAACTGCACATTTACAGTTGACGTTCAGCAGACCCATTATTATTTATAGACAATGTCAACGAGAGACAAGCTGAAATCTCCTTCACCCAAGCTGTTACTCTTGACTTAGCAGTATGATTCAACGAATACTCACCGGTATAGCTCAGTCGACAGGAGCATTTTTCTGCTGATCCTGATCTGCGCTCGGGCGTGAGTTCGATTCCCGTTTGAGCTGAATGCCTTGTTTTTTTTTTTTCGAGATTTTCCCTAACAGTGAGGCGAATATCAGCTAATCTGTGGCAAATGTTCGGGCTCACCTTGCCAAATGTCATCTCGAAAGCACCAGTTCCATCGACGCTAAATAACCTAGTAGGCCTAGTGTTTTTAGTTGGTTATTTAACGATGCTGTATCAACTACGAGGTTATTTAGCGTCGAAGAGATTGGTGATAGCGAGATGATATTTAGCGAGATGAAGCCGAGGATTCGCCATAGATTATACCTGGCATTCACTTTACTGTTGGGGAAAACCTCGGAAAAAAATCCAACCAGGTAATCAGCCCAAGCGGGGATCGAACACGCGCCCGAGTGCAACTTCAGACCGAAAGGTATGCTCCTTAACTGACTGATCCACGCCGATGGCTACCTAGTAGTTGATACAGCGTCGTTAAATAACAGACTAAAAGGAAGTTAACATTATTAACTCTAGCAACAACCGTGTTCCCTTCAGTTCTCAATAGCACCCAGGTCTGAGAGATATACTCAAAGCTTTGTATAATTTTTCGTGACTGATTGATACGCATCAAGTGGCAATTAATTTTGTTTCTAATGCTAATTATTCAGATAACTTGGAGCAACAGTAACAAATATAAATGACACTCGAGACGAAATTAAACGCAGAATGAATATGTGAAATGCCTGTTATTATTCGGTTGAGAAGCTTTTGTCATGTAATTTTCTTTCAACGGAACTGAAAGTTAGAATTTATCAAAAGTATATTACCGGTTGTTCTGTATGGTTGTGAAACTTGGACTCTCACTTTAAGAGAGGAACAGAGATTAAGGGTGTTTGAGAATAAGGAGCTTAGGAAAATATTTGGGACTATACAGGAGAATAAAGAAAGTTACACAACGCAGAACTGCACGCATTGTATTCTTCACCTAATATAATTAGGAACATTAAATCCTGACATTTGAGATGGGCAGGGCATGTAGCACGTATGGGCGAATCCAGAAATGCATATAGAGTGTCAGTTGGGAGACCAGAAGGAAAAAGACCTTTGGAGAGACCGAGATGTAGATGGGAAGATAATATTAAAATGGATTTGAGGGAGGTGGGATATGATGATAGAGACTGGATTAATCTTGCTCAGGATAGGGACCGATGACGGGCTTATGTGAGGGCGGCAATGAACCTATGGGTTCTCTAAAATCATTTATAAGTAAGTGATAATTATTGTGTAGCTGAGCAAGTGTGAATTGTATTTAAAAGGGGACAAAAAAATCACGCAATCTGTGAGATCGGGCTGGGGTAGTGTTAAATACAGAATTTCCTGCAATGCTAAAGAAAGGTTTTCCCGTGATTTGCCTTAACAACGCACCTCTCATTCAAGTGAATATGAATATTTCTGATTATTACGATGCAAACTGTTCTATCTAACAGTTGTCACTTTAAATTAATCGGTAAAAACAAGAGGAGAAGTAACCAGTGTCTGGTAATTAATTGGGACGTTACAAGCAGCGAAGTGACGGCTGACTCATGGCTTATTAATCTCATACACACACACACACACGCCGGTGATGCAAGACAGAGCTAACACGCCTACCTGGCGATCGCCGGGGCGACCTGTCCCAGAAAGAGATGCCACAGCCTTGGCATTAACACGCTAGCCATCGCGCATTAGCAAGGCTGTGGAGAATTGTGAGAGGGAAAGAGTATGCGTCTTATATTTAAAAAAAAAAGTGCGCATAGAAATGTAGAAAATATTCAGAAAATACCTGACGCGGCTGAACTTGCAGTGGAGACGTAGCTTGGATTGTTCTGTTGCTGGTGACGAATAGGCCTATAGGACTTCACTACGCGTTTCGCCTTCAGGTGAACGACAAATGTTTACTGAAGAGTTTTCCTACTTGAAGTCGTTGAAAAGGATTAAATCTAACTAGTGGTTTGTGCAGCAAATACTGCAAACTAAGTCCATAAAAAGTTCAAATAAAAATTGTTCAGATTTATTTTCAATTAAGAATACCAGACATTTTGATAGTTATTTGCTTCCATAGTAGTGAAACATAGTCCCTCTGTTTTTTTTTTTTTTTTTGCCAAATACTTTTCTTTGAACCTATTCGTCTTCAGTTCTTGAGTTTCAATGCGAAATCGCTAGTAACAATGTCAGGATGATCAGTAGGTTTTTCATGTGGGAGTAATTCAGTAGCTATTTCGGGTCATTGCGGATTTATGTGAAAGTTAAGAAAATGTAAGGTCTGCCATGCTTTGAACAAAAGACTTAGCATCTTGGTATAGCTGCTGCATGTTCCGTGAGCTACCCTGAAATGTAGAGGGCAGAACCACTTTTTCCCACTAAGACATCTTGCTGAGGTGATCAAGAGGCTACAAAATCTTGTAGGCCTCTTATTTTATCAATAAGTAATACCTTTTGGTCTTTTCTTATGAATTGTAATTTTTTGCGCTTCTTCCAGACAATACTGATCTACCAAATACTGCTGGATTAATTTGTGTAATAATGAATGTTATTTCGTATATTTTCTGTAATATAGGCTGTTGTGAGGAATTTATTGCTGAGATGTGGAAAATGAGGCGAATGATATGTCAGAGTTGTAGAATCTTATATGCGCCCTAAATAAAATTGTCCATCGTAAATCGTTAGCAGTTTCAGTGTTTCATTCGTTGCTGGTTGCGGGAAATAAACTTACTCATCACGGTAGCAAGAAGTGAAATGACATGCTATTTTCCCTACAACAAAATATGCTTGGCAGCGATCACAAATCTAATCAATTAAAACAAAGAAATATGAAATTAATTTTGATGTAGTTTAAAGACGCAGCTAAAATAGGAAGCATGACTCAATTACTACCAAGGAAAGTTAGAGAATCAGACATATAAATATCTATATCACACTGCCATTACATATATGAAAAGGACCCACACCACTTGATTAATAATTGTAAAAGTATTTCATTTTAATAACAATATTGTTACCTTACGTAAGTTTTATAGTTTTCAGTAACAAAAGTTTATATAGGTCTATAGCCGTTACTCAGTAAATCATAGAAATGAAGATCTAATATAAAATATTCTTTCTCTGCGTCTACTTACATAAAGCCCCAAAAGGTTTCACTTTCATATATCAGTATAGCATTATGTGCTGCATTAACTATAATAATATTTCATTTTTAATGGTAATAATGTCATCAAGCATTCTTAAGTTTTGTAGTTCTTAATATCCAATACACAGCTGTACTCGGAAAACTACAGACCAGAGAATCAGACCTGTAAATTATTTTTTATACGTTATCAAAAAATTGCACAAATGAAGATCGACATATTGGCATTATGATGGGAAAGAATCTGAGCCGTCTGAACTCTATGTCAGCAATCCTGTAGGTCATGGCCTTCGTGTAATAGCCTATTGTTTATTGTAGTATGTGTTTTGTTTTATTCTGAAATGCAACACGGCCGACTTGATGCTTGCTTCGCTTAAGGAATCGAACATCAAGTCGGCCGTGAATGCAATTAATTAGTTCTCAAAACTGACGAAAGATTGATTTTGGAAAAAAGGAAAATGATGTAGGAAAATTGACATTTCACTGAAAACTACTATTTTTCCGAAAAGCTTTGTGTTCCAAGCTTCAAAATGAGGGGTCATTTATTAAAATCTGTTCAGCCGTTTTCCCGTAATTTCCATGACCAGTTCAAATTATATATATAGATTACATGTAACGATCCTAATTAGTACGAAAATTCTTTCATCCGCCTTTTTTTTTATCATTTACAGACGAATGTAGAATCACCATAGAAACGTCTGTATTCATCCCCAGCAATAAAAGAAGTCCGAGTTAAACATTTTCTAAATAATTGAGACAGGGAAATAAAAAACTCCCTAATTCCAATAAACCAAATTTTACAGGAGAGGGGAAAAAAGTTATTATTTCTCTTACTAACTTTAAATATTATACATTTATTTATTAATATTGTGTAAAATTACATTCTTTATCAATTAAATACTTCAAAACCTAAATTTTTACATTATCTTACGCTACAATTTGAAATAAACACTGCTGGAGTTAGTGGTTTTCTGACTTCCACAGTGTATGAATTAAGAAAAGTGAATAAATATGAGCAATGTGCAGAAAAAAAGTTAAGTATATCATAATTCCCTTATGATACATTGGCATATACGACAAAATGGAAGTTTATTATTAAGATTAACTTTTCTACATTTTTTTAAATTTCAAATATATGAGACAGGAAATCGCAAATTATCATAAAGCACATCAAAATACACAAATAAAACCACAAACAATATTAAAATGTTAACACAATCTCATTCATGTTACAGATTCTGTTTTTTTCTCTCACTCTCATGTTCTACCTGTGCATCTAGATTCTAGATTATTACCGTCCGCAAACAGAGTTTGGTAATTCATCCTACTTTCCTCAGAAATAAACTGCATTAAATTTCGCAAGTCCTTTTGCTTTCTTCTTTCAATGGCAATGCTGAATTGTACTTTAGTTGACTGGGGAATGATGCATCTGTATTGGGTTTCTGGAAGTTAATCGACTGGATATTGTACCTTTCACATGGATTTTATAGATTTTTGTGAGATTCTGAATACCGTATCACTTTACTCAGCTGGTTGAGTGATTTTTGCCACCTACCGGGTAATTAAGCTTGGAAAGCAAAAACTCTCTTATTCCATGGAGTAAGTGGAGTTCTCACTTCCACGAGTTTTAAAACAGCCCCCAGAATGCAGATGAATGTCGATATTAGTGTATTCTTGCCTTCCACGCATGCGGGACAAACTAAAAAGCATCATCCAGCCCATAACTCAATTTTGTAAAAAATTGCAGTTAGTGGGTTTTTGATCTCCATGTCTCAATTACATATAACGATCCGTATTAGTACGAAAATCCTTTCATCCACCCTTTTTTATCATTTGCAGTCGAAGGTAGAATCACCATAGAAACGTCTATATTCATCGCCAGTAACAAAAGAAGTCCGAGTTAAACATTTTCTGAATAATTCTCCATTACCTTCTCCAACATATAGAATGATAAATGTACAGTATTGAAGGAACTAAATATCACTTGTAGGTAAGCAATTGATTGTGATAAATAATCAGGGTGACTCTCGATTCCCTTCTGCTGTCAATTTTTATTCCTGTTTCCCTGTATTGTAAATACTGTATACCGCTTCCCTCCTCACCAAAAAGTAGCTGCTACATTTTAAATAAACAGATTCCTTTCTATAAAACGTCTTTCTTTTCATTACGGATCTCTATTTCTATGACGTTGACTGAAAATATAAATCGATAATAAGGACACAATTCGATTTCTATGGGCTGAAAAAAATTCTAATGCTATTCGAACCACGAAGACATGTGAAAGTTTTAATGCGAAATTTAACAGTTGCTTTTACTGTTCTCACCCCAACATTTTTGTATTTTTGGATGTTTTACATGAAGTACACGCAGACAATAAAATAAAAATAAATTTCACCTTTATCAACTCAGCTCCGACTTGAAATACTTCCACACAAAAAAATCAATTATTTAATCAATAAAACTGAAGAATTAGACAACGGAAAGATCAATACCTCATAGTGCAGCACTGACATGTCTTAACGAGACCCTTAACAATGTTTTCATATAGAAGAAACAAGAAAGGGTGTTCGAGAATAAGGTGTTTAGGAAAATATTTGGGACTAAGTGGGATGAAGTTACAGGAGAATGGAGAAAGTTACACAACGCAGAACTGCATGCATTGTATTCTTCACCTGACATAATTAGGAACATTAAATCCAGACGTTTGAGATGGGCAGGGCATGTAGCACGTATGGAGGAATCTAGAAATGCATGTAGAGTGTTAGTTGGGAGACCGGAGGGGAAAAGACCTTTGGGGAGGCCGAGACGTAGATGGGAAGATAATAGGCCTAATAAAATGGATTTGAGGGCGGTGGGATATGATGGTAGGGACTGGATTAATCTTGCTCAGGATAGGGACTAATGACGGGCTTATGTGAGGGCAGCAATGAATCTCCAGGTTCTCTAAAAGCCGTAAGTTAAACCCATTAACAATAGTAAATGTCGTAATAATGTAATTAAACCAGAAGTATAAAACAGCTGAAGTCCTGCATTAACAATACTAAATGTCGTAATAAGGTATTTAAACCAGAAATGTAAAACAGTTGAAGTCCGATACAGAAACAAAAAACAGATTAGTTGAAAAACAACGAACATGGCGACATGGTTTCAGCGGTGATACTATATAATCATTTTTGGTTCCAGCCTGCAAGCCAACACGGAAAGGAGCAAGCAACTCAATCTCGAAATCCAGCAAGCTAGCCACCAAAGCAGCCGTCAGCGCTCCCAGCTTGGAATCCATCACAGAACCGGAGTTAAGTAAGTATTAAAATATTTTGTACCGAAAAGTACTTTTAATTTCTTTGTAGATATTTATTATTTTTTCACAAAACACAATGCGTTAGTGAAATTAATCAATATTGTTATTGAAAATAGTTGAGCGTAATAAACACTTGTTCCGGTGAATACATATATTAAATCGGGTTGCTGGATCAAATACGGAAAATGTACTTGTCCTTTTCGAGTTGTTATTTAAGTACACATTTTTTTCATTAGCTCGTTGCCTCTGAATGCAGTTCTGGCTCATATATACATCTATTATCAAGCAGTACATCTCACTTGATATGTGTCAGAGGAAGAACAATTGTTTGTATGCATCTGAAGTCTGACTAGTGTAATACGTAACTAGTCAGTCTTCTATGCAATGGAGGGGGAAAGGAATTGTTCACCCTACCCCATTTTCTCCTGTCTAGTTGCCTCATAAGTGATGCTTTGTTGGTATCACTTGTGAGGTTCAGACGTGTCTTCGGACAGTTGACTAAACAACAACAATTAAATTTAATCATGAACTTGCCTGCCAATCCGAAGTTGCGTTCGGTCGCGGGTTCGATTCCCGCTTTGGCTGATTACCTGGTTGATTTTTTTCCGAGGTTTTCCCTAACCATAAGGCAAATGTCAGGTATTTTATGGCGAATCCTCGGACTTCATGTCGCCAAATATCATCTCGGCATCACCAATTCCATCGACGCTAAATAACCTCGCAGTTGATGCAGCGTCGTTAAATAATCAAGTAAAAAAATCACTAGCGCACATCAGGCCTATGTATGATCATGGAGGTAGAACTGTTGATGGATGATTGATGGAATCAACGTTAATTTTAGCATCTGAACATGAGTTGAATGGAAGACCTAGGGTTAAATATTTGAAACATACGACGAGCTTTTGGGCTTTCACTTACTTACTTACAAATGGCTTTTAAGGAACCCGAAGGTTCATTGCCGCCCTCACATAAGCCCGCCAGCGGTCCCTATCCTGTGCAAGATTAATCCAGTCTCTATCATCATACCCCACCTCCCTCAAATCCATTTTAATATTATCCTCCCATCTACGTCTCGGCCTCCCTAAAGGTCTTTTTCCCTCCGGTCTCCCAATAACACTCTGTATGCATTTCTGGATTCGCCCATACGTGCTACATGCCCTGCCCATCTCAAACGTCTGGATTTAATGTTCCTAATTATGTCAGGTGAAGAATACAATGCGTGCAGTTCTGTGTTGTGTAACTTTCTCCATTCTCCTGTAACTTCATCCCGCTTAGCCCCAAATATTTTCCTAAGCACCTTATTCTCAAACACCCTGAACCTATGTTCCTCTCTCAGAGTGAGAGTCCAAGTTTCACAACCATACAGAAGAACCGGTAATATAACTGTTTTATTAATTCTAACTTTCAGATTTTTGGACAGCAGATTGGATGATAAGAGTTTCTCAACCGAATAATAACACGCATTTCCCATATTTATTCTGCGTTTAATTTCCTCCCGAGTGCCATTTATATTTGTTACTGTTGCTCCAAGATATTTGAATTTTTCCACCTCTTCGAAGGATAAATCTCCAATTTTTATATTTCCATTTCGTACAATATTCTGGTCACGAGACATAATCATATACTTTGTCTTTTCGGGATTTACTTCCAAACCTATCGCTCTACTTGCTTCAAGTAAAATTTCCGTGTTTTCCCTAATCGTTTGTGTATTTTCTCCTTACATATTCACGTCATCCGCATAGACAAGAAGCTGATGTAACCCGTTCAATTCCAAACCCTGCCTGTTATCCTGAACTTTCCTAATGGCATATTCTAGCGCGAAGTTAAAAAGTAAGGGTGATAGTGCATCTCCCTGCTTTAGCCCGCAGTGAATTGGAAAAGCATCAGATAGAAACTGACCTATACGGACTCTGCTGTATGTTTTTTTTTTTTTTTTGTAATCTCCTATTTGTGATATGTCATTCCCATCTAATCTAACCTCTTGTACTCCCACGAAGTCTATTCTATATCTAGCTAGTTCTTTAGCTACTAATGTTACCCCTCCTGTTCTATAAAGACTAGTTACGTTCCAAGTGCCAAATCTCAAAACCTTATTCCTTTGCTGTGGTCGTGCCAGAGAATCAGTCCTATTCCGAGGCTTATTATAGGGATACGTAACAAGCTGTTTTTTTACGGTGATGGGTTGTTAGCCCTTCGCCCAACCCCCAAGCTGGAGGACCACCCCTTATCGGCTGTCCACGACTGCTTACTCAATATATTCGCAGCTACCTTCCATATCTGGAGGCCGTCTCCTCTATCCGCTACCTGAGGACGCGCCATGCCGTGGTGATAGGGACCCACAGTGATTATATTTAGAAAAATGACTTTAGGTATTTCACCATGCACTGGAACTGAATTCCTCAGAATTTTATGAACTGCATAAAGTTTCCATCTTAAAGGTAAATTAGTATGACCGGAGAGGTCACATTTCCTGTTTCCCGGCATGCCTTGCTACTCCAAACAACTGAATAATCAGGCATATCGAGCTCACTAGTGATCCTTCAGATTGTACCAATTTACCTTGAAGATGGAACCTATATGCAGTTCCCAGATGTTAGGTTACATCACACGATTTATGCCTAAAAGTTTCCTCTGATCTTAATTGAGACGGTCAGAAGCAAAGGGGTGTAAGTGCACTTACATTATTTTTCCCCCATAAAATGTGATTAAAAGTTGCTAAGCATTCCTAAATTCCGAGAAGTTTTAATTTTAAAGGTTAATGTATGATGTGATTAAAAGGTATATCCCTTTACCACTGAAATTTTAAATAATTTAGTTTACCCTGGATGCATTTAAATCATTTTTTTAGAAATGTCACTTACATCCCTTTGCTCCTAACCGCCTCAATTATTACTCTATAACTTAATTTGATTAATTTTTAGAGATAATGCAATATTAATGGCAGATTTTGTTACACAATGTTTTCCCGGGTATTAGATAAAAATCTCCAATGTTCTCCTGTTCTCTGAATATAATGGCAAAATTCCTCGAAAGATAAAAAAAAAAAAAAAAATCCCACCACATGCCATCACTGACATCAGGGTTGGACTTGTGGTACACCCAGTGAGATTTGTTAACTAGATTTTCATTCTATTTCGTCTCTCCTGCCATTCTGTTGCAATATTGCTTCCTCATGTGCAATCTCACCACCTCTGATCATTTTCTGTGGGAGCAAGGATGTCGTTAATAAAGAAAATACCTTAACACAAGAAATGTGCACTGATGTCACAGTTCTGTGTTGTGCATTAACCAACCTGCACTGTACTTCTTCCAAAAGGGAACGGAGTATTCAAATATGGTGTCGCGACACCGTCCTCAAAGACGGACTTCACCGAAAGGTGGGTGTTCGGAAATGAGCTAGTATGTATGTTTCATTGCGCCCATTACAACCTGCCTACTCGCGGAGTACAGAGAAATAAATGACGCCATCAAGACTTCTAATACCATAAATTAGATGCAAGGTAGACAGGAAATCACTTAACATGCAAAAACTGCGAATTGAAAGCTTGATGTTGTCTATTTACAACGGACGGCAGGCTTTGATATAAGCTGATGAACATGTCTGAATCGATCTTTATCGTTTGAAACTCAACTGTCGCTCGTCATGTGTGTAATAAAATACTTAATTAAAATTAAGCCAAATTCTTCCAGTTTTAAGTTATTCTTGAAAAAATAAAAAAGAAAGGAAATCTCTGTGTCTGCTGTGGCATATCCTCCACCACAATGATTGAATTAACCACACTTCAAGGATTATGTGGAACAAGCAAAGCCACTCTTTATTTGTGAATTCGAGTATACAGAATTAAAAAAATCCAAACTTTGACAAAAGAAAGCATTAGTAAGACATTTTAATCCAACAGCTCTATACCAATTTTTATCTTGTTATATCTGAATTTGATCAGGCGGAATTCAGTGTCATTTTTTGGCAAACATAGGTAAACCCGTTCTTGAACCATTTATTATTCTAAAGCAGGCCTGCACAAGGTTTGCGCTCTCCGAGCCGGCTCACAGCTCATGAGCGGAATGCAGATATTAGCTGCGCTCTGTATAAGGGTGGACTGGAAGAAGGGGTGATCTGGTACAACATATACACAAAAGGAAGTAGTACTATTACGAGTGTTTATGAAATGAATTCCCGTTCAGTGTTTGCAAACCTATCTTGGACTATTATTAATTAATAAAGAAATATTTATTTTACAGAAATAATAGAAATTCTATAGCTACTTAAATGTACAATATCATTTTGTTATATTTTTATTAATCAGTACATCAAAACGAGGTTTTATGCTGTTGGCAGCTGAAAGGAACAGTAGCCTACTGATAGTAATGAAACATCAGTTACAGATGTTCGATGTCTGCCTTTATTAAAGTTTATTATAGAAAACAGTTGCTCACAAATATAAATGTTGAGCCAAACATAGCAATCATTTTCACAGCCAGCCTGTGTAGTCGTGGATATTATTGCTAATGTTTAGTCTTGTAAAACTCAACCAGGCTAGTAGTATTATTGAAACGATCTTTAGCCCTTAGGTCACATTGAAGATCAATAAGTTCGAGCTGTAAATCGTTAAATGTTAAATGTTATGTTCCGTCTTTTAGATTCCTCCATGCTGTACTGTAGCAGTAGGTAAGCAACGTGAAACAGTTACTGAGAATAGGCCTACACACTGCACTCCACTAGATAGCTGAGTGGTCGTTTCCCTCTCCTCTACCAATACAAGTCTATGTCATTCTGACGTATCTTCCTCTCCGTTTCGGCTAGCGGTAAACATAGCTCTCCGCTCCGAAAGAGCGCTCGCGCTCGTTGAGCGCTGTTTGTGCAGGTATGCTCTAGTCTAGGGTATCCCTCATCATAACCAGATAATATAATAGACTCGTTCGCACAATGTAGTATAACCATCTGGTACGTGTCTAAGTAACTGTTTTACATGCATTGAAAATGTTTCTGATGGTATTTTTTTATGT
The DNA here is from genome assembly GCF_040183065.1 of Periplaneta americana. NCBI lineage: Eukaryota > Metazoa > Arthropoda > Insecta > Blattodea > Blattidae > Periplaneta > Periplaneta americana. The sequence continues at coordinate 4,380,462 of NC_091127.1, read as the reverse complement.
GGTATAAGTTGAGTGACGTAAGTAATTACAGTGCCGTAGAGTTCCAATTTCTGCGTTATTTTTAAGAACATAAACATATTAAATACGACGTAGTGTGAAATAAAATGATGACCAAAACATAATATATGTAATTTTTCAACATTAACAATGCTTGTATCCGCCTCGGCAACGGAGAGGAGCGTTTTGCGATTTTACGTGAAGAATAATGGCGTCTCAAACAGGTGTAAGAACAGAGCTGTCATCCGGTTTCTTGAAGCCTGCGGTAACACCCACACGCGGACTTGAAACTGTCTGATTGAACATGTCATCAAGCGGCGGACTTTCTCGAACAGACGAGACCAATCAATGTGCACGCCAACTAGAGCTCTCCCACGTTTATACAGAGTGAGCAAAAATCTTGTATCATTACACGGCGATTCTTGGGACGCTGCTATACCACGATAAGGAGACAACTCAGAATCTGCAACCTTGCTCCCAGTTTTCAATCGTGAAGACTGACTCGTTTAGTATAAAAGACAATACATCCATTTTATAAAATTTTACAGTAGAAACAAAAAATTATTGGGGATCATCAGTGCGGTTTTAGGCGTAATAGATCAAGTATTGATCAAATTTTTTGTATTCGACAGATATTGGAGAAAAAATGGGAGTATAAGGGTACAGTACATCAGTTATTCATAGACTTCAAAAAGGCGTATGACTCCGTTAAGAGACTACTTTTATATAATATTCTTATTGAATTTGGTATTCCCAAAAAACTAGTTCGATTAATTAAAATGTGTCTCAGTGAAACGTACAGCAGAGTCCGTATAGGTCTGTTTCTATCAGATGCGTTTCTAATTCACTGTGGGCTAAAGCAGGGAGATGCACTATCACCTTTACTTTTTAACTTCGCGCTAGAGTATGCCAGTAGGAAAGTCCAGGATAACAGAGAGGGCTTGGAATTGAACGGGTTACATCAACTGCTTGTCTATGCGGATGACGTGAATTTGTTAGGAGAAAATCCACAAACGATTAGGGAAAACGCGGAAATTCTATTTGAAGCAAGTAAAGCGATAGGGTTGGAAGTAAATCCCGAAAAGATTAAGTATATGGATTATGTCTGCTGACCAGAATATTGTACGAAATGGAACTATGAAAATTGGAGATTTATCCATCGAAGAGGTGGAAAAATTCAAATATCTTGGAGCAACAGTAACAAATATAAATGACACTCGGGAGGAAATTAAACGCAGAATAAATATGGGAAATGCCTGTTATTATTCGGTTGAGAAGCTTTTGTCATCTAGTCTTCTGTAAAAAAATCTGAAAGTTAGAATTTATAAAACAGTTATATTACCGGTTCTGTATGGTTGTGAAACTTGGACTCTCACTTTGAGAGAGGAACATAGGGTAAGGGTGTTTGAGAATAAGGTGCTTAGGAAAATATTTTGGGCTACGAGGGATGAAATTACAAGAGAATGGAGAAAGTTACACAACACAGAACTGCACGCATTGTATTCTTCAGCTGACATAATTAGGAACATTAAATCCAGACGTTTGAGATGGGCAGGGCATGTAACACGCATGGACGAATCCAGAAATGCATATAGAGTGTTAGTTGGGAGGCCGGAGGGAAAAAGATCTTTGGGGAGGCCGAGACGTAGGTGGGAAGATAATATTAAAATGGATTTGAGGGAGGTGGGATATGATGCTAGGGACTGGATTAATCTTGCTCAGGATAGGGACCAATGGCGGGCTTATGTGAGGGCAACAATGAACCTCCGGGTTCCTTAAAAGCCTGTAAGTAAGTAAGTATCAGGAGTCTGAATGTGACTATGAACTCTCTTCTGATGGAAAAGAGGGTACAAAATGGACTCAAAATGTTTTGAAAATAATTGACTTATACATAAAATCATTAAGACACATCGAAATGCCTGTTACTTATTTGAAACTGTTGAGATAAGAGGATGAAAATTTGTCTCCTTTGAAATCGAATTCTAATGGCTAGCAATGCTTGATGCATGTGTACAGCATTATACACAATATTTTAGATGACGTCGCTGTTAAACTTGTTATTATTCATTCGCAGCAGGTCGAGTTACAAATTGAATAATATGAAATAAATTACAACGCATTCACATTCAGATATATCCGGGTTCAGGAACCAGTTATTTCGTGAGGGACGTCTATTGGGCAAGATGGCATTAATTTGCCACTCATTGATAGATCTATCACAATAATTAGTCTATACGATCAGATCGCGTTGCTCCAGCTTAGAGCAACTGGAGTATCTGCACTGAGCGATCTAATACGGGCAGGATTTGAAGGCAATAAATTGTATCAGGGCAGTGTTCCAAATGCTAATTAATTGTATTAAAAGTCAATCAGGATTTATGAATCCAACTACCGAAGTTCACTTCGTCTGACGGGGACGGAGTTGAGAGACTGTACACAGTGCCCGGGGTTTCTCCCTCCACTAAAGAAACTATAACAGCATATTATCTTCTGATCTTGTGTTTCTCGACGTGTTAGTAGTTCGCCATAGGTTCGAGATCCGCGGTTCTGAACAGGTGCGATAGTGGAAAAAGTTTCAGCAGGGTTTTCGTGAGCGTCACATAGTATGTTTACTGTTTAATACTGGTTGGGTTTTTTTCCTAGGTTTTCTGCAACTAAAGGGCGAATGTCGGGTAATCATAGGACTAATCCTCGGCCTCATTTCGCCAAATACCATTTCCCTGTCACCAATTACATCTACGTTAAATAGCCTAGTAGTTGATACAGCGTCGTTAAATAACCTACTAAAAGGAGAAATACGAGGCGCATCCAGAAACTAAGTTTGCCGATTTTTTCCCCTTGAAAGTAAACGTAATTAGCCGTGTCAATTGCGCATGCGTAACAGATCTATGACGTATCAATCATATGCCAGCCGGACAGGTCCCGCCTGGTGCCAGTAGCGTGGCAGCAGTGGTCCGAAATGGAAGCTCTTATTCCTTCTCCCGCCGCCTGCGAGGTTCGGTCGGTGATAAAGTTCTTTAATGCACAAAGCATTGCGCCAATTGAAATTCATCGGCAGCTCTGTCAGGTCTATGGGCCGAACATCATGAGTAAGCAGATGGTGCGTCGCTGGTGTAGGCAGTTTTCCGAAGGTCGTCAAAGTGTCCATGATGAAGAGCGCAGTGGGCGACCGTCCCTCATCAATGATGATCGTGTTGAGCTGGTGCGGCAGTGCATCATGGAGAACCGTCGCTTCACGATTACGGAGCTGAGCAGCCATTTTCCGCAGATATCGCGATTCTTGTTGCATGAGATTGTCACTAAGCACCTGGTGTTCAAAAAAGTGTGTGCCAGGTAGGTGCCGAAAAACCTGACACCCGAACACAAAATGCAACGTTTAGGAGCAGCACTGACATTTCTGCAAAGGTATCACGATGACGGCGACGAGTTCCTCCATAGGATCGTCACGGCGATGAGACTTGGATTTCGCACTTCACCCCGGAAACCAAGCAGCAGTCAATTCATTGGCGGCATAGTGGATCTCCGGTCAGGACGAAATTCAAACAGACGCTGTCGGTACGGAAAGTGATGTGCATGGTGTTCTGGGACAGGAAGGGCATTCTGCTCATTGACTTCCTTCCAAGAGGTGAAACAGTGAACGCTGACCGTTACTGTGAAACACTGTGAAAATTGCGACGTGCCATTCAAGACAAGAGGCGTGGAATGCTTACTGCAGGTGTTGTGCTCCTCCATGACAATGCTCGTCCAGCAGCTGTTTTGACGGAATTTGGCTGAGAGTTGTTTGATCACCCACCCTATAGTCCTGATCTTGCTTCCAGCGATTTTCATGTTTTCTTGCACCTCAACAAATTCCTGTCTTCCGGTGAGCGTTTTGGCAACGACGAAGAGCTGAAGACGTCTGTCACACGCTGGTTCCATTCACAGGCGGCAGAATTCTACGACAGAGGGATACAAAAGTTGATCCCACGATACGACAAGTGTCTCAATTCTGATGGTGGCTATATTGAAAAATAGCTGAAACATTGCTGTACCTGTTGCCAATAAATGTTTTCCTGAAAGTGTGTGTTCTTTTTTTTTAATAGAGAAACTTACTTTCTGGATGCGCCTCATATTAAAGAACCACTTAGCCACCGGCGTAGCTCGGCAGTAGCGCATTTGCCTGCTGAGACGGAGTTATGCTCGGGCGTGGATTCGATTTCCTTTTGGGCTGAAGGTAGAGACCGAGATACTAGGTGCGCCACGAGTTTCGGCCCGAGATAGTGTTAGATGGACCAAGGTTTCGTAATTGCCTACTGACATAAGACTTATCATTTCCCTTCCAACTCTAAGAGATTTAGGACTGGCTACGAAAGTATGCACTTTGTATTGTTGAAATGCTTTAGCAAACATTTTTTGTCCGTATTTATATGCCATTCACAGTAGAATCCCTATTATCCGGCACCAAAGGAACCAAGCTAGTTCCGGATACGAGATTTTGCCGGATAATTGAATAAATACCGGTATATAAAAAAAAGTTTGTATTTTATGGTGCCAAATGTTGAAACTGCAGCCATGATAAGCTTAATTTCTCTGTCACTTGCTCATAACTGAATAAACATAAAAACAGTGTGGATTTTCCTTATTTGAAACACATCACACAACACAAATAATACACTAATTCCAGGTTCGAAAATTCACTGAAAATTAAAGATCGTGCGATCTTCCTAATGTGGCAACACTGACGATCCGAGCATAACTAAATAACAAATTTAGGAACCGTGGCGTGCTTAGATATTCTATACACAGCAATTGCTATAGTTTCTGGCGTTCTGGAATTTTAATTAACGCACATTTGAGGATTAAAACCCCAACCTGTCGCACATGGTATACACTCGAGCTGATTACGTGATTATGTTTTTTCCGAGGTTTTTCCCAACCGTAAGGCAAATGTTATGTAATATATGGCGAACATCTTCCCATTTCGCTATCACCAATTCCATTGACGCTAAATAACCCAGTAATTGATACAGCGTCGATAAATAACCAAGTTGAAAAGAAAAGAACCGCGAGAATCGCAGATAAAATTCACAATCCCTTCATTATTGAAGTTCAGTTCATCTAACGGACTGTAAGATTGTACACAATCCCCAGGGCTTTCTCCCTCCTCAAAAGAAACTCTAACAATATATCTTCTGATCTTGTCTCTTACGGGCGTTTCAGTAGTTAGCTCGCTATTAGATTCGAGATCCGCGGTTCTGAACAGGTGCGAGAGTGGAAAAAGGTTCTTAGTAGGGCTTTCATAAGGGCACATGGAAGAATCACGCCTCCTAACAAGAGAACTCCAGACAAGATTTGCAGGATGTTTTATTCCTCATTATATTGAACTCTGCTATCCATTGTCCTCAGCTGATTCCTGTTCTAGTACTTACTTACAAATGGCTTTTAAGGAACCCGAAAGTTCATTGCCGCCCTCACATAAGCCCGCCATCGGTCCCTATCCTGAGCAAGATTAATCCAGTCTCTATCATCATATCCCACATTCCTCAAATCCATTTTAGTATTATCCTCCCATCTACGTCTCGGCCTCCCCAAAGGTCTTTTTCCCTCCGGCCTCCCAACTAACACTCTATATGCATTTCTGGATTCGCCCATACATGCTGCATGCCCTGCCCATCTCAAACGTCTGTATTTAATGTTCCTAATTATGTCGGGTAAAGAATACAATGCTTGCAGTTCTGTGTTGTGTAACTTTCTCCATTCTCCTGTAACTTCATCCCGCTTAGCCCCAATTTCCTAAGCATCTTATTCTCAAACACCCTTAACCTATGTTCCTCTCTCAGAGTGAGAGTCAAAGTTTCACAGCCATACAGAACAACCGGTAATATAACTGTTTTATAAATTCTAACTTTCAGATTTTTTGACAGCAGACTGGATGATAAGAGCTTCTCAACCGAATAATAACACGCATTTCCCATATTTATTCTGCGTTTAATTTCCTCCCGAGTGTCATTTATATTTGTTACTGTTGCTCCAAGATATTTGAATTTTTCCACCCCTTCGAAGGATAAATCTCCAATTTTTATATTTCCATTTCGTACAATATTCTCGTCACGAGACATAATCATATACTTTGTCTTTTCGGGATTTACTTCCAAACCGATCTCTTTACTTGCTTCCAGTAAAATTCCCGTGTTTTCCCTAATCGTTTGTGGATTTTCTCTTAACTCTAGTACACAAATTAATTTTATTTTGTAAAAGGATGGAGAAAGAGATTATTTTTCGGCTTTTCATTTTACTCTGTACAAATAAATCTGCATCTGTTTCCTGCTTTATTTGCTATTAATATGATTTCTTCAGTTTTTTTTTTCTTTTACCATCTTACGCCGACAGTTGAGTCGCGCTAGCTATGCGCCTAGCGAAGACCTTGCTGTGGACATTGACTAAATCTGAGCAGCTGGTCTTAAGTAATGTTCATCTGATTAGCCTCGTTTCCATTTTTGGCCACAGGACTTAAAACAATGAACCTGTTGATGCCAATGTATGTATGTTGCAGTTTCCGCGGTGAGTGACGCTGCGAAAATTAAATATCTGTAACCCAACAATACTGTAAGATATAGGCGTGTCTTCTTTCTAATATTCATTCAACTAAAATATTCTGTCAACTTTCATTAAACAATGACAATCGAAATAAAGGACATTCCTATTCAGCTTTCTTCCTTTGAACAAAGCTTTAATGATCTCATATCCGAATGTGTTACAATTTAATTCCTTTAAAGTAACTTTTAAATCTGCTTAGATGCATGTCTAACGTAATCGGCCTGGGTAGCGCACTCGGTATAGCGCTGGTCTTTTGTGCTCGAGATTGCGGGTCCGATCCCGCCCCAGGTCGATGGCATTTAAGTGTGCTTAAATGTTTAAATTTTTTAATTTGAATTTGAGTTTTGTTTGAATTTATTTATTTAATACTTTATACTGAGCTACATCAGGCATTGCAGCCCGAAAGAGCAGAAGCTCGTCCTCGGGCGCAGTTCAGATCAGTTATACAAAATATATCACAAAATTAAGAGAGTTCATTGAGCACAATATCATTAATAAATGGTAAAATAATACAGCATGTAATAATAGGGTCTATATACAAATAGAAAATACAAAAGTACATGAATATTAGAGTATCAATTTTTAACTCAATTAGCTTAAACAATTAAATAATTAATCTGATTTGTTTCTTAAATCTATGTGTGTTAAGTGTACCTAGCTCAGGGTAAGCTCTAATTAATGCATTAGCCTATATATTTTGGGTCCAAGATTTCTGCTGTGATTTAATCCAGGAGTTGTGTGGCATTTGGGAGTATTTAGAAAGAAACTGTAAGTTTTGTCTCGTATGGTATTCGTGAGGATCAAATGCTACAGGCTCATGTCAGTAGATTTACTGGCATGTAAACAAACTCCTGCGGGACAAAATTCCGGCACACCGGCAACGCTGACATAACCTCGGCAGTTGCTAACGTCGTTAAATAAACAATAATCTTTTTAACGTCTAACGTTTCATCGAATTTTGTGAAGAAGTATTCGCTCTTTGAGTATAAAGCGGCCGAAACGTGATGCATCTCGTCACAGTGAAATGTTTCCCATACATTCGCTGTTATGGCAGTAGAAAGTACACACATCATTCAGCTGCATTACTTTGTGTCAGCCAGGTGTTTGTATTTCGTCATCGTCACCATCTCGTTCATGAGCTTCAGTTTTCTTTACCGCATTACTTCAGCAATGTCAATTATAGGCCTATATAAATCACCAATACAATCACCATCATCAGCAAGACTACAGGCCGTATGGCCTTAACTCTGCCAGGTTAAATAAATTATTATTATTATTATTATTATTATTATTATTATTATTATTATTATTATTATTATTATTATTATTATTATTATTATTATTATTATTACAAACATCACCACCATCTATCTGATCACTATTAGACCTATTATTATTATCATTATTATTATTATTATTATTATTATTATTATTATTATTATTATTATTATTATTATTACATCAGCTGCTTGTCTATGCGGATGACGTGAATATGTTAGGAGAAAGTCCACAAACGATTAGGGAAAACACAGAAATTTTACTGGAAGCAAGCAAAGCGATCGGTTTGGAAGTAAATCCCGAAAAGACAAAGTATATGATTATGTCTCGTGACGAGAATATTGTATGAAATGGATATATAAAAATTGAAGATTTATCATTTGAAGAGGAGGAGAAGTTCAAATATCTTGGAGCAACAGTAACAAATATAAATGATACTCGGGAGGAAATTAAACACAGAATAAATATGGGAAATGCGTGTTATTATTCGGTTGAGAAGCTTTTATCATCCAGTCTGCTGTCCAAAAATTCTGAAAGTTAGAATTTATAAAACAGTTAACTTATATTACCGGTTGTTCTTTATGGTTGTGAAACTTGGACTCTCACTTTGAGAGAGGAACATAGGTTAAGGGTGTTTGAGAATAAGGTTCTTATGAAAATATGTGGGGCTAAGAGGGATGAAGTTACAGGAGAATGGAGAAAGTTACACAACACAGAAGTGCACGCATTGTATTCTTCACCTAAAATAATTAGGAACATTAAATCCAGACGTTTGAGATGGGCAGGGCATGTAGCACGTATGGGTTAATACAGAAATGCATATGGAGTGTTAGTTGGGAGGCCGGAGGGAAAAAGACCTTTAGGGAGACCGAGACGTAGATGGGAAGAGAATATTAAAATGAATTTGAGGGAGGTGGGATATGATGATAGAGACTGGATTAATCTTGCTCAGGATAGGGACCAGTGGCGGGCTTATGTAAGGGCGGCAATGAACCTGCGGGTTCCTTAAAAGCCAGTAAGTAAGTATTATTATTATTATTATTATTATTATTATTATTATCATCATCATCATCATCAACATCATTACCACAATTATTAAATTCTCTACAATTATTATATCACAATCATCATCAAATTCACCACTAACTCCATCGTCAACTTTACCCCCATCACTACCACTGCTATTATCAATATTTATTGCTTTCAAAATCTGAGATTTATTATTATGAACTCAAAAAATTTACAAAAGATTTGGTCTTTGACACTTCTTTCTAGTTGTTATGTAGGGGAAACTCGGCTAATTCCGCAGTAGTGCATATATGATTTTACTGAGGCTTTACAATAGCGTGAACGTAAGTTTTGAGAGGCTGTCAACAGGAGGCATGTCCTCTGCAGTGCTATAGAAAAAAATCAAGGATATTGGTCGACACCTCTGTCGGTAATACAGTGAAACATCGAAAGTTGGCTGTTTTTCGTGTTTTGCTACACAGCTGTGTAGAAAGTGAGCATTGTTACATATAAATTGTTCCTTTTATGTTACTTCCATAATGTATTTCATAATTATTTACTACTGCGGAATTAGCCAAGTCCTATTGCGGATTTATCGGCACTGTTGCGGAATTACCCGAGTTGTAATGTATGTACAACTAAATATATTTGCATTTTAATAGGTGTCTTTGTTTCATTTGGTAATGAAAGATTTCGTCCATGTTTACATACCTTGATAATATTTTTCAATAAATATTTTTATAAAAATATGACAGATTTACTTCTTAATATTGCGGAATTAACCGAGTCTTCCCTACAGTCTTAGAAAAAAGTTTTGTTGCAGAGATACTTTACGAGTCCCAAATAGGAGGCAGTGCGCATGATCAGAAATACAACGAAACAAAACTAATTTTATTATCTCAACTTGTTCTCTTGTGAACCAGATCGCTCGTCCTCTGAACATACGCACTACCTCATTTCTGGGGCTTACAAATTATCTGTACGACAAAGCTTTTTTCTAAGACTGTACGCACTAAATTGGAGTATGGGTCAGTAATTTGGTCTTCTACTTGTAAATCACATTATTAATCAAATTGAAACAATTCAAAAAGACTTTTAAGATAACTGTATTTAAAAAACATATCATTATTTCGCCTTCCGTAATAAAATTTCGTACATCAGTCTACATACTGAATTTAATTTAATTTCTGTTGCCAATCGCTGATTACTTACTGAGTTGCTTCGTACAGGATTTTTTCTTTCAATTTTTAACTAAAAAATTACATTTTTCTGATACATTTATCACAACAATTGTTATAAATCACGTCATTCTTGTAAACTCTTTAAGACTGTACATTCGGATGCTAACACCCATGATCAGACTGCTTGTTTTACCACTGAACCATCTCGCTCGGCTCAACTATTTTTTGTATGGGTTATTTCGTTTTTTCTTTTCTTTAATTTATTCCCCGAAATAATGGTTTTGTATTTTTAGACTTTGTTTTTTTTTCAGTTTTAATACTGGTAAAATCGAGAATGTTCCATAACCTTGAAATTAGTAGAACTCTAAATGGTTTGAGGTGTTGACCCTCTAAACAGTATTCCTTTAGGAAACTTGCTTTAAAGTTTGGACAGACGGTTCCGTAGCAAATGAAAACGTTACGGCAGATTTAAATCCTTAAAAGAAAATATAAATAATAGCATAGTTTTACATTAAGTGCAGTAGACCAGTGAAAATTCCGAATATGGAACACACAAACACGCAGTGAGAAAAAGTTGCGATTCAACTGCACATCAGCTAGTCAGCAATATGGCGGATTCTAGGAAAACGGCTGAGACTGTATCCTTGTAAAATTAAGTGCTTTGGAAGCTGAGGAAGTGATTCGTGCGTTAAATTAGCTGTGCAAATACTAGCAGTAATCAAAATGCACCCGGAATGGCAAGATTAGGTGTATTTCCAGTTAAAATGGTGTGTCAATACTGACAAGTACAAACACTGATTGACACACAACCTGAGTTTCAAGGGCCAACTCCAACTACATGATATTAAAGTTACTGTTGAGTGTGATTTCCTGTCACAGTTTATTGCAGCTTAGGATGGGCAAAGAAACAGTAACGAGTATTGGATAGCGTTACTTTAGAACAGTCATGTCAATTGATGCCCATATGAGCAAGCGCGCGCTTTAGAGCTCAGGAGAGCCCGAGCGCTTTACAGCGGAAAGGAAAGAGACAGACGAAAGAGGTAGTTTATTACGCTTTATCGAGCTATATTCAGGGATGGCCAGCACTGATTCAATGGATAAAGGGAAGAGAACTTATTAAAACTGTATCCATGTTAATTTCTAGATTTGCCTGAGAAGTATAAGTGCATTATAAGAATGTAAGTTTTAATGTTAATGCTCATTTTTCACAAGTTTGTTTTTTTTTTATTCAAACGGAATATTTTCTCAACTTTTTTTTATATAAAAGTGAAATTTTCAGATATAGGCCTATTTATTTAGTAGCCATATAGGTAGTGAAACAATATTTTCGTAAATCTAATATACCGTAAATACGTAGGCTATTACTGAAGATAGTGTATTACAAATTTTGAAAGTATTCGCATGGAAAATTAATGTTTGTAAGGAAATGAATTAGCAAAGCAACTACTGTTACATCATAAGCAAAAGATATGTGCCTATATGTTGTAAAAATGTCAGCTCTATAGCTTCAGCAGATTTCGAGAAAATAATTTAATATTCTAATTATTGAAAGTTGCGCACCAATATCACATTAAAAGCATAATGCGATAAGAGTTTTGTTATGGAATATTAGTTACACTTAAAACCCGATACAGTACCTAGGTAACTTTTCTTTGTACTATAATATTGTTTTGATTAGTTTATTGATTACTTTTGTAAGGCTGAAGATACCATCAATATAAATTCCAACTTATCATCTCATACTGAATCTCTTTTTTTTTTTTTTTCTGGATATCACTTTCTTTATGAATGATGTGTTTCATTCGCTTATTATAGTATAGTTTTAGGTACTACGCAATTTAAGTGAATATTCCTTATTAACTCTTTATCGTGTTATTAATGTTTAAAACACAACTGCAATATTAAGAAATTGGTGTAAATACTTTTTTTTTACAGACAGTATAGACAATATCAAATAGAAAGAAGCCATGTAAAAATAACGACATAAAATTTCACGTTCCGTTTGAAGTTTGTGCACCACTGTTTTCTTAATCCAACAGGCTGCTTATTCTTCCTTCCATACTTAGCGCTTGATGCCCGCGCACGACGTCAAGGTCAGAAAAATGCGCTTGCTTTGACATCCCTGCTTTAGAATGTTGAAAATTATACAATTAAGACATTGAGAACCTCATCTTTATGCTAGACAGCGCCTCATGTTACATTCAATGACAAATGAAACAACTACTGCGAAACTGAGAAACACTTTTGAGAATTGGGAATTGCATCATAAACCGGAATTGTTCTGCCATCTGGCCTCCACGATCAACATTATTTGTACACTGCCGATATCTGGCTATAAAGTTATTTAAATTTTATTATTTTTTATTTATTTAATACACAAGATTTACACTACATTAGGCATTGCAGCCCGAAAGAACAGAAGCTCGTGCTCGGGCGCAGTTCAAACTAGTTATATATAATTGAAGAGTGTTAATTCAGCACAATAATATTAATACAGGGACATCATTTTATTTTTACTTGCATTTTTATTGTGCCTGCATTTCTGAATGTACTTCACTCACACCCCTTCACTAATGTCCTCGCTCCCGTCAGACACACAAACTTACGGCCGCTGTTGCATTCGAAGTCTTCAAGCAGTGAAGTAAACACTGCAGTGTATAGTGTGTTTCATAAATAGGGTTGTGTTTTCTATAGAAGAAAGAACCTATATTAATAATATCGTACTAAAAAATTATATTGAAGAAACGATAAATTCAATTTCAGAGAATATGCTTCAAAATGTTTTTAATAATATGCGTACTGAATTGAAGCCTGCATTGTAATGAACGGCAACCATTTTCAGCAACTTGTTTAAAAATTCAGATTAGCTTATTTTGAATTGAGGTGGCCAGAAGCAAAGGAATGCTAGTTACATTTGTAATAACATGAGTTAAGTACATCCAGTGTAAGCAAAAGTATCTAAAATTTTAGTGGCAAAGGGATATTTTAATCGCATCACACATTAAAATTGAAATAAAAATTTCACCGATTTTACGAAAACTTAAATATTTAATCCCCATTTTCTCAAAAGTAACAAGCGCATTTACAGCCCTTTACTTATGACCCCCTCAATTTAAATGCACTCTCTATATTGTATGTTAACATCAATAATTAATATGCTAAATAAAGTAGACATTACATAACGAACATAGCCGCCTGAAAAGTTGAGTTTTTAGAAAAAAAATGTTACTACTCTACTGTATTTTGATAAATTCCGTAAAAGTGATCATCAAACTGAAAATCGTAATATCGTATTTCCCTACACCATAAATGGATACGCTAATTTTCTCTCCTCCTATACCTAGTAAAATGATTTGTTTACATATTGCACTAGTAACATCAAACTCCTGTAATGGAAGGGGGCAACAGTGTTTCCGAGTATAGTCAGGTTAATGTTAAAAATGTTGGTAAAAATAAAGTGATGTCCCTGTATATAGTAAATACAGACCAATTAAATAATTAATCTGATTTGTTTCTTAAATCTATGTGTGTTTAGTGTACTTAGCTTAGGGTAAGCTCTAATATTCTGGGTCCAAAATTTCTGCTGTGTTTTAATCCAGCAGTTGTGTGGCATTTGGGAGTATTTAGAAAGAAACTGTAGTTTTGTCTCGTATGGTATTCGTGAGGATCAAATTTAAATTTATTGTGGTTTTTATGGAAGTAAATCAGCAATGTTTGTTTATAAATTTGTTCTAGATTTGATACACCAAATTCCTGAAAAATTAATTTCGTTGGGTAATCAAAAGGTTTATATAGACAAATTTTCATAATTCTTTTTTTGGGCAAATTTAAAGGATGGAGAGTCGATTTTGCCATTCCTCCCCAACCTAATATAACATAATGAATTATTGATTGAAACAGAGCTAAGTACACAGTACGCAGAACATAAACAGGTAAATAAGAGCGTAGAATGGAAAATTTGTGGATTGTTTTATACAAACTGTTACACAGGAAGGAGATATGCTTGTCCCATTTTAAATGGTGATCAATAATAATGCCTAAATATTTAAATGAAAGAATTTCTTTCTTCTTCCTTCTAAATAGTAACGAAATGAAGAGATCAGTAACTCAGAAAGTTAGAACATTTCGCAGGATTTTCTTTTGAATGCTATAGAAAGCATAAATATGAAGAAAAAGAACAAGAAGAAAATGTCATATTTTAATATAATAATTTATAATTTTATATGAATAATCTGCACTCTTAATTTCAACAGAGTTTCAGCGATTCAAGATCATTCTCACTTTTGAACAAGCATACACATTATACTAACTAAAAGTTGTAGATCGGTACAATTCAGCAGGTGTTATAATTCAGGTACAGTGTGATTTGAAAAGACCACGAAGGCGTTCGGAATATTGAGGCACTTCCTTATGCATTTTTAAGAGTTCCTGATGACATTTGTACAGCTTTTTTTTTTAAGGAATTGTTAACTTTAGTATTATATTTTTAAGGGGTTGTTTTAACATCTGTAAACATTTTTTGGAATTGAACGGGTTACATCAGCTGCTTGTCTATGAGGATGACGTTAATATGTTAGGAGAAAATCCACAAACGATTAGAGAAAACACGGGAATTTTACTAGAAGCAAGTAAAGAGATAGGTTTGGAAGTAAATCCCGAAAAGACAAAGTATATGATTATGTCTCGTGACGAGAATATTGTACGAAATGGAAATATAAAAATTGGAAACTTATCTTTTGAAGAGGTGGAGAAGTTCAAATATCTTGGAGAACAGTAACAAATATAAATGATATTCGGAAGGAAATTAAACACAGAATAAATATGGGAAATCCCTGTTATTATTCGGTTGAGAACCTTTTATCATCCAGTTTGCTGTCAAAAAATGTGAAAGTTAGAATTTATAAAACAGTTATATTACCGGATGTTCTTTATGGTTGTGAAACTAACTTGGACTCTAACTTTGAGAGTGGAACATAGGTTAAGAGTGTTTGAGAATAAGGTGCATAGGAAAATATTTGGGGCTGAGAGGGATGAAGTTACAGGAGAATGGAGAAAGTTACAGAACACAGAACTGCACGCATTGTATTCTTCACCTGACATAATTAGGAACATTAAATCCAGACGTTTGAGATGGGCAGGGCATGTAGCACGTATGGGCGAATCCAGAAATGCATATAGAGTGTTAGTTGGGAGGCCTGAGGGAAAAAGACCTTTGGGGAGGCCGAGACATAGATGGGAAGATAATATTAAAATGGATTTGAGGGAGGTGGGATATGATTGTAGAGACTGGATTAATCTTGCTCAGGATAGGGACCGATGGCGAGCTTATGTGAGGGCGGCAATGAACCTCCGGGTTCTTTAAAAGCCAGTAAGTAAGTAAGTATTTGTAAGTGATTCTAATGACATCCACCCTGCATTTTCTTAATATCCTGTGGTCCCTGACTTCGCTGACTCCCGCGAACGGTCAGCTGGCCCTCAGTATGTCAGTTAGCGAGCGCGGGATCCTGCACACGGTTTGCGGTTGAGTGACGTCACCCGCAGTGAAAGTGCCCGTGATGAGGTGTTTCCCTCTTATTCCAGCCCGTTCCCGGCGTCACCCAGCGGCTGCCACCCTGTCGTCCGCTTATTTCCGTCACAATCTGCTTCCCTGTGAGTCCCTGGGCCCTGTACCCCGGCCCTGCCGCCGCCAAAACGCAGCCGTAGTCGCACATGCCGTAGTGTGTCCACATCTGCATGCACGACCTCGCGCGAGCGCTCCTCGGAATAGCAACGCCGGCCGCGGATTCATCTGGCCTGGATACACGGGTTTCACTCTCATGCGCCGTGTTCGCACACTCAGGTCTGGCTCCCAGCAGACGCACAGTAGTTACGCTTCTTAACTTCTTCTGGCTCACAGGGATCAATTTCAGGACTCATAATTTGCCCCCCCCCCGTTCTCACCATCCCAACTCTCTCTGTCTCTTAGGATCACTCTTACTCAAGATGTCTAAACTAGTTTTAAATTTAAGTGTTGGACAAGCCCGAAATAAATGATGCAATAACTGAAATTAATGACGATCTGGACTCAATCTGGACATGGACACGGAAATTCCGACTTAAACTAAATCCAGAAAAATCACAGTCAATCATTGTGGGCCATTCACGTTTGTTAAGCACTATTACCATACCAAATTTGTCCCCGATTAAAATATACGGCACCGAAATTCCGTTCAGTGAATCAGTAAAGAATCTAGGTATTTATATGGATAAAACTTTAAATTGGAACATTCAAGTTACAGAAACCTGCAAAAAAGTATTCTCATTAATCCACTCGTTTAGACGATTGAAGAATTTTCTACCGTTTTCCATGAAAAAAATGTTAGTGCAAACACTCGTGATGCCCCACTTCGATTACTGTGATATTCTGGTTACTGACCTAAGCGTTACTTCGGCGCAGAGACTACAACGTGTTCATAATATGTGCGTCCGTTTCGTCTGCAATATTCGCCGGGCTGATCACGTAACAACATCCCTCGAAATGTTGTCCTGGCTCCGCCTGGAAGGTCGTATGAAAATCCAGGGTCTTTCCCTCCTCTTTCACATATTGCATTTTTCCACTCCTGTCTATGTCGCGTCTTGTTTTCCAAATTTATCCACCCAGCATAATCTAGAGACGCACGATCACAACACTCCTCAATATTATCCATTCCCTCCCACCGAACATCCTCATATTCATCTTCTTTCACAGTGGCTGCAATTCCCTACTGAGTAATGTCAGGGACTGTCAGACATCAAACCAATTTAACAATAGGCTAACGAAATATTTTTCTAACAATTCTTGTTAACAATAATAGCTGTTTCAGGTTTCTTAATGTTTAATGGTTATATATATCACAGAATAAATATTTAAATTATCTCATTATTATTATTATTATTATTATTATTATTATTATTATTATTATTATTACTATTTCTTTCCAAAGTTTATTATTGTCACACTAACATTACTTATCCAACTTTCATTATTTACTTTCATGTTGTCTTATGGTCTAGATATTAATGTAATAACTATGTAAGCAATTGTATTCAATTAGAATTAGAGTCTGGCTGGGCGGAAGAGAAAGCCTACTGACTTTAGCTCTGCCAGATTAAATAAATAAATTATTATTATTATTATTATTATTATTATTATTATTATTATTATTACTATTATTATTATCACTATTTCTTACTAGATATTAATGTAATAACTATGTAAGCAATTGTATTCTACTAGAATTAGAGTCTGGTTGGGCGGAAGAGAAAGCCTACTGACTTTAGCTCTGACAGATTAAATAAATAAATTATTATTATTAAATTATGGTCCAGGTAACAAGGATTTTCTTCGGGAGCTCCGGTTTGCCTCTGGTACCCCAACAAATCTTCATTATCTCATCTCAACTCATCTCATTTAATGTAATCTCATCTCCAGCGTATACTAGTTTCCTATGGCCCACCTTGGACAACGACTCTCTCGCTAATTTGCTCTACACAACTGGCTTCACATGCGTGAATGACGAACAGTCAAGTACCAGCCATTAGTAGACAAAAAAAAAGTTTTCAATTTAAGACAGATGTTATCATCATATACGTACAAGATATCAATTCTTTCCGCCTCACAAATCGTCTTCCCATTTTCTCTGAATCCTCAGGGCTCTTCCGTGTTACGTTATTAATGGTAATCATGTGTTTTCCATTCATTGTATGTGTGTGTGCCACATAGATTTACTATTCTGTATTTTTTCTTATAAGTTAAGGGGACACACTGGTGAAATAATGCTCAGAATTTAAGAAAATCCACTTATTCTGTTGTTTTATTTTCGATACGTCACCTAACATGAAGCGTCAGTGTTGTTACAGCCTGATACGCTTTCTTCTATTTTTTTTAATTTTGTCTGTGCTTAAAACTATTTTTTTTTTTGTTATGCATATTATTACATACATGCATATGTAAATACCTTTATATTGTAAATACCTAGGAGTGTATTTAAACTCCAAACTTTCTTGGGGGAGCATGTTGATAATGTTACGGGTAAAGCATGGAGGGCACTTCACTTTATTATGAGAATCTTGAGAAAGGGTAGCCCCAAATCGAGGGAAATAGCATATCTAACGTTAGTGCGACCGTTAATGGAATACGGAACTACGTGTTGGGATCCCTATAGAATATATCAGATAAATTCCTTAGAAAGAATCCAGTATAGGGCAGCTAAATTTGTTAAAGGTAAAAGAGAAGATGGAAACGATACGATAAAAGAACTTAAATGGGAAACTTTGGAAAACAGACGTAGGAAAACTAGAATAACATCATTGTATAGAGCACATCTAGGTCAGAAAGCATGGGTAGACATAACGGCTCGGTTAGAAAAGCCAACGTACTATGGTAGGAACGATCATGATTTTAAAATCAAATGTAGGAAACAGAAAACGGATGTAGGTAAATTCTCATTTTTAAATAGAACTATAAATGATTGGAATGACCTACCTGCAGCGGTCTTTGAGGGCTGTCCTTCCTTAAGGAGATTCAAGAATAACTTAAAAAGTTGTGTATAAAGTGAAAATTAAAATTAAGGTGACATTCAACATTTAATTTTTTTAAGGTGACATGTATTTATCTAGCCTGACGAGTTTACTTCCTTGGTTTGGATTGTAAATTATTTAAAAATAGAGTGTAAGAGGGCCTTAGACTAGAAATGTTTAGTTTAAATGTAGTTCTGTTTATAAGTATGCATAAGGATGTAATTATTTGACTTATTTGAACTGTTGTATCAGTGAAGCGAGGTGAGTCAGTGAAGTTATGGTTTTACAGTGCAGTGAACAGTTCCGATCAGTGATAATTTATAGCGTCAATGAAATGTGTTCTATAGTGTCAGTGAAATGTGTCCTAAAGTGTCAGTGAAATGCGTCATAGTGCCACTACAGGGAGTGAGATGAGAGTAAAGTGAAAGACTATTGAAACTTATGTAGGACCTATAGATAATTATGTAGGTTGTATTGTAAAATTAGGTATTTTATTTTATGTTTTATTATTATTGTGTTAAATTGTATTGTGTAAAATTGTATATGTGTTGTAAAATTGTATTGTGTATTGTAAATTTTATTGTGTATTGGTTATCATTTTATTGTGTATTGTTAATATTGTATATACCACTGCCACCGGGTGCTTGCCCACTTGCAGTGTAAATAAATACATACATACATACATTTTTCTTCGAATGTTCGAAGATAGAACGAGATGTGGTCCTGAACGTAACAGACATTTCTCTCACAATCAGCAAAACAACATCAGTTCTGGAACATGGTAAGCATCAGTATAAATAAACGCGGCAATTAGAGATTCTATGACTGGCAGAGAGACGTGCAAACAACCATTTCTTGTTTGCCCGATCCATTCAAGGTGTAAACATCTTCATTTCATGTTCCGTCCGTAATTGGTGCTTGATGACTGCGTACTTGTGCAACTTTCCATGTTGAGTTCTGTGTACGATAAAATATGGATCCCTTGCCCATATGTTTCAGTGTACAGCATTGTTGTGTTGTGCACATAATTGTAGCTGTTTGTGAGAATGTTATAAATAGGGAGCGGATTTTTATTTGCTAAACAATTTAAATATATTTATTATTTATGTGCTAAAAAGTACGAAAATATTTGCTAAAAATAAAACAATATTTTTTTTTTTAAATATGACAAAAATACCTTACTTAGCTTGAAAAAAAATGTTACTAGGTACTCACCAACCACACTTGAGTGCTAGTAGTTGGCCGAGAATTGCAATGAACAACAAAGATCATCTCCAAATTCTCCATCACAAATACATGCCGATTATCTCTGAACGACTTATACTGTGAAAACGATCTTTCCACATCACAGGACGTCAGACGTGCATATTTAAAGAGAGGAATGTCACAAACACAAACACCGTCAATTTCACCTCTAGGCACACCCTCCAATACATTTTTTTGTATCCACTGTTTTTCCCAAAACATTCTGGAATTTGTCCCTTAGTACTTGTACTTCTGAACCTGGTAGCGAGTCTAGTTTAATTTCCACGGCACGCACCTCCCTGTTTCAGACAACAGGTTTTTGGATGTTTCGAGTTTTTTATGGTGTCACACAAAAAGCTTAGATTTGCTAATAGGAAAGCCAAATCGTTTTTTAAACAACCATCTTTCAGTATATCTTGAAGGATACCGATTGACGAAGCCCGATAACAGGGTATCACAACAAGACGTATTGCCTTACTTGATAGACATGAGCGAGAGGCGAGAGATTTGTTTAAATTAAATAATGTTCATACCCGAGCTCTTATCTGTTGTGTTTCACAAACAAAGCGTGGAATGAAATCATCTCCATCAACAATAAACATTCCTAATTATGTGTTGCAAGATCTCTCCTCCTTGTCCATGTTAATTTATTCTCTAATAATAACACTGATATGCTGCCTAGCAGTTCTCAGAACTTGTGGCGATACTATTACGAAAATGGATCACGGATACACCACACAGCGCTTAGAAACACGAAGCAACCAAGAATTCTTAAAAGATAACGTACTTCTGAGTGATATAATTGATTTAGTTTCAAAATATTTAAAACTTCTTGTAAAAAAATTATTTACATAAAAAAACTCCAAGATTTATGTGTTTATAACATATTTCCTGAAAATATGTATTTACATCATTTTTTTTGTGAAAATATGTGTTTTTATGAGAAATAAAATTCAGGTTTTAAACTTGAAACTTCATGTTCTGAATTCTTAACTTTCTTAATTGTGTTTTGTCACACGCAAAAAGAATATTTAATTACATAGGAATCCGCTCCTTAGTTATAAAACATCAAGACTGGAACTTTCTGCAAGAATTTTTAATCCTCGTATTTTTATCCTTCTGTTTTAATACAAAAATCACTAATAAGCAAACATTCTCATGGGAGTAGATAAAAAAGTTAATCTTTTTTTCCGCCATGTTGTTAATGTTAAAACAAGTGCTCTACAAATTTTGGCCACACGAGCGCAATTACGAGGACCGTAAAAAAATTGTTTCCTTGAGGCCGTTTACAGAAAGAAAACACAATTTCGTAGGAAAACTTTATTAGAACAGATACAACAACTGCTGAGCTAATTTTCAACATATTCCTCACTGCAACTGAGACATTTGTCATACCGTGGGATCGACAGAGAAGTGCAAACCCCTGTGAAACTCTGGTTCCGATCCCAGAGATAGAAAAGTTGACCCCATGGTGTGACATATGTCACAATTCCCCAGTCTCGTCACATGGATAGAAAGTTTTTATGACAACAAAATTGGATACATTTCTCATCGGCTACATCTAAGCAAAAAATATTATTAATTTTTGCAATGTGTTATGCGATAAATACAGTAGGTATAAAGTAGTAACATCGACATACTCCGATGCTTCACCCGAGCAGGAGTTGAAATCCGATTTAATTGATTCGGACATTTTCCCAACTCTGAGGCATATTTCAAATAACCCCATTTCGCATTCTTCAATTTATTTCACCAAAATATATCACTATTATCAATTCCCTCGATGCTAGTAATTGCTATGTGATACAGTATATTTAAATAACCCTTAATAATATATTACCATATAAGGTTGGAAAATGTTTTCAACAAAATCGAGAAAAAGTTTGACAGAGCGAGTTTTTCAATTTCCGAAATTTTGTAATGCACTTCACAAACATGTATTGTACAACATTTTTTGCACGATCATATTTTTAAAATTATTGTAAATACAACATATCTTGCATTGAAAATTTAGAGCAATATCATTCCAAAGCCTTCGCAAAACTACACTGTAATAGTAACTAAGTAACGGGTCTATTTCAGTATAGTTTTATATTATGAAGAGTGGTTTCCATAGCAACAACTTTCTGTGTGGGAATTATAACTTTCAAGGCCTAATGACATTATAGAGGATTTCACATTAAGAAAAAAGCATTGAGCATAATGAGCTATTCCATCAAATTACCAGTTGCCATAGAAACGCCTGCCTATCACGTAGCTTGTACAATCTACTAGGCAAGGCCTATAAAACCAATGCTTTTTTCTTAACGTAGAATCCTCTATAGCTGTAAATACAGCAAAAAAACACGATCGTGCAAAATAGTAATATGCGTTACAAGAGCGGTATGTTGACGTTTTCATGTTCGAGGAAAAGTTTGAAAAAGCGAAACGTAGTTGAGCTTTTTTAATTTCCGAGCATTTAAAGAAAATGTACCGCTCGTGTATCGTACATTATTTTGTGCGAAGATCGTATATTACATACCTGAAAGAGGAATTTCTAATTAGTTGCAATGAAATCTCCATCTTGGTTTCTGTTCAGTGACGACAAATTTGCAAAACAAAAATATCTATCTTCAACATTGTTGCTTTAAAATGTTTTCTGTGTTTACTATACTCCAGCAGGCCGTGATATACGTTTGTATTTTTTTCCCCCAGTCTATGATGAGTCTGGAATCTTGTTGATTTTTTCACGGCTTCCTTAATGTTACTTGCATCACGAATGCAGTAACTTTAGTGGAGTTGTAGAGTTTACTTAATTTTTGCAAATATTTAAAAACAATAATTAACAGTGCAATTTAGGTGAAATTGCAGTGGTAAGTTTCCAATTTATAATTATTACTATATTGAACGTCTCTAAAAATAATATGTTAAAAGCCTAAAGCAGTAAAATGAATATGTCACTTAAGCGGTAAGAAGAGGGAAATTGTTGTGTGTGTTAGGTTGGGAATACTGAATGTGGAATTTTAGACTTTCTGCGGATTGATTTTGTGTGGAAACCAAGCAAATACGATCTCGCACAAAAAAGCATTGAGCATAATGAGCTATTCCATCAAATGACCAGTTACCATAGAAACGCCTACCTACCACATAGCTTGTACAATGTATTAGGCAAGGCCCATAAAACCAATGCTTTTTTCTTAACGTAGAATCCTCTATAGCTGTAAGTGACCTAAGTTCTGAATTGTCAGTCAAGTTACAGCGAGCTCAGAATATGTGCGTCAGATACGTGTGCAACATCCGACGGTATGATCACATATCACCGTCCTTCGCAAGTCTCTCGTGGCTCCGACTTAAAGAACGTAGAACTTTACACTCTTTGTCTTTACTCTTTCGAATTCTGCACACTTCAACACCAAATTACCTTTCGTCTCGTTTCTCTTATCTATACTCTAACCACGACGTAAATACCAGATCACTTATCTGTGGCACGCTAAGTATACCTCTTCATAGAACATCTTGTTATTCATCATCTTTTACAATATCCACCTCGCGTCAATGGAATTCCTTGTCACAAAGTATTAGGGGCTGCAAGACAATAAACACCTTTAAAATCAGCTTAAAAGATAACCTTCTTAGCATTTCACTCCAATCATACTGATTTAAACTATCACTGACTACATTGTTACTTTTTTCTTTAGACATCATCCTGATTGTGTTGTATTTTAATTGTCTCGTAATAATCTCTTTCTATTATCTAATATTATTTGAAATATATTAACATTCTATGTATTTTAGTTTAATTCTGCTACACAGTTTATTTCAGTGTTTAATTAATAGTTCATAGTATTTTGTTGTTTAATTTGTAAATAACTTTTGTATACATGTAACTCTCATCTAAATCAAATTGTTGGATTCTTTGCAAGTTTATGCATATGTATATACACTTTTTGCTGGTTGAGTGGAAGAGAAGGCCTTACGGCCTTAACTCTGCCAGCTAAAATAAATTATTATTATTATTATTATTATTAAATACAGCAAAAAAACACGATCGTGCAAAAAATATATATCAAATACTAAAGAAATATTTTATCCGGAAGGCGGTTACAGACAGAAGTAGGCGTTACGATTTGCTTGCATTCCTATTTATTATTCCCACTTCTTTTTGCGTCTACAATTAGATCATTTCTATAAAAGTTTGTAGACTATATTATCTGACTTAAAAAAAACATGAGTACTAGCCAATCCAATAACATTACTATAAAATCGTCTTTAAAAAAAAGTAAACTTCATAATTGGAGCTTTCAGTGAGTTGATACGGATTGAAAACCACTGCACTTGCCGACGATTTTCAAAATGGAAATTTGAAGCCTAAGTTCATCTTTAACAGAGATCTTCGCTAGAACACTAAAAGATGAAATCAATTATCTTGTGTCAAGTGATCCAGCCCGGCGGTTTGCTGTTTTAAATGCCGGATCGTTCTCTGCTAAACGTAACGGTCGTAAAGTTGGCTTCTGGTTTTTCCTCTTTCCTAATTTGCCGATGCAAGGACCTTCTTGCAGATGTTCAATCTAGAATCGCAGCGTGAAGCCAATAAAGCTGCTATCTGGCTTCAGAGTCACGATTTTTGTTCCTCAAACAAGTACATAATATTACATTAGGAAACTTCTATGTTATCTCAAGTGGTAGTTTGTGTTATATTGACGATATTTATAGGGTGAACTGTAAGTAATGTCAGTAATTCCAGGAGTTTATTCTTTGAGATATTTCGAACAAAAACGTTTATTACAATATTACGCATTAGTTATTCATAGATTTAAAAAAGGCATATTATTCGGTTAAGAGAGAAGTTTTATATGATAATCTTATTGAATTTAGTATTCCCAAGAAACTAGTTCGATTAATTAAAATGTGTCTCAGTGAAACGTACAGCAGAGTTCGTATAGGTCAGTTTCTGTCAGATGCTTTTCCAATTCACTGTGGGCTAAAGCAAGGAGATGCACTATCACCTTTACTTTTTAACTTTGCTCTAGAATATGCCATTAGGAAAGTTCAGGATAACAGAGAGGGTTTGGAATTGAACGGGTTACATCAGCTGCTTGTCTATGCGGATGACGTGAATATGTTAGGAGAAAATCCACAAACGATTAGGGAAAACACGAGAATTTTACTTGAAGCAAGTAAAGAGATAGGTTTGGAAGTAAATCCCGAAAAGACAAAGTATATGATTATGTCTCGTGACCAGAATATTGTACGAAATGGAAATATAAAAATTGGAGATTTATCTTTTGAAGAGGTAGAGAAGTTCAAATATCTTGAAGCAACAGTAACAAATATAAATGATTCTTGGGAGGAAATTAAACACAGAATAAATATGGGAAATGCCTGTTATTATTCGGTTGAGAAGCTTTTATCATCCAGTCTGCTGTCAAAAAATCTGAAAGAATTTATAAAACAGTTATATTACCGGCTGTTCTTTATGGATGTGAAACTTGGACTCTCACTTTGAGAGAGGAACATAGGTTAAGGGTGTTTGAGAATAAGGTGCTTAGGAAAATATTTGGGACTAAGAGGGATGAAGTTACAGGAGAATGGAGAAAGTTACACAACACAGAACTGCACGCATTGTATTCTTCACCTGACATAATTAGGAACATTAAATACAGACGTTTGAGGTGGGCAGGGCATGTAGCACGTATGGGCGAATCCAGAAATGCATATAGAGTGTTAGTTGGGAGGCCGGAGGGAAAAAGACCTTTGGGGAGTCCGAGACATAGATGGGAAGATAATATTAAAATGGATTTGAGGGCGGTGGGATATGATGATAGAGAATGGATTAATCTTGCTCAGGATAGGGACCAATGGCGGGCTTATGTGAGGGCGGCAATGAACCTCCGGGTTCCTTAAAAGCCAGTAAGTAAGTAAGTAAGTATTGCTCATTTTTGCTTTCTATCGGAGATAAAAATTGTTTTATGTGAAACATTTCATAGCGTGTTTTGAGACAGCCATTGATTTTAGCCTACTCTTATGCTTCAAGTATGATTCTGTAGATATAATATTAAACAGTGTTATAAGCCCGCGTTTTTTTTTTGTAGGTACAGTACATGAAAATAATAATAAAAATTGCAAATCAAGCTTTCAGGTATATCTCCCTATTAAGTTGATTTGAATAATTTCGAGAACGTATAACTGGATAACAGGGAGTTATACCTGAAAGTTTGATTTGCATAATACACGTCACTGTTCGTTAACAGAAAACCACAATTTAAGTCACACAGAGTTAGTGTGCACTCAATGTTGGTTGCTTGACGGTTGTCAGCCCACTTTGAGGTCTGTGGATATAGAGGGAAAAATTGAATGGGTGTCTGGTATAGTTCCAGGGTAGCTCAGTTGGTAGAGCGTTGTTACATTTAACCAAAGGTCCCGGGTTCGATGCCCGGCACCGGAACAATTTTTCCCACGAAATTATTCAATAATAAAAATTATTAGCACAGATTTTGACTAAATTGCAATTTTGCTTTATTTTTTATACAACTTTATATTAATTGATGAAGAATGGGTGGAGCGGAGAAAAATTCTCTCCGGCACCGGGACCCGAACCCGAGATTTCAGTTCTACGTGCTGACGCTTTATCCACTAAGCCACACCGGATTCCAGTTCCGATGCCGGATTGAATCCTCTCAGTTTAAGTTCCACTTCTCAGTTTCCCTTTAGTTGCCAACCCTCATGCACTGTGTCAAAGATGTGTGACAGTGACACAATGTCCAACACACTATGTGCAGAGGTGCACTCGGTATGAGTGACTAAGTGGCCGGGATCCGACGGAATGATCGCCGTCTTAAATCAGTAAATGATTATTTACGCATATCATATTGTTGTGATGTACTGAAGTACAATAATATGGTAAGCCACTAAATCAGGCCTGCAGAACTCGTAAGTAGGGGAAATATGACGTCAGCCTCACTCCACTTGTATTGGGGATGATCGACTTCCGAGTAGAGTTCTCTCGCCGTCAAAGGTCCATCAGTGGCGGCATGTAATTTTCAAAAAGAATTGTAATAAATTCATTGTTTTTTTATAATGCGTTATCTCGTTTGAAGGTTTACAATTATGCTAGATTTCCTGTCGGTAGTTTCTTTGAGATTTCTTTGCACCTAACCTGCTTTAGATTTTCGAAAACTTTCCTCCTATCATCACCTACGGAAACATAAATTTATAGCATTTAAGTAATGAACCGTTCGTATAGGTCAGTTTCTATCTGATGCTTTTCCAATTCACTGCGGGCTAAAGCAGGGAGATGCACTATCACCTTTACTTTTTAACTTCGCTCTAGAATATGCCATTAGGGAAGTTCAGGATAACAGGCAGGGTTTGGAATTGAACGGGTTACATCAGCTGCTTGTCTATGCGGATGACGTGAATATGTTAGGAGAAAATCCACGAACAATTAGGGAAAACACGGTAATTTTACTTGAAGCAAGTAAAGAGATCGGTTTGGAAGTAAATCCCGAAAAGACAAAGTATATGATTATGTCTCGTGACCAGAATATTGTACGAAATGGAAATATAAAAATTGGAAAATTATCCTTCGAAGAGGTGGAAAAATTCAAATATCTTGGAGCAACAGTAACAAATATAAATGACACTCGGGAGGAAATTAAACGCAGAATAAATATGGGAAATGCGTGTTATTATTCGGTTGAGAAGCTTTTGTCATCTAGTCTGCTGTCCAAAAATCTGAAAGTTAGAATATATAAAACAGTTATATTACCTTTTTCTGTATGGCTGTGAAACTTGGACTCTCACTATGAGAGAGGAACATAGGTTAAGGGTGTTTGAGAATAAGGTGCTTAGGAAAATATTTGGGGCTAAGCGGGATGAAGTTACAGGAGAATGGAGAAAGTTACACAACACAGAACTGCACGCATTGTATTCTTCACCTGACATAATTATGAACATTAAATCCAGACGTTTGAGATGGGCAACGCATGTAGCACGTATGGGCGAATCCAGAAATGCATATAGAGTGTTAGTTGGGAGACCGGAGGGAAAAAGACCTTTAGGGAGGCCGAGACGTAGATGGGAGGATAATATTAAAATGGATTTGAGGGAGGTGGGGTATGATGATAGATACTGGATTAATCTTGCACAGGATAGGGACCGCTGCCGGGCTTATGTGAGGGCGGCAATGAACCTTCGGGTTCCTTAAAAGCCATTTGTAAGTAAGTAATTAACCTTGAAAGCCATTATTAATAATTTCAATTCAAAATGAACACAACGAGTGACGTTCTTAATTTAACAGTGTATAAATACATAAAATGTTATGTTTTATTTAACGACGCTCGCAACTGCCGAGGTTATATCAGCGTCGCCGGTATGCCGGAATTTTTGTCCCGCAGGAGTTCTTTTACATGCCAGTAAATCTATAGACATGAGCCTGTCGTATTTAAGCACACTTAAATACCATCGATCTGGTCCGTAAATAAATAATCAATATACAGTTCGTAATAATGAATTTACCCGAAATTTTTGTGCATTCCATAATTCTTAATGTGGGCTTTGTTGAAATGTGGTTTAATATTGAAGTGACGAGTAGAAATAAATTGGATGGGACGATGTATACATAAGTAGATCTTCTTACATTATATGCACACATACTTACTTACTTACAAATGGCTTTTAAGGAACCCGAAGGTTCATTGCCGCCCTCACATAAGCCCGCCATCGGTCCCTATCCTGTGCAAGATTAATCCAGTCTCTATCATCACACCCCACCTCCCTCAAATCCATTTTAATATTATCCTCCCATCTACGCCTCGGCCTCCCTAAAGATCTTTTTCCCTCCGGTCTCCCAACTAACACTCTATATGCATTTCTGGATTCGCCCATACGTGCTACATGACCTGCCCATCTCAAACGTCTGGATTTAATGTTCCTAATTATGTCAGGTGAAGAATACAATGCGTGCAGTTCTGTGTTGTGTAACTTTCTCCATTCTCCTGTAGCTTCATCCCGCTTAGCCCCAAATATTTTCCTAAGCACCTTATTCTCAAACACCCTTAACCCATGTTCCTCTCTCAGAGTGAGAGTCCAAGTTTCACAACCATACAGAAGAACCGGTAATATAACTGTTTTATAAATTCTAACTTTCACTTATTGTAGGGATTCGTAACAAGCTGTTTTTTACGGTGATGGGTTGTTAGCCCTTCGCCCAACCCCCAAGCTGGAGGACCACCCCTTATCGGCTGTCCACGACTGCTTATTCAATATATTCGCAGCTACCCTCCATATCTGGAGTCTGTCTCCTCTATCCGCAACCTGAGGACGCGCCATGCCGTGGTGATAGGGACCCACCATACACACATACATTTTAAAATTCATTTTACATATCTTTTAATTTATTTATTTATTTCCCTCATTCATTTTTCTCTTACGTTCTGAAGGTGTGTTCCTAAGGATTTTATTATCTGTTCATTTGTAATTCTTGATAGCGTATTGTATACCTGCCGCCGCGAGAATGAATGTTGATGCAGCCGAGCGTAACTAGAAGCCATGACCGCACTGGTAGGAAAGGTGGGTGGGGTAAGAAAGGGGAGTAAAGCAGTTGCACTTGAGAGCTACAGTTCTGCAGGTCTGCACTAAAGGGAAACTAAGAGACGGAAGTTAAACTGAGAGGATTCAATCCGGCATCGGAACTGGAATCTGGTATGGCTTAGTGGATAACGCGTGAGTATGTAGAGCTGAAACCCCGGGTTCGGGTCCCGGTGCCGGAGAGAATTTTTCTCCGCTCCACCCATCCTTCATCGTATGATAATGCAGAATTTCTGCACGGAAATATCATACGTACTTCGGTACATCACAGTAATTTTATATTAATTTTTTATTTAAAAATATTGCATTTTCCGTGTATAAATAAAATGTAAATAAAATACATCCAATGATTTTGGAGAAGTGATAGACGGAATGCCGAAATTACTTTTTCCGGCATTGGGGATGGTGAAAAAAAAAAAGATTCACGTAAAAATTTTAAAAGTAGACCTATATTTTGGTAGCATTACAATGTCCCCTCTTTATATTTAGCGTAAATTAAGAAGTTGAAATGTTATAGTCAGACCATCTATGCTCCTTTCACGTCTATTATACAACAGTAATTTTTTTTAGTAGGTTATTTTACGACGCTTTATCAACAGCTTAGGTTATTTAGCGTCTGAATGAGATGAAGATGATAATGCCGGTGAAATGAGTCCGGGGTCCAACACCGAAAGCTACCCAGCATTTGCTCATATTGGGTTGAGGGAAAACCCCGGAAAAAACCTCAACCAGGTAACTTGCCCCGACCGGGAATCGAACCCGGGCCACCTAGTTTCACGGCCAGACGCCCTAGCCGTTACTCCACAGGTGTGGACTACAACAGTCAACTTGGTTCTTGGAACGTCATGATATTCTAAGATATTCGAATATCTGTAACAATAGAAATATTCAAACAAGAAAATACCTGTTCGTATGGAAGAGTTCATTAACCGACGAAGTCTCTCCACATGTTCTTTGTGCTGTACTAAATCCTTCAGTTTCCAAAAAGAAAATGACGACGTGATAAAGAGAAACTTCCATAGAACATGACGTCGAATTTTGTAACTTGTAATTTATTTAATGGAGGTGTGTTTGGCCATTTATAAACGTCTATCGAAAGTTGGTATGACGTAATGGGCGCGTACAGGTCCGCATATTCTAATTTAAGTAATGTATCCCGTATCGTAGTCAGTAGCTTGATTGGATCCTCTTGAAGACTGCGGGAGGCGAGAAGTAGCATTATTTTGTAGTGTCTGCAACACTCACCACGCAGGAATATAAGCTTCACTGATGCTGTGGGCAAGTAGAATGAACTTCATTGACAAGTAACTGTACCTTACATTTGAAATCGATCCTGCTAGCTACACCCACCATAATTTAAATTCTTCTAAGAGCAATTTAAATGCAATTCGTTGACTACTGTACCTTTCACTTAAAAAAAACATGTTATTTTAATATATTTATACGAGATTATTACACTTTTACTACGTCAAACTACTTCTGACCAATAAAACGGTACGGAACAACATGTTTCAACCAATCATGGCTGCTTATCCTGCAATTTTTATCACCTCCCTAGCATTTGCTTTTATCACCTCAGTAGCATTTGTTTATTTTTATCACCTCCCTAGAACTTGTTTCTTTGTTTGCCAACATTGTACTTTTAGTAATTGTACCCAGTCTTCTATGAAATTGAGTACCGGGTCTTTCCCGGGGGTAAAAGGCGGTCAGAGCGTGGTGCCGACCACACCACCTCATTCTAGTGCCGAGGTCATGGAAAGCATGGGGCTCTACCTCCATGCCCCCCAAGTGCCTTCATGGAATGTTACGGGGATATCTTTACCTTTACTTTACCTTTTAGAATAATTCATGTTTTTATTTTATCATCCTTAATTAAAACTTTTCTACCATTTATCTTGTTGATATTATTTAGGTTATGTTATAGCTTCAGCTGTTTGAGGTTATGGATAGTCACACATCAAAGATTGTTTAATATATATTGATAATTGAAGTGGAATGTAACTGTTTTAATAAAAGTGAAATTGAGGCGCCCGAGATCAAAATAGGCCATGTGACTTATTTTTTTTTTTTTTTTTTTTTTTTTTAGAAAATAAGTTATTGAGGTCATTGGAAACTACAGTAAATAAGGTACTCTTTTATAGAATAGGTACAGAATTATTTCAACATGAGTTACTAGTACGAAAGACGAAACTGGCAATTGGAGTTAGATGCAATAGTCTATAGTCCGATAATATGCACAAAAGAACTGAAGCCTGTATCGAAATGAACGGCCACCATTTTCAAAAATGTGTTTAAATATTCATACTTACTTACTTACTTACGTACTTACAAATGGCTTTTAAGGAACCCGAAGGTTCATTGCCGCCCTCACATAAGCCCGCCAGCGGTCCCTATCCTGTGCAAGATTAATCCAGTCTCTATCATCATACCCCACCGCCCTCAAATCCATTTTAATATTATCCTCCCATCTACGTCTCGGCCTCCCTAAAGGTCTTTTTCCCTCCGGTCTCCCAACTAACACTCTATATGCATTTCTGGATTCGCCCATACGTGCTACATGCCCTGCCCATCTCAAACGTCTGGATTTAATGTTCCTAATTATGTCAGGTGAAGAATACAATGCGTGCAGTTCTGTGTTGTGTAACTTTCTCCATTCTCCTGTAACTTCATCCCGCTTAGCCCCAAATATTTTCCTAAGCACCTTATTCTCAAACACCCTGAACCTATGTTCCTCTCTCAGAGTGAGAGTCCAAGTTTCACAACCATACAGAAGAACCGGTAATATAACTGTTTTATAAATTCTAACTTTCAGATTTGTTTAAATATTCATATTATGATTATTTTTCAATTTAACTTCATTCTCTATATTGTACGCTGATGTGCTGTAGACAGTATAATATACACTGCATAATGAATACGTTCGCATGGATAACTCAGTTCGTGAGTAAAACACTTATTGTTAATACATTACTGTATTTTGATTAAACAAAAACCTAATGAAAATTATCGAACTCAAAATCGCGATATTTCCTAGTTTACGTAAATGGATGAACTACTTTTCTTCCCTCCTATACCTAGTAGAGTGATTGGTTTGTGTTTTACGCCAGTATCATCGAACTACAATCGTGGAAGGGGGTAGCAACCTGTGTTTCCGGTTCTCTAAAGGTATAGCCAGGTTAATATTAAAAATGTTAGTAAAAATAAAATGATGTCCCTGTATACAATACATAGCCAATCAGATTATGAAATTTACAAACGCAAACGATCATTCATCAGTTGAGCTATATGTATAATACAAAACAAGTAGGTTAATTAAATTTAAGGCATAAACAATTCAACCAGTTGTGATATACAGAAATTGATAATACATATCATGCAAACTACTTCAAATTACAAACACAAACTATTTATCAATAGAGCTATAAGGATTACTGTTCATTTTAAAGCCAAAACTATACAAACATAAACAATACAAAGTAAGCAGATTTCAATTCACAAGCATACTTTCATTAAACTATATAAATGTTTGAATAATTATTTCACTCGTTTCATTTCTCTTTATCTTTTATGTTTGTTAATTCCGGATCCCAGTGGTCAGCCTCACTTGAGGACGGATGATTTAAATAAATCTTAGTAGTGGGAGAAAAGCTTTCTTCTCCCTTGCTCTCTCACTGATGTTCCTCCTTCAACTCTCTCCAACAAATATTCGGAAAAGTCGCACAATGTTCAATATTCATTTTAATTCTATGAATTAGTTGAGAAATGTTAAAGAAAAACAACAAATAAAGTAATCCTAAATGAAACTGAAAAAGTTGCCAGAAATACTAAAAATTCCCTTTTTGATAATGAGTTTCCCCTTTTCCCTCAAGGCATCAATTTTTCCCCAGAATGTGGGAAATTTCCCTCCATCTCACATCATTGATCGAATACACACCCATAGAAAACCAGACGATAGGTCAGAACTATTTCGGTATTCGAGATCATAGTATGAGATAAGAAAATACAAATCAGCTTCCCGTCTTCCGTATTGTGATCGTCCTGAACAGTTCGCAGTGGCTACAATGTGGCGGCGGGCGTAATGTGGCAGAAGTCTGCGGTCCTATTTCAGTCCCCGGCGCGTACTGCATTGCAACGAACCAAACCTGTTTGCTCCGTTTCTCTCTTGCCGGCCACCTTGACCAGGACGGTCCAGCGATTCAGCATCCACGCAGATCGCACTACATGATGTCACAGCTCTTAGCCATTGTTACATGAAGCGGTATTATAAATGCAGCTGTCATGAGAGCAGGGATGTCCACATCCAAACCCCTTCTTGTTCCGTATATGAATCATTTTTACAATTGGGCCAATGCATAGAGGGTGGCACATTCGGTGTAGAGTTGGCAGACGACTTCTTTCCCCCGTACAGTCAAAAATCACCCGGACGACTTTTTAAGCACTGAAATGTCCTGTTTCTATAAGTAAGGGAAACATGTTTTAATAACTGTTCAGTGGGCACAACTGATAACAAGAGAACAGCTCATCATAACACATTACTGCCATCTAGCGGAATATTTGTAATGATGAGATGTACAGTAATACATTTTCAAGACAGTTTAGTATTTTCGTAAGTCAGCATTTTACTTTATTTCTTCTAAGTTTTATATAATTTCTTCTAATCGTGTAATAGTCAATTAAATCCCACTCGAGTTTTGATTTTCTTTAGATAAATCAAAACCTCTAGTAAGATTACTGTAGATAAAAGTGATTCATGGCATTCAGATTGGTGTAAATTTTATTTATTTATTTATTTATTTATTTATTTATTTATTTATTTATTTATTTATTTATTTATTTATTCATTCATTCATTCATTCATTTATTCATTGATTCATTTATTGATTTACTTATTCATTTATTCACTCAATCATTATTATTTATTTATTCATTTATTTATTTATTCATTCATTTATTCATTTATTTATTCATTCATGTATTCAATTATTTATTTATTTATTCATTTATTTATTCATTCATTCATTCATTTATTTATTCATTCATTCATTCATTCATTTATTCTTCATTTATTTATTTACTTATTTATTCATTCATTCAATCATTTATTTATTCATTCATTCATTTATTCATTTATTCATTTATTTATTCATTCATTGATTCATTTATTCTTCATTTATTTATTTACTTATTTATTCATTCATTCATTCATTCATTTATTCATTTATTTATTTATTCATTCATTTATTCATATATTTATTTATTTATTTATTTATTTATTCATTCATTCAATCATTTATTCATATATTTATTCATTTATTTATTCGTTTATTTATTTATTTATTCATTTATTCATTTATTTATTCTTTTATTTATTTATTTATTTATTCATTCATTTATTTATTTAGTCATTTATTTATTTATTCATTTATTCATTTAATTATTTATTTATTTATTCATTCATCCATTCATTTATTCATTTATTTATTATTCATCCATTCATCCATTCATTTATTTATTCATTCATCCATTCATTTATTCATTTATTTATTTATTTAGTTATTCATTCATTCATCCGTTTATTCATTTATTTATTTATGCATTTATTTATTTATTTATTCATTCATTCATTCATTTATTCATTCGTTTACCGCTTCATGAATACAGAACCACTCTACGTATCAGCTGTACAAACAGGATAGATAGGGAAAGGTCTATCTGTCCGTTGGATCAAAACGCTTTTAGTAATGGATCCAACAAATTCACCCTTTTCTGCTTATCCTGTTGATAGAGCCGATACGTTAAATGGCACGGTTCAAAATAAAAAAAAAATTCTCTTCGAATTATATCAGCGTTCTCAACGCAATGTAGTTCAAACTATGAAGTAGTTGGTCTGCACAGTTCTTAATTATGTATCTTTCATTTCGTCGTCAACAAAGAACGCTAGACGTTCTACGTTGTAGGACATGAAGCTAACGTCTGTGCTTCACAATGTGAAAGCCACTCTCATATATTCGAATCCTACTCACGATATAATATGTTCGTCGACAAGTTTATTTCGTGTGTTAGTCCAGGCGAAGCCCGCGAGTCGTGTGAACCCCATACTACAGGGATCCCACCATGCGTTCCAAGAGTTTGGTGGAGGTAAAACCCAGATATGGACGCAGGCCAAGGGCAGCAGGCTGCAGAACAGAGACAGGTTGAGTCATTCCACAACGAGCCGCTTGGTTGACTGCGCGTCGTTTATTTAAACCCCGATAAGCTCGTTATGTCACCAGTCGTAAACAGTCCTGCTTATGACCGTTTTAGGAAACAACAGACATGACTAATAAGACGCTAGTGAGGCTAATCAGTTCCTCGCATTTGATACGAGCCTAGCCCGTTCTGTGGGTCAGTATAGGAGCATCAGAACTTTAATTGAACCAATAAATCAGCGTCATTCACACCCTACACTTCACGAATATGTATAAAACTTCAAGTTTTCACTTGGCATACCGTTATATTGTATTGTATTGTATTGTATTGTATTGTATTGTATTGTATTGTATTTATTAACATTCCATGGTATTCATACATGCTTACAGCTAGAATATGGAACAAGTCAAAAAACTTAATACTGTTACAAAATCTTAATTTATAATCACAGTCTAGATGAAATATATACAGACGAGATTTACAATATAGTCTACTAGTACAACACAAAGTTTTAGTATCAATTTCATGAAGCGTTATTGAATGTCATGAATTCACGTACAGAATAGAAGGCATGAGAAATTAGGTACTTCTTTAATTTGGCCCTAAATAATTTTATGTTTTGAGTTTCATTTTTTATATCGATAGGGAGGCTATTAAAAAGTTTTACTGCCATATAACGCACTCCTTTTTGATAGCACAATAGACTTGCCGATGGAGTATGAAAGTCATTTTTTGACGTCTATTTATGCTATGAACTGTTGAATTAGTTACAAAGTTTTCACGATTACATACGAGGAAGATTATTAATGAAAAGATATGCTGACAAGCCGTGGGAATTATTTGTAGTTTTTTAAAAATAGTCCTACACGATTCCCTAGATTTGGCACCTACTATTATTCTAATTACTCTTTTTTTGTAGTAGGAATATACTGTTACTATCTGTGGAATTTCCTCAGAATATTATTGCAAAACTCATTACCGAGTGGAAGTATGCAAAGTATATTGTTTTTAAGGTATTGATATTTACTATCTTTTGCATAGATCTAATAGCAAAACAAGCTGAATTTAGTTTTGGGGTAATTTCTTTAACATGATTGTTCCAATTTAACACATTATCGATTTTTAAGCCAAGAAATTTGGTTGTTGTTGTTTCTAATAGGGATCTGTTGTTAATTATTGCGCTAGAAATTTGTGAGGTTGAATTTGGACAGGATTTAAATTGAATTATGTTAGTTTTGTTACAATTTAATACTAACTTATTGACTGAGAACCAGTCACATATTTTGAAGAGAATTTTCTCTCTACAGAGCTATACAATTATCTAGTATGGTTTCCTTCGAAAGGCACTTAAAGCTGATAGGCACTTAAGAAACCCATCTGTGAAAGAGAGGGCTCCAGGGAAAATATACCGGCCGTATCTTCTTCACGTCAAAATTAAATTCTGAAGTAGCGACTTCGGCGCCTGTGGGAAGGGAAAGTATCCTCGAGTTTGTCGGCTCACTACCTATAACTAATTCAGTTAAGCATAAACAATCGGGGAAAATATCGACAAGAGAGAGATAATTTGGTCAGGTTTAATAGAGTCCAGCTTTAGTAGATGAATGTCAAAATAACTCATTTCGCCGGTCTCTTAGCAGGGAACAAGCTTCACGCACGTCCTTGTATCTGCCTGGGCACCTGCGATTTGTACACTGTTGGCATAAGGAAGATACTTGGAAAGACACGAACACTGATGGTTCGAGTGTGAACAGCAACAAAGAGCCAGGCCCACTCTGTGTGGATTGGACATTAGCACACTCCAGAGAAATGTGTTTACACAAAAGCACAGATATAGCGGACTGGAAATTGCTAACACTGCCTGTAAGTAACTGATTTCTAATTATTCATGCGACCTTGACAGTCGTCTACAAGTTGAAGACAAACGTCCATCTTGCAGTTAAATAACCACCTTTCAAACCGAACTAGCGTAGGTGGAGGAGTTAATAAGGCTCAAGCAGTAGTCTTGTACGAAGTTGCAGCATCTGTATTACGTCGTGTAGCAGCTCATTTTACACAGGCCTCAGCTTGAATCTTGAATAAATGAACTGATGGATGATAACTGAATGAATGTAGAATGAGTGGATAAAGAGATGAGAGCAGGAATACACGGATTGCTGAAGAAATGGATGGATTGTTAGATGGGGGAATGGATCGATAGACGAAAAAAATAAATGGATAAATGAGTGGATGGAGAACGAGTGGACGGATAAAGAAATAAGTGAATGATTAAAAGAATGAGTGAAGAAATGAATTAATAGTTAAATTAGTTGATAATTAAAAGAGTGAGTGAATTGATGAATAAATGAGAGGGTGGATGAATCAATAAATGAGTGGATGATTAAACGATTGAATGAATTGATGAATGAATGTGTAAATGAATGGATGGATG
Source organism: Periplaneta americana (assembly GCF_040183065.1). Lineage (NCBI taxonomy): Eukaryota > Metazoa > Arthropoda > Insecta > Blattodea > Blattidae > Periplaneta > Periplaneta americana. The sequence continues at coordinate 4,342,455 of NC_091127.1, read as the reverse complement.
ATTAAATATGTGGATGAATTGATACATGACTGTATAAATGAATGATTAAATGAATGGATGAATAGTTGAATAAATGAGTGGATGATTAAATAAGTGAATGAATTGATGAATGAATGTGTAAATGAATGAATGGATGATTAAATATGTGGATGAATTGATACATGACTGTATAAATGAATGATTAAATGAATGGATGAATAGTTGAATAAATGAGTGGATGATTAAATAAGTGAATGAATTGATGAATGAATGTATAAATGAGTGAATGGATGATTAAATATGTGGATGAATTGATACATGACTGTATAAATGAATGATTAAATGAATGGATGAATAGTTGAATAAATGAGTGGATGATTAAATAAGTGAATGAATTGATGAATGAATGTGTAAATGAATGAATGGATGATTAAATATGTGGATGAATTGATACATGACTGTATAAATGAATGAATGATTAAATGAATGGATGATTAGTTGAATAAATGAGTGGATGATTAAACGAGTGAATGAATTGATGAATGAATATGTAAATGAATGAATGGATGATTAAATATGTGGATGAATTGATACATGACTGTATAAATGAATGAATGATTAAATGAATGGATGATTAGTTGAATAAATGAGTGGATGATTAAACGAGTGAATGAATTGATGAATGAATATGTAAATGAATGAATGGATGATTAAATATGTGGATGAATTGATACATGACTGTATAAATGAATGAATGAATGATTAAATGAATGGGTGATTAGTTGAATAAATGAGTGGATGATTAAATAAGTGAATGAATTGATGAATGAATATGTAAATGAATGAATGGATGATTAAATATGTGGGTGAATTGATACATGACTGTATAAATGAATGAATTATTAAATGAATGGATGATTAGTTAAATAAATGAGTGGATGATTAAACGAGTGAATGAATTGATGACTGAATATGTAAATGAATGAATGGATGATTAAATAAGTGGTTGAATTGATAAATGACTGTATAAATGAATGAATGAATGAATGATTAAATGAGTGGATGAATAGTTGAATAAATGAGTGTATGATTAAACGAGTGAATTAATTGATGAATGAAAGTGTCAATGAATGAATGAATCATTAAGTGAGTGCATGAACAGTTGAATAAGTAAGTGGATGATTGAATGAGTGGATGAATGAATGAGTGGATGAATGAATGTGTAAATGAATGAATGAATGGATTAAATGAGTGAATGAATTGATGAATAAATGAGTGGATGAATGAATGCATAGATGTATGGATTGATGAATAAATGAGAAGACGAACAAACTGGACAAAAAGAGAAATAAAATCTAAAAGATATGCGAGATTATTTACACAATAAAGTAAACGCTATTACAGACACATTCAAAGTCAAAGAGGAGCGATCACTTCTTGTAGCTACTGCACGCATGATCAGGCACGCCCCCTTCATTAGCAGCGGACTGAATCAAAGACACGTCTACAGGCCAGTCTGTTGCAAGATTCTTTACGCTTGAACCAATCAGTCCACCACTGAATACCAAACTATACTTACTGCATGTCTCTTTCTGCATGTACTGTACGTGTAACAGGTAGTAAATGCACTTCGTACCTTCTAGTAGCCTATGTGTGAAAATAGTAATATGCGTTACAAGGAGCGGTATGTTGACGTTTTCATGTTCGAGGAAAAGACTGAAAAAAGCGAAACGTAGTTGAGCTTTTTTAATTTCCGAGTATATGAAAACAAATATACCGCTCGTGTATCGTACATTATTTTGTGCGAAGATCGTTTATTACATACCTGAAAGAGGAATTTCTAATTAGTTGCAATGAAATCTCCATCTTGGTTTCTGTTCAATCACGACAACTTTGGAAAACTAATATATCTATCTTCAACATTGTTCCTATAATAGTAATATACGTTACAAGAGCGGTATGTTGACGTTTTCATGTTCGAGGAAAAGATTGAAAAAGCGAAACGTAGTTGAGCTTTTTTAATTTCCGAGAACATGAAAACAAACATACCGCTCGTGTATCGTACATTATTTTGTGCGAAGATCGTTTATTACATACCTGAAAGACGAATTTCTAATTAGTTGCAATGAAATCTCCATCTTGGTTTCTGTTTAATGACGGCAACTTCGGAAAACCAAAATATCTTTCTTCAACATTGTTGCTATAAAATGTTTTCTGTGTTTACTATACTCCAGCAGGTCGTGATATACGTCTGTCTTTTTTCCCGCAGTCTATAAATGCGAACTTAAACAAACGGTAAGGTTATGTAATGATTTATTTTTCATTTTAATATTTAACAATATTATTTATATAACATATTGCAGTAATAACATCCGCATCTGGAATCTTGTTGATTTTTTCATGGCTTCCTTAATGTTACTTGTATCAGGAATGCAATAAGTTTCGTGGAGTAGTAGACTTTACTTAATTTTTGCAAATATTTAAAAACAATAATTAACATTGCAATTTAGGTGAAATTGCAGTGGTAAGTTTCCAATTTATAATTATTACTATGTTAAACGTCTCTAAATATAATATGTTAAAAGCCTAAAGCAGTAAAATGAATGTCGCGCTTAAGCGGTAAGAAGAGGGAAATTGTTATGTGTGTTACGTTGGGAACACTGAATGTGGTATTTCACACTTACCGCGTATTGGTTGTGTGCGGAAAACAAGCAAATACGCACGATCTCGCACAAAATATATTGATAAGATTCTTTAAAAAATGTTAGTTATCGACATAGGTACACATTATATAATAATAATAATAATAATAATAATAATAATAATAATAATAATAATAATAATACACTCAGGGACAAAAAAAAACCGGACACTTTAATATTTGCTGGTATTTTGCAAGACATTATCTTCTCATACAATATTATGGTAGCCATCTGTTGTTATGGAGACGTGTATACATTGTTGATTGTTTTTTGTTTTATAAACAAGCCATTACAACCAAATATTCCAATTTTGCTTTCGGAGTCTCAGCTATAACAATTTTGTCTCAACCATTTTGTGCTTCATTATCGTTATCAATCGTTATTTCTTAATTTTTACATTTTCTGAGTTTAAGTGGGGTTGTAACATTTGTCTTACAACAAGATGCGACCTGAAGATGTGGCTCGAGCTGTAGCCCTTTACGATGATGGACGCAGTGTACGTTACATTGCAAATGTTATGAATATGGCTAGAAGCACAACCCATGATGTCATAAAACGGTATAGAGAGACCCTAGAATATCCCAGAAGACCAGGTTCGGGTCGTCCAAGAACTACAAATCCAAATGAAGACAGGTATATGGTGTTGAGAGTTCTTAGGGAGCGCAACCTGCCAGCTACTAGTGTAGCCCAGCAATTTGTTAACATGCATGGACGCCCAATTTCGGCCAAAACAGTTGGAAGGAGGTTGAAAGCAAGTGGACTGATATCAAGTAGACCTGCAACTGGTCCCAGACTTCTCAGGATGCATCGAGTTGAACGACTGCGTTTTGCAAATGATCACAGGGATTGGAGAAATGGACAGTGGAGCTGTGTTCTGTTCACCGATGAGTCCCGTTTCAATCTGTGCTCACCTGATGGACGTGAAAGAGTTTGGAGAAGGAGGGGAGAACGATTTTCACAGTTTTGCATTTCCGAAAATGTGCCGAATGGAGGTGGTGGAGTGATGATTTGTACAGGAGTGTGTACGGATGCTCGTACAGAGTTGGTTTTTGTTGAAAATGGAAGACTAACAGCTGATAGGTATATAAATGAATGTTTGGCTGATCATGTTGTGCCATTTGGCCAATTTGTAGGCGATAATTTTGTTTTAATGCATGATAATGCACGGCCGCATATTGCCCATGCGGTCGGAGATTATCTCCAAGAAGTGGGAATCCATGTTCTTCCATGGCCAGCAAGGAGTCCAGACATGAACCCAATTGAACACGTGTGGGACATGCTGAGACGGTGTGTTAAGAATAGACGACCGAGACCAGAATCGTTACAAGAGTTGAGGCGAGCACTTGGCGAAGAATGGGAACTTATTCCTCAAGAAGACATTGCTAACCAAATTGAGAGCATGCCAAGACGTATGGATGCAGTTATTCAAGCCAGAGGGGGTAATACCCGTTACTAAAAAGAGTTTTTAATGTTTAAGGCACCATAAAATGAAAAAACAGTTAGACCAAACGATGCCATAGTTATACGCCCTTTGTAATTTTTTGTAAATTTTCTCATCAGAGATTTTTTTTTTTTTTTCAAATGTTGTCGTATAAGGTGCTAAGTGAAACATTATTTTGTTTAAATGGGTTTTGTTTCATTGTGAAATAATTGGCAACAAAATACAAGCAAATGTAGAAGTGTCCGGTTTTTTTGTCCCTGAGTGTATTTTATTCTATCTGGCACAGTTAATGCTCTAATATGTAAACAGATTTGAAGCAATGAGCATGTAGAGCATGGAAACTATGTCAGAAAATTTGTGAAATCGGAGAGGCCTTGCATTTAAGACGACGTATTGCTGTCATAAGAAGAAGCATTTCGGTTAATACCTACTGTATATTGGACGTCTGCTTCAAGAAAAGACTACACGGTGCTTGGGCATATTTCCAACATCTTTGTCAAAAATATGTATTATAAAAGTCTGCTATTTCTGTTTTTCGATGACGCATCTAAGTGAATTTTACGTTAGTGACAGAAACAACGAAAACTGGAGTTGGGTTATCTAAGTAGAAAACACTTCACTATAACATACACAGCAGAAAACAAAACTGCCTGTTACACTACACACGTGACTAGCAGGGCAGTCTCCATTGGCTAACATTTTACAATCTCATTGTCAGAAATAAAATAAACTGTAGTGATCCTGAAAAAGGTCTATTCCACGTATATTCCAATGCATGTGCACGTTTTTCTTACCTGCGATATCGGATATACAGGGACATCATTTTATTTTTACTTGCATTTTTATTGTACCTGCATTTCTGAATGTACTTCACTCTCACCCCTTCACTAATGTCCTTGCTCCCGTCAGACACACAAACTTACGGCCGCTGTTGCATTCGAAGTCTTCGAGCAGTGAAGTAAACACTGCAGTGTATAGTGTGTTTCAGAAATATGATTGCGTTTTCTATAGAAGAAAGAACCTATATTAATAATATCGTACTAAAAATTATATTGAAGAAACGATAAATTCAATTTCAGAGAATATGCTTCAAAATGTTTTTAATAATACGCGTACTGAATTGAAGCCTGCATTGTAATGAACGGCAACCATTTTCAGCAACTTGTTTAAAAATTCAGATTCGCTTTTTTTTTGAGTTGAGGTGGCTAGAAGCAAAGGAATGCTAGTGACATTTGTAATAACATGAGTTAAGTGCATCCAGTGTAAGCTAAAGTATCTAAAATTTTAGTGGCAAAGGGATATTTTAATCGCATCACACATTAAAATTTAAATAAAAAATTTCACCGATTTTACGAAAGCTTAAACATTTAAACCCCATTTTCTCAAAAGTAACTTAAGTGCACTTACAGCCCTTTACTTATGACCCCCTCAATTTAAATGCACTCTCTATATTGTATGATAACATCAATAATTAATATGCTAAATAAAGTAGACATTACATAACGAACATAGCCGCCTGAAAAGTTGAGTTTTGAAAAAAAATGTTACTACTCTACTGTATTTTGATAAATTCCGTAAAAGTGATGATCAAACTGAAAATCGTAATATCGTATTTCCCTACAACATAAATGGATACACTACTTTTCTCTCCTCCTATACCTAGTAAAATGATTTGTTTACATATTGCACTAGTAACATCAAACTCCTGTAATGGAAGGGGGCAACAGTGTTTCCGAGTATAGGCAGGTTAATGTTAAAAATGTTGGTAAAAATAAAGTGATGTCCCTGTATAATCTTGGAAATGATATCTGCTTGTATGCTTGTATCGTTCTCTCAAACTGAAATAACTTTGTATTCAGAATTCTCAAATTGATAATTCCGGGAAGTAAGTGCATGAACTGTAAGAATTTTCACTCTTTCAATAAATTAAAACAACGAAAAATATACAGGAAGTAAGAAATGCCTTGCAATTTTAAGATCACCATCAAAATTCTTGGTGTTGAACTGGATCTCGCATATGCAGGATCATTAGGCGATGAAATTGAAGATTTCTCCATCATTTAATTCCAATTTGAATTTTAAATCGCATACACTTTCTCACTGTACGATTTAAGTATTAGGTCTAACCTAGTTATCCAATTTTCTTTAAATAATAAAGGTCATAAACCAATTCCATCTACACTAAAAATTAAAATGCATAATTTTGACTGTTCCGATATAAATTGCAATTGTTCATTTATTAATGAAGTTAATGAGGTTAAATACTTAGGAATAATTATTGATAATTATTTAAATTGGAATAATCATATTCATTATATTTGTAATAAATTACGTAAATCATTATATTACTTTGTTCTTCTAAGAAATATTTTGTCAATTAACTGTTTACGTGTAATTTATTTAGCAGTATTTCAATCTATATTTATGCATGGTATTATAGGATGGGGTGGAACTTATAAATCCAACCTTTTATTCGTTAATTTTGCTACACAAAAAGTATTAAAAATTAAAAGTAAAAAAAAGTCAGGTTTGCTATGCTTTCGAACAATAGACATAGCAACTTGGTATAGCTTCTGCATGTAGAGCTTGAAATGTAGAATCATTAAAATCATTTTATCAACAGTAATCTCACTAGACGTTTTGATTTATCTAGAGAAAATCAAAACTCGAGTGGGATTTAATTGACTATTACACGATTAGAAGAAAGTATATAAAGATTAGAAGTAACGAAGTACTCCAATGCAATAAAATATTAATTGACTTACGAAAATACAACTGTCTTCAAATGTATTATTGTACCATCTCAACATTACAAATATTACGCTAGATGCATGCTAGATGGCAGTAGTGAGCAATGCCTTCTCGTCGAGAAGTTCTCGATCTACACGTATACACGATGGCAATGTTACTAGTCAAGAAGGCTTTGTTGATTCAGTTTCATTTTTATTATTAAAACAGTTGCATTCCACTTATTATCCGAATCCCAGTAATCAACGTCACTTGACAGATGATTTTCAATAAATCTTAATATTAAACAATCTCTGATACGTGACTATCCATAATATCATATAGCAGAAGCTATAACATAACCTAACTGATATACACAAGTGTTAGAAAAGTTTTAATTAACGACGATGACATAAAAAATAAACATGAATAATTTTAAAAGGAATAATTATTGAATGTACAATTTTCAAATTTGAATGTGGTTGGTGGTTCAATTGATGTTATATTGGACATGTGCGTAATAGAAGTGGAACTCGTTGATTTAGGCCTACATGGTGTATTCAACTTATTCAGGATTTCCGAATGAATAATTTTAAAAGGAATAATTATTGAATGTACAATTTTCAAATTTGAATGTGGTTGGTGGTTCAATTGATGTTATATTGGACGTGTGCGTAATAGAAGTGGAACTCGTGATTTAGGCCTACATGGTGTACTCAACTTATTCAGGATTTCCGAATGGTGCTCTTCATTTATTTGTAAATCGGATTTCAGAAGATGCATAGGTATGATCAGTGATTTTTATTAATTCTTGTTCTTGAATGCCAATGCGAGTCATATTTGAAACTGCTGTGCATCGACTGGAGTAGTTTGTAATTATATATATATATATATATATATATATATATATATATATATATTCTTTTTTTTTTTTTTTTTGACGTCCAGAGCAGCGCAGTTTCAAATGTTGGCAAACAAAGAAACAAATGCTAGGGACGCGATAAAATTAAACAAATGCCATGGACGCGATAAAATTAAACAAATGCTAGGGACGCGATAAAATTGTGCGATAAGCTGCCATGATTGGTTGAAATACGTCCTTTCGTACCGTTTTATTGGTCAAAAGTAGGATGACGTAGTAAGAGTGTAATAGTCCTGCTAAGAGATCTTGCTGAAATGATCGGGAGACTACAAAATTTTATAGGCCTCTTATTTTATCAGGAAGTAATACCTTTTGGTGTTTCCTTAGGAACTGTAATTTTTGCGCTCTCTCGAGCCAATACTGAAGAGAATGTCTCATATAAATATCTACACTACACCGCCATTAAGTATATGAAAAATACCCAACCCCACTTGATTAATAACTATAAGTAAGAAAGTAATTAAGTAAGTTAGTTTTGTGGTTTATATATTAGCCGCCACTCAATAAATTATAGAAATAAAGATCTAATTTAAGATATTCTCTATATCTACTTATATAACACCAAAACATTTCACTTTCATATCATCAATATAGCATTAATATGTATAATTAATGAAAAATAGTCACATCATGGCATTAACTACAATAATATTACATTTCTAAAGGTAATAATGTCATCAAACCACCTCAAGTTTAGTATATTTTAATAACCACTACACAGCTGTACTCATAAAATTACACAGAGCAGAATCAGATCTGTAAATTATTTTTAAGAAGTCCTGAAGTTTTTAACAATCAATTGAATTTGAACTCTAAATATGTCAGCAATCCTGCAGGTCATGGCCTTCGTGTAATAGCTTATTGTTCATTGTAGTATGTGTTTTGTTTTATCCTGAAATGCAATTAGTTCTCATAATTGACGAATGATGGATTTTGGAAAATAGGAAAATTATGAGGAAAACTAACGCTTCACTGAAAGTTACTATTTTTCTGAAAATCCTTGGATGCCAAGCTTCAAAATGACGAGTCATTAATTAAAATCCGTTCAGCTGTTTTCCCGTAATTTCCATTACCAGTTCAAACTATATATGTATATACTAGTGGCTTGTGCAGCAAATGCTGCAAACTAAGTTCGTTAGACGTTCAAATAAACATTTTTCAGATTTATTTTCAATGAAGAATACCAGACATTCTGAAAGTTATTTGCTTCCGTAATAATGAAAGATACTCTCTCTCGAGCCAATACTAAAGAGAACCACGCATATGAATATCTACACCACACCGCCATTAAATATATGAAGAAGACCCAACCCCACTTCATTAATAACTATAAAAATATTTGATTTTTAATAATATTATTATCTTACGTAAGTTTTATAGCTTTCAGTAACATATACTATATATACTATATAGCCGCCACTCAGTAAAATATAGAAATCAAAATCTAATTTAAGTTATTCTCTACATCTACTTATATAACCCCAAAACGTTTCACTTTCATATCATCAATATAGCATTAATATGTATAATTAATGGAAAATAGTCACATCACGGCATTAACTACAATAATATTTCATTTCTAATAGTAATAATGACATCAAACCACCTCAAGTTTTGTAGTTTTTAATATCCAATACACAGCTGTACCCAAAAAATTACACACCACAGAATCGAACCTGTAAATTATTTTTAGTAAGTTAAGTTTTTAATAACCAATTTAATTTGAGCACTAAATATGTCAGCATTCTTGCAGATCATGGCCTTCGTGTAATATTGTTTACTGTAGTGTGTGTTTTGTTTTATTCTGAAAATGCAATTAGCTAGTTCTCAAAACTGATGACAGATGGATTTTGGAAAATAGGAAAATTATGTTGAAAAATAGAAATTTCACTGAAAACTACTATTTTTCTGAAAAACTTTGAGTTCCAAGCTTCAAAATGAGGGGTCATTTATTAAAATCCATTCAGCCGTTTTCCCGTAATTTCCATTACCAGTTCAAATTATATATACTAGTGGCTTGTGCAGCAAATGCTGCTGCAAACTAAGTTCGTTAGACGTTCAAATAAAAATTTTTCAGATTTATTTTCAATGAAGAATACTTGTCTTTTTAATAGTTATTTGCTTCCATAATAATGAAACATACTCCCTCTCAATGGATTTTTTAGGCCAAATACTTTCTCTTGAACCTATCCAACTTCAGTTTTTGAGTTTCAACGCGAAAACGCAAGTATCAATTTCAGGACGATAGCAGTAGCTATTTCAGGTCATTGTGGATTGTAGGCGAAAGTTAAAAAAAGTCAGGTTTGCTAAGCTTTCGAACAATAGCATTTTCGTATAGCTGCTGCGTGTAGAACTTGAAATGTAGAGCGTAAAATCATTTTATCCTGCTAAGAGATCTTGCTGAAATGATCTGGAGACTACAAAATTTTCTATGCCTCTTATTTTATCAGTAAGTAATACCTTTTTATCTTTTCTTAGGAACTGTAATTTTTGCGCTCTCTCGAGCCAATACTGAAGACAATGACACATATCAATATCTACACTACACCGCCATTAAGTATATGAAAAAGACCCAACCCCACTGGGCTAATAAGTATAAAAATATTTGATTTTTAATAACAATATTATTATCTTACTTAAGTTCTGTAGTTATGTATAGCAGCCACTCAGTAAATTATAGAAATGAAGATCTAAATTAAGATAGTCTCTACATTTACTTACATAACCTCAAAACGTTTCACTTTCATGTCATCAATATAGCATCAATATTATGTACAATTAATGAAAAATAGATGCATCATGATATTAACTATAATAGTATTTAATTTCTAATGATAATAATGTCATCAAACCACCTCAAGTTTCGTAGTTTTGAATATCCAATACACAGCTGTACTCAGAAAATTATTATACACTGCAGAATCAGTTTTTAATAACAAATTGAATTGAGCTCTAAATATATCGGCAATCCTGGAGGTCATGGCCTTCGTGTAATAGCCTATTGTTTATTGTAGTGTGTGTTTTGTTCTGAAATTCAATCAAGTCGGCCGTGATTCGATAAAATGAGTTCTCAAAACTGACAACAGATGGATTTTGGAAAATAGGAAAATTATGTAGGAAAATTGACATTTCACTGAAAACTACTACTCTTCCGAAAAACTTTGGGTTCCAAGCTTCAAAATGAGGGGACATTTATTAAAATCCGTTCAGCCGTTTTCCCGTAATTTCCATTACCAGTTCAAATTATATATAAAGATAGATGAAACAACAGTCTTTTTTTACTGACATCCAAACCAGGGTTTCCGGTATGAAAAACCAACCGACCTTTCGATTAGTTCTTCACGGTTTGGTAAGAAAGTCAACAGCGGACAAGTGGGTAACGTAGCTCTTTTTCCACTACAGGAGAGAAACTGAGGGTCTGTTGTTTGTTTACGAGCTGCGGTTATATAAGATCAGCGAGTAGCCGATCTCGGCGACTTGTCCAGCAGTCGAGGGAGCTCTTGGTTTCCTTGACCTCAGGTACTGCCGGCTGGCTGCGATTTGGTTCTATGCCAACAAACAATTTCCAAACTAAGGCACGGGCTACAGCTGTCAAATCAATTGTAAGGTCTCTAGGTTAGACACGAATATTGTGACATCATCAAGCAAAACAATAGAGTAACTCCAGTCATTTGTATTGTATTGTATTGTATTTATTAACATTCCATGGTATTCATACATGCTTACAGCTAGAATATGGAACAAGTCAAAAAACTTAATACTATTATAAAGTCTTAATTTATAGTCACAGTCTAGATGAAATATATACAGACGAGGTTTACAATATAGTCTACTAGTACAACACAAAGTTTTAGTATCAATTTCATGAAGTGTTATTGAATGTCATGAACTCACCGACAGAATAGAAGGCGTGAGAAATTAGGTACTTCTTTAATTTGACCCTAAATAATCTTGTGTTTTGAGTTTCATTTTTTATATCGATAGGGAGGCTATTAAAAATTTTTACTGCCATATAACGCACTCCTTTTTGATAGCACGATAGACTTGCCGATGGAGTATGAAAGTCATTTTTTGACGTGTATTTATGCTATGAACTGTTGAATTAGTTACAAAGTTTTCACGATTACATACGAGGAAGACTATTAATGAAAAGATATACTGACAAGCCATGGGCATTATTTGTAGTTTTTTGAAAATAGTCCTACACGATTCCCTAGATTTGGCACCTACTATTATTCTAATTACTCTTTTTTGTAATAGAAATATATTGTTACTATCTGTGGAATTTCCCCAGAATATTATTCCAAAACTCATTACCGAGTGGAAGTATGCAAAGTATATTGTTTTTAAGGTATTGATATTTACTATCTTTTGCATAGATCTAATAACATTAATCTAATAGCAGTTAAGGGGAGTCTGTACACCGAATTTCGACAAAAAAAATAAATTTTGGTTTTTATAGTTTTTCAGTAGTTTAATATGTGTAAAATGATAATATGATTTTATTTCTTCTAATTGTCAGCTCTTAGTCCTATCGTCAGCTTAAAAAATAATAATAATAATAATAAAAATAAATAAAATAAAATATATAAAAAATATAAAAAATCTGTAGTAATTCTTAATTTATGTATTCTTACTTGGAAAATTATCCTTTGAAGAGGTGGAAAAATTCAAATACCTTTGAGCAACAGTAACAAATATAAATGATACTCGGGAGGAAATTAAACACAGAATAAATATGGGAAATGCCTGTTATTATTCGGTTGAAAAGCTTTTATCATCCAGTCTGCTGTCGAAAAATCTGAAAGTTAGAATTTATAAAACAGTTATATTACCGGTTGTTCTTTATGGTTTTGAACTTGGACTCTCACTTTGAGAGAGGAACAGAGATTAAGGGTGTTTGAGAATAAGGTTCTTAGGAAAATATTTGGGGCTAAGAGGGATGAAGTTACAGCAGAATGGAGAAAGTTACACAACGCAGAACTGCACGCATTGTATTCTTCACCTGACATAATTAGGAACATTAAATCCAGACGTTTGAGGTGGGCAGGACATGTAGCACGTATGGGCGAATCCAGAAATGCATATAGAGTGTTAGTTGGGAGGCCGGAGGGAAAAAGACCTTTGAAGAGGCCGAGATGTAGATGAAAAGATAATATTAAAATGGATTTGAGGGAGATGGGATATGATGATAGAGACTGGATTAATCTTGCTCAGGATAGGGACCAATGGCGGGCTTATGTGAGGGCGGCAATGAATCTCCGGGTTCCTTAAATGCCAGTAAGTAAGTAAGTAAGTAATCAAGTAAATAAGTAAGTAATTCTTAATGCAAAAAATGTTATCAATGATTTTTTTTTGCCAAACGCCCGGTGTAATTTTAAATTTATTTTGCCAGTTGTATACATAAAGGTATGTCACATATGCCCTATTTGTTCTACATTTGTATCTTTTATAACTTTTGAGAAAAGTGCACCCTGCCCTGCCTATTTCAAATGTCTGGATTTAATGTTCCTAATTATGTCAGGTGAAGAATACAATGCGTGTAGTTCTGTGTTGTGTAACTTTCTCCATTCTCCTGTAACTTCATCCCTCTTAGCCCCAAATATTTTCCTAAGCACCTTATTCTCAAACACCCTTAATCTCTGTTCCTCTCTCAAAATGACAGTCCAAGTTTCACAGCCATAAAGAACAACCGGTAATATAACTGTTTTATAAATTCTAACTTTCACATTTTTTGACAGCAGACTAGATGACAAAAGCTTCTCAACCGAATAATAACACGCATTTCCCATATTTATTCTGCGTTTAATTTCCTCCCGAGTGTCATTTATATTTGTTACTGTTGCTCCAAGATATTTGAATTTTTCGAACTCTTCGAAGGATAAATCTCCAATTTTTATATTTCCATTTCGTACAATATTGTGGTCACGAGACATAATCATATACTTAGTCTTTTCGAGATTTACTTCCACCCCTATCGCTTTGCTTGCTTCAAGTAGAATTTCCGCGTTTTCCCTAATAGTTTGTGGATTTTCTCCTAACATATTCACGTCATCCGCATAGACAAGAAGCTGATGTAACCCGTTCAATTCCAAACCCTGCCTGTTATCCTGAACTTTCCTAATGACATATTCTAGAGCGAAGTTAAAAAGTAAAGGTGATAGTGCATCTCCCTGCTTTAGCTCGCAGTGAATTGGAAAAGCATCAGATAGAAACTGACCTATAGGGACTCTGCTGTAAGTTTCGCTAAGACACATTTTAATTAATCGAACTAGTTTCTTGGGAATACCAAATTCAATAAGAATATTATGTAAAACGTCTCTCTTAACCGAGTCATACGCCTTTTTGAAATCTATAAATAACTGATGTTTATTATTATTATTAGTCTATTATTATTATTATTATTATTATTATTATTACTATTATTATTATTATTATTATTATTATTATTATTATTATTATTATTATTATTACAGGCATTTTTGGGGGGGAAAATAGACGACACATATGTGATTATTAACGAAATAACTGGACAGATACTCCTGTACTCAAACAATATGTAAGAGGGTGTGCAACAAAGAAACCGTAACGAGTAAATTGGTGCAATCAGGTAGCAGGTATAACGCAGCAGGTAATGGGAATTCAATGAACCACCGGTGCAGCCAGTCCATATAAAGATACGTAACGTAACGACTTGGATTCGATTATTCAGTAGCGGATCATGATTTGCTGCGCACACATGTATTATTCATCCAGATGGCAGGCACGGCCGCCTTTAAGTCTTCATGTGTGTCACTGGAATCGGCTTCCAGCATGAGTGCCATGTATCGTTTAAGTAGCAGGAGAAAATTTTGAAACTTAGTTTTCAAAAATGTTTAACGTATCACACTTAATAAATGACTTTATATGCAAGATGTAATATGCTATTGCAAGTTCTTGCATTACTATTAATATCACAAGTACTGCTATTAATATTTTTACAAGTGCTTTCACTCTGTTACTAGTATACAGATACTTTTAGTATTATTTATTTGTCTTACTTACTTACTGGCTTTTAAGGAACCCGCAGATTCATTGCCGCCCTCACATAAGTCCGCCATCGATCCCTATCCTGTGCAAGATTAATCCAGTCTCTACCATCATAACCCACCTCCCTCAAATTTTAATATTATCCTACTATCTACGTCTCTGTCTCCCCAACGGTCTTTTTCCCTCAGGTTTTCTAACTAACACTATATATGCATTTCTAGATTCACCCATACGTGCTACACGTTCTATCCATCTCAAACGTCTGGATTTAATATTACTGATTATGTCAGGTGAAGAATACAATACGTGCAGTTCTGTGTTGTGTAACTTTCTCCATTCTCCTGTAACTTCATCCCTCTTAGCCTCAAATATTTTCCTAAGCACCTTATTCTCGGCCATTCTTAACCTCTGTTCTTCTCTCAAAGTGAGAGTCCAAGTTTCACAACCATACAGAACAACCGGTAATATAACTGTTTTATAAATTCTAACTTTCAGTTTTTTTTCTGAAACCAGTTTAGATGACAAAAGGTTTTCAACCGAGAAATAGCAAGCATTTCCCATGTTTATTCTGCGTTTAATTTCCTCTCGACAGTAATTTGTTACTGTTCCTCCAATGTTATGTTTATGTTTTTTTTATTTAACGACGCTCGCAACTGCAGAGGTTATGTGCCGGAATTTTGTCCCGCAGGAGTTCTTTTGCATGCCAGTAAATCCACTGACATGAGCCTGTCGCATTTAAGCACACTTAAATGCCATCGACCTGGCCCGGGGTCGAACCCGCAACTTTGGGCATAGAAGGCGAGCGCTATGCCAACTCCTCCAAGGTATTTGAATTTTTCCACCTCTTCAAAGGCTAAATTTCCATTTTTTTTTTTTTTTTTTTTTTTTTTGTATTTCCATTTCGTACTATGTTCTGGTCACGAGAGACAATAATAATAATAATAATAATAATAATAATAATAATAATAATAATAATAATAATAATAATAATAATAATGTTTTATTTTCGCTGGCAGAGTTAAGGCCATAAGGCCTTCTCTTCCACTCAACCAGCCTTAATCAATACAATACATAAATTTAAATTACAAATATTTTCATTACACTCACTTAAAAGGTTCTCCAGCAATAATCTTCACTACACATTTATTTAAATTTAGATAAATCTATAAGGTAAAGTAGTAACTTAATTTATGAGCTAATTTAATTCAATGAATTATAATTAATTTAATATTTGAGATAGCTAGTAAAATGATGAAAATTAATTTAATATAAGCTTACTAGGACTATGTTACAGGGAGAATATATATATTTCTATTTCTATAATGAGAATATTAATGTAATTGCCATTAGAGGTTTTGTAAATCTATTTAGAGAAATTAAAGATAATAATAATAAGAATGGACAGATGTTAGTTTCATTATAAGTAACAAATATTAATCAGCAATTCATCTGTTAAGTAAGAATTTATGTAATTTTGACCTAAATGAAGCTATTGTCCAACAACCCCTTATATCACTCGGAAGCGAGTTCCAATTTCTAGCAACTGAAACAATCATATACTTTGGCATGTATTTCATGTATATTGTTCAATCCTGGTTGACTGGAAGAAAAGGTCTTATGGCCTTAACTCTGCAAGGCAAAATAAAACTACAATAATTAACTTACAAATCTTCTCACCATTCGTGAGGTGCCACAAGGAACAAAGAGTTCTTAAAGGGTAAAACCTAACCATTTTCCCCCCATTACTACACGTGCTAGTGGATTATAGTGATTTTTTTAGATGTCAGGTTGAATTTTCTTTTATCAGTTTTCTTTCCAATTTCAAGTACTGAAAAGTGTGAAAACTGGCAGTTATTTTCTAATAAATTGTTATGAATAAACTGGGACCAGGTCTAAAAATTCCAAGTCAACTTTCGGTAACACGTAATACTTTTCGGGTGGCATTTGTACCTGTACTTTGGATTTGGTCCTAAAGTTTCAGAGTTAATTTAAACTTAGTTTTTTGCTTCCCTTGTAAAATTCTCTTTGACGGTTAGCAGGTTTACGCTCTAAGCCGACTATATATATATTTAACGTCTCAAAATCCGAGTCCTAAATATAACTTCATGGTGTTGACTTCATTAAGAGCTTTAAACAATTTTTATGCCTGAGCTCTTCTCCACATTATGCTAAACGGATGACTTGCAGATTTCTCTTGTGCGGTAACATAACTTCGGATTGTATCCAGTGTTGCCAACGGGACGGAAATTCCGTCAAAATTGACGGAATTTCAATGTAGCGGACGGGAAAAAAATGGCTTTGACGGGTGACGGATTTTCTGGCGGAAATTACGATTTACATCGTCTTTTGACATTTTTAGCTGTTGTCATTTTTAATTGTTTAATTTTTGGAAGATTTTGCTTTTTATTTGAACAGCCCTGCCTGTTCCATACTATGTTTAAAATCCCCTGTTTCAGATTTCCTCGCAATCAAGTAAGATGTTGACGAATTATTAGCCTATTTTAATCAGGATTTGTAAGTAAGTTGTGTTAAAATTTGCTTTATATATATATTGGGTGTTATATTTTTAATTTTGACGGATTCTGACGGATTTCTAGGTGTTATACTGACAGGAATACAATTTATGTGTTGGCAACACTGATTGTATCTAATGCGGCACACTCTGTACGTTCCATTGGCTGCCAGTAGACGTCCATGTCCCATCCGAGAATCGTAACCAAAACGATCCGTTAAAATCCAACTTCGACCATTGCGTACAACGTACATCGTCCAATACTGAAATATAATTTAGGTTATGGGACTGAAGAATATAACGAAACGCAGTTCACTTGTCTTTTCCAACAAAGGCCGTGCTGCAATGCAGATAGAGTACGACACACTTCGTTTCCATGGAAAATGTTTATGTCACTCGGATGTTTATCGTGTTATTAGGGCATCGCTGTGACTTTTGCGGTTCCGGAGACGATGAGACAATTATGATGCTTGATAAGCTGAGATCTGCATTTAGAACAGATAAAGCGATCCCTCGTAAAGTGACGTAGGCAGCTGAGTAATTCCCAACTGGGGCAGTCCGACTGCATTCCTGTCGCACCTATTCCTTTCTTGCACGCACAACACTCATGTCTCCGTGCTTACTGGCATGAACTATCCATTTGTTGACATATGTATCTTGGAGCAACAGTAACAAATATAAAAGACACTCGGGAGGAAATTAAACGCAGAATAAATATGGGAAATGCCTGTTATTATTCGGTTGAGAAGCTTTTGTCATCCAGTCTGCTGTCAAAAAATCTGAAAGTTACAAATTATAAAACAGTTATATTACCGGTTGTTCTGTATGGTTGTAAAAACTTGGACTCTCACTTTGAGAGAGGAACAGAGATTAAGGGTGTTTGAGAATAAGGTTCTGAGGCAAATATTTGGGCTAATAGGGATGAAGTTACAGGAGAATGGAGAAAGTTACACAACACAGAACTGCACGCATTGTATTCTTCACCTGGCATAATTAGGACCATTAAATCCAGACGTTTGAGATGGGCAGGGCATGTAGCATGTATGGGCTAATACAGAAATGCATATAGAGTGTTAGTTGGGAGGCCGGAGGGAAAAAGACCTTTGGAGAGGCAGAGACGTAGATGGGAAGATAATATTAAAATGGATTTGAGGGAGGTGGGATATGATGATAGAGACTGGATTAATCTTGCTCAGGATAGGGACCAATGGCGGGCTTATGTGAGGGCGGCAATGAACCTTCGGGTTCCTTAAAAGCCAGTAAATAAGTAAGCACTAGTATTTGCAATACAGTTTGGGGCTACGAAGGTAAAAATATGTATTTTGGGAGTACGCTAGCAAAAAAGATTGAATACCACTGTTTCAAACCATTTCCTTGCTACGCCGGTAGTGTCACTGCTGACCAGTTCGTCGCTTTGTTTGTTTGTTCCGCAGTCCAGTACCCAAATGCAGTAACAGTGTAATGCCGAACAGACCGTCGTTTGTTTCCAGTGTGTGTGGGTGCCGGGTTAAGGTCAGGGATTTGCGTACCTGGCTTTCTTCTCAATATACATTAAAGCCAGTCTGTGTTTTTATGGCTCTGCAATGGATATCAGCTATATTCGGTACATGAATATTAAGCAGGTGACGTAATCCTGAAGTTATTAATAAAGTAGGACTCTTAATACTGATCTCTTCTGTTGCCTTCAGTCAGTAGGAATTAATTTAATTTTCTCCACCCGGGCATGGAACAAACACTTTTATAAGACAGTAAAATTACGTCATCTTTCTTCTTTCATGTTTTCTTTTGATACTCAGTTAAAATAGAGCCGTGGCGAGAACGTGACTCGCGAGACATTGTGGCTCGCAGTGATAGCTGTGCATTTCGCTTGCTTCTAACCTCCGCCAACCCCCACCCTCTCACTCACTGGAGTCAAACTCCGTTCCATTTGCATTTGTCTCTGACCTGCGAGTGGCATATGTCTCTCTCCAAACCATGTACGAAAGTTCCAAGTAGGATGGGAGGACGCATTTTTTTGCTGCCAATATGATGAGAATATTAAATATATGATTTGTTCACAAGTATTACGAGGAAAACGGTTGTATAACATAAAACGGCATTATACTACATGTTACTGATGAAACATTAAAAGGTTAAGTGTTATCATCATCATCATCATCATCATCATCATCATCATCATCATCATCATCATCATCATCTCTGTACGTCGACCCTTTTTCAGCAGATGTACGAATAATGCGGTTAGCTCTTCAATTTGAACTCACTGATTTACAATGTGATGTCAAATGAAAGCTAGATGTAAGGACTTGACAAATGTTGAACTTTTCAAATCTTTGCCAAAAAATAAATATCCGAAGCTTCGTTCTTTCGCTTGCTCTGTTGAAGCCATGTTCGCTACAACTTAGGCTACGTTTGTGAAAAATTATTTTCAACAATGAAAATAGTAAAAACCAAATTTAGATCACGACTGACAGACAAATACCTTCGTCATCAACTACGACTGGCAGTAAGTGACATAATTCCTGATTTTGAAACTTTGTCGCAGAGACATTCTGAAGACAGTTAATTTTAGGTTGTGATAGTGTTCATTTCTTTCTTCGTTACACGTACTAAACATTAGTTTGTAGCCTTGTACTGTATAAAATTATATTTAAATGCTTGACGTAAGGAAAATGAAAATCCGCCAATAAGTCAGACAGTTGCTTCACTTCCCCTTCGGGTGTCCGCCTCCCTCCATAGGTGCGTTGCAGGTTACACAGTGGCTCGGCGCACGATTACATTTTCGCCACCGCTGAAATATATTATCAGTTACTGCATAAAAAGATATAATGTAACTATATTATTTTACCCTCTTGAGTTCCTATCTGGACCGCTTCTTAATAAAAGAAAATACGCTGAAAAAATCGAAGGAGGAAGTGGGTAGTTCGCATACAATCAGAGGAGTGGTCGATGCAGCTTTTGTTGAGTTCTCGCTAAAGAATCGAGCTTCTATTGTCTTTCAGTAGTCCATGTGCTGAAGTGAACAACTGCCACTCGGCAGGCAAGATGGCAGTGGGCAGAGAAAGAAATGTAGTTTTCAATCATACACAACTTTTTCTCATTAGGACCACTTTAATTTAACAGTATTTTCATTTGATTCTAGTGCTGATATTCAGCAACATTCATTTAAGTGAATAATAAAACAGTAGTAGTCCGCCTTTTTGGTTCACTGGATAGTCTATGCGCTTCTCAACCGAGCGGTCCATGATTTGATTCCTGGCGAAGGTGGAAATTTATCTCCATTTCTTGGACTATGTTTTCGTCTCTTGTCTTGTACTTGGTTCTGTGACATCTTCGTGGTGATTCTGGATCATGCTGACCACACGCTCAGAGAGGCCAGCCATATGAAAGAGTGATATATTGGTCCGAAGAAATACCAAAACATCTATAAGAAGAAATAATAATAATTATTATTACTATTGTTGATATACGAGTATATGGAAGATACGAAAATGAGGGGTTCAGAAGAAGGAGACTGGCGGGATAGAGAATAATGGCGGAAAAGAATTTGGGCACAGGGAGATGCTTGAGCATTTAAAAATCTGTTCTTATTTATAATAATAATAATAATAATAATAATAATAATATTAATAATAATCATCATCATCATCATCATCATCATCCACAAACGATTATGGAAAACACGGGGATTTTACGAAGCAAGTAAAGAGATAGGTTTGGAAGTAAATCCCGAAAAGATAAGTATATGATTATGTCTCGTGACCAGAATATTGTACGAAATGGAAATATAAAAATTGGAGATTTATCTTTTGAAGAGGTGGAAAAATTAAAATACCTTGAAGCAACAGTAACAAATATAAACGACACTCGGGAGGAAATTAAACGCAGAATAAATGCGTGTTATTATTCGGTTCAGAAGCTTTTATCATCTAGTCTGCTGTCAAAAAATCTGAACGTTAGAATTTATAAAACAGTTGTATTACCGGTTGTTCTGTATGGTTGTGAAACTTGGACTCTTACTTTGAGAGAGGAACAGAGATTAAGGGTGTTTGAGAATAAGGTTCTTAGGAAAATATTTGGGGCTAAGAAGGGTGAAGTTACAGGAGAATGGAGAAAGTTACACAACACAGAACTGCACGCATTGTATTCTTCACCTAACATGATTAGGAACATTAAATCCAGACGTTTGAGATTGGCAGGGCATGTAGCACGTATGGGCGAATGCAGAAATGCATATAGAGTGTTAGTTGGGAGGCCGGAGGGGAAAAGACCTTTGGGATGGCCGAGACGTAGATGGGAGGATAATGTTAAAATGGATTTGAGGGAGGTGGGATATGATGATAGAAACTGGATTAATCTTGCTCAGGATAGGGACCAATGGCGGGCTTATGTGAGAGTGGCAATGAACCTTCGGGTTCCTTAAAAGCCATTTGTAAGTAAGTAATATAGTATTTTCTTGACGACCAACAAATTATAAAAATAACATAAATGGAGATGTGGAAAGAAGATTTAATCAATTTTGACTATATTTCATTCAAAGCAACTTTAAATTATGAAGTTTCAGAAGTAGCAAAGAACTGTCATATTAGAGGTTACAATAATTAATTTTTTCTATGCCCTGTTCTTTAAAGAAAAGTAGTTATACCGCCACTTTTACCGACCACGTCCTTCTTCCTTCCCGACGTAACCACAACACTTGATATCGTTATCGTACAATAGCTGAAATCTGAAACAAGCGCCATGAGTACGATTTATCACTGTTTACCATTTCATTATTTTTATAGTTACTCTTGAAAACTAGTCGCACAAAAACTTTTAATTTACGATGATACATCACCATACGAATGTCCACAGATATACGATGCAAGAAATTACGTCAAGCCTTAATCAGAATTCAGAGGTTCGCTATTTTTAAAAGAGGAAGAGACATAAATGCGTGGTGAATGTCAGAGGTTAGATGTTGCATAACTTGACTTAAATTGATTATATCCATTCACTTCAATAGAATGTTGATTAATATACAGTCTTTTCTTGACCAATACGAAATAATTGATCGTTTCTAACAAAATTCAGTTTTTTCGTTAAAATGTTCTAACATCTAACATTGCTTTCAACTTGTAATACATAAATTACCTTACATGGTAAATGACCAGACGAACAGAAGGTACATTTACGCACGCATGTTGTATTGCATTGCAATTCTATTTCCATATTAGGCCTATCTTCTAGCATCGTTATTAACTTGTAGTGGTGACCCATAGTAAGGTTCAGAGGTTAAGCGATATGATTAATGTTACAGGGTATTTTTTGTATTTATTTATTTACACTGCAAGTGGGCAAGCACCCGGTGGCAGTGGTATATACAATATTAACAATACACAGTTAAAATGATAAGCAATACACAATAAAATTTACAATACATAATACAATTTACAACACATATACAATTTTATACACAATACAATAAGAATACACAATACAATTTAACACAATAATAATAAAACATAAAATAAAACACCTAATTTTACAACACAACCTACATAATTATGTATAGGTCCTACATAAGTTTCAATAGTCTTTCACTTTACTCTCATCTCATTCCCTGTAGTGGCACTATGACGCATTTCACTGACACTTTAGCACACATTTCACTGAAACTCTGTAACACATTTCACTGACACTTTAGCACACATTTCACTGACACTATAGAACACATTTCACTGACACTATAGAACACATTTCATTGACGCTATAAATTATCACTGATCGGAACTGTTCACTGCACTGTAAAACCATAATTAAATTTTACATCCAATCAGTCACACTTTTAATAAAATTCAGCTAATTTTTTCGAAGATAGTAAAATATTGTAAATATCCATACTGTGGTCACGTAATACAGAGGAAGACAAGTCGAGATTCACTTCTAAAACAAATTATGGCTATGAAACTGAGAAGATATATATATATATATATATATATATATATATATATATATATATATATATATATATATGTGTAGGGGAGACTGTTGTACCTTTAAACACTTTTTACATTTTTTTTTTAATTTTGTGAAATGAAATTTTTTAAATGAAAAAATGGTTGATATAATTCTTAAAGATTCCTTTACAACTTTCTGTATATATTTTCCTGTTTTACAGATTCATTAAGAATGGAAAAAATAAAATGAAGGGATATGTAATGTGTTCAAAGGTACAACAGGTTCATGTACCTTGCAACATACTCACTTGTAAGTTGGAACACGTGGAATATAGGTGGGAATATAGCTGTAAAAACTGACAATTATATTTAAAATGTATTTGCCATCATAAACCAGAGCAGGCTTCTCTGATTGAGATTTTATTTCCTGGAGGAGCAATAAGTGCTTCAACAGCTTTCTTCAAGGCATCCGGATCAATTGGGGGCCTCTTAACTCCAGACTTATTTCGTGACATGATCTTAAAATAAAAGAAAAACAAAAACCGATAGTGTCCTGTACCTTGGAACAAGTTCCATGGTACAAGATGTTCTGTGTTCAAAGGTACAAGAGGGTGCACTTTTAAACAAATGTGGCTCCCAGAACTAGAGATTCGAATAAATCATGGAAATTAAAATATGTTATTACTCACTAGATGATACTTGATGGATAGTAACAAATACAATCTGGTTTTGTGTTAGAAAACATATATCAGTCAACGAAATGTTTACTTTTGGTACTAAAAAATTCGTTTGTCCACAGAACTCACACTTTGGAATAAATCAAACTGAAACTACGACCAGAGATACCTAGCGGCTTTCCCTACAATCTACTTCAGTTTGAGTCCTCTAGGTAGAAGGAAAAATTAAAAAAACAAAAAATGTTCAAAGGTACACTATGCTCAAGGTACAACAGTCTCCCCTATATATGTATGTACTGCAACAGTTGGTCATTACAGGCAATTTGTAATGGGAGCTGCATTCACTGCGGCTCGGAATATGGCAACTTTAGTGCGACTGGTGGAAGAGCTGGGCAACGAATAATTTAAATTCAAATAGGCATATATTGGAGTGCAATATTGCTGGGTAGATTCTCGGGAACACAAAACAATAATCAATTGTTTGTTCTGAAAGAAATAATTACATAAAACTGTTCATTTATTACAGTCAGATAAAATGTGTATATTTGTCATATGTTTTCAGTTCTGCCCTCCCTTTCTATGCGCGTACGCAGTGCTGTACTCTGAACAATCTGTAAAGAATCATTCGTTACTCCATCCGTTATTCTAGGAGAATTTATCTATCTGGTTTATTTGTAAACCTTACACTTTACAATCGCTAACAGGTTTTCTATTTTAATGTAAAATAGGCTTATCAAGGATGCCCTTTATATCTGTCCTGTTCAACATCTACTCGGAGGACTTAGTGGAAAAACTATTTTAAGAACATGGGAAAGGTGATAGTAGGAGGAAGAAGAATAAAGTGCGTAAGATTTGCTGATGATATGGCGTTGTTAACAGAAGAGGAGACAATAATAAGGGATATGCTACTGGAGCTAAATGACAGCTGTGAGCAGTATGGGATGAAGATAAATGCCAACAAGACGAAGAGCATGGTCATAGGAAGAAAAATAAATAAGGTAAACGTGCGAATTCTAAATGAGGCAGTAGAGCAAGTGGACAGCTTCAAATACTTGGGGTGTACTATAAGCAGTAACATGAGCTGCTGCCAGGAAGTCAAAAGGAGGATAGCAATGGCAAAGGAAGCTTTTAATAGAAAAATCATAATCTGCGGACCTCTGGAAAAAGATCTAAGGAAGAGACTAGTGAAGTGCTTTGTATGGAGTGTGGCATTATACTGTATGGGGCAGGAACATGGACATTACGACGAAGTGAAGAAAAGCGAATTGAAGCATTTGAAATGTGGATATGGAGAAGAATGGAGCGTATGAGGTGAACAGACAGAATAAGAAATGAAGCTGTGTTGGAAAGAGTGGATGAAAAAAGAATTATGCTGAAACTGATCAGGAAGAAGAAAAGGAATTGGCTGGGTCACTGGCTGAGAAGAAACTGCCTACTGAAAGGTGCACTGGAAGGAATGGTGAACGGGAGAAGAGTTCGGGGCAGAAGAAGATATCAGATGATAAACGATATTAAGATATATGGATCATATGAGGAGACAAAGAGGAAGGCAGAAATAGGAAAGAGTGAAAGACCTACCCTTGGGCAGAACACTATGAACGATCAAGTGAGTGAGTGAGTGAGTGAGTGAGTGAGTGAGTGAGTGGGTGAGTGAGTGAGTGAGTGAGTGAGTGAGTGAGTGAGTGAGTGAGTGAGTGAGTGAGTGAGTGAGTGAGTGAGTGAGTGAAAGAAACATTTATATTATTTGGTTGCATTCAAAATATTTCGTATGCACTTAGTTACTTACTTACTAGCTTTATATCCTGAGCAAGATTAATCCATTCTCTATCATCATATCCCACCTCCCTCAAATCCATTTTAATATTATCTTCCCATCTACGTCTCGGCCTCCCCAATGGTATTTTTCCCTCCGGCCTCCCAACTAACACTCTATATGCATTTCTGGATTCGCCCATACGTGCTACATGCTCTGCCCATCTCAAACGTCTGGATTTAATGTTCCTAATTATGTCAGGTGAAGAATACAATGCGTGCAGCTATGCGTTGTGTAACTTTCTCCATTCTCCTGTAACTTCATCCCTCTTAGCCCCCAATATTTTCCTAAGCACCTTATTCTCAAACAACCTTAACCTATGTTCCTCTCTCAAAGTGAGAGTCCAAGTTTCACAACCATACAGAACAACCGGTAATATAACTGGTTTATAAATTCTAACTTTCAGATTTTTTGAGAGCAGATTAGATGATAAAAGCTTCTCAACCGAATAATAACAGGCACTTCCCATATTTATTCTGTGTTTAATTTCCTCCCGAGTATCATTTATATTTGTTACTGTTGCTCCCAGGTATTTGAATTTCTCCACCTCTTCAAAAGATAAATTTCCAATTTTTATATTTCCATTTCGTACAATATTCAATATTCAATATGTCGTATGTAGTAAATTTAATTGTGGAATGCATTAAATTATAATATATTATCCACATATCTTTCATTTTTTCTGCTTCCCAAATTTATTTGGTCTGTCATAAATCTTGTCCTAATCTAGTTCAAGTCCGTGCAGATAATATTCAATGAAAATGAAGTCGAAGAAATTTCGAAGCATACTATATACATTTTCTCGTAATTTAATTCGAAGATATGTAAAGTTTGTGGAAGTGAACAATTGGTCCTATTATCAAAAATTTAAATCACTACATAAACCAAAGCTGGGAGTCTTGAAACTAATGAAGTTAATGCCAAGATATAGAAATCAGTGACTGTAAAAACTTAGTTCGCAACATGTTGAAGATGGCGCCGACTGCGCTGAACCTAAAGGGAGTGAAATTCCTTATAGTGAGACGAGAGGGGAGGGACTGCGAATCTTGTGACGTAACGGAGACAGATCTGGATGAGGAAACTCTGAGGATAATGATAATTATCCCTGAAATTATGAAGTGATGTAACCGACTATCCATGTTATCTTCGAAGTGCAGAAAGAATTGTGAAGATAAAAAAATGTTGTTAGAATGCTTAATAGTGCAATGATTAACTAATACTTCATAATAATAGATCTCTGCTCTCCTTGTCCATCTGTCTCTGTCTGTCTTATTCAAGTATGTAGCCTATAACCTTGAATCTGAGGAAGTCGCCCCTATAGTTATTCAGAAGAGGTGTAGGCTGGACTTTTTTCCGTTCACCAGGAATAGATAGATACATAACAAGCTGCACTCCTTCTGAAAAAACCCACCATTGTTTTCCCTCGCGATATAGAACCATAAACAGCATTTGCTTCCATTAGCAAGGACTTAAAGTAGCGCACATGAAATTGAGACATCCCTTTAATTAAATTACCCAAAGAATAGAATTCAGGTATGCAGGGAAAATGCTCCTCTTTAGCGTGTGAAATACAGTGTTACTTTAGATCTTTCCGATTACAAACTTGAATAACTATCGTTAGGAGACACTTAAAAACATGATATTGGTATCAATGGAAAGAAAAACTCAAATATTTTTTGTTATCCATTCGGTTAAATCACATGTGCTACTCTTAAATCAGCAAAAATTAAAAAACATGAAATTGGTATCAACAGAAACAGAAACTCCTACAATTTTTAAATTTTTTCACTGGAAAACATGAAACAGAGAGAGAAACATTTGGTTCACAACCGTAAGTAAGTCACATGTGCTCAATGTGAGCTGCTTGTGTCACACGACACACATCAAGTCTGTAGTCAATTTCCTGCCATTCATGTTGTAGCATTGGACCATCCACCAGAGCAATGGCCTCTGTGATGCGGACACGAAGATCCTCAATGGTAGGTGGTAATGGTGGCTGATACACTTGTTGTTTTATAAAACCCCAAAGAAAAAAATCACAAGGAGTGAGGTCGGGGGAACGTGGAGGCCAATGCAAACTTTCTAAATCTTCACGGCCAACCCGTCCAATCCATCTCTATCTCTGTGGACTTCGTGTGAAACTCTCTCACACGCCCCACATTTGCCTCACTAACGGACGACCGGTTGACTTCCGCTTACAGATGCATCCCCTCGTTTTGAAGTCAGCGCACCACTTACGGATGCTGGGCCACTGGGTGGATCAACACCAAATTTTCTTCTAAAATTGCGTTGTACAGTGACAACACACTGGGATATGTGAAAATCTAGCACACAAAATGTCCTCCTGTCTTTGTTTGCAGCTATTTTTCTGTTATATCGCCTCCTAGCAACGAAATTAATAAATATGCGACAGGTTCACCAACATAACAAAAAATATTTGAGCTTCTTTTTCCATTGATACCAATATAATGTTTCTAAGTGTCTCCTAACGATAGTTATTTAAGTTTGTAATCGGAAAGATCATTTATAGTAACACTGTACATCAAACACTCTCGGATAGGTAAACTGGATGGCCTCTTCAGTCATTCAATAAACAGGCTTTAGACCTTGTGGTCTGTTGCGCACTCAATCCATCGTTTAGTCGATCGTCCTATAGATCTCCTGCCACGAGGTATACCTACAGGGTGATTCACGAGGAGTTATCACCACTTACGGAGCTTATTTCCGAACACATTTTGAGCAAGAAATGTCATATAGACATGGGTTCTATTCTCAGTATTTTCAGAGCTACACTAATTTGAAGTTGTTAAAAATACCTTTTTTGTTCAGTTTAAGGGTGAAAGAATATTACAGATAGAGAATGAACTATTCAGAAGTATACTTTTTTAATTGGCTAGTGTTCTGAAGCTAAAAATATGTTGTTAACTTCATTTGCTTCGTACAGAATTTTTTTTTTCAACTACAAAATTAAATTCTTTTATCCACTAGCACAACAATTGTTACAAATCACGTCACTCTTGTAATCTCTTAAAGACTGTACATTAGGATGCAAAATTGAAATGTAAAGAATCAAGTTATTAGAAGTCATATGATCTGTACCAAATTATGTATGTATGTATGTATGTATGTATGTATGTATGTATGTATGTATGTATGTATGTATGTATGTATGTATGTATGCATGCATGCATGCATGCATGCATGTATGTGTGCATGCATGCATGTATGTGTGCATGTATGTATGTATGTGTGCATGTATGTATGTGTGTATGCATGTATGCATGTATGTATGTGTGCATGTATGTACTGTATGTATGTATGTACTGTATGTATTTATTTACACTGCAAGTGGGCAAGCACTCGGTGGCAGTGGTATACACAATACAGTATAAACAATACACAATAAATTACAATACACAATACAATTATATACACAATACAATAAGAATACACAATACAATTTAACACAATAATTACAATTGAAGAGTCCACTACAAGAATGATGGATGTCATTTGGAATACAGTTTGCAGGAGAAGCAATTGAAAGTTTGAAATGCTTAGCGCTCAAAGCTTAACTGTGATTTTCCGATCATTACTGGACAATGACTATCAGTGTTAATGCCATATAACTCTGTATGTACATTCTATATGTCTTAAGCTATGCATTGACAGTCTTGGTTCATTTTCGACAAGAAAGTGACATCCATCATTCTTGCAGTGGACTGTTCAATTAATAATAAAACATAAAATACCTAATTTTACAATACAACCTACATATGTATAGGCCCTACATAAGTTTCAATAGTCTTTCACTTTACTCTCATCTCACTTACTGTAGTGGCACTATGGCGCATTCACTGACACTCTATAACACATTTCACTGACACTCTGTAACACATTTCACTGACACTATAGAACACATTTCATTGACGCTATAAATTATCACTGATCGGAACTGTTCACTGCACTGTAAAACCATAACTTCACTGACTCACCTCGCTTCACTGATACAACAGTTCAATTAAGACAAATAATTACACCCTTATGCATACTTATAAACAGAACTACATTTAAACTAAACATTTCTAGTCTAAGGCCCTCTTACACGCTATTTTTAAATAATTTACAATTCAAACCAAGGGAGTAACTCGTCAGGCTAAATAAATACATGTCACCTTAAAAAATTAAATGATAAATGTCATCTTAATTTTAATTTGCACTTTATACACAACTTTTTAAGTTATTCTTGAATTTCCTTAAGGAAGGATAACTTATCGTGATAAGTGTGTAAGAATAATGTAATTTTTCGTTAAAAATTGCGAAAAAAAAATCGGTAGGAAGCAACTAAGCAATTAACAACACATTTTCAGTTTCAGAATACTAGCTAATTAGAGAAAATATACTTCTGAATAGTTCATTCTCTGTTTGTAACATTCTTTTACCCTTAAAACTAGGGAAAAAAGGTATTTTAACAACTCCAAATTAGTGTAACTCTGAAAATATTGGGAATAGGACCCTTGTTTATGACATTTTTTGCTCGGAATGTCTTCGGAAATAAGCTCCGTTAGTGACGGTAATTCATCGTGAATCACCCTATATAATACACGATTTGTCTTGGGATTCTTGTTCGATTTATTATATTAAGGTAGTTCTGCCAGTTGTCTCTCTGCATTTTTAGATACGATATGTAAGGATGGATTGTATATTCATTTGTTCTAGATGTATTCATTCATTCATTCATTCATTCATAGATTTCTGCCCATGGGCAGGTCTTGCACTATAAACCGAGGATTCTCAAATCTTTCATATTTTCTGGCTTCCTCTTAGTCCTCGCATATGATCCGTATATCTTAAGGTCGTCCAGTGGCTTACGCAGAATTCTGTCAATTATTATTATAATTATTGTTATTATTATTATTATTATTATTATTATTATAATTATTATTATTATTATTATTATTATTATTATTATTATTATTATTATATCCAGACGTTTGAGATGGACAGGGCATGTAGCACGTATGGGCGAATCCAGAAATGCATATAGAATGTTAGTTGGGAGGCCGGAGGGAAAAAGACCTTTGGGGAGGCCGAGACGTAGATGGGAAGATAATATTAAAATGGATTTGAGGGATGTGGGATATGATGGTAGAGACTGGATTAATCTTGCTCAGGATAGGGACCAATGGCGGGTTTATGTGAGGGCGGCAATGAACCTCCGGGTTCCTTAAAAGCCAGTAAGCATTATTATTATTATTATTATTATTATTATTATTATTATTATTATTATTATTATTATTATTATTATTATTATTATTGTTTAGTCAACTCACCGAGGTAAGGTCTGAACCTCGCAAGTGATTCCAACAAAACACCACTTATGAGCCAACTAGGCCAGGAGATAATGGGGTAGGGTAGACAGTCCCTTTTCCCCCTCCATTGTATACATCACCGATTAGCCACATGTACACTAATCAGACTTCAGATGCCTACAAAACAATACTGTTCTTCCTCTGACACATATCGTCAAGTGAGATGTACTGCCTGATAATAGATGTACATATCAGCCAGAACCTCAATGTTTACTATGTAAAGGACTAAAAAAAAATCCGAATTTTGAACTCTCAAATGTTTTTTACTTTTGATTTTTATTTTTCTATTTTTCTATTTTCTATTATTTTTTTTAGAAATATTTTGAAACCCAATTTTTTAGTGGAAGAACTCAATTTTTAAATTCCCTTTTTTCTTCGTTACATTCACAAGACATAGAGAAACATTTCTGTGCATTCATTTTGTGAAATATCTCATTTATTCACTTTCAACAATTTTTTTCTTCAATTTTTATGTTATTTTTTCTATAATAACATGAAAGAAATATTAATAAAATAAACTAGCATCATTTCTTACAAATTAAATGCATAGAAATATACCTCATAAATACTTGCAATAAAAATTTCATCCACATTGATTAGTATTTGACATAAAAAGGTTGCTGTTGAATCGAGAAATGTAAACTTACGCAAAATGGGTTTCAAAGTTAAACCTATATTTATGTAATACATACCTACCACAATTCTCCTCCGCTACAGTCATCTAGTAACAAAAAGTTACAAGATTCGTAATCAGAAATTTGTAAAATAGAATTCTTTGATGAAAAAAAAAAATAATAATTTTGACAGCTCTTTAAATGCCACGCCCCCTTACAGCCTTAACTTAAAAACAGTTTTAAACATATTTGTAATCAGAATTAAACTAAATCCATTTAATATTTTAGATAATTCTGTAGGACAAATTAATATATACCTTAATATGTAAAGCCATTTAGTATAGTATAGTATGCCATTACGAAAGTCCAGAATAACAGAGAGGGTTTGGAATTGAACGAGTTACATCAGCTGCTTGTCTATGCGGATGACGTGAATATGTTAGGAGAAAATCCACACACGATTAGGGAAAACACGGGTATTTTACTGGAAGCAAGTGAGGAGATAGGTTTGGAAGTAAATCCCGAAAAGACAAAGTATATGATTATGTCTCGTGACGAGAATATTGTACGAAATGGAAATATAAAAATAGGAAATTTATCTTTTGAAGAGGTGGAGAAGTTCAAATATCTTGGAGCAACAGTAACAAATATAAATGATACTCGGGAGGAAATTAAACACAGAATAAATATGGGAAATGCCTGTTATTATTCGGTTAAGAAGCTTTTATCATCCAGTCTGCTGTCAAAAAATCTGAAAGTTAGAATTTATAAAACAGTTATATTACCGGTTGTTCTGTATGGTTGTGAAACTTGGACTCTCACTTTGAGAGAGGAACAGAGATTAAGGCTGTTTGAGAATAAGGTGCTTCGGAAAATATTTGGGGCTAAGAGGGATGAAGTTACAGGAGAATGGAGAAAGTTACACAACGCAGAGCTGCACGCATTGTATTCTTCACCTGACATAATTAGGAACATTAAATCCAGACGTTTGAGATGGGTAGGGCATGTAGCACGTATGGGCGAATCCAGAAATGCATATAGAGTGTTAGTTGGGAGGCCGGAGGGAAAAAGACCTTGAGGGAGGCCGAGACTTAGATGGGAAGATAATATTAAAATGGATTTGAGAGAGGTGGGATATGATGATAGAGAATGGATTAATCTTGCTCAGGATAGGGACCGATGGCGGGCTTATGTGAGGGCGGCAATGAACCTCTGGGTTCCTTAAAAGCCAGTAAGTAAGTATTATTTTCTATTTTTCTATTTTCTATTATTTTTTAGAAATATTTTGAAACCCAATTTTTTAGTGGAAGATCTCAATTTTTAAATTCCTTTTTTTCTTGTTTAAATTCACAAGACATAGTTAGACATTTCTATGCATTCATTTTGTGAAATATCTCATTTATTCACTTCCAATTTTTTTTTTTTATTTTTAATGTTATTTTTTCTAGAAATCATGAAATATTAATAAAACTAGCATCATTTCTTACAAATTAAATGCATAGAAACATACCTCATAAATACTTGCAGTAAAAATTTAATCCAGATTGTTTAATATTTGGCATTAAATAATTGGTGTTGAATCAAGAAAAATAAACTTATATGGAAAAATGGATTTGAAAGTAAAATGAATATTTATGTAAATTAAAATTCTCCTCCGCTACATTCATCTAGCAACTTCAGGGAGCCAACTTTAGAATAAAAAGTTATCAGATTTGTAATTAGAAATTTGTAAAATAGAATTCTTTGATGAAAAAATGATAATTTTGCAAGCACTTTAAATGCCACGCCCCCTTACAGCCTTAATTTAAAAACAGTTTTAAACATATTTGTAATTAGAATTGAACTAAATCCATTTAGTATATGAAAATATAAATTTTAAAAACGTGAAATAGCAACTAAATTTTTTTTTGGAAAATTTCATGATTTTCAGTGAAGTCTGCCCCTTAATGTCTATAAAAAGGAAAAGGGCAAACTTCGAGAAAACCCCAAATTCGACTTTATCTGCCACAACTGTCACTGTGGATTTTTAATGAAAAATTCCAACCCTGGCCTGGAATAGATCCCAGACACCCTGTGTGACAAGCTAATGGTAATTGCATTACTTTGTTGCAATTCCATGTAAAAATGTTAACATCTGTCCATATTCTGATAATGCCTTGTAACAATTAGCAGGATGAGTTGGAAGGTCAGGCGTGTCTTTCCAGATTAATGAATGAAATAGAATTTAATACCATAAGCAAGCATGTGATCAGGCCCCCCCCTCGCCTCTCGCCATGCGATCCCGCTGTTCCACTGCACCTGAACATAAAGGGAGTGAAATTTCTTGCAGTGAGTCGAGAGGGGAGAGACTGCGAATCGTGTGACGTAGCCGAGGCAGATCTGGTCACGTGACTGCGTGTGTTTCCAGACTTGGAGCTGGATGCTGGAGAAGCAACAAGTGTGTGTGTGCCGACATTGAGTGACCGGCAGTCTTAGCAAGCTGACACAACCTCGAGCTCTTACGCTAATCGCAGGGAAGGACGTCAACACAGAAGTCAGTGCATCGCGGAATCTGCGGCTTCACCACCAAGCTCTGGTGAGTCCTGCCTTGCTTTGTGATCAGTGACGAACATGTGATTTAGATGTCTCTGCGATTCTGGTCAGCCCTGAGTTAAAACAGCTCTTGGATTGGTATGAGTGTCCGAAAAACTGGCGATATGAGTTATATTTGTGAACTTGAGGGATACGACTAAATACGAACCGCATTCAGTTGTTATTAAAAATATAAGCGATTCTCAACTATTTTATAAGTCAAAAACATTGAATTCGTTGTCAAGGAAACGTAACCGAACTTCTATAGAGGATTCCACGTTGAGAAAAAACCATTAGTTTTAGACCCGTAACACACTTGCAGAGTTTTCGCCATCGAGAAATGTGTTGCGAGAAAATTTAAAAAATTGATAACATGGATTCAAATGGACGTCCACACACTGGAAGAGATTCTCGCTCGAGACAAAAACCTCGCGCGAGTTTCTCGCTGGAATCGGAAGCTCAGCGAATTTTCTTGACACATTTATCAAACATGTTTGACATTTATACTCTTTATGACGATTGAATGTAGAAAAAGATATCACAGGTGGCGATGAATTGTATTGTTTTTATTTGAAAATGAGGAAAGATGGCTGATAATTGCAGTCAGAAACTTATTGAACTTGTACGATATCACCCGTAGGCGTATTTATATGATACACGGGATGAAAACTATAAAAACACGAAACTTAAAGAAGAAATATGGAGACAAATATCAGATTATCAGAAAATAAATAGGGCTATATTTTATTTTGATGAGATTTAATAGTATTGATTAAACATTTCAAATAATGTATCTATATGTCTTAACAGTTTACATAATTTTACTCAGAATATAGCAAAGAGTTCTCTATCATATCATGAATGGCAAAAAACTGTGGTCCATTGGACCTGAAATAACGCCTAAACGTACCATCATTCAAATCGAAACCAGTGTCCAAAACTCGCCCTTATTTTCGTAAGATACAATGTGATTTTCAGATATTTCTGGCTTTAATTTTAGGCGTACTTCTTTTCATGAACAAAATATGTTCATGTAACTCCATTTCCTCATCATCTGAATACTCAGATTCAACATAGCGTTGGTACGTAATTTGTAAAGTACGACAATATACTTACAGGTTATATATTTAAGTATGACAATATACGTAAATACATAACCTATAATATTTCCCCCAACGAGTGATTACTATAATCAGAAAAATGCTTTTTACGTGAAGGCAGTGCATAGCTGATCATAGCGAGGTGTGATCTGTGATAGCGAGAACTCTTCAAGTGTGTTACGGGCCATATGGGCCTTGCCTTGTACACGGTACAAGTTATGCGTTTCTATGGCAACTGGTCATTTGATGGAATAGCCCCGCATGCCCAATGCTTTTTTCTTATAGATAGTAAAAAGTTTAAATAACATGAAACAATTGAATGCAATATCCTGCATTTATCACACACAAATATTTTGCACTATATTGACATTAATTTGCTGTCAATCAACTTCTTGTAGTGAAGGTCATTACAGTCTAACTGGCTTTTAAATGGGTAATCTTTCTGGTTTTAAAGTTAATAGGAGAAACTAAAGATAATTTTTTTGTTTATTAAAGGTTTGCCGGTATTGTAAACGATGCGTCATACCGATAGCACGTTAAAGGTTAAACTCTTGACATTTCTCTCCTCTCCACTACGTGTAATGGGGCGTAATGCCATGCCTAACACCTACTGCAGTGTTTCTTGTTTCTCTTGGTACCTCATGACTGTGAAATACTCCCACAATCCAGAAAGAGTTTCACTTTTTGATGTGATTAGGCTGTATCACTTCGTACAAAATTTCTTAAAAAGCAAGATTAAAAATCTGTGACGTACACAATGGTGGGACACGACTTGACGCTGTGATCTTACGTTCCAATCTTGCCTAGAGTATGAATGTGATGTCCTGTGTTGTCTCAAGTGGAGATCTAGTGTCGTGCCAGCCTCATATTACGAGAGTCCCGCAAGTTGTCATTACGGGTTGAAATTAAGAGATGATAAGAATACAATGTCTGTGAAAAAAATAAAATATGAAAGAGTAGAGTAAATGTTTCACGTGATTATGAATGTTGGAAAATAGCATTATTTTAAAATGTTTGAAGTAGCATTAAAAATAAATGGGACGTAAGTTAGGATCGTGTGGTAATAAACCTAATCGAGTGTTACAAACAAGCCATTGAGGTCGCTTGTTAGAAGTTCAGGCATTTGAAGTAGCCAATAATACAAAGGCTTGCTAATGAAAACAGAATGGAAGCGCACCAATTAACTGAGCGCCACATGAAAGCAAGCCGGTACATGAAAGTGAAAATAAAACGCCAGGCAAGCTATAAAAACCTGCTTTTAAATTTCGTAAATGCAATCTGACTTTGAAATTCGTAGAATCTAACTTGCTCTCGTAAATAAAATCAGCATCATGGGAGCGTCTTATTTTTAATTTAGCAATCCTCAAATTTACAACAATTCTATTTACGTGTCACAATATATTTACTACCCAAACCTGTGTACATCGTGAAATGAATAATTATTAACAAATAGGAAGCTATGAGTCTTCAATTTTCAAGCGATAGTCTTCTTTTTTTTATTGATTATTCAATGACGCGCTATCAACTACTAGTTATTTAGCGTCGACGGATTTGGTGATAACTAGATGAAGCTGAAGATTCAACAGGAGATAATTACCTGACATTCGTCTTACAGTTTGGGAAAAC
Source organism: Periplaneta americana (assembly GCF_040183065.1). Classification (NCBI taxonomy): domain Eukaryota; kingdom Metazoa; phylum Arthropoda; class Insecta; order Blattodea; family Blattidae; genus Periplaneta; species Periplaneta americana. Next base: position 4,305,431 of record NC_091127.1, on the reverse strand, counting down.
CTCGGAAAAATACCCAAGCAGAAATCGGACCCACGGTTGAATGAAACTCCGGACAAGCAAACGCGCTACCGTCTTAGCTACGCCAGTGTCGATAATCTTCTTAACTACATCATGTGACTTTTTAGGTCTAGATTAAATGAGCCGTTCATAGCAGAAGTGGTGTAAGTCAAAATTGGGTAATGAGGTTTAAAGTAAAAATTCTGTAAAATACAGCGCAAAATAGCAATTAAGATGTCCTTGCTATGCACTGGCTACTAATAGTTTAAATAAATTGAATATTAATTGCTACTTTGCGCTGTATTTTACAGAATGTTTACTTTAACCCTCATTACCCATTTTTGACTTGCGCCACTTCTGCTCTGAACGACTCAAATATAGGCCTGGTTGCAGTTCCTTAAGATTTAAACATTGTCGTCCTTTTACAGCTTCAAGTGATATCCCTTGGATTGTAACTAGTCGATTTATAGGACAGAAATAAATTGTTCACCATTTTCCTAAAAGTTAAAATTTCACGTTAAACCTTTTCAGTTTAGAACATTCTTGATTATTTCAAGTCAATTTTTAGGTTGATTTTTTTTCTAGTTTTCTCGAGACTCAATTAAACCCGAAATCTATCCTACGTGCCCTACTACTCTTGTGTATGTTTGACTTGTTTATTTAACGACGCTGTATCAACTACGAGGTTATTTAGTGTCTATAAGATTGGTGATAGCGAGATTATATCTGGCGACATGAGGCCGAGGATTCGCCATAGATTACCTGACATTTGAATAATTTTGAGGGGAAAATTGTTCCGGGGCCGGGTATCGAACCCGGGACCTTTGGTTAAACGTACCAACGCTCTACCAACTGAGCTACCCGGGAACTCTAACCTGACACCGATCCAACTTTTCCCTCTATATCCACAGACTTCAAAGTGGACTGACAACCGTCAAGCAACCAACATTGAGTGCACACTAACTCTGTGTGACTTAAATTGTGGTTTTCTGTTAACGAACAGTGACGTGTATTATGCAAATCAAGCTTTCAGGTATAACTCCCTGTAAAGTTGATTTGAATAATTTTGAGGGAAAAATTGTTCCGGGGCCAGCTATCAACATTTGTTTTATGGTTGAGGAAAACCTCGGAAAAAACCAAACCAAGTAATCAGCCCAAGCGGGAATCGAACCCGCGCATGAGCGCAACTCCGAATCGGCAGGCAAGCACCTTAGCCGACTGAGCTACGTCGATAGCTACTCTTATGTTAATGATGAAAATGTATCTCTCTACGCACAATTGAAACTCATAAATGCAAATTGGCAACAGTGTGTGTAAGTTCTACACAAATATCCTCATGTGATTGTGTGAAGTTTATGATCAGATTAGCAGAAACGATCAGTGAATTATTCATTTTCAGTTAACTTGAGACTAATGTGAAAATTTGCTCGTAAATATGAACCTCTTCTGTAAAGAAAGTTAAAGAACTTGGATGGAAATGAAATATGATGATAGGAAGTTACAGGGAGGAAATAGTGGGTGGAACAAGAAGACATGGGCGTTTCTTTTAGGTACGTATGTGGCAATACGATCACGAAAGGAAAAATAATTGTCTCTTCAACATAATGTGATTAACAAAACTCATTTGGTTCATTTACTGTTCAATAGATCTCTAATTTACCATATCAGACTTCTGTTTCACTCTCAGTTATAATTAAAACTCTATACTGACGACAAAATACATTTAAAAGGCAAATCTTACCTTGTTATGAAACGAAAATACCATATACGCTGAAATCTCGCATCATTTCACTATGAATAATAATTTGAGTAATTTGTGAAACAAGAAGACAAGAGTTTTTCTTCTCAGCTTCCAATTACTGAAATAAATGATATCACAAAATGTATCTGTTCTGCCGTAGTGTTGGCACTACTGTTATTAAGCCCCAATCTGTTGCTATGAAATCACGTGTCCCCAGAATCAGTGACTAGGTAGGCGAAAAATATTAGACTTCTAAATTTTTATTTTAAAATTAGTATTTAGTTTTTTTATCAATTACTGTAACAAAGTTTTGAAATTCACATAATTTTATTTATTTAAATCCACCACCAACAGAAGCAAGCTTCCAATTGTAGGTGGCTTACATGGATACATATACAAAATACATAATAAGAAAAAACAAAACAAACAACACAAACGAAAGAAAGAAAATGCATACCGGTAATAGATGCTAGAATATAATATTGCAGTTAATATAGTTCCAAATGTCAATATAATAATGCAAAATTATTTAAAGATTAGAGCAAAAAACATACAATACACTTATTCATAATTTAAATATCTAAGGAAATACAATTCTTTTTAATATTGTATGAAATTTTTCAACTGTTAAACTGAAATCTAATTGAGAATCACAGTTTAAAGGCAGAGAGTTGTAAGTATTACACATAACAAACAATGGAGAGTTCTTGAAGAAAACAGTTCTAGGAATTGGAATAACAAAAAGTTGCCTATGACGTAATTCTGTTATTTATTACATTGAATTGAAGGAATTTAAGAAAATCACAGTTATTGAATATGTTAACAGTCTTATAGACTATTTATTAATCGTCTAGATGTTAAAGTTTTATATTTAAATTAAAAAAGTAAATGATTATATGAAATTTGCTTGTCATAAGACGACACGTGATTTTTTTTTAATATAAATAACGTAAAACTCTTTTCTGTATCCTTTCTATTTGCATTTCTGTATTGGCATTGTACGTTACCGAAAGGAGAGTTAAAAGAAAACGTTGTGGCTAATAAATTAACCAAAAGGTATAAATAAAAGCAGTTGACATTACTTTAGCGGTTAAATTCTTAATACTGTATAATTTAAAGATGGTGTTGTATTTCCTAATAATATTAACTGAATAGTCAATGTCCAAGCAATTATATTAGCTGCCAGTTGAACAACTCGATGAATATAATAAAAATAAGTGTTATGTAGATCCACGGTTCGTCGAAGAAATAAAAGCACTAGACTTGGATATTTTAGAAAAAGAGTAGACACACATTTACTTAAAATCGTATATAAAGAAAAACGAGAGTGCAAAGTGGTGCATAGTTAAACCAAGGAAGAAATTGTTAACAAATAGAGTGGAGTATTGAACAGTTGAGAATCGGAGTGGGGATGACGGACATAGGGCATAAGTGATCGCGCTGAAATTACTGTAGAAGTCATGCATAAGTTTCCGAAATGTGTAACACTAAGGTAAGAGAAAAATAATAAAGTTGTTATTTATTTGCTATTTAAATCAAACTTTAGTTACAGATGTCGACGCTAAATTGAAATATAACTATTTGTGGAGTAACGGCCTTGGTCTACTTGCGAAAGCTTAACACGAACTTCGCCTTGAAACAAACTATGAAAAGACAGAATCGAGAAACGAATCCCTATCATTCAGGATGCAAAGTCAATCTAATACCGTAGTGAAAAATGATACAAGCATACGACTGCTAAACTTTGGCCTTATCTTCAATGTAATCACCGGATCCGAGTTTGAATCCCGAGAAGTTTAAGTTGACGTATTTAGGCTACAGTTTCTCGAGGTGTAACACTTCGTTCACATACAGTACGTTGTTAACGTTGTTTTCATTTCACCATGTCTCCATAAGTCACTGTCATCCATAACACTGTGAAGAATCGGGTGTACCAAAATTATGGCATTCTTTACATGAAATACTTCCCATTGGAAATAGGTGATGAATGAAATCTAAGGACGACAAAATCTGGAGTGTAAGAGAGCATTTATATATCTGTTTATTTTGAATGTTATATTTCTTGTCAGATCACCGCGTGGTCCAGGGATGACGAGTGGAATTGGCGCTCCGGGATTGCTTTCGAGTATAGGTTCGAATCCCGCTTTAGTTGATTACGTAGTTTGGTTTCTTCTGAGATTTTCTCTGGCTGCAAGGCGATTGTCAGATAATTCTATAGCGAATCCTCGGCCTCATTTCTCCAAATTGCCATCTATCTCCAATTCCTTAAACACTAAATTAACTCATAGTTGAACAGCGTCATCAAATAACCGATTACAATATTTCCTGTTGGTGAATTATCTGCAAAGCTTACTTAAACTTTCATCCATATGAAATTGGGTGAGAATGAACACATCGCAAAGCCTTAAATGAAAACAAAATACATGGTGTCATTCGACAAAAGGAAAACCATATGATTTCACTGATATTGGACAAGAACTGCATTCATTAGAGCATTTTGAGTGTTGAAAATTGAAAAATCGAGAAAACGATATCAAAGTACAGCATCCAGCCTATATGATATGATATGATATGATATGATATGATATGATATGATATGATATGATATGATATGATATGATATATGATATGATATGATATGATATGATATTATATGATATGATATGATATATGATATGATATATGATATGATATGATATGATATGATATGATATGATATGATATATGATATGATATGATATATGATATGATATATGATATGATATGATATGACATGACATGACATGACATGACATGACATGACATGACATGACATGACATGACATGACATGACATGACATGACATATGATATGATATGATATGATATGATATGATATGATATGATATGATATGATATGATATGATATGATATATGATATGATATGATATATGATATGATATGATATGATATGATATGATATGATATGATATGATATGATATATGATATGATATGATATGATATGATATGATATGATATGATATGATATGATATGATATGATATGATATGATATGATATATGATATGATATGATATGATATGATATGATATGATATGATATGATATGATATATGATATGATATATGATATGATATGATATGATATGATATGATATGATATGATATGATATGATATATGATATGATATGATATGATATGACATGACATGACATGACATGACATGACATGACATGACATGACATGACATGACATGACATGACATGACATGACATGACATGACATGACATGACATGACATGACATGACATGACATATGATATGATATGATATGATATGATATGATATGATATGATATGATATGATATGATATGACACGATATGACATGATGAGATATTATACTTTGATGGGCGATCATAAGAGTACAAGTCAAAAAATCTTATTTTACAGGAAAGCAAAAAAAACTGTTTAACATCGTACATGATTTTGAAGATACTGTTATGTGTATCAGAGAATGCGGCGTTCTTCAGCAGGTTTTGACTTGTACTCTTTTTACCAGACATAGATATCGAGCTGATGATGACGAACTGTACATATCTCAATTTCGCCAAAAATTGACTTGTACTCTTATGATCCCCCATCAAAAGGAGAGAGTTGGGTAGTATCGGATATCGGGTAATATCGGACAGTGCTTTTTTTCATCTGCCACCAGATGGTAGTACCTGAATTACATGGTTACGTTTCTGTATGCGACATCACAGAAACGTAACCATGTTATTCAGGTACTATCATCTGGTAGTAGATGAAAGAAACTCACTGTCCGATATTACCCGATGTCCGATACTACCTAACTCTCCCCTACACTATCGATATCCTTCCTTCTTATACAGATCTTTTATTTATTTTATTGGGTTATTTTACGACGCTGTATCAACATCTAGGTTATTTAGCGTCTGAATGATATGAAGGTGATAATCCCGGTGAAATGATTCCGGGGTCCAGCACCGAAAGTTACCCAGCATTTGCTCGTATTGGGTTGAGGGAAAACCCCGGAAAAAATCTCAACCAGGTAACTTGCCCCGACCAGGATTCGAACCCGGGCCACCTGGTTTCGAAGCCAGACGCGCTGACCGTTACTCCACATGTGGAGTGGACATACAGGTCTACCACACACATTTTTCTGCTATATAACAGTACGAAATATGAACTGAATGAAAAGTAAAATTAATTAAAATGGAAAAAAAAGTCTGTCAGAATGATATCTGAGCGTCAGTTTAAAGGGCTCAACTGCACGCACTCGCTGGTCTCTTTAAATCCGTCCTGTAGGTTTTTAAATTGTCATAGGGCCAAAATAAGCACAGATTTAGAAAACTGAAACATTATTTTATTTTTTAGAGTTGAAAACAGCTTCTTGTATATGCGGATGACGTGAATTTGTTACGAGAAAATCCACAAACAATTAGGGAAAACGCGGAAATTCTAGTTAAAGCAAGTAAAACGATAGGGTTGGAAGTAAATCCCGAAAAGACTAAGTATATGATTATGTCTCGTGACCAGAATATTGTACGAAATGGAACTATAAAAATTGGAGATTTATCCTTCGAAGAAGTAGAAAAATTCAAATATCTTGGAGCAACAGTAACAAATATAAATGACACTCGGGAGGAAATTAAACACAGAATAAATATGGGAAATGCCTGTTATTATTCGGTTGAGTAGCTTTTATCATCCAGTCTGCTGTCAAAAAATTTGAAAGTTAGAATTTATAAAACAGTTATACTACCGGTTGTTCTGTATGGCTGTGAAACTTGGACTCTCACTCTGAGAGAGGAACATAGGTTAAGGGTGTTTGAGAATAAAGTTTTTAGGAAAATATTTGGAGCTAAGAGGGATGAAGTTACAGGAAAATGGAGAAAGTTACACAACACAGAACTGCACGCATTGTATTCTTCACCTGACATAATTAGGAACATTAAATCCAGACGTTTGAGATGGGCAGGGCATGTAGCACGTATGGGCGAATCCAGAAATGCATACAGAGTGTTAGTTGGGAGGCCGGAGGGAAAAAGACCTTTGGGGAGGCCGAGACGTAGATGGGAGGATAATACTAAAATGGATTTGGGGGAGGTGGGATATGATGGTAGAGACTGGATTAATCTTGCTCAAGATAGGGACCAATGGCGGGCTTATGTGAAGGCGGCAATGAACCTCCGGGTTCCTTAAAAGCCAGTAAGTAAAATGGATTTTTTAATTTTCACCTATCCAGAGCCTTAACCATTCAAGCACTAGAATATTACACTATCAAGACAGGCGGCGGAACCCCCTAAAGTTGTGAGCACGTTGCTGCATCTTCGCGTAATAAGAACAGAATATCATACTGACGATAAACGCATGTCGGAGGAGGAATTCGATCCAACAACCTTAGCGTCCACATACATTCAAGCCGCTCACCACTTTATTGTCGGCTGTATTCAAATACCTTTTAAAAACTGATCGCTCGTGCTACCCTCAACTGTTTCGATTCAAGAACGTGACGTATCCTGCAATGACATTATTATTGTTGCCTGCAGAGTCATGACTGCTTTCGTGAACGTGCGCGAATGACACTTGGCCAACTTCTAGTTTGGCAGGTCTGATAAATGTCCCCGATCTTCAAGCATTGTATTACGACCGGTGTGTAATCCCATGTTTGTACTACTGATCATTTTTCAAATCTTGTACAGCCACCGAATCAGCCCCTGTTAAGAAAACACGCAACCATCATGTCAGCAACGTGCACGCCGGGTCTCGTGTTTGTGAACGTAACTGTGTTATGTGATTGCCCCCATTTGTTTTGTGTCCGCCGGTTTTATACTGGATTGGGCAAGTGGTGACTTTTGCAGGAGTGACGATTTCCGTTTTAAGACAGACCTGATCTGGCTTTTAAATGTGTATTAATTGGTAAACTCTGACACGAACACAAATTGCCATTTAGCATTTTTATATCGAAGTCCCGACAGTAGGCTATACATAGTAATATCTTAATTGATCACCCCTATTACGTGCCAATCCTTTGCTTGAGGTTCTGGCTGATATGTACATCTACATATTATCTGCCAGTACATCTCACTTGACGATATGCGTCAGAGGAAGAACAATTATTGTTTGTATGCATCTGAAGTCTGACTAGTGTAACATGTAGCTAATCAGCGATTTATTCAATGGAGGTGGAAAGGAACTGACTGGTTTGAGGTCAATTTTCCGAAACCAACTTTCCGAATGTCTTTTTTTTTCCGAATTCCTCATTTCCGAAAGACCATTTTTCCGAATTCTTCATTTTCGAATGACCATTTTTCCGAATTCTTCATTTTCGAATGACCATTTTTCCGAATGAACATTTTTGCGAATTCCTCATTTCCGAATGACCATTTTTCCAAATGAACATTTTTCCGAATTCCTCATTTCCGAATGACCATTTTTCCGAATTTTTCATTACCGAATGACCATTTTTCCGAATTTATCATTTCTGAATGAACATTTTTCCGAATTTCTCGTTTTCGAATGACCATTTTTCCGAATTCCTCATTTCCGAATGACCATTTTTCCGAATGAACATTTTTGCGAATTCCTCATTTCCGAATGATCATTTTTCCGAATTCCTCATTACCGAATGACCATTTTTCCGAATTCCTCATTCCCGAATGACCATTTTTTCGAATTCCTCATTTCCGAATGACCATTTTTCCAAATGAACATTTTTCCGAATTCCTCATCCGAATGACCATTTTTCCGAATTCCTCATTATCGAATGACCATTTTTCCGAATTCCTCATTTCCGAATGATCATTTTTCCGAATTCCTCATTTCCGAATGACCATTTTTCCGAATTCCTCATTTCCGAATGAACATTTTCCGAAATTCCTCATTTCCGAATGACCATTTTTTCGAATTCCTCATTTCCGAATGACCATTTTTCCGAATTCCTCATTTCCGAATGAACATTTTCCGAAATTCCTCATTCCCGAATGACCATTTTTTCGAATTCCTCATTTCCGAATGACCATTTTTCCAAATGAACATTTTTCCGAATTCCTCATCCGAATGACCATTTTTCCGAATTCCTCATTATCGAATGACCATTTTTCCGAATTCCTCATTTCCGAATGATCATTTTTCCGAATTCCTCATTTCCGAATGACCATTTTTCCGAATTCCTCATTTCCGAATGAACATTTTCCGAAATTCCTCATTTCCGAATGACCATTTTTCATAGGACCTTTTTTTCGGAAATCAAGAATATTAACTGAAATAATTAGGTTAAGAACACATTAAATTTATCGCGATTTTACACTTAAAATTGGACTTACTGTATTACAACTCATGGCCGGTATTTCATGCCTTTTCAGAAGCTAAAATTGTACCTAATAAAATTCTTCTTAAGTACTGAAGACGGCAGTTTTCTTCCTTGTTTATTTCGTATTCCAGTGTTTTTACCCTGATTCTGTTTTGTACTGCTATCTGGAATTTCTTCAAGTTCGTCTAAGGATGAGGGATTTCTCCGTTGCTCTAGCCTTCTTACTCTTCTTAAAGATTTTTTTTAAACTTTCCCTTTCAGGCATTAAACAAAGGACACTTGAAGGCATTTGATGTAATGCGTTCCTTAAAATCTGCCCTGGATGAAGCTCTGAGTGATTCTGGCCGTTCGTTTCAAGTACTTTTCACCAACTCTGCAACTTTTTTATTTATTGTGTATGTTCCCTAGTTACTTGCCTTCTAACGTACTGCCTGCAATACCTATTTACTTTACGACCCAGCTACGTCTGTAGCTAGGCCCTTTCCTAACCGACAGTACTGGCTGACTACACTGAAGCTCACTGAGTATCTAGGTTTCCACTCTGTCATTTAGCTCCAGCAACACATTTCTTTGTATTGTCGGACCATCGAATCTATGCCCCTTCAGCGCTGTCGTCGTTCTTGGAAAAGTTAACGCCTCTACTCAACCCATTCCACCCGTTTCTCTCCCACTACGTCAAACAGCAGGCCACGAACCTTGCCGAATAGGGATGTTGCCAAACTTCCGTCAAACAGTGTCGTGTCTCTTGAATATTGCTTATAATACTGTAAGGTTAATTATTACTTATTCATAATTTAATTTAAGTAGGTCTAATGACGCTGATTGACTTATGCAAAATGCTATTAGTTGCTTAATAATATTTCTTTCACCACCCCGTGCTACAGTGTTCATGTTGAGTTGACAACACTGGACTGCAAGTGCAAATAAACTGTCCCGCAAGAAGGCTCAAAATTGTGAGTAGTGGGGGAGAGAAAGAGACAGGGATAGAAAAGAGAGAAATAGGACTACAGGGAGAGAAATCAATTGCCGAGGCTGAAAAGGAATTAAGGTTCAGTTCGCATATCTTACGGGGGCACAGATCCGATGGTCCGACTATATCAACTCCTCTTCTGCTAACAACGCCATATCATCAGTAAATCTTATGCACTTTGTTCTTCTTCCTCCTACTATCACTCCTCTCATGTTCTGAAAACAGTTCTTCACCAAATCCTCCAAGTAGATGTTGAACAGGGTAGTTGATAAAGAGCTTCCTTGTCGTACTCCTCTCCCTATTTCACTTCCTTCTGACATGTCTTCTCGTATCCTGACTTTGACTCGTTGTTTCATATAAAAGTTACTTCTTATTTTTCTTCTTCTTCTTCCTCTCTTTAAATATTATATGGCCTGTTAAGATCTCACAGTTTAATTTTCAATCCAGCGCTTCTTTGGACGACAGAGAGATCTCTTCCCGTTTGGACGATAGTGGAGCATGACTTTTGGGATTCTATCTCTACGCATGCGATGCAGATGATTTATTGAGTTGTTTCGATAATGTTTTACTTGGTTAATTACAGGTTCTAATTGTAATTCTTCCATTACATCTTCATTGCGTTTGTGATCCCATTTCGTATATCCCGCTGTATATCTCATAAATTTCATTTCATTGGCCGTTATTCTGCTTTCGTCTTTCTTCCTCAATGTCCATGCCTCACTACCGTAACAAAGTACAGGTCTCGCCAAGGTCTTGTAAAGGCGAATTCTAGTATGCCTTTGTACTAGGGAAGGTTTCATAATGTTGTTAATTATTCCCATTCTTTCGGTGTATTTAGAAATTTTCTGTGAGACGTCTACTTCATTGAAAAAAGATAATGTGTATCCGAGATATGTAAAATAATTTACGCTTTCTAATATTTTTGAATCTAAACATATTTTACTAGGCACAGGATATTTTCCGCAGAAGGCCATAATTTTAGTTTTTTCTTTATTGATTTTCATGGCATATTTAATTCCAATTAAAGGTTACTTGTATTTCTAAAATGCAGGTAGAAGGTCATTGATGGAAACGAAGGAGAATCGGATCCCGATATAGCTCAGTTAGTTAAGAGCACTCAGCGCGCCAACCTGAGGAGTCCTGGGTTCGATTCCCAGTGCCGAAACAAATTTTTCTCCATCAATAGTAGCACGCTGTAGAGATGAGCCACCATGCATGTGCTTCCTGTGCTGAGCGTGTAGAATGTTAAACATTCTCTCATGAAAGGATTTAAGTAGTACATATGAATATTATTACAGGGTATTAAGTCGTTAGCTATCTTGTTGCAGTAACTACAAATTAAATTAGAGATCTACATGACATTGAGCTTCCTGGCTGCAAAATCATGTCACACGTCCATAAATTACGAAGCATGTTTACATAATTACGTAATTTAAGTAGTTACGTTGGTAATTAAGCCCTGGGGATGGATGCAGATATGCCATATGTTTTGTTTTCTATTAAGCTTCTATGACTCATGTAGCCTTTTATATAAAGACCTTGGTTCAGAAGCGTAGTAATTTCCCTTTAAATATTGACATTCCGTGGCGTAAATAAGTGTTCACAATGCCTTGATTCAAAGAATCAAGATACTTACTCAACACAGTGACTAGCTACTGACTGGATTCATGCTCCTGCCTATTGATTACTAAGGTATCCTTATACAGGGTGAATCGTAAGTAATGTCGTTCATTTCAGGAGGTTATTCTTTGTGATACTTCAAACGAAAAAATTTTTCATACGATTTTGTTCGTTTTTCCTTCCTTTTCGAGAGATAAAAATTGTTTTACTTGAAACATTTCATTGCGTGTTTGGAGAAAGCTATTGATTTAATGTCCAATAGGCCTATGCTCAGTCAATTTAAGAGAGCGCTTGTTATTATTCGGTTGAGAAGCTTTTGCCATCCAGTCTGCTCTCAAAAAAAACTTAAGGTTATAATTTGTAGAACAGTTACATTACCGGTTGTTCTGTACGGTTGTGAAACTTGGACCCTCACTTTAAGAGAGGGTATTCGAGAATAAGGTGCTTAAGAAAATATTTGGGGCTAAGAGGGATGAAGTTACAGGAGAATAGAGAAACTTACACAACGCAATTGTATTCTTCACCTGGCATAATTAGGAACATTAAATCCAGACGTCTGAGATGGACAGGGCATGTAGTACGTATGGGCGGATCCAGAAATGCATATAGGCAGGTCGGAAGGAAAAAGACCTTTGGGGAGGCCGAGACGTAGATGGGAGGATAATATTAAAATGGATTTGAGAGATGTGGGATATGATGGTAGGGACTGGATTAATCTTGCTTAGGATAGGGACCGATGGCGGGCTTATGTGATGGCGGCAATGAACCTCCGGGTTCTCTAAAAGCCAGTAAGTAAGGAAGTAAGTGTATTATGATAAATGATTGAAAGAATTTTAGTTTTGTCTTTAAATATGCATAAATTTGATCCGAACAAATGTAACTTTTCGTTTTGCAAGGGGATTTTAAAATGTAAATTTGTTCGAATTAATTTCTACACATTTAAAGAATAAAACTAAAATTCTTTTAATCATTTATTATCATAATACAATGTGGATTACTGTTTGGATTATCGCTCATCAGGGCTGAGAAGTGGGTTTGAGGCTAGCAGCCAGCTGGTCGTCCTTGGTCCTCATGAAGTATCGCGCTACGGATTGATTGATTGATTATCTATCTGTCTATCTATCTGTCTATCTATCTATCTATCTATCTATCTATCTATCTATCTATCTATCTATCTATCTATCTATCTATCTATCTATCTATCTATCTATCTATCTATCTATCTATCTATCTATCTATCTATCTATCTATCTATCTATCTATCTATCTATCTATCTATCTATCTATCTATCTATCTATCTATCTATCTATCTATCTATCTATCTATCTATCTATCTATCTATCTATCTATCTATCTATCTATCTATCTATCTCTCTGTCTGTCTGTCTGTCTGTCTGTCTGTCTATCCATCCTATCTATCTATCTATCTATCTATCTATCTATCTATCTATCTATCTATCTATCTATCTATCTATCTATCTATCTATCTATCTATCTATCTATCTATCTATCTATCTATCTATCTATCTATCTATCTATCTATATCTGTCTGCCTGCCTGCCTGCCTGCCTGCCTGCCTGCCTGCCTGCCTGCCTGCCTGCCTGCCTGTCTGCCTGTCTATCTATCTATCTATCTATCTATCTATCTATCTATCTATCTATCTATCTATCTATCTATCTATCTATCTATCGATTTGTTTATTTATTTAAATTTAGACTTGCATAATTTTTTTCATTGGTGTAAATATGTGATATTTGTTTAAATTTCGTTATTTAATATATTTTATTAGTTTCACCGAAACTCCGTAGTGTTATTAGTGTAGACCAGGGCTGGGCACCAAGAGCGAATTCTACTCTCTCACGGGGAGCCATATGACTTCTCTTCAACCCCTTTCTTCCCCGCCGAACACCGCGCAGCGTTGATCCTGTGACGGATGAATATTAAGCGTTCCCGTTTAGACCTTGGATTCGCTCCCGGCGCCCAGTCCTGGTGTAGACTGACCCAGCCAAATGATCACATGTTAATGTTTATACAAATGCCCCACCCATTTACTCCATCAAGTTGTTTCAAACTCAACAGTCATTCTAACTTTGACGCGAGGAGTATTCCTCCATCTGAAGGTCCAATATTTTTAACGATGAATTAAAGAACAAGATGTATGAAGGTACTTGAAATTCGGCATGCGAAGAGCACATATGAACTTCGTTTCAAAATGGCGTACCTTCATAGAAACGGTTAATCCTTAGTGCAGGTTTTATACTTAGCAATGCTTCGTTCAAATACTGGAAAGATCAAATGAAATGTACTGTATAGCGGACAAAGACGATGTTGAGACATATTCTGTCAGAGTAGCTTAATTTCTGTTGTAACCATATCATTATCTCCATCAACATCATCACCATCAACATCATCATCTTCATAATCACTTTCTTCATCATCATGATCCATTAAGAGGAAATGAATGGCATCACAGTTTAATAAGCAGACGGTTGTACTCACACAAAGTCGTTCCATATGTGTTTCTGCCCATCTGTCTGTATTTAACGTCGGATCTGACCACAACTTGACCTTGTGTGAGCTTCAGTGTTTACCAGAGTTCTGCTTCATGTGGACTTTTGTCACATTCTGTACAGTAAACACTTTAATCTCGTGTGCAATTTTTCTTAATGGACACAGAACAAATCAGTTCAAGGCTCCTGCATCGCGTGCTGCCCAGCTAATCTGATTGACTGGGGATCCTTAATGACGCTGATGATGTGCAGGTTCTGCTCTAACAGTAGGTGCATGCAGGGCCAATTAAATCAAACAGGCGTGTCGATATTTTATCATGCCCAACATGTAAACGGAGATGTGGAATAGCTGTTAAGCGTAGACGGTCTGCCCACATATCTCCAAGAATTCCAAGTATCTTCTTGCAATCTTGGTGGCGAGAACAGTTGGCTCCAGCACTTCCTTGTATTGACGATACTACTCTACCGGTACTACTATTGCTACTGCTACTGCTGCCACAGAATTGCTAACTTACTGTTTCAGCTATTACTATTTCCACAAAATCTGCTCCTACTTCAGCTACCACTTATACCTCTGAAGTTACTTCTACACAAACCTCTTCTATTTCTACAACAATCTCTTTCACCTCTACAATAAAATCTTGTAGTTGTATAGACAACCTTTCTATTTCTACAACAACCTTTTATAATTCTAGATTAAAGTTTTGTACTTCTACAACTGTATCTTATTTCGATATGAAACTCTTCCACTTCTAGAGCCTCGTCTACTTCAACAACCTCTTCTATTTCTACAATAATGCCTTTTACTTCTACAATAAACTCTTATATTTCTGATTGTCCAGAAACCTTTTCTACTTCAACAACCCCTTCTATTTCTACAACAATGCCTTTTACTTCTCCAATAAACTCTTATATTTCTGATTGTACAGAAACCTTTTCTACTTCAACAACCCCTTCTATTTCTACAACAATGCCTCTTACTTCTGCAATAAACTCTTATATTTCTGATTGTACAGAAACCTTTTCTACTTCAACAACCCCTTCTATTTCTACAACAATGCCTTTTACTTCTGCAATAAACTCTTATATTTCTGATTGTACAGAAACCTTTTCTACTTCAACAACCCCTTCTATTTCTACAACAATGCCTTTTACTTCTGCAATAAACTCTTATATTTCTGATTGTACAGAAACCTTTTCTACTTCAACAACCCCTTCTATTTCTACAACAATGCCTTTTACTTCTGCAAGAAACTCTTATATTTCTAATTGTACAGAAACCCTTTCTACTTCAACAACCTCTTCAATTTTTACAACAATCCTTTTTCCTTCTAAAATAAACTCTTATATTTTTAATTGTACAGAAACTCTTTCTACTTCAATAACCTCTTCTATTTCCACAATGCCTTTTACTTCTACAATAAACTCTTATATTTCTAATTGTACAGAAACCTTTTCTACTTCAACAACCTCTTCTACTTCTACAACAACCTCTTCTATTTTGACAACAGTCCCTTTTACTTTTACAAAAAACTCATATTCTCCTAATTCTACAGAACTCTTTTCTACTCCAACAACCTCTTCTGCTTCTACAACATTATTTTCTATTTCTACAACAATCTTTATTACTTTTACAATAAACTTTTGTATTTTAATTCTACAGCAAAGTTTTCTTTTTCTACAACAGCTTCTTCTAATTCTGAAACAACTTATTGTACTTCTACAACAATCTCTTTCATTCTTACAACAGCCTCTTTTACTTTCATAATAAGCTCTCCTATTTCCACACCAACCTATTCTACTTCTGAAACAATATCTTCTGCTTCTGAAACAACCTCTTCTATTTCTGAAACTAGATCTTCTACTTCTAAAACATCTCTTTCTAAAAACAATCTCTTTTATTTCTGAAACAAGCAATTCTAGCTGTTAAACAGCTAATTCTACTCATGAAACAATCAATTATATTTCTACAAAAACCTCTTCTGTTTCTACAAAAAATTTTGTTATTACTGTAATATCTGCAGTGTTGCATTGTACAGTTAGTGGACTTTATAAGCACTAAGATACTTTCTGTTACGTAGTTGTAGTATTTCAATAGTATTTCAATAATTACTTCTACATGGCATTTGCTGTTATTCTTGGTATTCATAAATTAGTTTCTGTTTGAAGTCTTATGAATTACTGTTATTCTCATGCATGTTTCTTCTCACATTCTAAAAATAACTTGAAAATAAAGTAAGAGTATTTACTGTATATAATAAGCGAATTTATATATTTATATCTGATAGCTAAGGCACTTTTATTGTCATAAGTGCAACTCTAAACCTATCTGTATTATTACAACTAATATGATTACTACATCTGAGCTCCTACAGTTCTTAAAAGATTTTGCTAAGCGATATACTGTTTTCCTTTTATCGATCTAGCACAAGACGAAAATATGTTCGATCTCCCGTGAAATGGAGCCAGTAATGATTAGATTTCATTATCTGGCTTCCATGCAGCATTGAAGTTGCGTCGTCTAACTTTTGTATTTCACTTCCGACACTGTCTTACAAGCACAATGTTTCTTTACCAACCTTTTGATTTTTTATCTTTTTATTTCTCTTGTCAACTTGATGTCATTGTCACAAAACTTAATTAACCAGTAGAATCTCTGTCTTCATTTTCCATCTCAGAAAAGTCCAGCTGTAGCTCAGTCAGCTGACGGTTCTCTGACTGTCAGGACCGGGATTTGATCCTGTTCCATTTACGAAGTAAAGGCGGCTATGGGGCAAGTTTCCCCAAAATAATGCTCTCCCTACCATTATTACACCTTTACCATCGAATTCATTGTTTTTAAGTTCCTCTGACGTTGAAAAGGGACGTTAAATACTAAATATCATTTCGATATCTCGTATAACTTATAATAAAAATAATTTTCTCACATTTTATTGAAAAGCAGTCATCTTGAGTTTCTTACTAATTTACTCTTATGTAATTGTCTTTGGAAAAATTCAAATATCTGGGAGCAACAGTAACAAATATAAATGATACTCGGGAGGAAACTAAACACACAATAAATATGCGAAATGCCTGTTATTATTCGATTGAGAAGCTTTTGTGATCTAGTCTACTGTCAAAAATCTGAAAGTTAGAATTTATAAAACAGTTATATTACCGGTTGTTCTGTATGGTTGTGAAACTTGGACTCTCACTTTGAGAGAGGAACATTGGTTAAGGGTGTTTGAGAATAAGGTGCTTAGGAAAATATTTGGGGCTAAGAGGGATGAAGTTACAGGAGAATGGAGAAAGTTACACAACGCAGAACTGCACGCATTGTATTCTTCACCTGATATAATTAGGAACATTAAATCCAGATGTTTGAGATGGGCAGGACATGTAGCACGTATGAGCGAATCCAGAAATGTATATAGAGTGTTAGTTGGAAGGCCGGAGGGAAAAAGACCTTTGGGGAGGCCAAGACGTAGAATGGAAAGATAATATTAAAATGGATTTGAGGGAGGTGGGATATGATGGTAGAGACTGGATTGATTTTGCTCAGGATAGGGACCAATGGCGGGTTTATGTAAGGGCGGCAATGAACCTCCGGGTTCCTTAAAAGCCAGGAAGTAAGTAAATAGGTAAGTAATTCTCCTTGTTCCTTGTTGTTATTTTTTGTCTACCATCTCCTTGTCTCCATTTCTTCGTCTGCCAGACTTCTTCTTCCCTGCGAAATTTGCCGCGACGTACGTTCACTTTCCTCCCTTCAGCCATTCTGCTTTAAATGCGAAGCCATAACTCCTCGTCCTACCATTCTTGTTTTTAATGTATTCACGTCAACTTTCTCCCATAAATTGTTACGTTGTTGTCTCTACCCTTGCTTGAACTTTTAGCTCTTTGATTAAGAAAATAATTCAATTGAAATGTTCAGTGGATCCAATGACTCGCTTAATCCTTGGAGTTATATTGATTTCAGTTCCTAAGTCTTCTATATGACGTTGTTAGGTCTTTATTGCCAGAGGTACTATCAATTCAGCTCCGAAATCCTGTGAGGTGAAGTGAGGGCCAGAAGGAAATGCGCCAAGAAGTAAAGGCCCATTCACAAGATTGGTAGATGGATTCTAAGCTATTCGTTGATCTGTATAAGAGACACTTCACGACTCTCTCAAAAATATTATTTCGATTGCTCTAAAATCTATTCTTGCCTTCTTATTTGACTGTATACGTTTATTCCAGAATATATCTTCACTAAATCAGATCTTACAATTCCGTATAGTAGTTTAGTATTTATATCATTTGTCTGAAAAGCTTAATTATTATGAACATCTTTCCATTCTCACATAATATATCACGACACAGATAATTAAATTCTCATGCTTTTCCAAAATATTAAGTTACTATAATTTATAGGACCCTGCCAAAAATGTCATTATTTTGAATTTTTTCAGTGATGTTTACAGTTCAATATCTTTTAAATGTTATGTTTTATTTAACGACGCTCGCAACTGCAGAGGTTATATCAGCGTCGCCGGATGTGCCGGAATTTTGTCCCGCAGGAGTTCTTTTACATGCCAGTAAATCTACTGACATGAGCCTGTCGCATTTAAGCACACTTAAATGCCATCGACCTAGCCCGGGATCGAACCCGCAACCTTGGGCATAGAAGGCCAGCGCTATACCAACTTGCCAACCAGGTCGACTCAATATCTTTTACAAAATTGTTGTAATGTATATACTTTCACATGGATATCATAGTTCATTGCAACGCATCAATACGTAAATAATATTATTACTAGTATGTCAAGTACAATGAAATATTTAGATATATTAATGATAATAAATTAGAATTGCAATTTGTAAGTTTCATAGCTAATCACTGGAAACTAGAGATGGCCGATATTTCACAAACCGATATTTTGTCACAGGTATTTTTTTGTCATAGGTAAACCTGTGAAATATCTGTGACAAAATATCGCTATCGAAATCTGCTCCGTATTCAGTACTCTGTCACCGTTGCAACGTCTGTGACTGATATTTTCTCCTCCACGTCGTGGGTTTGCGCATGCGCATGATACAATAAAGCAATCGGGCTTTTTTTTTTTTTCAAAGTGATGATGTGTTGCAAAGTTATTAGCGGCATTATAATAATATAATCATGAATCTGATATTTTGTTTTCATATTTTAGTCTGCATATATGTTTTATAAATATTTTATGTATTCCTCCGAGATCTTCACATTTTCATATTAAGCTTACTGTCAATTTATATTAATGTGTAAGTATTTTCCACTCAATTAAAACCGAACGAGACAAAACTGGCTAATATGATGGGCAACTTATTTCGCTAAACTAACCTTGAGGTAGTTTCCTTCGTATTCCCCTTATACACCTTGCATATACGAATCTGTGACAGGTCAGGTTTGGTTGGTTTAAGCTTTTATTATGCCTAGACATATACGATCAACGACTAAACTAGCGTTGAGGTAGTTCCCTTAGTACTCCGCATATACACCTTGCATATACGAATCTGTGACAGGTTAGGTTTGGTTAGTTTAGGCTTTGTTATGCCTTGGATATACGATCAACTGCATCTCCACAAAAAATCAAATTCAACGATTTTCACTTCCGAAATCATCTAAACTACCTCAGCGCTAGTTTAACCCGAGGAACTGTCTCTCAAAAAAAAAAAAAAAAAAAAAAAAAACCTTATAAATGCAACGATTTTCATATCCGAATTCGCCCAAACAACTTCAGCGCTAGTTTCACCCACCATCTTATTATAAATTATACAATGATTACACGATTTAAATAATAATAATAATAATAATAATACCATTGGTTACCAATATTTTATCTTGTGTAAAATCCTGTCTGAACAACAGTTTTGTTTTGTAATTATTTTCCATTGTTTTTCCGAATACTGATGTTTCGTTAATTTTTATTCTGATTCAATATTATAATGTTAATGCACGACTTAAAATAATTATTTATCCATTATACTATATACAATAAAAAGGATCAATTTTTAAAACGATTAGGATAATCACATAACCTCAATTTCTCCATACCCAACTACATTTAAAAATTATCAACTGATTCCATATCTAAAATCAACTACGATATAACCTCTTGGTATATGAGGTTAACTTTTTACACGTTACTGTTGAGTTAGCTTAGTATTTATTTGTTAATGGTACATGTACATAACTAATTTGTTGCATTTTCCCATATACACCACTGATGTGTGGCGTGTATAGAGAATTCGTATTCACATTGCACTGCTCTTCAATATTTCCTGCTAATTTTTATCGGTGTGACAAAATATCGGTGTAATTCATGCATATTGTGCTTGCTTACCGATATAAAATATCGGTGTAATTCATGCATATTGTGCTTACTTGCCGATATAAACAATCGGTGTAATTCTTGCATATCGTGCTTACTTGCCGATATAAACAATCGGTGTAATTCTTGCATATCGTGCTTACTTGCCGATATAAAATATCGGTGTAATTCTTGCATATCGTGCTTACTTGCCGATATAAAATATCGGTGTAATTCTTGCATATCGTGCTTACTTGCCGATATAAAATATCGGTGTAATTCTTGCATATCGTGCTTACTTGCCGATATAAAATATCGGTGTAATTCTTGCATATCGTACTTACTTGCCGATATAAAATATCGGTGTAATTCTTGCATATCGTGCTTACTTGCCGATATAAAATATCGGTGTAATTCTTGCATATCGTGCTTACTTGCCGATATAAAATATCGGTGTAATTCTTGCATATCGTGCTTACTTAACGATATAAAATATCGGTGTGACAAAATCACAGATAAAAGTCACAGATATTTAATTGTCACAGTCACAGTTGTCACAGATACTTGAAAATATCGTTTAAGCTCATCTCTACTGGAAACTAGTCAAAAGGATGCACAAATAATGAGGCTTTCATGTATTAGGCCTGTTTCATTTCTCATGAACTATACTGTACTACTGCCAACGTCACGCTGTCTAGCGTTATTTACCCCATCCCTCTCAAAGCAGGTATGCTATATTGCATACTAAGCTGATAGCAATACTTTTCCCGGGACCTAGTTATGATATTTGGTGAGTTAAGTTTGAGGACTAGCTATTGCATTACCTGGAATCCCTTTTACAGTTGGAGAAAACCTAGGAAAACTCCAAACAACTAAATCAGCCCAAATGGGATTCGAGCCCATGCCGAACAAGCTTATATGTACTTAATTTTAAGTAGGCCTATTAACAAGTGTTGTTACGTGTCGAAATATTGTAACAGTTCTACTGTGAGTAATGTGAATTGATTGTAACCCAAAGCCTGCAAGAACAGACTGCCTAGGCCTTATGCTACAAAAACAACCAGTGTTCAACGTTAAGTAGCAAAAACAACTGTCACATCTTACAACATGTTGCACAGTAGCCACCCAGGTGGAATCTAATAATTTCCTGGCACACAATGCACTCGCTTGTCAAAGAGTCTGCTATGCGAATCCAACCAAGATTTATCTGTAAACCATCCTCTGAGAATGTTATCTCACAATTGCTATATAAAGTGTGACTCAATACTACTTCAAGGCGCTTGCAGTTCTTCAAGAACTTTGCAATTTATTTTGATGTAATATTAGAACAATACATGGCGAAACTTCAGTAATAGGCTATGGGTTTTACACGTCAGACCTCCCAGGCCTGACCGAGAATCGAACCCGGACCGTCTGCATTTCAGGATGTTGTGCACTACTTATTGACTTATGTATACAACGTTGAGGCATAAACAACGGGCAGGAATACAAATAGGAAGCACAGAAACACTTCATCTAATTTGAATCAGATAAGCCTACACTTCAGACAACAGACCTCACACTGACAGTGGACAAACATCCGTGCTGTGTGGGCAATTCGAACCAACGTTCGTGGCTTGCTCTAAGTCAGTGATGTCAAAGCAAGCGCATTTTTCTGACCTTGACGTCGTGCGCGGGCAGCAAGCGCTAAGTATGGAAAGAGGAAGGGTTGTGTATACGAATAAGCAACCTGTTGGATTAAGAAAACAGTGGTGCACAAACTTCAAGCGGAAAGTGAAATTTTATGTCGTTATTTTTATATGGCTTCTTTCTGTTTAATATTATCTATATTGTCTGTAAAAAAAAAGTACTAACACTGATTTCTTAATTTGCACTTGTGTTTTAAATCTTAATAACATAATAGAGAGTTAAGAAGGAATATTCACTTAAATTCCATAGTAGTATAATATTATACTGTATTAAGTGGATGAAACACATCATTCATAAAGAAAGTGATATTCCAAAGAAAGAGATTGAGTATGACATGATAAGTTGGAATTTATATTGATGGTATCTTTAGCCTTACAAAAGTAATCAATAAACTAATCAAAACAATATTACAGTACAAAGCAAAGTTACCTAGGTACTGTATCTGTTTTAAGTGTAACTAATATTACATAACAAAACTCTTATCGCATTATGCTTTTAAGGTGATATTTGTGAGCAACTTCCTATCGTCAGAATATTAAATTATTTTCTCGAAATCTGCTGAGCTATAGAGCTGACATTTTTACAACACATGGGCACGTATCTTTTGCTTATGATGTAACAGTAGTTGCTTTGTTAATACATTTCCTTACAAACAATTTCCATGCGAATATTTAAAAATTTTCAATAAACTATCTTCAGTAATACGTATATACGGTATATTAGACTTACGAAAACATTCAGTAAGGCTACTAAATAAATAGGCCTATACCTGAAAATTTCACTTTTCTATACGAAAAGTTGAGAAAACATTTCTTTTGAATAAAAAACTCAAACTTGTGAAAAATGAGCATTAAAATTAAAACTTACATTCTTATAATGCACTTATACTTCTCAGGCAAATCTAAAAATTAACATGGATACAGTTTTAATAAGTTCTCTTCCCTTTATCTATTGAATCAGTGCTGGCCATCCCTGAATATAGCTCGACCAAGCGGCATACACCACCTCTTTCGTCTGTCTCTTTCCTTTCCGCTGTAAAGCGCTCAGGCTCTCCTGGGCTCTAAAGCGCGCGCTTGCTCGTGTGGGCATCAATTGACATGCCTGCTCTAAGTGTTCACGGCGCATCTGAGCTGTTGCGTGTACCGAAACTGGAAAATTTACTTTTTTTTTCGATTTCACAATCAGAGAGATCACTAGAAATAAAAACGTATAGCTATATGATCCTGTTTACTTGCATTTTCTAAATGTACCAGCATTTTATTCAAATGCGCTTATGTAACCTTAGAGTACTCTTTAATTGGAATCAAGTCGTCCGCCGTGCAGCACATCTGCCGGCAAGGTTAGGTTTGAAGGGCGTGGTGCAAAACGTTGCCGGAATTGAAATCGTAAGAAGTTAGCACAAAACGCTTCCAGAGAAATGTTACAGACACAATGGCCGGAAATGAATGATTACCCAGACTCATGTTTGCATGGTAGCCATTAAATGAATATAATGGGAACAAGTAAAGACAACTGTTACCCTGTACCCGTCCGATTTCACAACCGTTAGGTATACTTTGATATTCTGCGGACGTATTTTGTAAACATTCTCCGACGTACGAATGTTAAAGGAAGTGTTTAATGGGCAACATGATAAGGATTTATTCTCCTTGTTTTCACATAAGGGGAGAGGATAGTATTTTTTAAACTTTTTTCCTATTTGGTGTAAAATATTAATTTTTTTGTATGTAGAGAGCTCATAGCTGTAGCAACTCAAATATAAATATACATCTTGATTACACAACTTTTAACACTGTATCACTTCGGAATATGTATGATAAGAACTTTCTTGTGTTAAATATTATTAACGTACCTTGTTAACATGTTTCGACCTATTTTCGGTCATCTTCGGAACTGGTCGTTGTTGGTCTTGGCGCCTCTTGTTTCCTGTATGGACGAAAACACACCCAACGATATTCTCAACACACAACTCAATTTCAAAACACATACACTCTTTGACTCTACACTACGAACGCACCCATACAGGAAACAAGAGGCGCCAAGACCAACAACGACCAGTTCTGAAGATGACCGAAAATAGGTCGAAACATGTTAACAAGGTACGTTAATAATGTTAAACACAAGAAAGTTCTTATCATACATATTCCGAAATATAAATGTTTTGAAAAAATTTATTTGGGGGCCCAAATTTGAAAAATATATATATATACCCAATGCAGGATTTTACTAAAACCGACATATCTAAACCATTTTTAAATATAGATTCAAAAAACGTTTTGCAATGTACTTGCAAAAGCATGTTCTACAATCTATCTGTAACAGAATTTTGATAATAGTCCCTATGTTTGTGAAATAAACAATTAAAATTTAATAACACTTTTTTATTTCCTTTTTCGCAAACAAAGGGGCATATTTTAAAATTTAAATCTATTAACAAAATTCTGTTACAGAGAAAAGTTTCCTAATGGTCTAAAGAATGTGTGTTCTAAATTTCATGCATGCATCTTTAATAGTTCAGACATTATATCCATTTTTATCTGGCAGTGTAGCAAAAAATGAAGTTACTGGAAACAGCGATAAAGTGGGCGTGTGATTTAAAAATCCATAGCGCAGGAAGTTTAAAAACTGCGTCTCAACATCTGATAAGGGCACAAATACCCATAAAATGTTATGTAATGCATTCCACACATATCAAAGAGTATTTTAAAGAATTTTTTTTAAATTTAATTTACCGGAAATAACAATGAAAGGAGACAAGTGATTTAAAAATCCATAGCGCAGGAAGTTTAAAAATGGCGTCTCAACATCCGGTAAGGGCACAAATACCCACAAAATGTTATGCAATGCATTCCACACATATCACAGAGTATTCTAAAGAATTTGTTTTTTAATTTACTCATTTTTTTTTTCACCAAAAAATATCGTCCTCTCCCGTTAGTCATCATTCGAAAACATGTAACTCCGACCTTACAAGAAAATCTTCGGAGGAGGGGGAAAATGAAAATTTGTAGGCCTACGCAATTAAATACAGTAAAGTAAGAGCGAAATATAAAAGTGTAACTGCTAATACAAATTGTACGACATAAGAATTGACTTTAAATTAAGAGTAAATTGTTCAGTATTTTTAGTACATAATTAAGTTCTCTGTTTGTTAACGAAGTCAAGCCAGACGTGTCACACGTTATAGTGCAACAGATAGCCTACAGATTGGTATAAATTTTAAGTCACATTTTATGTCCCTGCGGTAGATGTGTGGTCTAGTTTAGACCTTCGGCCTGTCGTGCAAAATAGATCTGGAATTTTTCATTGGAGAATATGTAATGACACTTGTAGTAGACAAGGTATTGCTGGGTTTTTTCTCGAGGTTCTCCAGTTTCCCCACGTTAGACATCAATCCGTCATGTTGAGGACCATAAATTTAGCTCTGCTACATTTTGTGATTTAAGTAAGTCTTTCGACTGTGTTTCTCATGATGTTATATTAGAAAAATTACAATGTTGTGGTATTAGAGGTAATGAATTAAAATTATTTGTGTCTTATTTTAGTAACCGTCAGCAATGTGTCTTCATTGATGGCAATAAATCTAAGCTCAAGGATCAGTGTTAGGTCCTATCTTATTTTTAATAATGGTTAATGATTTTATGTGCAATGTGTCTGCTTATTCTGTGGTAATTGCTGATGACGCCACTTTCTTGACAAGTCATACTGATATTAATGAATTGAAAACTCTTAGTAATTCCGTTTTTAATAAAGCCAAGAAATGGTTTAGTTCTAATAAACTTCTTTTAAATGAAATTAAAACTGCATCTTTGTTGTTTAGTAGTACAGTCATGGAAAATAATAATTTTAAACTTCTTGGCATTGTAAAAAATTGTCAAGAGTAATATTTCTTCTGCGAAATTTGAAAATGTATGTACCGAAGAATTACATTAGAGTTGTCTATTTTTCTTATTTTCATAGTATACTTTTTACGGACTACCTTCATGGGGTAATAGTTCTCATACTAATAAGATACTTATGTTACAAAAAAGCTATTAGAATTATAACTAATTCATCAATGAAGGCACACTGCAGAACGTTATTTGTAAATGAAAAAACTGTGACTGTAACATCACTGTATATTTATCAAGCCCTAGATTTCGTCAAAGAAAATTCACATATGTTGAAACATAGGAATGATGTTCATATATATAGAAGACCAGAAACCGTGACCTTTTTGACATACCTAAGTGTAGGCTAACTAACTTTAAAAATAGCAAATAAATTTCCGAGATATCTTTTTAATCTGGAAAGGAAGTCTTTTAACAGACTTGTCTCTGGTTGGTTAATCAACAAACCATTTTATGAAATTAATGAGTTTTTTAATGTCAACGTTGTTGAGAGTTTTTGAATTAATTTTATTGTTCTGTTGTTTACCTCTTATTATTGACTTTGTCAATTGCACTATGTTGTGTGCTCTGACTGTACAACACTGAATATACTGACACACGTTACCCCCGTACTGTTTGAATGATCGTTCACCTTTGCTGAGGCCTGTGGTTGTGAGTCCTTGACTCTCCATAGATTGTTGCATCACGGATTATTATTAGTATACATAATTGGACCTGTATCAAATCGGACTTGCTGTACCTTTAATAGCCTATAATATGCAGTATCTGTAGCTCAGATATTTCTCTTATACATTTTTAGTTCAATGTCTGTAATTTGTGAAAGTTGAATATCATTATCTTTTCTGCCTTTCTGACCTTCACTTTTTGTGACCAGAGATTTGTAAGGTAGGTTAATTTTTATCTGATCAAATAATGTAATCACTTTTAAATTGCTTAATTCCATAATAGTAAAATAAGTGTGTAATTACATCGTACATCAACTGGCGCACACTTGGAATGACATGGATGAATCAGGCTGAACTAGATACCAATAATTAATTATCGATAATTAACTAGATAAACAAGATCTCGTTTTAACGCCCATGCGTAGTTGGAAGTTGGTGAATATCGAAAATAGAAATGGAAATTAATTTCTAAACTTTCATGAATAGATATTTGATAGCCGTTCCAACCAGGATTTAATAATCGGCCTCCTAATCAATTCTAAAAGAATATTTCCATTTAATTCAATTTTTTCTTTAATAGAAACCCTAGTTAGTAGGCTATCATTGAAATATTTATTGGAAATACAACAAACAATTTAGGCTACAAGACGAATTACATTTTATAAAGAATATAAATGATGATTAATTATGCAAATCGATGACTTCAGTACAGTGGAGGATATCATCTCCAGGGTGCTGCCAGGAACTTTTAATTTTCTGAAGACTTCTAAGGACTCCCGCGGGATTGTGCCTCAAGCCCCAATCATAATTCGTATAACGTCCCATGTCTTGATGTTATATTTGGTCCCCAAATCATTGCAGCATGGCTAATAACGAACACAAGACTTTTTTCACTAAACATAGAAAAACTGTAGGAACAGGTTCATTAAATAAGTTTGCAAACGCAGTTAGCGAAAATCTTCAGGTGTGGGAGTACCTTAACTCCTTCAGGCCTGATGTACATTATAGTGTACAGTTTTTCTTTTTTGGAATGTCTTCGATACTTTTAAATATTTTGAAAAATTCAATGGGATAGAAATGGAGAATATTATTTTTGAAACATTTCTATACCTGAATTTAAAAATGAAATTTAAAATTTTGGGACCCCAGGGGTCAAAATTGTCCCCAAATTTTGATTTTCTGTGAAGACTTGATTTGGGATTTTTGGATCCCCAGAATGATTATGCGACCAGTTTTTTTTTTCAGATCTTTTTAAGTATAAATTCCGGACTGAAGGGGTTAAGAATGGTGACTACAAAAATATACAATACATAGCAAGTAGTTGAACTATACAAAAGAATATATAATACATAGCAAGTAGTTGAACTATACAAAAGAATATACAATACATAACAAATAGTTGAACTATACAAAAGAATATACAATACATAGCAAGTAATTGAACTATACGAAAGAATATACAATACATAGCAAGTAGTTGAACTATACAAAAATGTACAATACACAGTTAGCGGATTAATTCAATGTACAAGCCTAAACAATACATCATTTGAGCTATACTAAAATATACAATACACAGCAAGTAAATCAATTAAATTTACAACCATAAATGATTCATCAGTCGTGTTATTTAATGACGCTTTTGTATTTTGATGTTATTCAATATCAAAATTCAACGTGAGCGAGAAATGTCTAGTAAATTTTGCCTGTCGCTCTATGTCAGGGACGGACAGTATTTTTTCACTTACCATGAATTCATCACGCGGAACCAACAGACAAAAACGTACTATGGATTTTATCGCCTTGTAAAGTCTATCGCCTTTGGCAGAACATTATTAGTCAGCATTATTAAGTATGGTTCAGCAATTTTGGTGTGAACGCATCTTTTCTCTGTAAAATGATGACAAATTCTTCAGAAGAAAATTCACATAATTTTGATCCTGATAATATTCTCGCATACTTAGTGTGTGGATCAAGATAAATTCAGAGGTCTCAACAATGTAATGTAGAAGATACGACTAAACACGAACGCTCCACTATCTTTCCATCTCATAAACGCCGAGAACTCTGCAGTTTAAATGCAGTAACAAATAAATACATGGACATCCCGTTAGGCCCGAGACCTGGTCAATCGAAGGAACGCTCTGCAGGACGTTCGAAATCAGCAGCACGCAAAGGAAAATGCTAATTAGCGTCCACCATTTACCGTTCTCCACTCCTCCGGTGGTGGTCCGCTTGTCGCTTGATGTTCTCCCAGTCGTGCTTACCCGTCCATAAAGATAATGGCTCGTGGTTACTTTCTGTCAGCCAGGTTATGTCTAGAGCCACTTACCATCGAGACGGGACTATTGCGATATGTTAACATGTTGGAATATGTTCAAGAATTATATAAACATTTTGTGCTAAGTAAAACCTCATTAATTTGTCTTAAAACTGAAGTCGTTTGGCTGCGATAGTCGCTGCATCGGAATTGTTCTTAATATTGGTGACTTTATCTCGCTGGCTATGGCCTTCCCAGTTCTGACATGTGTAAGCAGCTCAATAAGTTTTGTTCTTTTCTTCTGTCTTACATTTCTTCTCTTCTTCCTGCTCACTAATGCTGTTTTTCTTTTTATATATTCACTCTTCTATCTTTTCTTTTCCCCTACCTCGTTTCCTACCCCCTCCTACCTGCACAGACGCATCAGAAACAACACAGTTTACTACGCGACCAAGGTAGGAACCGTTTTGTTTGATGGCGCTGCGATTCGCTTCACAATACAGGCCGTGCTGTATAGTCCGCATCAGATGCAAAATGAAGCACATGCTGAACTGCGCTCTAGTTTCATTATAATTAACACGCTTTATATGTTATATATTCGTATATATAGTTAACTTTATTGTTTAGTTTTATTTTATCATATTTATACACATAGGAATCTATTCAGAAAACACATCACAACATCGGTGTTCGTAAAGAAGGGAACATGAATCGAAAGTAACGTAAACTAAAGTAGGTACTGTATTTTATACAATATTGCATTTGATATACATTTCTTACCTTAGCATTTTAAAGTGGCCGGACTCCGGACATCGCATATGAGGAAATCACCCAATATAAAACCATCACTACCACCAGCATGGGCTACTATAAGTCGTTGACCTGCACTGCTATTTGTATAAACTCCTGACACGTTTACATCTTGCCAACATTTGTGGACAGTGTAATGAGTATGGAACCATGTTTCGTCCAGGTAAATAACGGGCTACTACATCAGAGCGTTCTATCAGACATTTTCTTTTATCTCTACATTTTTTTAATGCAAACCCAATGGACAGTATGAGTTTTCTAAAATTTCAAAATTTCCTTGCATCCTTTAAGACCTATCTCTCTCTCACAAAATTTATGCAACTTTCCTAATGTTGGAAGCTCTTTGTAGAGACTATAATATTTATGAACTTCTCTTGTCCATTTCGTCTAATTCAACCTATTTGCAGGAGGTCGTCTAACTTTGTTTGGTGTCGATATTTCTACACCCTTGTCCTCATATTCTTTACCTTCCTTTCTAATCCTACTAATTGTTTTTTTCTTTATTTAAGTTCACATTAGGTGTAGCACCCTCTGTTGTCTTCGATAGAAGTAGGAATAAACCAGTTGCCTCTCCTTCATCACAAAACTTTATGGCATTATAAATAATGGTCCGCGCTTGGCTACGAAACACACGTCTCCCTACACGCGGCATTGCGACCAGATTGAACCGCTAGGCATTGGATGTGACGACACTCCAGCAGTAAACATACGCAGCGAGCACGGAGTTCCTCATTCTGCCACGACGGGTCCTGCCTTGGTCGCGTAGTACACTACAACAAAAACAAAGCCACTCTTCACACATCTAAACAACATAAACAGGAAATACACACAATCGGCAGTAAATCGCGTATATATACAACACATCTTTGCAAATCCACTGAACACAAACAACAGAACAACACTGGAGAAACTCCTCTACAACTACCACCAGCCCCAAACACCAAACTAAAACACATAAACAAAACCGCAAACACTGTTGGAAATTTGAATACTGTCTGAGAGGACACACGACAGCAACAGAGAGGCAGATCAATAAAATAACACTACACCATGAAGTCGACCTGGTTGGCGAGTTGGTATAGCGCTGGCCTTCTATGCTCAAGGTTGTGGGTTCGATCCCGGGCCAGGTCGATGGCATTTAATTGTGCTTAAATGCGACAGGCTCATGTCAGTAGATTTACTGGCATGTAAAAGAACTCCTGCGGGACAAAATTCCGGCACATCCGGCGACGCTGATAAAACCTCTGCAGTTGCGAGCGTCGTTAAATAAAACATAACATTTAACCACACCATGAAAGTCTCCATAACCATTCAGACGCTTCTCCCACCGGAAGGGGAAACTTAAAAATCTCAACAAAAAATATGTATGTATGTACATATGTACATATGTATGAATGCATGCAGTGTTCTGCCCAAGAGCAGGTATTTAACTGCAAACCCAGCTATCTTCATTTTTTTTCCAAATTCTTTCTTTCTATCAGCTGATATCTTTTACCCCGAACTCTTTCCCGTTCACCATTGCTGATATGTACCATATGTATATTGTATTAATACTAACTAATCCCCTAAAAATATAGCAAATCAACAAATTAGGTCTGCACTAAATAAAAGGAATCAGTCACTGCACTCACACACCTACTGGCACTTATGCCAGAAATAGTGTGTAAGTATGTAAATATATATTTATTGTTATTTATGTACAATGGCTGGAGAGGGCGTCCTGAGCGTATAAGACCCTAAATCGGCCTCTGGCTCAAAGCCAGTAAAGTGAATAAACAACAACTCTCTGAACTCTTAACACTTTTTTATTCTTTAAATGTTTTTCTTTTCTTTTCTCTCTTCTTCTTACCTCGTTTTTTATTTTTCTCTTCTCTTCTAAACTCTCTTCTCTACTTTCATATCCTTTCTCTTCTCTATTCTCACTTACCAGTCCTTTTCACACTTTTTTTTTTGCTTTTAATTTCTCTTCTCAACATGTTTCTTTCCTTTTTATCTATTTTCTGTTTTCTCTTCTTCTTCCTCTGATCTTTCTTCTGTCTTCTCTCCTTCATATTCCCTTCTCTCTATTTTCGTCTCATTTCTTCTATTTCTTCTCTGTTCCCTTTTTTCTTTCCTATCCTCTCTACTTTCCTTTTTATGTTCTTTTCTATATTCTGTATTCTTTCCTATATTCTTCTCCTATCTTCTCTTCTGTGCAGTATTCTTTCCTAACTTTCCCTCTGTACAGTAATTTCTACAATATTTTATTTCCTTTTGTCTTTCATTATCGTCAGCTAACCTTCTTTTCTTTCTTCTCGTCAATGTTTTATTCTCTACAAACTACCCTTCTCTATAATATTTTTTTCTATACAATATTTTCATCTCTACAATATTTTTTTCTTTTGAATCTTCTCTTCTCCTCACTAGAATCTTCCCATCTCTACTATCTTTCTTTCTCTACAATATTCTTTTCTCAACTATGTACTCTCTCCTCTTCAGTCTTTTCCTCTCTAATAAAATTCTCTTTTCCTTCCAACCTTCTCTTCTATTCTATCTATATTCTGGTCTCCATTTTCTCTTCTCTTTTGTTTCATCTGTTTTTCATTCTCTTTTTCTCTCCTTTCTTTTCACTTCTATTTCCTCTTGTTTCGTTTCCCTTCTCTCTTCTTTTTTCTAATTAATTTTCTCGTCTTTCTTCTTTTGACCGGTATTGTCCGTGTACTACGCTCTAGTGTCTCATCAATGATCATCTATTCTTTCAACTTAAATAATACGTTTATTTTCCATAACAAGAGGTACATTAATGTTACAGTGTGTAGGAAATAATTTAAAGACGTTCCTTTCACCGACTGCTGATATATAAATTTGATACCCTGAATATGTCCACATGCATAATCTTTGTTCGGTTTTTTTATTTACTCAAAATTATTATTTTTATTTATTTTATTTATTTAAATTCAGATATACAGAATAAAGAAATATAATTACAAAACAAACAAAGAGAAATACAAATAAAATAATACAAGCAATATAAAAAGAAGATACAGTAGTATTAACAAAATTTGAGACCGAATGAGCAGCGCTCGTGCTCGGTCGCAGTTCAGATATAATATTAAAATAAAAAAAATAAAAGTAATAATAAAAATAAATAAGTAAAATAAAATAGGAACTAAAATATAATTACAGCGGCAATGGAATTATATAATATAATATTAACACTAGAGAAGAATAATATCGCACGTGAAAAGTAGGACTAATATATATTTCAAAATTATAGAATACAAATATAATATAGGTTGATTAATTCATACACATAGGCTATAAATTTATTTAATCAAATTGAAGATATTAACACGTTTCTAATTTTCTTGTTATATGTTAGTGGGTTACATGTTAGAAGTTCTGGGTGTAATTTAGTTAAAGCATTGTACAACCGAGAGCCAAGATTTATGCTATGCTTTAGACCAGCAGATGTGAGACATTTAGGTTCTACTAATGTTGAATTAATATTTCGTCTTGTGTCATAATTGTGTGTCTGTAATACAAACTTATTACGATTTTTATGATAAAATTTTAACAGCGTATACTTATAAATTTGTTCAATATTAAATACATTAAATTCAGAATAAATTAATTTAGTTGGATAATCGAAACGTTTCTTCAAACAAATTTTAATTATTCGTTTTTGTAGTAAATTTAACGGACTAAGATTAATTTTTGTACTTCCACCCCAAACAATTATACCATATTGAATGAGAGACTGAATAATGGCCAAATAAACATTTCGCAGAACTCTAATGGGTAAGTAGCATCGAAGATTAACGAATTTATAAATTGTTTTACGAAGCTTGTTTGTTTGGAAACAAGGTTTCAGTTTTCACTTACAATGACCTGAATATAATTATGTTATTGTTGCTAATGATGGTGGTGGTGGTGGTGGTGGTGGTGGTGGTAGCGGTGGCGCTGCTCGTGATGGTGATGTTGATGATAATTTTCTGAAGAGAATTTGAGACTTTCTGTCCAGCATTTTGGTAAATATTCAAATTAGTTACTTCTTGTAACAGAGAAAAGCAATTTGTTGGATTAGTTGCTATGAGGTCGTTAGCTATGCACAGTGGCGGGGTGCTTGCTTGTTGTGGTCAGGTCTTCGTGTCGCCGTAGCATGGGAGTCTTCGTGTGCTCCAGCTGCTTTCTCCACGAAGGGTCACACTTGGTGTCAGAAGGCGGTGACAAAGCCTCCTGCTTTTCGAGTTGGGAAGTGAACGAAATTTATATCACGTCCGGATTCAAGTGAGAGTGTGACTTGTAAGAGTAACATTGTGCCCTTTGACAGTAACAAAAAATGTGGTGCGGTCAGTATATATTATAAGTGATTCGATTCCATGAAGTTGCCGTCTTAATTGACGAGTCTGAGCCATTTTTGTAGCTAAATTGGCAAAGTGCCGGCTTATGATGACGGTGGTCCAAATTCAAATCTCGACGATGACAGAGTTATATTTATGGTGGACAAAGCCATGGCTGTTAGAGCTGTTTTCAGATTTTCCTGACTTTTCTTTGTCATTCCATCAACATTCCTAAATTCTCCTTTCGTCAATACTTCCGTCTCGTAAAATAGGGCACCACTTGTGTTTTCGTGACACCAAATCGATAGTCCACTATGGTGGATGTTCCTATGTGTTTGTTCAAAGATTGGTAGATGGATTCTAAGCTATTCGTTGATCTGTATAAGAGACACTTCACGACTCGGATAGGTCTGTAAGGTATGACAGAAACAGACCACCACCACAGGTGGGGTATACAGATTTGATGGCTGGAGAGGAATGCGTGCTATGGCAGAGGGTGAGGCTAAGTTAGCTGAGTAGCACAGTGTGCACGCAGCTCATTCCATCACGGTTGCACAAAGACCCATTCGGACTGAATTTCCTAGGAATATCCCCATGTACCGCCTGTAACCATCTCTATAGCTTTGTATCAACAAATGTGATCTTGTTACGTTATAAATTTATAATGTGCATAATTATAAATATTCAGCACATATTTTATTTTAATTAATATTGTATCATACTAGTGCTAACAGATGACTGGCGACTCACTTTTGTCTAGCAGCTACCTCATTAATATTAGTAATAAGCAGGGAACGGATTTATATGGACTAAAAATATATGAAATATGTAAATATATATGTAGTTATTTTTACCAAAATATGGAATTAAATATGGATTTTTACCAAAATATGGAATTAAATATGGACTTAAAATTATAAAAAAATGACTATGTACGTTAAATATTGGTACATTTTAATCAAACTAAACAAAAAATATAATGGACGTACCTTATCTTCCAATGTAGTTTCAACAAAACACAATTTTTATTGTCTGTTACCATAACAATAGGTTACAAACATTTCTTTCAAGTGCTGAAAAGTGAATCTTCTTCTATTGTCTCTGAGGATAGATTTATACTGACTAAAAGAGCGTTCGACGTCACAAGAAGTAACTGGTACATAATTCAATTTCACAATGTCTGCTGGGGATAAGTCCAAGTTAATCTTCACTGTTGATTCACCACTCATCACAGCAACAACCTTTTGTAGTTCTTCATATCCAGGGTTTTTTGAAAGTACAGTGTCCACCTTAGCTCTTACTGCATCTGCAACTTTACCTCTACCACGATTCAGTTGTTCCACAGTACTATTTATAATTTCAAAACTTTCAGATAGTGAAAGGTGCCTATTTTGGAGACTTTTGAGCGTTTTTATGATGCATGAAAATGTATGCTGAATGTGAGCTAAGTCATTCTTCACACTTATGTCACAGGTAACTATTTTCGCAGTATCAATTGAGACTGCATCTTCAGAGTCCAATGCAAGGAGAACATTGTTAATAGAGTCTATATGTTCGGCATAATATTCAACTGCTTCTAGCCATGTACCCCATCTAGTTAAAATTGGCTTTGGTGGCAATGGAATTTCAGGGTACATTTCTTTCAACACGTTAACTCTACTGGGAGCTTTGAGAAATACTTTTTTCACTGATGAAATCAACAAATCTACTTTAGGGAAATTGTCTCTGACCACTTCTGCCACACGATGAAATGCATGCGCCACACAAGTAAAATGAGTCAATTTAGGATATACAACAGATAATGCTTGTCCAGCTTTGACCATATAAGGGGCAGCATCGCTAATAAAGAATAACACATTATCGTACATAATACCCTTTGGCCACAGGATACCCATAGCTTCGTTGAACAGTTTAACTATAGTTTTGTTATTGCACTTTTCTAGAACATCACAATGTAAAAGAATTCGTTCAGAATATTGTTCACTTAACAAACCGATAACTACATTACCAACAAGTCTACCTTCTTTGTCGGGAGTCTCATCAATGGAAACCCAAATTGAACTATCTTTAATTTCATCTCTTATCTTCTGTATTGTCTCATCGTAGATGGATGGAGCATACGTCTTCCTAAGTGTTGACTCATCCGGGATTGTATGTTGAGTATATTTTTCAAGGAATTCCCTGAAGACCTTATTCTTTAGTTTGTAGAGAGGAATATCAGCAGAGATGAGAGAACGGCACAGGTCGATGTTAAACTCAGATCTTACATTCGATGTTGTTGGTTGTGTTAAAAACAATTGTCTCTGCTTGGAATTTAGTTGTTTGTTGGCCTGATGTTTACTAGTTGTAATGTGTTGTTGCACCAGGAACTTTTGTGTAGATGATACTGCACACTGACACAAATTACAAAATAATATTTTATTGTCAGTAGATAAACCATCTTCTTTAAATTCTGAAATGTAACTTGTTAGTTTTGATTTTAAATTGACTGAATGACGTACTTTTGGCATATTTACCGTCTTTATAGTATGATTTACAAAACTGAACCTATGTGTACTCTGACTGGCATTTAACTGTTGAGCTGCACAACTGAAGTCTGTTAAAAATTTTAAATTAAATTAATACAGTTTTGTAACTTACTTTCCCATTGTTGATAGGACTGCTAATTTTCAAATAACTCTGATGTTAAAGGGATTACTGAACATGTGTTTAAATCTCTATTGTTGAAATGTATTTTTAAAAGTTAATGGAATTTTGTTTTGTTTTATTGTTAAACCTAATATAATATGGACTGTTTTATATGAAATATGGAAAATATATGGAAATTAACGAAAATATGTACTAAACTCTAAAATATGGAAAAATATGGAAAATAAAAGTAGGATTTTTCAACCCTACACATTGTGAAACATAAAGATAATGCAAAATATAAATTATATTAGCTTTATAAGTAAATATGTATTTACATATAAATCCTTTCCCTGGTAATAAGTAAACAATAACAAATAAATAAGTAAATAAATAAAAGTGTATAATTTCATCTGTAAACAATTTTATTATTAATGATATATCAAAATTCTGGATCTCTCAAGGATAAGAATGATCTAGTGCTCAGGGGAGGATTCAGTACATAATAAAATTACTTTGAACAAAACGTATACGGCTTAAAATATATATTGGTTTGCCTGATCTAATTAAAATATGAATGATTTAAGATGTTTTAAATGATATATCAAAATAATTTTAACAAACCTCTGTCCCTACAATTTAGAAGAAATAAGGTACGTGTGTGTTTACATTGATGAAAATTAATTGTAATTTCAGCGATTTTAATTATATATATATTTTAATTTGACAAGATCTATGCTTTTTAACTCTCTTATGGACAAATAAGGGGGAAAATATAATATATAAACTAGTGGCTTGTGCAGCAAATGCTGCAAACTAAGTTCGTTAGACGTTCAAATAAGCATTTTTCAGATTTATTTTCAATGAAGAATACCAGACATTCTGAAAGTTAATTGCTTCCATAATAATGAAAGATACTCTCTCTCGAGCCAATACTGAAGAGAACCACGCATATAAATATCTATACCACACCGCCTTTAAATATATGAAACAGAACCAACCCACTTGATTAATAACTATAAAAATATTTGATTTTTAATAATATTATTATCTTACGTAAGTTTTATAGCTTTCAGTAACATATACTATATATACTATATAGCCGCAACTCAATAAAATATAGAAATCAAAATCTAATTTAAGTTATTCTCTACAT
Source organism: Periplaneta americana (assembly GCF_040183065.1). Classification (NCBI taxonomy): domain Eukaryota; kingdom Metazoa; phylum Arthropoda; class Insecta; order Blattodea; family Blattidae; genus Periplaneta; species Periplaneta americana. The sequence continues at coordinate 4,267,538 of NC_091127.1, read as the reverse complement.
ATACTTATATAACCCCAAAACGTATAATTAATGAAAAATAGTCACATCATGGCATTAACTACAATAATATTTCATTTCTAATGGTAATAATGTCATCAAACCACCCCAAGTTTTGTAGTTTTTAATATCCAATACACAGCTGTACCCAGAAAATTACACACCACAGAATCAAACCTGTAAATTATTAAGTTATTATTAATAACCAATTTAATTTGAGCTCTAAATATGTCAGCATTCTGACAGATCATGGCCTTCGTGTAATATTGTTTACTGTAGTGTGTGTTTTGTTTTATTCTGAAATTCAATTAGCTAGTTCTCAAAACTGACGACAGATGGATTTTGGAAAATAGGAAAATTATGTTGAAAAATTGACATTTCACTGAAAACTACTATTTTTCTGAAAAACTTTGGGTTCCAAGCTTCAAAATGAGGAGTCATTTATTAAAATCCGTTCAGCCGTTTTCTCGTAATTTCCATTACCAGTTCAAATTATATATATATGCGTATAAATTACAAAAAAATGACGTATTAAAAATTAATAGGCTATTCACTAATAACACAGTGCTTACATACATTTTAAAATTTAAAACTGTTTGAGTGAAAGAGATAAGAGCATTTCTTTATTACATTTAGGCCTATAAATTCTACGGCCGATATTACTACTGTGATTGAAAACAATGTTCGTTACCGACTTGAGTTTAAACATGAATATGAAAATGTAAATACGAAATGTTACTACTATTTTAATTCAAGATTTAGACGGGAACAACTTTAAATTTTCCGATCATAATGAAGTCACAGCCGTGTCAATCGATGGAGTGAATGATTTGGTTGTGGTCTATTGGTGAATTGATTAGATCTAAAGGCTAGACGAGGGTCTTGCTTCCTTACGATGAGTCATGAGAAGCTCATTGAAATACACATCGGGTTCACTATTGCACTGGCACTGCACACTTAGAAAGTCACAAAGTAGAAGAGTATAAAAAAAAGATAGCGTGTGCAACTGCTCACAAGCGGAGAAAAGAGTCAATCGACAAGCAAGGCCGACTAATCCAGAAGATGCAGCTTCCCCTACCACAGATGGTCGTAGTTTATCAGCAACATTTTTACAGTCATTCTAATAATTACATGTTAAGTCCTGTTTTATTATCATCATCATCATCATCATCACCACCATCATCCTTCACGAATTAGGCCTCTAGGTTTATGTCCTCTAGGTTTATACTGCATCATAATTTTTGGGATTCTTGAATTTTCCATTCTTCTTACATGATCTAGCCAATTTAATTTGTATCTGTTGATTTTTTCTTCTACTGACTCTACTTCTAATTGTTCTAAAATTTCTTCATTCCTTTTTCGGTCTAAAAGAGTATATCCTGCTGTCCTCCTGAAAAATTTCATTTCCGTTGCTTTGATTCTATTCACGTCTTTTTTCATTAATGTCCAAATCTCGCTTCCGTATAAAAGGGAGGGTAATGCTAGTGTATTATATATTTTTATTCTTGTAGATTTTTGTACTAATTTAGCTTTTAGTGTATTGTTTATTATTTCTAGAATTAGTGTAAATTTGGTAATTTTCTTCTTCACATCTTTTTCGTTTTGATAAGATATTTCACAACCCAGATAATTGAAATTTTGTACTTGTTCCAGGCATTGGTTATTGTGTATTATCTTACTTGTGACTAGGTCTTGTCCTAAAAATGCCATTACTTTTGATTGTTGTGCTGAAATTTCCATCCCAAAATCTTTTAATATTTTATTTAATGTATATAATATTCTTTGTAAATTATCCTCTGAATTGGAAATTATGACTTGAATTATTATTATTATTATTATTATTATTATTATTATTATTATTATTTTATCATTATCATCATCATCATCATCATTATCCTTCACGAATTAGGCCTGTGTAGACCTGTTTCGGCCCCATTTAGCAGTCTTCTAAAAGGTCTTCCTAGTCGACGATGTCCTCTAGGTTTATACTGCATCATAATTTTTGCGATTCTTGAATTTTCCATTCTCATTACATGATCTAGCCGACTTAATTTGTATCTGTTGATTTTTTCTTCTACTGACTTTACTTCTAATTGTTCTAAAATTTCTTCATTCCTTTTTCGCTCTAAAAGAGTATATCCAGCTGTCCTGAAAAATTTCATTTCCGTTGCTTTGATTTTGTCCATGTCTTTTTTCTTTAATGTCCAAATCTCGCTTCCGTATAAAAGGGAGGGTAATGCTAGTGTATTATATATTTTTATTCTTGTAGATTTTTGTACTAATTTAGAACTCTGTCCCTGAACGAGCGGGTTTCAGGCAAAATTTACCAGCCATTTCTCTTCCATGTAATATTTTCTAGGTGCTACAATGGTTTGCATGCGTGGCTGAATGCACGTGAGTTTGCTCCGTTCCTTGCACGTTCTCCATACCATATCACACCACATAGCAGTAGTATTCAATTTTTTTGGTCCACTGTTGTCCTATATCAAAAAGAATTTCATAATGAAACAGTATTTCTCACATTTGTGCGTCTTATCTTCTCTATAAGCATTCTTAGCGTTTGTTGATTGAGAAAGAAATTAATATGACTATATATATGTGAATCTGGAAAGACTTGAAGTCCTGGAGAAACATAAACTGAAATTATGAAGACATTAATCAGAGGCCAATGACGTGTGCCGTGACCCTCGATTGTAAGACTCTAAAAGAGAAAACTCCCAAGGAGCACTAGACCTTACAGAAGTCTGTGGGGCCCCGGGGAGACGTTTCGCCGTTTGTAATAGAGCCTTAGAACATCGGTGTGATCTTTGAGACCTTAAAAAATAATCAGCTAACTTGCCGCAATCAAACCCGCGGAGTGTTTATCAAAGAGCAATTTTCTTATAAAGCAGAAAAACGCCAAGAAGTTAATTAAATCGTTCCAGCTTTTAGAGTAATCAGACACTAATATATATGATTCAACCGTCATAGATGAAACATAGCCTATATCTACTCAGTACAGACACTGAGGAATTTCTCCTTGTCTGATTCTGGAGTGCAAATTTTTGCTAATAAAAGCAACAAAACCAAGCGACGTGGATGTGATGAACAGCTCTGTAACATCTTGCTTGATCAAGAGATACTGGCTTGCATTCGGGGAATATTTCAAGGTTAACGCTATGCACATGGTAAGCCGTCAGTGCCCAGATTAATACTGTCAGATGCCTGTCACAGTTGTGGCGCACTTCATCCAATGAACAAGAAAATGACTGCACTTGTCTTACATTCGTGTTCATTGAGCTCTAGTTTGCATGTTGTTGTTTCAGTGCCGCAGTCTACACGTTATTAGACACGCTTCCAGTCCTGCAAATGTAGAAATGTTTATTTAATTTGAAATTGGAGAATTCTGGAGCAAATTTAAACTGATTTTTAAGTTTGTAGAAGTATTAGTAGGCCTATACGAGTATACCTTGACCAAAACTACTTCCGACTTGACAGTTTACAGAGAAGGGGGAGTAGTGTTGTCATGTTGCCCAGCTTTCACTTGTTTTCAAGTATTTTGTGCCAAAAATAGAATTCTCGGTTCTTGCTAATGGTGACTGTAATTCTTAATTTAAAGTCTCCTTCATTGCAGACTATTCAGAGGCATTGAGATTCTGATGGCATGTACGGTTTGAATTATACGGCGATATTGAAGCCGTTGTAAAAGTATACCGACAAGGAAAACAGAACTGCCTGTACAAAACGTGTCGTCACAGTCTTGATAGATAGTTGCTAACCACTATGATCGCTAATATCGCCTCATTACATACAATGCGAAATAGTACCAGCATAGTCTATTGTTTCTAGCACCCTCACAACTCAAGCTTCGTGACTGTATATACAGGGACATCATTTTATTTTTACTAACATTTTTAATATTAACCTGGCTATACCTTTGGATCAACACCGTTTGCTACTCCCATCCACGACCGGAGTTCGATGATACTGGATTAATATACAATCAAATCACTTTACTAGGTATAGGAGGGAAGAAAAGTAGTTCATCCATTTACGTAAACTAGGAAATATCGCGATTTTGAGTTTGATAATTTTCATTAGGTTTTTGTTTAATCAAAATACAATGCAGTATTAACAAGTGTTTTTACTCACGAACTGAGCTGTCCATGTGGACGTATTCATTATGCAGTGTATATTATACTGTCTAAGCACATTAGCGTACAATATAGACAATGAAGTTAAATTGAAAAATAATCATAATATGGATATTTAAACACATTTTTTTTTTAAATGATGGCCGTTCATTTCGATACAGGCTTCAGTTCTAATGTGCATATTATCGCACTATATACTATTGTACCTAATCCCAATTACCAGTTTCGTCCTTGTAACTAGTAACTCATGTTGAAATAATTCTGTACCTACTCTATAAAAGAGTACCTTACGTACTGTAAATTCAATCTTCACTTCTGCCCGATCCGAAAAGATAAAATTACTCAGACATACTATCTACTGTCCGTCCAAGTGGTTATGTCGTAGGGTCGTAGAAAGGGAGGAAATCACGTGACAGTTAATTACTTAACGAGGCCCTTTTATTTAAGTTGTTTTAAACAGTTGTATAATATTACGTAGACGTCCAATTCTTACAGAAATTAATGTTCTCACAAAAGAGCTAGGAGGACAGCCAGCCACTAGCTGGCGAATAAAAGCAGGTGAGGGAAACCGGGATACGACGTAGGCAAATGCACGACAGTACCTGTGTGAAAATGATTCAATATTGAAAGCTCTTTCGTCACTGGAAAACGCGAACATATTTTTGGAACGTACTGTTTACTGTGACCGTAAGGCTACTATGACTGTATATGCGGTCTTGGATCTGTGTGCAGGACGGTTGAACTTCATTAGTAGAAGGGTTGGGAGTGAAGTACATTAAAAAACTCAGGTACAATAAAAATTGAAGTAAAAATAAAATGATGTCCCTGTACTAGACTGTGGTATCGTATAATCGCTTTATGCAACACAGATCTGAATAATTTCAAGGGAAAAAAAGTTCCGGGGCCGGGTATCGATCCCGGGACCTCTGATTGAACGTACCAGCGCTCTGCCAACTGAGCTACCCGGGAACTCCACCCGACACCGTCTCAATTTTTTCCTTATATCCACATAACTCGCGTGGGCTGACGAAACGCCAGAGACCCACATCGAGTGCACACAAACTCTGTGTGACCTGAAATTGTGGTTTTCTGTTAACGTATACAGTGACGTACAGCATATATTATGCAAATCTAATCTTTCAGGTAAAGCTTCAGGTAAATCTTTCGGGTATCTGAAAGATTAGATTTGCATAATATATGCTGTACGTCACTGTATACGTTAACAGAAAACCACAATTTCAAGTCACACAGAGTTTGTGTGCACTCGATGTGGGTCTCTGGCGTTTCGTCAGCCCACGCGAGTTGTGTGGATATAAAGGGAAAAGTTGAGACGGTGTCGGGTGAGTTCCCGGGTAGCTCAGTTGGCAGAGCGCTGGTACGTGCAACCAGAGGTCCCGGGATCGATACCCGGCTTCGGAACAATTTTTCCCTTGAAATTATTCAAATCTGTTTTACAGGAAGCTTTACCTGAAAGATTAGATTTGCATAACACAGATCTCCCAAGTTCTGTTCGGCCTGAAACCCCTGTTTCTGAGTAAACTACTAGCCAATATGATAATCTATAGCGTTCGGAAGGTTCAGGTTGCAATTCCCGAGTATAATTATCTAACTCTAATCATCATCACCATCATTGTCCACAAATTATACTTTAATTAGGCCTCTTTCGGTCAGCCAGAAGGTATTTTCAAAGGTGTTTTCTGTCTTTCACTTCTCGGTTTGTACTCTGTTATTGTAGACAATGTATTCACGTGTAAGAACTCATCAGCAAATGGTTGGTCCAGTTGAAGATGTAATTACTTTCATCTTGAACCCAGAGCAAGCCAGAATCCCTAACCTATGCAAGAGAATAACGATCACAACAGAAACAAGAATAGTAATGGAAGAACACAAAAAAGCCACAGAGTAACCAACACACGTTCAATCTAATCTTGTTTCTTTTTATACGGCTTTGTAGCAACGCATCCCCGCTGTCGGATCCCTGACCCCGACACCTGACCCTCTCTACTAGACTGTCCGATTCACAGGTGTGTCAGAGTAGTTGCCTGCAGGCTCGGCGGCGTAATGCACTTCACAGACAGTCACGTTGTTGATGCGTCCACCCACTCTTAAAACACTTTCTCAGTATCAATTGTTCGTGGCTTATTTAAACCCGTACTATAACGGAATTAGATACACATATCCTCTGTTTACGATAATACCTGCTAACAGTGATAGTGGTGTGGAATTTACAGTATTAATATTATTAGTCGTCTGCGCATTGAATAACTATTATAATTATAATTATAATGGCTTTCTATAACCTGGCAAAGATAAGGCCGTAAGGCCTTCTCTTACACTCAACCAGGATTAAAACTTGCTTACACAGTTGAACATAATACTGGATCGGAATTAAGTAATTACATACTGATACAATTTAGCTACCGGTACATAATGAGATCAAAAGAGGTTTATTTTAGTTGGTTATTTAACGACGCTGTATCAACTACTAGGTTATTTAGCGTCGATGAGATTAGTGATAGCGAGATGGTATTTGGCGAGATGAGGCCGAGGATTCGCCATAGATTACCTTGGCGGTTGGGAAAACGTCGGAAAAAACCCAACCAGGTAATCAGCCCAAGCAGGAATCGAACCCTCGCCCAAACGCAACTTCAGACCGGCAGGCAAGCGCCTTAACCGACTGAGCCACGCCGGTGGCTTCAAAAGAGGTAGTTACATAAAATTTACCTCTTAAAATAAAAATAAACATAGTGGAATACATATTAATGTTGTTAGAATTAAATACGAATCACATAAAAACAGAAGCCGATAATTCAAGAAAAAAATGTACACAGTAAAAATAAAAATAAACACATTAGTATACATATTAGTATTAGATTACAATTAAGTAGGATTTACATAATTAAACCAGAAACCGACAATTGAATAAAATGTACACAAAAAATAGATTAATAATAAAAAATAACACAGTGGGATACATATTGGCGTTAAGTGATAAATAAACACGATTTACATGATTACACAATAAAAATAAGAAAAAAAAATGAAATAAAAATAAATACAGTGGAACACATTCCATTAAATATTTGCAACGCGTTAGGTCTGGCAACTCATCATAAGATATTTTTCTAATTTACATTTAAAGGAAATTAAAGTTCGGCAGCCCTTGACTTCAGGCGGCAGAGAATTCCAGTGACGAGAAGTAGCAACAGTGAAAGATGAAGAATAAAGAGATGATGTGTGGAGTGGTATTTATAGCGTGTTATCATATTGTGACCGAGTATTTAAGTTATGATACCGAGAAAGACTGTGGAATCGGACAGATAAGTAAGAGGGAGTAGAGGTGTGCAAAATTCGGTATAAGAGAGAATAACGGTCTCTTCCTTCTCTTTCTTCATTTTTTGTTATCTTCCGCTTTGTAGTTCTCATTTATTTCTTCTTTCCTTGCCCCTTTATTCTCTTTCTTACGTTTCTTCCATTATTATTTTCTATTTTCATCTCTCCACCCTTCCTCATACTTCGTTTTTTTTGTTTTTCTTTTCCCCCATTTCCTTTACCCCCAATTTTCTTTTCTCCTTCATTATTTTATTTCTTTTTGATTATTGCTTCCATTTCTTTTCTGTTTTAATTCTGTTCCCTATTCCTCTCTTATTCTCTTTCAATATATTCTTCTCTCTCTATTAGTTTATTTATTTCTATATTTTTATTTGCCTCCATTCCTTTAACTTTATTTACCTTTCCTTTATATTTTTATTGGGTTATTTTACGACGCTGTATCAACATCTAGGTTATTTAGCGTCTGAATGAAATGAAGGTGATAATACCGGTGAAATGAGTCCGGGGTTCAGCACCGAAAGTTATCCAGCATTTGCTCGTATTGGGTTGAGGGGAAAACCCCGGAAAAAACCTCAACCAGGTAACATGCCCCGACCGGGATTCGAACCCGGGGCACCTGGTTTCGCGGCCAGACGCGCTGACCGTCCTTTATATTGTTTAGTGGAAAGATTATGAAAGAAATAAGGATAAAATACTAAAATCCTCAGATACAGAGTGTTATAAAAGTACTATTACAAATTTAGAATGTGATTTCTCACCATACACAATAAGCAGCTATCGCCCGTGCCGTATGATACGGCAGATCTGTAGATATAACGTCATATTATCGTGTAGTTTGTGTTAAACTTCATGTAATGTTTTTACTTTCTGTTTGCAAGTTGATGACAGTAAATTAACCCGTATGTACTCAATTTTTTATATCCTTGTGCGAAATCGCTAGATGTCTGATGTGGGCGACCTGCGAAGACATATTGAAAAGGCGTGTAACACACTTTGTCCTGAACCATAGCGCCTAGGAATTTTCTCATGAAATTTCGGCCAGTGTATGAGACCGGTGCCCACCCAATATCATGTTGATTTGAGGAGCTACGATACGTAGTGAAATCCGGTTACGAAAACCAACTATAACGGCTGGTGCGAAGCATGCGATATGTCGGTCCTGGTTGGATGATCGTTCACCTCTGCTTAGGCTCATGAACGTAAAGCCAGTCGGTTGGTAGGCCTGGTCCTTCATGGACTGTCGCGTCACGGATACGGATATAATACATTTTATAGGGCGTCGAAAATGTTTGCCCTTGTCCGAGTATCCCTGAAGGGCTTACCCAGGCGTGTATGAGCATTGGTAAGATTAATTTTGAACACCTGGTGTGGTGAAAACAAGTGGTGGTAACTGTGTAACCCGTCGTTGTAAAAGATCGGTATATAGGAACTTTGTTATGCATTTCTCTCTCATGAATCATGTACTCAAGTTTGTAATAGTATTTTCTAACACCCTGTATGCTTAGAAGTCTCAGAAAATCATCACCAATCTCACAAGTACAGAAAGTCTCGATATTTCTGCTGTCACTTGAATGATAAAGGAATACTTTTTACTCTCCATTAACAGCCATGAAGAGTGCAGAAGATCTTGACTTCGAATAGTCCATCCTAACAAACGAGTTCGCTGCCACTCGATTCAGACGTTGTTTACAAATAAAGTAAGTGGTTTCTTCTGGAAGAGACCCAGCTGTGGCACTTCTTATCAAAGGGATCAAGGTTCTATTCTAGGCAGATGTAAGATTATCAATAACAAAACATCCTCGTGGCAGTCGTTCTGCGAATACTTATACAGGGACATCATTTTATTTTTACTAACATTTCTAATATTAACGTGCCTATACCTTTGGATTAGACATTTAGAACTGGAAACGACGTTTGCTACCCTCTTCCACGACTGGAGTTCGATGATACTGGCGTAAAATACAAACAAATCACTTTACTAGCTATAAGAGGGAAGAAAATTAGTTCATCCATTTACGTAAACTAGGAAATATCTGGATTTTCAGTTTGATAATTTTTATTAGGTTTTTGTTTAATTAAAATACAGTACTGTATTAACAAGAAGTGTTTTTACTCACGAACTGAGCTATCCATTCGGGCGTATTCATTATGCTGTGTATATTATTCTATCTACAGCACATTAGCGTACAGTTAAATTGAAAATAATCATAATATGCATATTTATACACATTTTTTTAAATGGTGGCCGTTTCAGTTCTTTTGTGCATATTATCGCACTATAGACTATTGTACCTAATTCCAATTATCAGTTTATCCTTCGTACTAGTAACTCATGTTGAAATAATTCTATACCTACTCTATAACAGAGTACCTTACGTACTGTAAATTTAATCTTCACTTCTGCCCGATCCGAAAAGATAAAATTACTCAGACATGCTATCTACTGTTCGTCCAAGTGGTTTTGTCGCAGGGTCGTAGAAAGGGGGGAAATTACGTAACAGCTAACTACTTAACGAGGCCCTTTTATTCAAGTTATTTTAAACAGTTGTATAATATTACGTATAGACTACGTCCAATTCTTAACAGAAATTAAAATTTTCAGAAAAGAGCTAAGACAGCCCAGCCACTAGTCTTTACAGAGGGGCAAACAGAAGCGAGTGGGGGGGGGAAACCGGGATGCAACGTAGGCAAACGGATGACAGTACCTGTGCGAAAATATGATTCAATATTGAAAGCTCTTTCGCCACTGGAAAACGCAAACATATTTCTGAAACGTACTATACTCACTAACCCAGTACTGCTTACTATGACCGCATACCCAGCCTTGGTTCTGTGTGGAGAACGGTTGGAAGTTTACTAGTAGACGGGATGGAAGTGAAATACATTCAAAAATTCAGGTAAAATAAAAATTGAAGTAAAAATAAAATGGTGTCCCTGTACATCATGCGCCGGCGCTGTCCCCTTTCCTCAGTTTCCCCATTATCGTCCAAGTTTTAAAGGCACGCTAAGCTGGGAGTTCCGTCGGTAGGACGTCCGGCAAAGACTGGGCCCTGCTAACAGAATGCTGGTTGAGTCTGTACCGCCTCGGCAATGTGTGGGTTGGCAGCAGCTTGCAGCAGGAAAATCCAGTTTGGTTCCTGTGTCTCTGTCCTCCCTTCCTCCCGAGCCATTAGAACTACAAAGAATGCTCTTACGGGGCTTTAAAAATACACCTCTCTACGCCCCGATTTTGTTGTGCGTCAAAATTGATACGATTTTCCAGTACAAAGGTCATTACTGTAATCAGCTAAGCATTGTAACATTCAGTGGCGGTGCGTCAATAAGAGCACAAGAGCACGTGAACACCTTGTTTCCATTAATGCACGACTAGTTTTATTATTTGATACCATATTGACGTAGTGGGGATGTATAATATCAGAATCGAGTATTTTAAACTTCCCGCATCTTACATAAACTTCTTATGTAAACTTGGCAACATGCGTTCACGTACAAGCCGTGCTCTTTTCAAGTTGGTTACAGGAATTTCACGCATGCGCGGGAGAAAATTGTCTTTACCTGGCCGCTTATGACTCGTCAAGAGCACAAAGCTTTAAGTGAACATGATGAGTATCTATCCTACAGATGTCAGGTGCATCGATGCCTATCGTTCACGTGCTATATCTCGAGGAGGAAATTTAATAGCTTCTAGATGTCAGCATCTGACTGTAGGAACGTTTACTTACGTGTACAGTGCTGCTACGAGAGTGTAGTTTGTGAATTACTATACTTCAGTATCGGCATATGGCATAGTTTGGCTTTCAAACACGTGCTGGCTGACTGTGGCGGTGGTATGAATTTAAGTATCTGTATGGCAGTGTTTAATATTTAAGAATAATATTTACTGGCATGTATTTATAGTAATCTATGCGAGTGGGATTACAGTACTGGTATAGGCTATAGTGTATCAGTGTGTTGTGAATCAAAATATATTACTGAACACACGCGTTTGTAAATAACGGGACTGTGGTATGTATTCATTTTTAACAAACGTAAACAATGAACTCTGTTCAAGTAATTCTGAACAGTAAATAACTGGGTAAACTGGCTTACCAAGAAAAATTGGAAATAAAAAGACTGAGTTTCATTATTATTATTATTATTATTATTATTATTATTATTATTATTATTATTATTATTATTATTATTATTATTATTATTATTATATGTTGTTTTGAATTTATATACGGTTTTTTTTTCGATAGTGAAACATTGGAATCCTGACATTTCATATTAGACTAAACGTACGATTTCAAATTTTCTTCGATTTTGGAATCACAAAATTGTGAACACACATAATATTTTATCACGAGCCGCCACTGGTAACATTCAATACTAGAGATCAGGGCTGTAGTCCCAAACTTTACAGTGCCGGAGCTCTTTACGTTTTTTTAACTTTTGGGGAAGGGAAAGGTTTGGATGCAAAAAAAAAAGACAAAGAAAGAAATGTCATAGAGTAAGACTGTAAGGAGAATACAAGGCAAAACTAATCAATATCTACTCCAGTTAGCTTCTGAAGCTCAAGTAAACCGAAATGGTCACTGTAAGGGTGATCATTCTGCGCAATATAATAAGCTGATCTAAATTCCGCTTTCGTTGCTTCACGGTGGGCTGCACTCGTTTATTCGCCAACATTTTCAATTGATTGCTTTTCAGACATACGAATAATTTTTTGTGCTATAGTATGAGCACTGGATTTCTTATGCTCAATGATTTTTTTCGTAGTGACTTAAGCTGATCTGATCTGTGCGATCCGTAGTAATTTACTGAATATGAGCGCCATTCATTAGATACAGAAATACAGTCTTTTTTTAAATGCACCTAATGTAGTTACTTCATGACACACTTTACAGCCTAGCTTACATTGCTTACACTCAATCAACGTATAAGCTTCTTTTTTTCTTGACCACACATTTTTTTTACTCCATACATTCGGCCTCTCACTTTGCAAGCCGACTGTTTGGCTTTCACTATTTTCAACATTATGACGTTGAATATTCTCCGCAGTCATACTGGAACTGTATCTTCTGTAACAGTATCTCTGGTTGAATTACTAGGTTCATCAAATAGAAGAGATAGGTTTGAGATATCGACATCAGGAGAGGAAGCTTTTGTAACTCCAGTAACAGCAATGACACGAGAAAAGAAAGAAGTTAATGTTTTTTGTCTATGTTTATTTTGTTCCATATTTACTGAAGGACAATAGATAAAAATAAAAGTTTCAAGCAGTCTTTTAGTCACGTTATAGGCAGTAAATTAACTGTTTAAAATTCACTCCATAAAATTACTGGGAAAGAAACACAACACATTTCGGTAAGTAACACCAGAGACAATCTCCTGTATCATACAAAGACGCGAAAACTAACGAAATACGATACGAAACGAAAGTGAATTAGGAATGTGATCATTTCGCGCAGACGCAATATAGTTTAGTTTGGTGGTTGTCCTGTCATTTATAGTGGTCTCGCGACCCTCTACTTCCGAACTTGTTCCGATTTTCTAAGGAAGCACAGAAAATATAATCACTCAATATTCTGACATTAACTAAGATATCGTTAGCTGGGAAAGTATTGTGATGTCAAAACAGATTTTAAAGTTCCAAATCAGTGCCGGAGCTCCGCTCCGTCTTCGAACACAGTGCCGGAGCGTCGCTCCGCTCCACCTCCACTATAGTGAGGGTCACATAAGAACAGTTCCTAAACAGCAAATATTGCCGTCTTGTCAGTGTTGCCAACTGTTACCAGATATCACATGATCCTAAGTACTAAATAACTTATTTACTTTCCGTACTTTATGTTGGAAGGTTATTCTAAATAATTCAATAATTTGCACTATATTTTCTTAGGCAAACTATACGGGAAAGGGATCAACACGTCAAGTATTTTGTCTGTCAATAAGAAATTCATTGGTCTGACTAAACAATTGACACAGGAGACCTAACCTAAAAATGTATTTTGTTTGACCACATGAAATTATTAGTACTAACTCCGAAAACGTACCTGACTATAGTCTTGAATTATAACCACAACGCAACACATAAAATAACTATTATGTATTAATATTAATACTGATATTAATTAATTATTAGTATGTTCAAATTTCACTAGCTTTCAGTAACCAGCTCAGAAATCTAGTACAATTTTATTTTCATGCAACTCCAGTACCGACAAATATTGTCGATATTTGTCTCAGCTGCCAACATACCAGTTACAAAATCACTACAATTTGTAGTATTTGTCAGTATCGAAATTCGAAAGGAAGTTGGCAAAAGAAAATTCAACCTGAAAACTAGAAAATCACCACAATCCACTAGCATTATGTAGTAATGGGGGAAAAATGGTTAGGTTTCACCCTTGGGTATGAAGTAAGCTGACCCGGACTATACATCCCTGCTAGAGATTATGTCAACCCTGACATAAGTTGCATTCGCAACTGAATAGTCTCTGCATTGTAAAAGTTTTCTTTCTCCACATAGAAAAGGATAATAAACGCTCACTTCTTTTATTTCAATAAGTAAACACCATGGCAACAGAGAGAGACTTCAAGAGTCAATCAGACAAACAGTATAGAAGCGTAGTACAATCTTTCTTATAGCTACATACCTCTGTGTGTAATTCGCCTCATGTTCAACAATTCGTCGTGCCGTTTCCGGGTTCCTATTTAGCCTTCAGCTCCTCGTGTATAGTTCGATTCGGTCCGCTCTTCCACGTCTCTCTCACTCACACATATTTGCGCAGCGCGCCTTCCTTTTACTGCAAAACATTTGGGCCATCAAAGAAGATGGCAGGTTTAACAGTTACCTTGTAGAGTTGATAAAGATAGCATCAGTTGCTTGTCAGTCCGAAAGTGGCAGTTATCCAAGTAAATGTCGTTATAAGTAATTCCTTTACTTTTCTGCAAGTTCTGTGGACATGGATTCTATTCCCAGCAGTGAAAATGAAGGTTACGCTCCAAAGAAAATGGGTTGGTTCCACTTAGCGTCTATTTTTCCATCGTAGATGAAGATATTGCTGATCACATGATCAAGAAATTTCACTTCATGTTATGTTATAATATTAGCTCTAACTCTCATAGGCTTTAGGCCATGTGACACAGTCCTTTATGTATGTATGTATGTATGTATATATTTATTCACACTGCAATGGGTATATACCCGGTGGCAGTGGTAACTAATTACACTCAATAATGACAATAAACTTATTAATTAAAAATACAATTAATAATAATAGTAATAATTAATACTAGCAATAATTAATAATAATAATAATAATAATAATAATAATAATAATAATAATAATAATAATAATAGGGGACATCCTAAATTAAATGAAGCACGATCACTTAAAATAACAATTAAAGTAAATCTAATTTGTATCTTAAACCTAAGTTCGAACTAAAACCCACGAGTATGATATGTTCATATCTGCACAAGTACCTTTCAACACTACACTCATTATTTCGCTGTCAACTCACTCACTGCACTGGAACTACGACACATTTCACTGATTCTATCCTGATTTCTCTAACACTTCAAAAACATTTCACTGTTCATTCTGAAGAAGAGTAGTATCTTCATAACTTTTTATTTCCCTGTATACCATACAATCATCCGCGAATAAGCGAACCCTAGACAAGATATTAACTGGCAGATCATTTATGGATCTTTCTTAATCACAAGTCGCTTCTTGTTTTGTTGTTCTTCCATCTTCATTTTTCAGTTCGTTCATTCGTTTTGATTTTTCTCGTCTTCTCTAGCTATTTCTTTTCCATCTCCTTTCTCTTTTCTTCTTGATCTTATATTCCTACTTCTTCGCCATCCTTTTCCCCCATCTTCCACGTGTTCTCCTCTTCTGCAAGACTCCCTCTGCCCACGTTTTGCCGACGCGATGACTCACAGATACGCAAGTACAGCAGATAAAAGCCTCACAGGTGGTGATGCCATACCTCGTACCACGCATGTCACCGGGCCAGGATTCTGCGGGGGCAGCTCGTTATGCAACGCGCATCACCTTGAGAAGGCGCTGGATGCGTTGCCATGGTGAGCGACTCCAGCTTCCCCTGGTGCGATGGGCTGGACGCCAGAATCGCTCAGCAGAGACTTGAATGCGCGGACTGTGTAGTTCCATCGCTTGGATTGTCTGTAGCTTGGCAGCCATGTCTGCCTCTCGACCAAAGATCTCTCGAGTGTCGTCGGAAACTAAATATGTCAACATTACGTTAGTTTGGTGTGTACAATAATTCATTCATATCCTTTCAAACTCTGTAATTTTCGTTTCAAGGAACTCTTTTTCAATTTTAGACAATATGAGGAAAATAAATACTTTGAGTCCGAATATAGTTTCGTTTGTCTAATTTGACACTATTCATATAAAAAAAATCTTCGCTGTATCTGGGATAGCACCGGCACGTAGAATATGTTACCCAGTTTTGGGAATTAAACTACATTTGTGTTTGGTTGAAAGTTTTATTTTTGTTTCGGTTTACAAATGAAGATTGTGGGTATATGGTAAAAGAAGTAATTAATTTAGGGCATGCATTATACAGAGTGCCCCAAAATTCCAGTCTCATACACAGAACATAGTTGAGACAGGGAGATCAAAAACCCACTAATTCCAATTTTTGACAAAATTGAGTTATGGGTTGGATGATGCTTTTTAGTTTGTCCCGCATGCGTGGAAGGCAAGAATACACTGATATCGACATTCATCTGCATTCTGGGGATTGCTTTAAAGCTCGTGGAAGTCAGAACTCCACTTACTCCATGGAATAAGAGAGTTTTTGTATTCCAAACTTAATTACCCGGTAAGTGACTATAAAAGCTATATTTTTTTCAAATTTGTACCATAGGTGTACACTAATACTGTATAATTAAAGAACTCAGAAAACTTTGTCTTGTAGCTCTCATGGTTCACAAGTTATGGGCAAGTTTATATTTGGGGGTGGGGGGCGAGTAACTCAAAATGTCCTTTGCGTAACATTTTTTTTTCGTTCTCATAATTTGTGAATAGGTTCACCACATATATATTTATTTAAATAGTCTTGGGTTTCCAAGTAGATTAGATAAACCTCTAGAATTTTTAAATATTGTATAATTTTTGTCTTAAAAATAAAAAATATATATATATTAAGAAACTGAACAAAATATATATTGAAATTGTATTCACTATTAAACCAGAGCAATTTTTATTCACTACATCGGCCGGGTAGCTCAGTTGGTAGAGCAGCTGGCTACGGACTGGAAGGTCCGGGGTTCGATCCCAGGTGGTGACAGGATTTTTTCTCGTTGCCAACTTTCAGAACGGCCCCGAGGTTCACTCAGCCTCCTATAAAATTGAGTACCGGGTCTTTCCCGGGGGTAAAAGGCGGTCAGAGCGTGGTGCCGACCACACCACCTCATTCTAGTGCCGAGGTCATGGAAAGCATGGGGCTCTACCTCCATGCCCCCCAAGTGCCTTCATGGCATGTTACGGGGATACCTTTACTTTTTACTTTTACATATCTGTGAACTTATATACCAAGTTCGAACTATTTATCGCAAAATATGCGTCGCAAGGCGCATTTTATAGGAACAAAAATGCTGAAAACTCGAAGTGTGAGAAAACAGTGCAGAACTGAGCGTGTCGCAGCTGGAATTTAAAGCACCACGTGACTTTTAAAATTGGCGTATGGACTTCAAAAATGGCGCTACCGTACTGGTGATGCTATTTTTTAATGTAATATTTTGTAGTGTCAAAAAACAAAATTATGATTTTTGGGAGAATTTCTTCAAAATTCATCTATCTATCTATCTATCTATCTATCTATCTATCTATCTATCTATCTATCTATCTATCTATCTATCTATCTATCTATCTATCTATCTATCTATCTATCTATCTATCTATCTATCTATCTATCTATCTATCTATCTATCTATCTATCTATCTATCTATCTGTCTATCTGTCTGTCTGTCTGTCTGTCTGTCTGTATCTGTCTGTCTGTCTGTCTATCTATCTATCTATCTATCTATCTATCTATCTATCTATCTATCTATCTATCTATCTATCTATCTATCTATCTATCTGTCTATCTGTCTATCTGTCTATCTGTCTATCTGTCCATCTGTCCATCTGTCCATCTGTCCATCTGTCCATCTGTCCATCTGTCCATCTGTCCATCTGTCCATCTGTCCATCTGTCCATCTGTCCATCTGTCCATCTGTCCATCTGTCCATCAGTCCATCTGTCCATCTGTCCATCTGTCCATCTGTCCATCTGTCCATCTGTCCATCTGTCCATCTGTCCATCTATCCATCTATCCATCTATCCATCTATCCATCTATCCATCTATCTATCTATCTATCTATCTATCTATCTATCTATCTATCTATCTATCTATCTATCTATCTATCTATCTATCTATCTATCTATCTATCTATCTATCTATCTATCTATCTATCTATCTATCTATCTATCTATCTATCTATCTATCTATCTATCTATCTATCTATCTATCTATCTATCTATCTATCTATCTATCTATCTATCTATCTATCTATCTATCTATCTATCTATCTATCTATCTATCTATCTATCTATCTATCTATCTATCTATCTATCTATCTATCTATCTATCTATCTATCTATCTATCTATCTATCTATCTATCTATCTATCTATCTATCTATCTATCTATCTATCTATCTATCTATCTATCTATCTATCTATCTATCTATCTATCTATCTATCTATCTATCTATCTATCTATCTATCTATCTATCTATCCATCTATCTAATCCTATCTTATCCTATCTATCCTATCTATGTATCTATCTATCTATCTATCTATCTATCTATCTATCTATCTATCTATCTATCTATCTATCTATCTATCTATCTATCTATCTATCTATCTCTAGCTCTCTATAGCTCTCTAGCTCTCTATATCTATCTATCTCTCTATCTCTCTCTACCCTTAAGTTAGCTTCTGATGTCCCAGTTTCACTCGAAAAAAAAAAACTGGCAACACTGTCATAGACACACTAATCAAAATTCTTTAACTTCAGCCTAAAAAAGGACTATTCCATATTCGACCTTCTCGCATCTTCTGGACTTCGTGTACTGTAAAATCATCTAAAGAAATTCTGAATAACTCGAGATGAAGCACCAGCTTTGAGATATTTAAATCTCGCATTGAGGGCCTCCAGCTTGAATATAACGGACTTAAATAAGAAGGATACTGCCTGCAGAGAGATCTGCAAGTCATGGATAATGCTGATGTCATGAGAAGGCTATGTGGGAAGGAAGAGGAAACTTCCTCACATCCTACTCCTTGCCTTGATGGATGGAGTCAGGTGTAAGCACTTCTGGTTCCCAGCAATATGCAGGGGGTTAAGTTATATCGCTTAACTTAAGTAAGACCGTACTTGTCTTTTCTCTTGCCTGTTTTAACTCTTGTACATTGGACGCAAATTTGGTCGAATTAATAGATTTTATTGCTTTATAACTAAGGCTAGGATTCTTAGGTAAATCAATATTTTATTTTCACTGTAATAGAAACTCGTAATTGTGTTTCAAGTTTCGGACAAGGTCACCTGAGCATATATTTTAAATTTTATTTCACAAAAAACACATATTTTCCATTTTTATGTAAATACATATTATTTTCTACGATTATGGAAAGCACGGGAATTTTACTTAAAGCAAGTAAAGAGATAGGTTTGGAAGTAAATCCCGAAAAGATAAGTAGGCCTATATGATTATTTCTCGTGACGAGAATATTGTACGAAATGGAAATATAAAAATTGGAAATATATCTTTCGAAGAGGTGGAAAAATTCAAATACCTGGGAGCAACAGTAACAAATATAAATGATACTCGAGAGGAAATTAAACACGGAATAAATATGGGAAATGCCTGTTATTATTCGGTTGAGAAGCTTTTGTCATCCAGTCTGCTATAAAAAAATCTGAAAGTTAGAATTTATAAAACAGTTATATTACCGATTGTTCTTTATTCTTGTGAAACTTGGACTCTCACTTTGAGGGAGGAACATAGGTTAAGGGTGTTTGAGAATAAGGTGCTTAGGAAAACATTTGGGCCTAAAAGGGATGAAGTTACAGGAGAATGGAGAAAGTTACACAACACAGAACTGCACGCATTGTATTCTTCACCTAACATAATTAGGAACATTAAATCCAGACGTTTGAGATGGGCAGGGCATGTAGCACGTATGGGCGAATCCAGAAATGCATATAGAGTGTTAGTTGGGAGGCTGGAGGGAAAAATACCTTTGAGGAGGCCGAGACGTAGATGGGAAGATAATATTAAAGTGGATTTGAGGGAGGTGGGATATGATGATAGAGAATGGATTACTCTTGCTCAGGATAGGGACCAATGGCGGGCTTATGTGAGGACGGCAATGAACCTCCGGGTTCCATAAAAGCCAGTAAGTAAGTAGTTCCAAGAAAGCCAGTAAGTAAGTAAGTATAATAATTATTGTGCTGTGTATACTTCTCCTTGGAGATTTATCCTTCGAAGAGGTGGAAAAATTCAAATATCTTGGAGGAACAGTAACAAATATAAATGACACTCGGGAGGAAATTAAACGCAGAATAAATATGGGAAATG
Source organism: Periplaneta americana (assembly GCF_040183065.1). Lineage (NCBI taxonomy): Eukaryota > Metazoa > Arthropoda > Insecta > Blattodea > Blattidae > Periplaneta > Periplaneta americana. The sequence goes on along the minus strand of NC_091127.1, from coordinate 4,247,431 downwards.
CGTGTTATTATTCGGTTGAGAAGCTCTTATCATCCAGTCTGCTGTCCAAAAATCTGAAAGTTAGAATTTATAAAACAGTTATATTACCGGTTCTTCTGTATGGTTGTGAAACTTGGACTCTCACTCTGAGAGAGGAATATAGGTTCAGGGTGTTTGAGAATAAGGTGCTAAGGAAAATATTTGCGGCTAAGCGGGATGAAGTTACAGGAGAATGGAGAAAGTTACACAACACAGAACTGCACGCATTGTATTCTTCACCTGACATAATTAGGAACATTAAATCCAGACGTTTGAGATGGACAGGGCATGTAGCACGTATGGGCGAATCCAGAAATGCATATAGAGTGTTAGTTGGGAGACCGGAGGGAAAAAGACCTTTGAGGAGGCCGAGACGTAGATGGGAGGATAATATTAAAATGGATTTGAGGGAGGTGGGATATGATGATAGAGACTGGATTAATCCTGTACGGGATAGGGACCGCTGGCGGGCTTATGTGAGGGCGGCAATGAACCTTCGGGTTCCTTAAAAGCCATTTGTAAGTAAGTAAGTATACTTCTCCATGACCATTAGGTTTGAAAAATTTACGCAGAGTCGGACAATAGATGGACGGCAACCAAAACCTATTTTATCGATATTACCGGTGCTAAGAAATTTTAATTCTTTGAAAATCTGAAACAATCCATGTAGACTACTTCGAATAATGAGAAGTACAAAATAGACGTGTGCGCATAAAGTTTAATACTTGCTAATGTGGTAAAATATTACCTGAACGACAATGTGACCGTTTCTGTTGAACAATCATTATAAAGAAGTTGAAAACAAATGTCAGGGGCGAAGTATTCACTCGTGCTTTCGTTTGCAGTTGCTTAGGGAATTCGCATTATGCGGTGGTCTGTGCATTCCGCGACGAGATTATTCACTGTGGCGGAGGAGATGACACGCAACACGCGTGGTCCGTGCTCCACGCACACGCAGATAACGCCAAGGACGACATTGCTACTTGTTGACGAATACAGCCTCTTGGAACGCAAGACGTGGCCCCAGCTTTACTGCTTCAGATCATTCCATTCTCTGTGCATATTCGCTGAGATGGCTTCAGTACAGCGAAAAAGTCAGATTTGGAAAGTAGAGATGTAGGTCTCGTGTCGTAGATCTATGACGAATAAAATAACTGCAACATAATTAACTCAAGAGCAGAGCCACCTTGGTAGTTCAGTTGGCAGAGAGCTGACTTAAAATGGCTTCAGGTCAGGGTTCAGATCCCGGTGATGACGGAGTCGTGTTTCTAGTAAACAAACCTAAGGTTCCTGAGGGTTTTTCTCGGGGTTCTCTCATTTCCCTCCATTACTTCACAGTCACTCTCCATTTCAATAGTATCTTCCCAAAACGGTGCGGCGTGATGTAGTATTGTGGCTGCCGTACAGATGGCACCACTCTAAAGAGGCACAATACGCCCTTGGGGTACTCTACTGGGACTTCATCGAACCTTGAGCCTACAAGACTGGATAAACAGATGGCACCACACAGGTGGATCGCGGTATTTACAGAGAAAGCGACTGTTTGGCCTTTACAATCATTAAATATATTTTGTCCTCATATCACGAAATAGATACTCGCTCACATCATATCACAGAACACCCTCCTACTGTTCATCTTTCACCGTCTCTGCAGCTCATCTCTGGAACGCTGTACCACAACATGTTAGAGACTGTCGGACATTATCTAGTTTCAAAAATAAACTAAAATTGCACTTTTCCAATTCAGATTCCTTTCAATTATAAACCCTTTTCTTTGCGACAGTTTTGTAAATAATATATATATATATCTTTTTCTTCTTCTTCCTTTTCCTTCACCAATACTGAACTCTCTTGACCACCAGATCAATTTATTATCATAGCATTTTTGCGGTTTTTATTTAAATTTATTTTTTATTTTATTACATTAATTTTGTTATATTCTTCCTTACGTTTTCCCTGTTAACTGTTTGTACTAATTGAGTTGCTTATGGTATATTTCCAGTCTTTAAAAATCTGTAACTTACCCTAGTACAAACCCTAGTAATGCCGCACTTCGATTATTGTGACGTTTTGTTAAGTGACCTAAGTTCTGAACTGTCAGTCAAGTTACAGCGAGCTCAGAATATGTGCTTCAGATACGTGTGCAACATCCGACGATATGATCACATATCACCGTCCTTCGCAAGTCTTTCGTGGCTCCGACTTAAAGAACGCAGAACTTTACACTCTTTGTCTTTACTCTTTCGAATTCTGCACACTTCAACACCAAATTACCTTTCGTCTCGTTTCTCTTATCTATACTCTAACCGCGACGTAAATACCAGATCACTTATCTGTGGCGCGTTAAGTATACCTCTTCATAGAACATCTCGTTATTCATCATCTTTTACAGTATCCACCTCGCGTCAATGGAATTCCTTGTCACAAAGTATTAGGGGCTGCAAGACAACAAACACCTTTAAGAACAGCTTAAAAGATAACCTTATTAGCATTTCACTCCAATCATACTGATTTAAAATATCACTGACTACCTTGTTACTTCTTCCCTTAGACATGCATCCTGATAGTGCTGTATTTTCAAAATTGTCTCATAATGATCTATTTCTATTATCTAATATTATTTGAAATATATTAATATTCTATGAATTTAGGTTAATTCTGCTACACAGTTTATTTCATTGTTTAATTAATAGTTCATAGAATTTTGTTGTTTAATTCGTAAATAACTTCTATCTAAATCAAATTGTTGAATTCTTTGTAAGTTCATACATATGTATATATACTTTTTGCTGGTTGAGTGGAATAGAAGGCCTTACGGCCTTAATCTGCCAGCTGAAATAAATTATTATTATTACTATTATTATTATTATTATTATTATTATTATTATTATTATTATTATTATTATTATTATTGTAGTGTTTGTAGTAAACCAGGGCTGGGCATCGGGAGCAGAACCAGACTCTAAACGGGGACGCTTAATATTCATCCGTCACTGAATCAACGCTGTGCGGTGTTCGGCGGGGAAGAAAGGGGGTGAAAAGAAATCATATGGCTCCCCGTGAGAGAGTAGAATCCCCTCTTGCTGCCCGGCTCTATAGTAAACAAACCTAAGGTTCCTGAGGATTTTTCTCGGGATTAACCCATTTCCCTCCAATATTTCATAGTCACTCTCCATTTCAGTAGTATCTTACCAAAATGGTGCGGCGTGATATAGTATTGTGGCTACCGTACAGATGGCACCACTCTGAGAAGGCAAATGTAGGGCTCTGAGTTCTGCATTCTCGACTAGCCTACGCCTGTGTTCATTACTCAACGGAGTGGGCCATGAAAATTATAGCTCTCCTTGGCAACGGTTTGTTGTTATTGGATTTGTATCTTTCATACTAGAAATAAAACTGTTCCTGAGTTTGGCTTACTTATTATATTGTATTCACACTACACAAAATACGCTCTCGGAGTACTCTACTGGGACTTAATCGAACCTTGAGCTAACAAGGCTGGATAAACAGATGGCACCACACAGGTGGAGTGGATCGCGGTATTTACAGAGAAAGCGACTGTTTGGCCTTTACAATAATTCAATATATTTGGCCTCATATCACGAAATAGATACTCGCTCACATCATATCACACTCTCCATTCTTAAACACAGAACACCCTCATACTCTTCATCTTTCACCGTCTCTGCAACTGATTTCTGGAACTCTCTACCACAGAATGTCAGAGACTGTCGGACATTATCTAGTTTCAAAAATAAACTAAAATTGCAATTTTCCAATTCAGATTCCCTTTAATTATAAGCCCTTTTCTGTGCGACAGTGTTGTAAATAATATACAGGGTGATTCACGAGGATTTACCGTCACTTACGGAACTTATTTCCAAAAACATTCTGAGCAAAAAAAGTCATATAAACATTCGTCTAATCTCAATATTTTAGAACGACACTAATTTGAACTTGTTTGTAAAATGCCATTATTTTTTAGTTTTAAGGGTAAAATAATATTACAGATAAAGAATCAACTATTCACGAGTATCATTTCTTTAATTAGTCAGTATCCCGACGCTAAAAACGTGTTGTGAATTCCATAGTTAATTCGTAGAAATATTTTTTTCGGATTTATAACTACAAAATTACATTTTCTTATGCATTTATCACAACAATTGTTACAAATCACGCCACTCTTGTAAATTCTTGAAGACTGTACATTAAAATGCATAATTAAACTGCAAAGAATTAAGTTCCTGAAGTCGTATGATTTGTAACAATTTTTTGTGATAAGTGTATGATTTAATTTTAAGTTAAAAATTGAAAAACAAAATTTGTACAAAGCAATTAAAAACACATGTACACAAATAAGCTCCGTAAGTGGCGGTAATTCCTCGTGAATCACTCTGTATATACTTAGGTATATATATATATATATATATATATATATATATATATATATATATATATATCTTTTTCTTCATTTTTCTTCACCAACACTGAACTCTCTTGACCACCAGATGAATTTATTATCATGGCCTTTTTATTTTGGCTTTTATTTAAAGTTCGTTTTTTATTTTACTACATTAAATTTGTCATATTCTTCCTTACGTTTTCCCTGTTAACTATTTGTGCTAATTCAGTTGCTTATGGTATATTCCAGTCTTTAGATCTGTATTTTACTTCCTTCTATTAGCCTATGGTATTATTTTCATTTTGTACAGTGTCAACTCTTGTTATGTTATTATTTTCTGTAATATGTTAGTGTTTTGTTCTTTAACTTTTTGTTAAATTTTTCACTGATTGTATACTTTGTGACCTGGTAGAGTGTAAGAGAAGGCCCTATGGCTTTAACTCTGTCAGTATAAATTAATTCATAAAATAAATCAAGAATATAAGTGAAAGATAGATACAATAAGGCCGTTCGGGTCTGCGGTGCTAGCCTTCGGGCTTTCTCCGTACAAAGGAGAAAAAATTAAGAAAATTAGCTATCTTCCTTCGAGTCACATATCAATAGCAAAGAAAAAAAGTAACTTTACACATGTTTCGTATCAACTTATTATTATTATTATTATTATTATTATTATTATTATTATTATTATTATTATTATTATTGTTATTATTATTATTATTAATGCAAGTGTGTCCGTGTGGTGGTGCATTACAAACAATATAGTCCAGTGCAGTGTTTTTTTTTCTCAAGATTCGCAATCTGTTGTGAATCCTGCGGTTGTTGACATCTTTGTATACAGCAACCTTTGTGTTGTCATGCCAACCTGAAGGTCGTTTTTTCCTCACGGTGATGGTTATTCGTGTTGCAGTATTTTCGGCATGCGGGCGTGATGTTTGGATGAAGGCACGGAGACTTGGACTTTGACGATGTGGTGAGCTGCCGCTCTCAACCGCAACATTCAATTGTCTGTCTTGTGTGTCAGTTTGATTATGTTGCTTAGAAACCATAATGTGCAGAGATCCTTCTTTGAGAGAGCACCTCGCCAGTCACATTTTAAATCGGCTTATGAAAATGAAAGATCGAATCAACGGTTCAGATGTGTAAGCAAATTAAATATTCATAAAATGACGACAATAGAATAGAGTTCAAAAGACGTATAATCGGAATCTACTTATTCAGAAACACATAATGAATGCATTGAGGAACTGTTCTCTTTCTCAATTATAGTGGATTTTACTTTGTGGACAACTTTTAAAAATATTAATGTTTGTGAAAATAATGTAGTATCGTCTCTCGTTTAGAGCTGACGTCAGCAAACAGAAAATTTAATAGATTATGCGGACAGCTCATTGAGGTAATTTTGTACTAAGTAATTTCGTTTCAAGTGACTTGCATTCCACCTGTGTACGACATTCTATACAACATTTTAATGTTACATTTCCTTTTGAAAACTGCTGTAATAATTAACTTCTTTAGACTATGTAACTTATGTTTTTATGCATACTTACTATAATTATATATTGAGTGTTAAGGCTGGTTCACAATAAATCGGAAACGAGAATCGGAACGAAAACGAAAACGGTAAAATTATTAAAATGTGTACATTTAAATGCGAGCATTCACAATTAATGAAAAGCTTGCCGGAGCCCGGGATCGGGAACGGAGAGTTGACCAAGTTTCAACTTTGGCGTTCACGTTTCCGATCACAGCCCACTAGATTCATTCTATTGCCATCTAAAAGCTATTTTGTCGTCGTATATTTTGTAGCAAGAAGACCGTGACATAACCTATGCATTATTTTGTTCTGTGCTGTGCATCATGGAGCAAGTTTTATTTGATGAGATTGTAATATTGAGTGTTGAGGAAAATCCTCACGTTTACGATAAGCGGCGCGCCTCGTATAAAGATGAGAAAATGTAAGAGCTTTCAATAACTGCGTCTTTGAACACCGATCGTAAGTGAATCATATTTTATTACTGTATTGGTTGTATTACACACTACATATTCATGCTTCAATTCAATAACTACTGTTGTGTTCATTTTTATTTTATTACAAATGTTTCTTCTCTAATTATTTTACGTTATGGTAGACTTAAAATAGGTTGTGATAATAAAGATACATGGACATATTTATAGCACCGTACCTAATGAAATGTTTCAGTTGAAATTTCGAAGTTGTTTAACCTGTGTTTATGTTGGCTGCCTTGTACTCATGAGAGAACGACATTGGTCAATTATGCACAAATAACATCAGAATGCGTAATATCGACTTTACATATCGATATGCATAGTCGTCTACGTTCTCGGTTTATTGTGAATCAAAAAGTTTCATATTCACGTCCTCTGCTTCTCGTTTTCATTCTGGTTCTCGTTCCCGGTTTATTGTGAACCAGCCTTTAACAGTCGTCTAAAACTGTTGTTGAAAATGGTCTTGAAGTCATTATATATATATATATATATATATACATACTCACTATGCGTATGCATAGCTCAGATGGTAAGAGCACTCAGTGCGCCAAACTGAGGGTCCTGAGTTCGGTTCCCGGTGGCGGAACGAATTTGTCTATATTATTAAATACTTAGTATAGGTTGCATGGAAAGATAAGGGATGAAGAACTCTGTGTTGTATGTTCGTTTTCATACAACTCTGGTAGGCACATATCTTCGCTGCGCCTCCAAAATCCGTTATATGCATTTAAACAGATTTTTCAGGAGAAAGAAAAGAAACATCACTTATAATTCCCTTGAGTTTCGAAGCTAGTTTCGGTATAATTTCATCATTTTTTATATAATGATTGAAGTGATAGGGAAAGTATCTTTAAAAATCAAGGGAAATAAAGTAGTAATGTTTGTTTTCTTTCTCCTGAAATAACTGTTTAAGGAAGATTCCACTGAAAATCATGAAAATTTTCCAGAAAAAACTTATTGGTTATTTCACTTCTTTAGAATGTATATTTTTATACTAAAATGGATTTAGTTCAATTCTCGTTACAAATATGTTTAATTTATTTTAATTGACGCTATAGGAGGGCGTGGCATTTAAAGAGCTGTCAAAATTATTTTTTGATCAAAGAATTCTGTTTTACAAATTTTTGTTTAGAAATCTAGTAACTTTTTGTTCTAAAGTTGGCTCCCTGAAGTTGCTAGATGAATGTACCGGAGGAGAATTTTAATTTACAATAATATTCATTTTACTTCGAAATCCATTTTTCCGTAAGTTTATTTTTCTTGATTCAACACTAACTTTTTTATACCAAACATTAATCAATTTTACTGCGAGTATTTATGAGGTAGCTGCACGTTTCTATGCATTTATTTTGTGAGAAATGCCGCTAGTTTATTTTACTAATATTTTTCATGAATTATAGAAAAAATAACATTTTTAATATTTCAAAAACGAATTGGAAGTGAATATATGAGATATTTCATAAAATGAATGCATAGAAATGTTTCTCTATGATTTGTCAATGTAACAAAAAAGAAGCAGCTTAAAAATTGAGATGTTGCATTGTAAAGGGGAAGAGAAGGCCTGATGGCCTTATCTCTACCAGGTTAAACAAATAAATAAATAAATAAAATTTGGATTTGAAAATATTTCTAAAAGGAATAGAAAAAAATAGAAAATCAAACGCCAAAAACATTTGGGAGTTCAAAATTTGGATTTTGTTAGTCCTTTATATAGTAAACATACTCTCAAAATTTGGTTTTAAAATGATTAGGAAAAAAGTTGTCATTATTAGTGGAGTAAATTTATATAGCGTATTGGAATGATATATAGGCCTACATCATAGTTTCATGCGTACTAATAAGCAATTTGATCATTTATATTTAGGATTACATGCACGTCCGAGTCAGTTTCTCGCATAGATCTGCCGCTGTCTCGTCCATGACGCACTTCACGGTCACTCTCGATACACCCAATCACAATTTCTCCTAAGGTCGACACCAACGGTTGTACAGTAGCTGTCTGTCATCTACAGATTTTGTCTCCCTCGCTTCTCTAAGAGGGTTTTGTCAAAAGCAGGCATTGGTATGAAGCTCTGAACCTCTGCACTCCCGGGACGCAAGTAGTTGACAGTCTGCCAATGAACGACGGGTGTTTACAGTACGTAGACCGAGTCGCATGCCACTGATTGTGCGTAAATTTAATGGAATGACATTAAATAATTCCATGAGTAAATTTAACTGACCTGCTTTGAGTTTTATTACTGAAGACACGATTAAAAATAACGATTGGCTCTTAACCGAAATCATAGTGATGGATAGATAGGGATTATCAGGCTTGGACCAGCTTAACGGGACTCCGCGAAAGCTAAACTGTGTTTATTTACCGGTAGGATGTAATATAAAGGGTTATATTAGGTTATTTAACGACTTCACAATTTATTTTGAAGGTTCAGATACGTCAGTTCTAATATTATTACTGAAAAATGTTGTGATTCAGTCATGTGGCTTATGGATTTAATGTAATCTACAATATAGTTTACATTACATGCATTTGTTGTGAACGTTTTATTAAATACATTTCATTTATCTGAAGATGCCGGACTTAAGGCGAAAACGACTGCAGTCTAGCCTGTACAGTGGCTGGCATTCCATAGCGGCCCGTGTTGCATCATTGAGAGTACAACGCGTGTCTCTCTTCTCTGTTGGCCGGTGTATTATCAGTTAACTCGTCCCTCGTCACGTTAGTTATCAACTGTCGCACAATGTACGTGTCGTTTGGTAACACTCGCCTCCTGGCTGGCCAAAAGAATGATTGTCATCCAGTTCAGTATCGACGCCTGTCATATCGTGTTATACTGCCACATTCCAATAATAATAGTAATAATAATGATAATGATAATGATACTGATAATGATGATAATGATACTGATAATGATAATAGTAATAATAATAATAATGATAATAATAGTAATAATAATGGTAATGATAATGATACTGATAATGATGATAATGATACTGATAATAATAATAGTAATAATAATAATAATGATAATAATAATAGTAATAATAATGGTAATGATAATAATAATGATAATAATAGTAATAATAATGATAATAATAGTAATAATAATGGTAATGATAATAATAGTAATAATAATAATAGTAATAATAATAATAGTAATAATAATGATAATGATACTGATAATGATGATAATGATACTGATAATGATAATAGTAATAATAATAATAATGATAATAATAGTAATAATAATGGTAATGATAATGATACTGATAATGATGATAATGATACTGATAATAATAATAGTAATAATAATAATAATGATAATAATAGTAATAATAATGGTAATGATAATAATAATGATAATAATAGTAATAATAATGATAATAATAGTAATAATAATGGTAATGATAATAATAGTAATAATAATAATAGTAATAATAATAATAATAGTAATAATAATGATGATAATGATACTGATAATGATGATAATGATACTGATAATGATAATAGTAATAATAATAATAATAATGATAATAATAGTAATAATAATGGTAATGATAATGATACTGATAATGATGATAATGATACTGATAATAATAATAGTAATAATAATAATGATAATAATAATAGTAATAATAATGGTAATGATAATAATAATGATAATAATAGTAATAATAATGATAATAATAGTAATAATAATGGTAATGATAATAATAGTAGTAATAATAATAGTAATAATAATAATAATAGTAATAATAATGATAATGATACTGATAATGATGATAATGATACTGATAATAATAATAGTAATAATAATAATAATGATAATAATAGTAATAATGGTAATGATAATAATAGTAATAATAATAATAATAGTAATAATAATAATAATAGTAATAATAATAATAATAATAATAGTAATAATAATGATAATGATAATGATACTGATAATGATGATAATAATGATAATAACGATAATGATAATGATAACAATAATAATGATAATAATGATGATAATAATAGGCTAATAATAATAACAATAATAATGACGATAATGATAATGATAATAATAACGATAATGATAATAATATTGATAATGATGATAATAATGATGATGATGGTAATAATAATAATAATAATAATACTGATAATAATAGTAATGAAGAGGATTCGACCATACTTATACACAACCATTTTTGCTTGTTCTAAACACAGAATGTTGTATTAATGCTTTTGTATGCAAGTACGCTATTATTTATATATTGAAAATTAAATTAAATAAGCAATATTACTTACTTATAAATCGCTTTTAGAGAACCCGGAGGTTCATTGCCACCCTCACATAAGCCCGCCATCGGTCCCTTTCCTGGACAAGATTAATCCAGTGCCTACTATCATATTCCACCTCTCTCAAGTCACTTTTAATCTTATCCTCCCATCTATGTCTCGGCCTCCCCAAAGGTATTTTTCCTTCAGGTCTCCCAACTAACACTCTATATGCATTTCTGGGTTCACCCATACGTGCTACATGCCCTGCCCATCTCAAACGTCTGGATTTAATGTTCCTAATTATATCAGGTTAACAATACAATGCATACATTTCTGCGTTGTTTTTTGTTCTGGTACGATTTCCTTTTCCCAGATACCAAGTACAAACTTATAAATTTCGCTAGATAATGCTCTTCGTCCCTCTTGTATTAATTCTGCTTAAATTTGATCGATTTCTCGAGACTTGTACTTTTTCAGATTTTCTATCACAATTTTGACCTCAGAAAGCGTCAGTATACATGGCTCAGCAGTTTGTATTTGAATTTTGTCCCGATCATTTGTATTTGGCCTATGTACGTATATTTAGTAATTATCCAAAATAGTTTTTACATCTGTTCATAATTAAATGAGAGTCTGCAAGCAAAAACAGTATTACTACTTTATATTAAAAATGTTTATGAATAGAAACAGTTTAAAATATAAAGCGCTTTCTATAATTTAATACGAATTTAAAATTTATGTTCTTAGTGTGATAAATTAGGATTCCCAGATGACGAAGCAACCGGTACAATATAGAACTGTGAATGGTAAACTTTGCATCATTAGAAATTGAAATTGCAGAAACGATAACCGTTGTAATGAGTGTGTTATTAAAGTCGTCATCTTAGAAAGGCGTTCGGCAACTTGGAATCTTCCTATGTTGCCCTCCCTCGTGAATATAGCAAACGGTAGACGCGTCTTCAAAGGCTTTTACCAAAGTGATTAGGACACAGTTTTAAAGCTAAGCTACGTGTTTAGGACGCCACGCCAAGGGAATACGTCCGCATGTCCGTATAGAAAAAACTTACAGATATTGACCCTATTTACCCGTAATTGTGTAACCCTATTCACCCGAAATGTAGTGACATTAGAAACCATAGGTTGGTACTACTGACGTAACCTTTACACCATTCTCAATGCCATAACTTATGCTATAAGAAATGAACTTGATTCTATGCACAAGTCACGGAAATTCTGAACTACGCTCATTGTACAATAATGGAAACATTGAAAACGATAATTTAAAATACAAACTACAAATAGATCTTACCTTTTACATGTCTTCTTTCCTCGATTATTTACAGCTTTAACACAAACATTAACCACAAGCTTTGGCGCCAAATACATGGAAGAAATTCTACTGATTGACGATAGATGGCACCACGTGATAGAAAACATTTATGCTTGCCGTGGAAAACAATTTCTTGAAATTGACCCGATTCAACCGCTGACCCGATTCCGACTAATTACCCTACATTTTATTCAATTGTCGATTTCTGGTTTAATTATGTAAATCCTACTTAATTGTAATCTAATACTAATATGTATACTAATGTGTTTATTTTTATTTTTACTGAGTACATTTTTTATTGAATTATCGGCTTCTGTTTTTTTGTGATTCGTATTTTATTCAAACAAATTAATATGTATTTCACTATGTTTATTTTTATTTTATGAGGAAAATTTTATGTAACTACCTCTTTTGATCTCATTATGTACCTAAATTGTATCAGTATGTAATTACTTAATTCCGATCCAGTTTTATGTTCAACTATGTAAGCAAGTTTTAATCCTGGTTGAGTGTAAGAGAAGGCCTTACGGCCTTAACTCTGCCAGGTTAAATAAAGCCATTATTATTATTATTATTATTATTATTATTATTATTATTATTATTATTATTACTATTATTATTGGGGAGGCCGGGTAGCTCAGTTGGTAGAGCAGCTGGCTACGGACTGGAAGGTCCGGGGTTCGATCCCAGGTGGTGACAGGATTTTTGCTCGTTGCCAAACTTTCAGAACGGCCCCGAGGTTCACTCAGCCTCCTATAAAATTGAGTACCGGGTCCTTCCCGGGGGTAAAAGGCGGTCAGAGCGTGGTGCCGACCACACCACCTCATTGTGCCGAGGTCATGGAAAGCATGGGGCTCTACCTTCATGCCCCCCAAATGCCTTCATGGCATGTTACGGGGATACCTTTACCTTTTTTTTATTATTATTATTATTAGTATTATTATTATTATTATTATTATTATTATTATTATTATTATTATGTTTTTAATTTTATCCAAAACTCGACATCATGTTACAGTGCCGCAGAGAATAAAATATGACATAGACTACTTAAAGCATAACTTAGCCTACATCTGGTTGGTCTTCGAGTTATTTGCAAACTGTACTTCATGACATCACAGTCTATCTTATTTCGTAATTTGTTTGAAGGCGGCTAATTGGGATCATGACTTTCGAGTCACGAGCAGTGGAACCTGACAAAGGACAGGCACTCAAACCTTGCCTCCTGAGTGTGTAGTCACTATACTACCAGACAAACAGATGTATATGGACGCAGTGACGTGTTACTTTGAAATCCACGACCTCTGTGCTCTGCGTCTAGACTGCACCTGAAGACAGACTTGCCCGCGTGAAGTTGAGTCCGATGTGTTGCCTATGAGGCACGGCGAGCCCGTAATAGAACGAACTCTGTACGGGTAGTGAAGAAGACGCGCGAGTCCACCAGGCTGTGGCACGCGCCTGCGCAAAGCCGCCCGACTCTCTCTCTCTCTCTCTCTCTCTCTCTCTCTCTCTCTCTCTCTCTCTCTCTCTCTCTCTCTCTCTGCTGATTCGCTCGTGGTGCAGTTATTATTTGTTTTAATTTCACACTGCAGTGATTTCTAGAGATGTTCCAACGATCAGAAAGATCGTTTCCTGTGTTTAATTGCGTACACTGCAACGTCAGTCCTCTGTTGCATCTCGATCAACTTCAGTGGTTGAGCGATTGTCATGTTTACATTGGATACTGACTATTACAGACTGTCTAGAAAAAGCGATCGAAGTTTGGCATCACATTGCTGTTAATGCTTAAAATCTATATATCTATAATTTGAACTCCTATGGAAATTACGGGAAAACGGCTGAACAGATTTTAATAAATGACCCCTCATTTTGAACATTGGAACTCAAAGTTTTTCAGAAAAATAGTAGTTTTCAGTGAAATGTCAATTTTTCAACATAATTTTCCTATTTTCCAAAATCCATCTGCCGTCAGTTTTGAGAACTAGCTAATTTCATTTCAGAATAAAACAAAACACACACTACAGTAAACAATATTACACGAAGGCCATGATCTGCAAGAATGCTGACATATTTAGAGCTCAAATTAAATTGGTTATTAATAACTTAACTTACTAAAAATAATTCGATTCTGTGGTGTGTAATTTTCTGGGTACAGCTGTGTATTGGATATTACAAACTACAAAACTTGAGGTGGTTTGATGACATTATTACCATTAGAAATGAAATATTATTTTAGTTAATGCCATGATGTGACTATTTTTCATTAATTATACATATTAATGCTATGTTGATGATATGAAAGTGAAACGTTTTGGGGTTATATAAGTAGATGTAGAGAATAACTTAAATTAGATTTTGATTTCTATATTTTACTTAGTGGCGGCTATATAGTATATATAGTATATGTTACTGAAAGCTATAAAACTTACGTAAGATAATAATATTATTAAAAATCAAATGTTTTTATAATTATTAATCAAGTGGGGTTGGTTCTTTTTCATATATATTTAATGGCGGTGTGGTGTAGATATTTATATGCGTGGTTCTCTTCAGTATTGGCTCGAGAGAGAGTATCTTTCATTATTATGGAAGCAAATAACTTTCAGAATGTCTGGTATTCTTCACTGAAAATAAATCTGAAAAATGTTTATATGAACGTCTAATGAACTTAGTTTGCAGCATTTGCTGCACAAGCTACTAGTAAGAGGTATATTTCGCTTCTTCCTCCTCCAGCTCCCTTTCTACCTCTTTTGCTTCTCCTACACCTTTCCTTTCTCCACCTCTTTCTCCTATTCCTCCACATTCTATTTCACCTTCTCTCCCCTTGTTCTCCTCGTTCTTCTTCATTGTATGGTGACCTGTATGATGATAGCACGTAGCTCCATCTTGGACCATTTCCCGTGTATCCCTTGTTGCACACTAACAACACGTAACAGTACATTACAATACAGGGTTGCGAAGTGTTTTTTTTACAAAATCGAGGAAAAGTTTGAAAAACGAGTAGAACGAGTTTTTCAGTTTCAAAGATTTTGTAATGCATTACACAAACGTGTATTGTACAGTATTTTTTGTGCAGTAGTATATTTTGAAAATAATATTTTTTTAAATCTTAATATACAAATTCCAGCAGAATTAATACAAGAGGGTGGAAGTACATTATATAGCGAAATTTATAAACTTATACTTGCTATTTGGGAAAAGGAAATTGTACCAGAACAATGGAAGGAGTCCATAATTGTACCTATTTTTAAAAAGGGGGACAAAACAAACTGTGGTAACTTTCGAGGAATATCACTTTTGTTGACGTCGTACAAAATTTTGTCCAATATTCTTTTGAGAAGATTAACTCCGTACGTAGATGAAATTATTGGGGATCATCAGTGCGGTTTTCGGCGTAATAGATCGACTATTGATCAGATTTTTTGTATTCGACAGATAATGGAAAAAAAAATGGGAGTATAAGGGTACAGTACATCAGTTATTCATAGATTTCAAAAAGGCATATGACTCGGTTAAGAGGGAAGTATTATATGATATTCTTATTGAATTTGGTATTCCCAAGAAACTAGTTCGATTAATTAAAATGTGTCTCAGTGAAACATACAGCAGAGTCCGTATAGGTCAGTTTCTATCTGATGCTTTTCCAATTCACAGCGGGCTAAAGCAGGGAGATGCACTATCACCTTTACTTTTTAACTTCGCTCTAGAATATGCCATTAGGAAAGTTCAGGATAACAGGCAGGGTTTGGAATTGAACGGGTTACATCAGCTTCTTGTCTATGCGGATGACGTGAATATGTTAGGAGAAAATCCACAAACGATTAGAGGAACGCGATAAAATTAAACAAATGCTAGGGACGCGATAAAATTAAACAAATGCTAGGGACGCGATAAAATTAAACAAATGCTAGGGACGCGATAAAATTGTGCGATGAGCAGCCATGATTGGTTGAAAGACGTCCTTTCGTACCGTTTTATTGGTCGAAAGTAGTGTGACGTAGTAAAAGTGTAATAGTCAAATTAAGTTTTATTGTTGTCCACATGCCTTTACTATTATTACAAGCATCAGATTACTATCAATTTTATCTTTGCAGTTGTCAGCAATGAGTATATAAAACATTACTGTAAATTCATTCCTAATATGAGATTTATTTTGTCTCAGTAAACCAAAGAAAAAATATGTAACAATTTAATTACGAAAAGTAATGCAATATTCTCATAATATGCAGCTTTGATATAAGATAATAATTTTACATTAAATATTATTCAACATTTCTTAAGTGCTTCATATATAATTCCACATTAGTAACTCACGTTTTAAACTATAGCCCGAATCTCGCTATGTTAATATTTGTATATGTGGACGTAATTCCATCCCCCTCCGCTAGATGTCAGGTCCGCGATATTTCGCACTCACGTCAATGCTGCTAGTATACAGCTGTCCGGTATTATTATAGTAAGGTTATTGGTATAACTGGGAACTGAACCTGGAATACCTTAACTTAACACATGTGCTCAGTTTTAAGTTCTAGTTCAGTCTGTTATTGGAGAAAAGCAAAGTTTTAGTCTCCGCATATGAACTATAAATCTTAATGTCGTCTAAATATTTGGCATATGAATCGCTATTAGCGATATCTACCAGCCTAAAACTTGCCGCTTAGGGATATTCGTACGAGTCTCGTATGAATTCAAGCCTGCATTTAACCGTTAAAACAATAATTGAGAAATCTCACATTCTGCACTGTGATTAATCCGTCGGCAATTCATGTCACTCAGACAGCCGGTCAATCCAATTAATTATAGCAGCCTGCACAAGTATTATTTCCATTACGTTTAATTATGACATAGCTCGAGCGCCATGTCTTAATTATTGTAAATTCCGTATATCGATATCTTCCCACGCGACCTGCCGACCGTCGATCAAACAGCTTCATATATTGTCGACGTCACATCCTTGATTCGGAATGCCGGGCCTTATAAGGCGCAGTCTAGCTGCTCACTACCTGCCTCTGGTGACGTTGTTCTGAACTGCAGCAGCCGTGACGTCACTCCATTCTATCCCAGCCAGGAATTCCAACCTGTTCTCCCAGTGTAGGGTAGGACTGTTGTTTTTAACCAAACACGGGAATAGTCCAAACTTTCATTGATACAGGTCTTATCTTTGTATCATTTAGTAGAAAAAATGTTGGATATGCGTGGGATAGGCAGTGAATGAACGTTCGGAATTGAAGTGAATGGAGAGATTGTGTATACGCCACTCAGGCGTTTGGCTGCTTGAGACAAAAAATTTAATGAAATAAAGAATGAAACGAAATGTAATACAATATATTACAAATAATACTGTGTAATATGAAATGTAACATGTAATGAATTATAATTTCAAACTTCTAATCCATCTCTTTTTCAAGCTAGTCTATCTCTTTTTCAAGCTAGTCTATCTCTTTTTCAAGCTAGTCTATCTCTTTTTCAAGCTAGTCCATCTCTTTTTCAAGCTAGTCTATCTCTTTTTCAAGCTAGTCTATCTCTTTTTCAAGCTAGTCTATCTCTTTTTCAAGCTAGTCCATCTCTTTTTCAAGCTAGTCTATCTCTCCGTACTAGCGTTACGCGCCTCTGTCTACACAATAATCCCTGCACGTGTAATTTCTCTACCTATATAATCTATCTCTTTCTATCTACACTGTAAGTAGTGTATTTCTCTGCCTATGTAATTGCTCTCTCGCTCACTCTCTCTCTACCAATCCAGTCTCTCTCTTTATATCTAATCTATATTTCTACCTATTAAGTCTCTCCACCTATCTAGTCCATCAGTCTATCTGTCCAGTCCATCTATTTACCTGCCTTTTTATACCTGTCCAATCCATCTATCTTTTTATCTGTCTACCTACTCAGTCTAGCTACCCATTTCCACATATTCCGTCTCCTATCCAATTTGTGTCTCTCTGTCCATCTCTCTATCTCTATCATATGTCTACCTATTCAGTCTATCTATCTCTACCAATCCAATATATCAGTCTCCACCTATTCAATCTCTCTCCACCTATTCGATCTATCTCTCTACTTATCCAATTTATATTTCCGTACCTGTCCAATGTATATCCTTATCTAATCTATTCCTGCCTATTCACTCTATCTCGCTCTACTCGTATAACTTCTCGCTCTGAATCTCTCCTTTCACTTACCTCTCTTGTTTATCTCTCTGCTTATCGAGTCTGTCTATCCATGTATACCTATTTACGTCGTAGCTTTATATCTGCCTACAGCTATCAACTTATAGGCTACCTATTTATTTGCAACTGGTTGTTCAGGACGGATAATAATTGGAGTTTTCCTTTCGAGTTAAAAATTAGATACTGTCTGATTTCTCCAAGTGGATAGAAATATTTTTTATGCTACACAAAAATAAAAGTTTTTAACAGTTCCACAGAAATATAGCCTATTCGTACATTGTATGTTAAGGACATGATAGTTTTTGGGATCCTATCTGTATGTACGGTGGGGACATAATAATTTTTGAGCTGGCAAAAACGTTTCGAAATCTGTAGTGCGGTTCAAAAGAGGCTACAGTTGTAATTTATCCTCAGAATAGATACTATACAATATTTAATCAGAAAATGGAGTAACTATTTATCAGATGTACTCTTTTCCGTGTCCCGCGCCGTGGCGTCGTGGTCTAAGGCATCCCGCCTAGGACTCGCATTACGGAATGCGCGCTGGTTCGAGTCCTCATGGGGGAAGAAATTTTCTCATGTGGTCAGTGTATGGGACCGGTGCCCCCCAGCATCGTGATGCACTTGGGGTGCTACGATAGGTAGCGAAAATCCGGTTCAGCAAACCAGCTATAACGGCTGGGGGATCATCGTGCTAACCACACGATACCTCCATTCTGGTTGGATGATCGTCCACCTCTGCTTCGACATGTGAACGTGAGGCCAGCAGCCGGCTGGTCGAACTTGGCCCTTTAGGGCTGTAGCACCGTGGATTTTACTCTTTTCCGTGGTAACTACTATGGCTTCTTATAACGAAGTTGGTATGCTATTTTATCAATATTCCTTGGTAGTTCAGATGCACTTGAAAGTTTTGAGTGCCGGAGGAAGGAAAAAGAATCGTCTTCTCTGTTCACTCCTTGAACTCATCACTTGGTTCATAATTCTCAAAAGAGTACTAGATATTCACATTTAGCGCAAACTTCGTGGTCTCTCCTTCAGCACGACACAAGGGCATGTCTTAATGAAACAGAAAGGCACGCACAGATGGCAGGCGTCAGTTCTTACCAGGAATCGTACCCGGTTGTTCTTTTTAACCACAACGAAGAACTGTTTAGGAAGTTATACAGGGTCATCATTTTATTTTTACTAACATTTCTAATATTAACCTGGCTATACCTTTGAATTAACGCTTGAGAACCGGAAGCACCGTTTGCTATCCCCTTCCACGACTGGAGTTTGATGATACTGGCGTAATATACAAACAAATCACTTTACTAGGTATAGGAGGGAAGAAAAGTAGTCCATCCATTTACGTAAACTAAGAAATATCGCGATTTTGAGTTCGATAATTTTCATTAGGTTTTTGTTTGGTCAAAATACAGTACAGTATTAACAATAAGTGTTTTTACTCACGAACTGAGTTATCCATTCGGACGTATTCATTATTCAGTGTATATTATACTGTCTACAGCACATTAACGTACAATTTAGAGAATGAAGTTAAATTGAAAATTAAACATAATGTGGATATTTAAACACATTTTTGAAAATGGTGGCCGTTCATTTCGATACAGGCTTCAGTTCTTTTGTGCATATTATCGCACTATAGACTATTGTACCTAATTCTAATTACCAGTTTCGTCCTTCGTACTAGTAACTCATGTTGAACTAATTCTGTCACTACTCTATGAAAAAGTACCCTACGTACTGTAAATTCAATCTTCACTTCTGCCCGATCCGAAAAGATGAAATTACTCGGAAATACTATCTACTGTCCGTCCACGTGGTTTTGTCGCAGGGTCGTAGAAAGGGAGGAAATCACTGACAGTTAATTACTTAACGAGGCCCTTTTATTTAACTTATTTTAAATAGTTGTATAATATTACGCAGACGTCCAATTCGTACCTGTACCTGTGCGAAAATATGATTCAGTATTGAAAGCTCTTTCGTCACTAGAAAACACGAACATATTTCTGGAACGTACTATACTCACTAACTAAGTAAACACGGCCTTGGTTCTCTGTGGAGGAGGATTGGAAGTTTACTAGTAGAGGGGGTGGGAGTGAAGTACATTCAAAAACTCAGGTACAATAAAAATTGAAGTAAAAATAAAATGATGTCCCTGTAGATCTTCATTGCATCTTGCCTGTACAGATTCTAAAAGTACTTTTGCTCGGTGTGATTTTTATTCGCGCAGTCTTCGGATTAGTTGTCATCTGTCCAAGTGTAGCATGCACGCCAAGTGGCACACAAACACCCGCGATCTGTACGTTGTATAGAAGGATTCCTCCAGCTATTTTCAGCATTGAAATAGTCGTTATGCAAAAGACATTACACAACCGCCAAATATAGTTTGTATTATCAGCACCACAATAGCCGTACCGCGGATGAAAGTGGATTGCCTCGAACCCATAACACACTGCCATAATTCTGCAGACCTCGCCTGTCGCCCCGGCAACCACTCGCTAAATGCATGATGCTTGTGTTTGAACTCTCAGTAACTTTACAAGAAGTAATATGTTCTCTCGCGGACGAGAATTAGCGGTGATGATTTTACAATGAATAATGTGGCAAGTACTATAGTTTCGCCAGACTTGTCTCTCCTTTAACGATGAGTCTCGTGTTTGGCCTTATGATTAGAGACACTATTCTAGAGACCTAATTAAGTTTTATTTATCATCACGGAAAAAGATTTCACAGCGTCAAACATGTCAACTGCGTCCTTGATCACGTCCTTGAAGTCGGCAGTTTAATTTGATCAGCTGTTCAGAAATATCTGTTATGACTAGGGAGCGGATTTTTATGTGCTAAAAATTTAAATATATTTATTTTTATGTGCTAAAAAGTACGAAGATATTTGCTAAAAATAAAAAAAATATATATTTTTTTAAATATGACAAAAATACCTTACTTAGCATGAAAAAAAAAATGTTACTAGGTACTCACCAGCCACACTCGAGTGCTAGTAGTTGGCCGAGAATTGCAGTGAACAACAAAGGTCATCTCCAAATTCTCCATCACAAATGCATGCCGATTATCTCTGAACAACGACTTATACTGAGAAAACGATCTTTCTGCATCACAGGACGTCAGACGTGCATATTTAAAGAGAAGAATTCACAAACACAAACACCGTCAATTTCACCTACAGACACACTCTCCAATACTTGAGCAACTTTACACATTTTTTTATATCCACTGTTTTTCCCAAACACATTCTGGAATTTGTCCCTTAGTAATTGTGCTTCTGGACCTGGTAGCGAGTCTAGTTTAATTTCCACGGCACACACCTCCCTGTTTCAGACAACAGGTTTTTGGATGTTTCGAGTTTTTTTATGGTGTTACACAAAAAGATTAAATCTGCTAATAGGAAAGCCAAATCGTTTTTTAAACAACCATCTTTCAGTATATCTTGAAGGATATAGATTGACGAAGCCCAATAACAGTAAATCATAACAAGATATATTGCCTTACTTGATAGACATGAGCGAGAGGCGAGAGATTTGTTTAAATTAAATAATGTTCATACCCGAGCTCTTATCTGTTGTGTTCCACAAACAAAGCGTGGAATGAAATCATCTGCGGCAACAATAAACATTCCTAATTATGTGTTGCAAGATCTCTCCTCCTTGTCCATGTTAATTTATTCTCTAATAATAACACTGATATGCTGCCTAGCAGTTCTCAGAACTTGAGGCGACACTATTACGAAAATGGATAATGGATACACCACACAGCGCTTAGAAACACGAAGCAACCAAGAATTCTTAAAAAGATAACGTACTTCTGAGTGACATAATTGATTTATGTATATTATTTTAATGTACCGAAGTACATATGATACTTCCATGCAGATATTCTGCGTCATCATACGATGAAAGAGTAATGGAACGGAGAAAAATTCTCTCCGGCGCCGGGATTTGAACCCGGGTTTTCAGCTCTACGTGCTGATGCTTTATCCACTAAGCCACACCGGATACAACTCCGACGCCGGTTAGAATCGTCTCAGATTAAGCTCCAACTCTTGGGTTCCCTCTAGTGGCCGCCCTCTGCACTACGTCATAGATGTCTATGAACGCATGGTGTGGCTTAGTGGATAAAGCATCAGCACGTAGAGCTGAAAACCCGGGTTCAAATCCCGGCGCCGGAGAGAATTTTTCTCCGTTCCATTACTCTTTCATCGTATAATTGATTTAGTTTTAAAATATTTAAAAGTTCTTGTAAAAAAATTATTAAAGTAAAAAAAACTCCAAGATTTATGTGTTTATGATAGATTTCCTGAAAATATGTATTTACATAATTTTTTTGTGAAAATATGTGTTTTTATGTGAAATAAAATTCGGGTTTTAAACTTGAAACTTCATGTTTCGAATGTTTAACTTTGTTAATTGTGTTTTATCACACGAAAAAAGAATATTTAATTATATAGGAATCCACTCCTTAGTTATGAACGCCAAATCAGTATTCAGATAGTCTGGATAACAGAATGAGCCACTGCTGACAGTACAGACAACGCTAGAGGAAGGGGATCAGCGAGAAGAGGGGTGTTGTCACGTGGAAGTTATGTCAGAGTTCAGGCGCTGTGTCACGAAACACAATTTTGCGATGCCTGCTCTAGAACAGTGGTATTCAATCTTTTTTGCTAACGTATTCCCAAAATACATTTTTTTTTTTTTTACCTTCGCATCCCGAAACTGCATTGTAATTATATGAGAAATAACAAAAAACAATGGAAATATGTAAACTCAAACAATTATCAACAACTATAATAAAATATACCAACATTTTTACATACGTAGTCAGTGGGTCAGTGGAATGGTACCTGAGACAACCCTGTGTACCCCTCATAGATTGAATACTAGAGCTTTAGAATATCGTTGTATTACTTCAATGATACTAACTTAATAGGCTACGATCATCTTGCTCATAACAATTTACCATTTACCGTCACCATACCAAATACTTCTCTATAATAATAATAATAATAATAATAATAATAATAATAATAATAATAATTCCACCGGCGTAGCTCAGTCATAGGAGCCCTTTCCTTCTGTTCCGGGATTGCGCTCGGGTGTAGGTTCGATTCTCGCTTGGGCTGAATACCTGGTTAAGTTTTTTCCAATATTTTTTCCAACCGTAATGCGAATGTCAGGTAATCTATGGCGACTCATCTTGCCAAATACCATCTCCCTACCACCAATTCCATCGACGCGAGAAATGATCGACAGATTTCGCCTGGAGCCCTCAATCAGGGACAAGATTCTTTTACGGGTCCTACACTCGCTACATCACTTAATCCACAGTGATTTACATATCTGTATATGTTTGTGTGGAATTTAATGGCGTCACTTATTTACATGTAGTTTTTGAAAGAAACATCATGTCTGCCTTGTTGCCACATTGTCCTCCCTTCATTTGGTGTAAGCAAGACAGGGCAAACAGGCGCTTGCTGGAAAGGAGATATGCTGCTTCACGTCAGCGCTGAGGAATATTATGTCTGTCACAGCCAGCTCGTGATTGTGTCTGGGCAAGTTCTTTTATGGAGACCGCATTCCTTGTCTTGTTTGTTCAGGACTGAGAGTGAAAACTTTACAGTTGTTCGCGACGATCGTTTTAAAACTATTCCAGAATATTGCAGTTTAGCCTTATCATTTCGCATGACGAGTGAAGTTTCATTATTGCTTTTCGTTATACAGTGTGTTTCGTAACGTATGGGATCTTCAAGAAGGTCTCAGGACCTGAAAATACTTAAGTTCATATAAAAAGATGGTCGAAATCACTCTTGTAGGGTTATCAGAAGTCCGGAAAATTCCGGACATATCCTACATTGTAACCTTCTGTCCAGGGGGGATTTCTTTAAAATATTCAAAGTCCCACATTTTGAGAAAAAACTTTTATCAATTTTAAAATGGATTAACGAGTCGGAAAAGAAGGGATTATCCGCAGCTCACCATGGCAACATGCTTATCGTCAAAGATCATAGTCATTCAATATTCCTTGCTGTGGACAAAATTATGTGCAGAGTATGTATGTATGTATTTATTCACACTGCAATGGGTATATACCCGGTGGCAGTGGTAACTAATTACACTCAATAATGACAATAATAAACTTATTAATTAAAAATACAATTAATAATAATGCTAATAATTAATACTAACAATAATTAATGATGATGATAATAATAATAATAATAATAATAGTAATAATTATAATAATAATAATAATAACAGGGAACATCCTAAATTAAATGAAGCACGATCACTTAAAATAACATTTAAAATAAATCTAATTTGTATCTTAAACCTAAGTTCGAACTAAAACCCACGAGTATGATATGTTCATATCTGCACAAGTACCTTTCAACACTACACTCATTTCGCTGTCAACTCACTCACTGCACTGGAACTACGACACATTTCACTGATTCTATCCTGATTTCACTAACACTTCAAAAACATTTCACTGTTCAAATACTTTGCACTGCCACTATAAACTATAAAGCTTCACTGACAGGAACACGTTTCACTTACACAGCACACTTCACTGGCACAACATAATTCTTCACTGATACAACACTTCAATAACAACATATCATTTACACCCTTTAAATACTGTGTATAATTACCGTCTATTAGTAAAGTCCTACAGACTACAAGTGTTTGTTTGCTGAAATTGAATGCAGAAGTATGCACGGATGATGTTAAAAAATGTATTCAGTTTTTGAGTGGAAAAGGCGTTGTAGTTGTAATAGATGCTCTAAACTGTTGTGATCAGAACCAATTTTTGCAACAAATTGTCTCGTAATGAAAATTTAGTTACTTATTTCAGTGCTAGTAAGCATGAAACTGACATTTCAAATTGCTGAAATTAGTGAAGTATTTTTCTTCTATTCCTGCACAGAACGCTATTGTTGAGAAGGTTTTTTTTTAACTGATATCAGCACATATTTTATTACGATGTACCGAAGTATATATGATATTTCAATGCAGAAATTCTGCATTACCATATGATGAAGGATGGGTGGAACGGAGAAAAATTTCTCTCCGGCACCGGAATTCGAACCCGGGTTTTCAGCTCTATGTGCTGACGCTCTATCCACTAAGCCACACCGGATTCCAGTTTCGATGCCGGATTGAATCCTCTGTTTAAGTTCCACCTCTTAGGTTCACTCTAGTAGCAAACCGTCATGCACTGCGTCACAGATATATCTGTGACAGTAGCACAACGTCCAACACATTAATGTGCAGAGGTGCACTCATTACGAGTGCCTAAGCGGCCGGAATCCGACGGAATAAGCACCGTCTTAAATCACAAAGTGATTATTTTCGCATATCATATATTACGATGTACCGAACTACATATGGGCTATTCCATATGAAATCGATCAGTAAAAAACCTCGCGTTTTTTATACTCTAATTTTTTCCCTATTTATACAAGGTGCTAAGGAGAGTGCATTTACAAAAATATAATATCGAAAGTCAAACGGTTTTCGTATTGTTGAGCTACAAATTTAGTATATTTTATAAAAACAAGCCTCTTTCAGCGCTCAGAACTCTGGAACCATTTACTGCAGAACATTGAACGGGACTCATTTTGAAGCTGACACTTAGTAGGTTATGTTAAGAAGTAATCCTTATTTTTATTGCATACAGAGAGACAGATAATTTGATTTTACTTACTTTTAGGCGTTTTGCCAATTTGTAAAAATGTAAAATCATATTGAGAAAAAACCTTGCATTATTAAGAGAGATTCGGCATTGTTTGCTTAGTGGTACGGCAATAAGTTTCGAGGGTATTAAATAAATTATTTTCACACGCCTAGACTTGAACGGCGGAGTACCGCACGCACTGGCCGAGAGCTGAAGATAAGCGAGCGGTAGGCGTCATTTTACTCCTGTGTTTATGAAAACCTGTGATAAAGCTAGCCCAGCCATGACTGCTAGACGATACATCACGTGTTTATGTCTACTGGCCTAGCTTGTCTCGGCTAAGCTCCCGTCTCACAGTCAGCTGGTTAGTTCACGCGCGTACTATTTATTTTCTTTATTTGATATTTTCAATACTTTCTTATCAACGTACCACCAGTAAAAAATATGTGTTTATTTGTACTTTCAATGCGGAATCTAACTATATATTTTTAAAATATTTTTTCCTTGGCAAAGGCGTCTTAATGAGGAAAAATCGAAATTTCTCCATTTCCATAATAAACAAGAAAATCTGTTTATATGTGAATATAAACTTTAATTTCTCAAAATAAACCATGATTTTATCATTGGGTGAAAGGGTGTCGGAGCCACAACAGTTTAAATTTGCTAATTTTATGAAAATACAATAAATTTAAATATTTTTAATTTAAACATTATTAAGTTCTGATGCCTCAAACTTTGCACAAAGCATTGTATCACTGTTGTCTACGGACAGAAAAAGTTTTATTGTATTTAAAAATTGCAAGGTCAAGTTTCTCTATATTTCGGTCGATTTGAGATGGAATAGCTCATATGATATTTGAATTTCTCTCCGTTCCACCCATCCTTCATCATAAAGATATCAGCAGAGTAGAGAGATAGAGGAGGGACATTATCGATTGACTCGGTGAAAATTGTCACACCCTGTGTGAAATTATTGAGCTCGTAAAAATTGGCTTCAAATGCTAATCCGTTGCGTTATTGTTGGTTGAGTATAATAACAATTTTAGCTTTACTTCCGGTTTCTCGTATTTAAGTCAATGAACTATTTTTACTTTCTAAGGCATTAGTAGCTTCAGTGATATTACTTCCTATTGCTATTATAGACGAATACGAAAATCAAGCCGTAAGTCACAGCGACTATCTTTACAGCAGCTCAAGCTGGTGTTTTAAACACCCACATCTCGCAGTCCCTGCCTTTCACTTGTCAAATCCGTTCAATGTTTAAGGACATACCTTTAAAATGACCGAAGTCGTTATTAACATTTCTGAACGTATAATTTCTCATATGTCACATCCGTTGTATCCAACACCTTTATCGGCATTTGTTAATCTATCATTTACTCACGACTTCAAGATACCTAAATGACAGATCACGAAGTTCTGAATTATCCTGCATAACCTTGAAACTTCACACATGATCTTTATAGTATTTACAGCCATGAAAGATGTGAAAATCATTCGTTCACGAGGATAATTTTATTTATACCGGTATAACTACATGGGTCTTAACAGCTGGCTTCAATTTGCTTCATTCTGTGAGAAAAAAAAGCAATCCGTAGTTCCCCGTTAATAGAAACCAAGACGGCAGCGTGGGTTAATCACAAACCGCAGAGTGGTTGAGGTCTCCCTCAATTCGTGGGTAAATTCGACATAACTATAAAGATACAAGAATTCCTCTGTTTATTGTTTTCACGAAAAGAAAATTTCTGTAGGCTATACGATAAAATTTTAGCTGGATTTTCTGTTACTTCGTTTAAAGGCGCACTACTGACTGAACTACTACAGTTTCAGGTCCACACCTGTGGAGTAAAGGCTGGTTCACATTAAACCGGGAACAGAAACAGCAACGAGAACGAGAACAGAAATATTGTTAAAATAAATATATTTAAATGTGAGCATTCACAATTAACTATTGTGAGTGCTCACATTTAAATACATTTATTTTAACATTATTTCCCTTCTAGTTCTCGTTGCTGTTTCCGTTTCCGGTTTAATGTGAACCAGCCCTAACGGTCAGCGCGTCTGGCCGCGAAACCAGGTGGCCCGGGTTCGAATCCCGGTCGGGGCAAGTTACCTGGTTGAGATTTTTTCCGGTGTTTTCCCTCAACCCAATACCAGCAAATGCTGGGTAACTTTCGGTGCCGGACCCTGGACTCATTTCACCGGCATTATCACCTTCATTTCATTCAGACGCTAAATAACCTAGATGTTGATACAGCGTCGTAAAATAACCCAATAAAATAAAAAAAATACAGTTTCAGCTTTTCATACCGTAGACCCTGGTTCAGAACTCAGCGAGGCCAACGTGAAATTTGTGGGGAAAAATGATGTTTTGGCGTTTTAAGGAAGTTTTCTGACGACACTCCCGTTTTTTCCTTCTATTTTTTCACTAAATTTGTCATCACTAGACTTCGGATTTTAGGTTAAATGCCAATTTTTTTCTGTAGGGATAAACTAAAATTAGTTAAATATCTCCACATTTTATATAAAATATTAACGTTTGAAAGCTGTCTTATGGTGCCAAAAATACCTATTTTGTCCATTAAGACTTATTTTTAAGGTTTTGAGGCTGAAATTGCCTATTTCTATTTGTTGCGTACCAAGAAGGCACCACTTATGAGGCACCTAGGCCAGGAGATAATGGAGTAGGGTGGCCAGTTCCTTTCCCCCTCCATTGCATACATCGCCGACTAGCTACATATTACACTAATCAGACTTCGGATGCATACAAACAATTGTTCTTCCTCTGACACATATCGTCAAGTGAGATGTACTGCCTGATAACAGATGTACATATCAGCCAGAACTCAACCAGAGGACTTTTGTTGCGTATATATTTTTATATTCTCGTGTAGCAGTGAAAGAGACAATTTTGGATGTTGTGGGTGGGTATGCTTCAAATATTCTGTAATAATTTGGTTGTAGGTATGAAGAAATTCCTGGAAGGTGTCAGGTTTTGTTGAGCACTTGAGAAGACAGTAGGGCTGTGATGAATCGGGAGAATGTAGTTCTGCCTAAAGAAATCAGCGTAGCAAATATTGCTAGATTTAAATATGCATCCATTGCTTCGGTATCACTGAGGAGAATTGTTTTCGTTTATAAAATGGTTCTGTCTAAGAAAAGGCAAAGTTTTACAACTGAAAATTAGAGAAAAACGTTGTTCATTCTTTTCGATGTCGGACTGTACACACCAACCTCCGCATATAAGATGATGTCATAGTTTGTTTCTGTAGATCACCACCTGCACTTAGGTAGAACATCAAAGAACAATGAGGTTTACTTATGGAAACAAGTTGCGTTCAACAAACTGAGAGCTTCTCATCAAAGAAATCGGAGTCAAATCCCGAAGAAACCTTTTGAAATTTTAGTGCACGCAGAAGATGTGAAGTAGGACTTCAGTTTTCCCTTTGCACTGTCCCTCAATTACGACACATCGTCATTTCCGTCTCAAAATTGTCCATCATTTCTTTGTTTGAAATGTTGAAAAAAAATATTTGCTACATTTAAAATCTCATTTTCCTTCTTTCTTGTATCAACTTAGGATATTTCGTAATTATAAATTGAATAAGTCTAAGATTATCTGCCTTTTAAATGCACTAATAATAATAATAATAATAATAATAATAATAATAATAATAATAATAATCGTACAGCTTCATAAGCCTGTACTTATAGATAAGTCACACATTACTGGATGTTTTATTCTCCCAGAGCAGTAAATCTGAAATTCTGTATGTGCACTTGAAGTTTCCCATATGCACTGAATTTTCAGGTACAGTCTGAGAAGAAATCTATGAAAGAATAATAAGAAAAAAACAATTAAACTACAAGAATTCCGAAGTAAATATCTATTAACAAGCATTATAAGATCAATTCAGTTTCATTTAAATCTCATTGCAACTGAACGACAGAAAGTCTGGAACATAAATTTGAGTCATGAAGGTCACATACAAGAGATCTCGATCTAAATTTGACATATTTATAGTAATAGAAAGGAGTTATAATAAAATCTTCCATCTTAGGAATATTCTTTCAGTACTAACGAGCATTTCCATGCATGCTAGTTATTTTTGTTATTGTAATTTATAAGTTGTGTGTGTATGTATAGAACAATAAATGATGTGGCGCCCAGCTTGTCAGAAGGCAAGTCTTACAAGGCTAGGATCTTGTATATCAAATTGGACAAATTCCAAATCTTTTATGTCCCTTGCTGGTAAACTTGTAATGCAATGGAAAAAAGACATCACCAATGGTATGCACTCATGTGCTTCAAACTGATTTCTTTGTTATTAATCAACGCTCCTGTATAAATATATAAATGTAATTATTCGTTGTATATCAGAACATATATATCATTCTAAATTTATTGGTATTTCCCTGTTTAATGTCCTTAAACTACAAATAAATAAATACATAAATAAATAAATACATAAATAGTTTACTTTTGCATGTGTGACCGCCGTTTGTTTATTATTTGTCGTTAGGTGTCATTCATTTGTTATTATTCATATTTGTCGATAGGTGTCATTCATTTGTTATTATTCATATTTGTCGATAGCTGTCATTCATTTGTTATTATTCATATTTGTCGATAGGTGTCATTCATTTGTTATTATTCATATTTGTCGATAGGTGCCATTCATTTGTTGTTATTCATATTTGTCGATAGGTGTAATTCATTTGTTATTATTCATATTTGTCGATAGGTGTCATTCATTTGTTATTATTCATATTTGTCGATAGGTGTCATTCGTTATTATTCATATTTGTCGATAGGTGTCATTCATTTGTTATTATTCATATTTGTCGATAGGTGTCATTCATTTGTTATTATTCATATTTGTCGATAGGTGTCATTCGTTATTATTCATATTTGTCGATAGGTGTCATTCATTTGTTATTATTCATATTTGTCGATAGGTGTTATTCATTTGTTATTATTCATATTTGTCGATAGGTGTCATTCATTTGTTATTATTCATATTTGTCGATAGGCGTCATTCATTTGTTATTATTCATATTTGTCGATAGGTGTTATTCATTTGTTTAACTTACAAGGCCTACCAAGAACGTCAGTTGTTAAAAAACACGATCGGCCAAAAATATATTTTATTAAGCAGTACCAATAGTTTTTTTTTTAACAATTACGATAATAGTCATAATCGTGAACAAATTTATATCTTGGACTAGTGAGATCTGTCCCTATACGTCACAAGATATTGTTGATCTTTCCAGATCTCGACGGCTTCTTGATTGACAGTATAATGCTAAATGTAGGACACCATCTAAACCCATTCTGTGCACATATATAGTCTTATTGCTAGCGTTGCATAATGCAATCCAGAATATTTATGATTTTCATTCTCTCGCGGTTGCTGTCATTACTTTTACGTCAAATCTAGTGTAACCGTTCATTTGTATAGTTTCAACTTTTTTCATATTTTTTTACTTGACACCCCCAAAACTCGCTGTCATATATAACACTTGATTTTTATGTAAATTGCAATTTACATAAAGTAAGGAAATAAACATTAAAATTATACAAAGTTATTACATTACCGCTACTCCTTTATGGATGTGAAAACTGGTCAATAACAGCTGACCAGTTACAAAGATTGGAGGCTGCAGATTTCTTCGTTTCACTGCGGGATACACTGTCTTCTGTCACGTAAACAATAGCGATATAATATAGCAACTAAATGTCACAAATATATCTGAAACATAAAACGGTGTAGATTAAATCTGAAAGACCATGTTGAACGAATGCCAAATACAAGGGTAGCTAAAACTGCAATTTTATATAATCCCACTGGACGACGTAAATAAGGATGACCTTGGAACGCTGGCTAGACCAAATCTAAGAAGCCGGAAAAGGCCACAAAGCCTAATTCCTGTAGTCGATGATGATGCTTATGATGCAATTTATTACTTACAAATGGCTTTTAAGGAACCCGGAGGTTCATTGCCGCCCTCACATAAGCCCGCAATCGGTCCCTATCCTGTGCAAGATTAATCCATTCTCTATCATCATATCCCACCTCCCTCAAATCCATTTTAATATTATCCTCCCATCTATGTCTCGGCCTCCCCAAAGGTCTTTTTCCCTTCTGGCCTCCCAACTAACACTCTATATGCATTTCTGGATTCGCCCATACGTGCTACATGTCCTGCCCATCACAAAAGTCTGGATTTAATATTCCTAATTATGTCAGGTGAAGAATACAATGCGTGCAGTTCTGCGTTGTGTAGGAACTTTCTCCATTCTCCTGTAATTTCATATAATTTATTGTATTTCTTCATTTTAATGTACTCATCTGTATTTCTGTATTCTGTAATGAATAACCATGACTATTGAACTCAGTGCAATTTTTTAACATTTTTGTGACTCTTTTAATTTATGAGATTTTATGCTTTCACGGTGATTGTTTTCAAATTAAGACTTTTGGGTATCCGCCGTGTGTTGGACTTTAACATCTACAACATTTCCGAAATATTTCAGGTTCCTTCATCATAGTAAGAGTTATATCTGCAGAGTCATCTACTGAATTAGGTCGTTATGGCTACGCCTTCGATTCCGTCCGTGGCTTCTTATACGGAGTAGTCAGACTCAACGTAACAAGTGGCCCTTCAGGTCTAACAGTAGGTCTGCTCTGAAAATGAACCCAGTATGCCAGTGACGTCAACTGATGCCCATAGAACCAGCGCGCGCTTTAGAGCCCAGGAGAGCCTGAGCGCTTTACAGCGAAATGGAAAGAGACAGACGAAAGAGGTAGTATATGCCGCTTGGTCGAGCCATATTCAGGGATGGCCAGCACAGATTCAATGGATAAAGGGAAGAGAACTTATTAAAAGTGTATCCATGGTAATTTTTAGATTTGTCTGAGAAGTATAAGTGCATTATAAGAATGTAAGTTTTAATTTTAATGCTCATTTTTCACAAGTTTGATTTTTTTATTCAAAAGAAATATTTTCTCAACTTTTCGTACACAAAAGTGAAATTTTCAGATATAGGCCTATTTATTTATTAGCCTTACAGAATGTTTTCGTAAATTTAATATACCGTATATACGTATTACTGAAGATAGTGTATTGAAAATTTTGAAAATATTCGCATGGAAATTGTTTGTAAGGAAATGAATTAACAAAGCAACTACTGTTACATCATAAGCAAAAGATACGTGCCCATGTGTTGTAAAAATGTCAGCTCTATAGCTTCAGCAGATTTCGAGATAATTTAATATTCTGATAACAGAAAGTTGCGCACCAATATCACCTAAAAGCATAATGCGATAACAGTTTTATTATGTAATATTAGTTACAGTTAAAACATATACCTAGGCAACTTTGCTTTGTACTATAATATTGTTTTGATTATTTTTATAAGGCTAAAGATACCATCAATATCAATTTCAACGTATCATGTCATATTCAGTATCTTTCTTTGGGATAACACTTTCTTTATGAATGATGTGTTTAATTCACTTAGTACAGTACAGTTGTAGTTATTATGGAATTTGTGTGAATATTCCTTCTTTACTCTTTATTACGTTATTAACGTTTAAAACACAACTGAAATATTAGGCTAAGAAATAGGTGTTAGTACTTTTGTTTTACAGACAATATAGAAAATAACAAACAGAAAGAAGCCATATAAAAATAACGACATAAAATTTCACGTTCCGTTTGAAGTTTGTGCACCACTGTTTTCTTAATCCAACAGGCTGCTTATTCCTCCTAGCATACCTAGCGCTTAATGCCCGCGCACGACGTCAAGGTCAGAAAAATGCGCTTGCTTTGATATCACTGCAGTATGCAGTTCGGAAAAATTGGAAAAGGCAATTTTCTTTACATCGCAGAATATCCAAAAGTCATTTTCTTAATCATTATATTAGTTTATTGCCGTTATGTTTGTTCACTCACTAAGCTGACAGATATTTTCATCATAATAACCTGATAAAAAGTTAAAACATAAATCACTACTCTAGAAGTAATCGCATGAATATTGTTCTTATAAAAGGCACTATTTCTCTCCGTAGAGCTGTTGTATAAATACTCGGTGGGAAATGAAATTAAATTCATCTGTACAAACTACAACCGGATCATTAAATTAATTATAAAAATAGTACTCAGCAAAACTGGTCTCCGGTTGTATTTCTTGTTTTTGTGAAATGGCATTGCAAGGTCTTACATCGTTAGGATTTACTTTTTTATCTTGCCTGTGAGTCGTTCTGGGAAGATATAAAATCACATTCTGCAGATTTATGTCTTTATCAAGTTAAAAAGACAGAAAAATTGAAAATTGCGAAAACCAGTTCTTATATACATAGTTGGCGTATAGAGGTTGGCAACATGCTGTGATCACTTCGTAAGAGCCAATCTTGCCTTGTATGCCAGTGCACGAACAACGGAGTGCGAGTTACATAATTATTAAATTATAATTTTCCACAACGATTTACACACTCGGTCTCTTTTCCCAAGCGAGCAGATGTTCCATAAGTTGTCAATAAATGAATAAAAAATGTTTGCGGAAACTGACTTATGCCACTTTTCCCAAACATTGCAGATATAGAGATGTAGGTAATTTTATTTTGACTGATTCTGACGGATTTCCAGGTGTTAGATTGACGGGGATACAATTTATGTGTTGGCAACACTGCTTGAAAGACCATCGGGATGATCAACTGCTGTATGTGATCAGGGGTAAAGGCTTATTCAAAATGAAAATTAAACATAACGTAACCGTTAACTTAAGAATATAAACGTTACGGTAAAATCAAGATCATTCACGATGGGAACATAAACATAACAGCAAACATACTTGGTAACCATGGAAACATAACAACGACGTCATTTCCTCATATTCTGTCGTATACTTCAGCGCTCCACGATTGTGTTCTGTTTGCAAATCACGTAAGCATATGCATGAAAGTTTGGAGTGTGCAAACTTTCATGTTAACGTCTTAGGTAATGTTAATGTCAATGCTTATGTGAATCATTGTGAATGATCCCATTTGGTAGCCTGGGCGCAAACTTCTGTGTTTATGTTACGGTTATGTTTAATTTTCATTGTAAATGGGCCTTATCAGTCATAATGCCCATGCGCTTGTTTGGACAAACAACTCAATGCGTCTGCGCACGCACACAGGTCAGTTTGTGCGAATTACATGCGCGTGTAAACGGTACTTTATAATGTCCATGGATAGTGATGATTACTGTGATCATTAAATAAACAATCACCAAGAAATCTTGTTCACGCAGCTGGCAGCTGGCAGATACATCACAGAAGCCGAACGACAGACATTTGTGTGTGTCGATAAAAATTCAGAGCCTGGAATGGCCAAACGAAACCAGGGCTATAAATAACCCGTTTCGTGTTACAGATAATAAATACCTCTCATTAAAATGTTGGAGAGAAAGTGTGTCCGCTGCTTCAGAATCGATCTTTGAGGTGGCGGAATGGACCGTGTCAAGGACGGGCTTGTTCCATCGAGAGTGAAAAGTCTGAAGAAGACCTTGGCTGTGACTCACGACGTGACGTAATAATAGACGCTGCTGCTGCTGTATTCCATGCGGGCGATCGGATCGGGGCCGTTAATAAAGCATTAGTATTCCGTGTACTTATTAGCGAGCTCGTCGATGGATGTTTGCGTTTCGTGTGCATAATGAAGCACTTTACATTTAAATCATATATCTTATTTTAATTATAATAAATTTCCGTCATACAAGGTGTTTATCATAATGCATTTGGGTCTACCGCGCTTGCTAAATAAGATTAATAGCTCAAACTTTCGAGAATATCTGTAAGGAATTACTTCAGCATTAAAAGTATAATGGTCGGCGGGAAAAGGCACTTAAGTCAAAAAGTCGATTTTTCTGTTGTACCTAATCACATAAATCTAGTATTTTTTTCTAATTTTTGAAATTATAAAATTTCTTTTAGGCTATTTTAAATTGAAAAGGGCCTTACTTTAACCAACATACATGAATTTCATTATTATTATTATTATTATTATTATTATTATTATTATTATTATTATTATTATATTCAGTTAAGAGTAAATTAAAAAGAAAATCTCTCCTGAAAAATTATTCTTTTTGACTTATGTGCCTTTTCGCGCCGACCAGATAATCATTATCGTTGTTTTCAGCGGTGGCTTTATGTTGTAGACCAGGAGTTCTCAACCCTTTGAAGATTGTGAGCACCGTCTACATGCAATATTAAGTGAACGAACACCATGAAATGGAATAGATTCAATAGGCCTATGTGGATACATAAATAAAATAAGAAAATAACAAAAAATAAATTTCTGAAACACTCACCAGGATAACGATATCCTTGAACTTGAATGTTATTCAGAATTTCAGTGATCTCCAAATAGAAGCTGCTTGTAGCTACACGTAAACAGTCCTGCAGATGTGAATTAGTTAATCGTAATTTGTTCCTGGGGTATTTCCAAAGTTTTTTTTTTTTTTCACATCGCCAGGTTGTCTCTAACATGGCCAGACATTTGAGGGAAGGTTTTTTGAGCCTTTTGCATCTTCTGCTCTCCAACGACTATGATTTCTCCTTTTAAAACTAATATTTCAGAGCTGAAAAGACTGGAGATCTATCAAGTAAAGTTCCTCACGTGTAGCCATATTATTCTCTTGAATACCCTTGATTTCTCTGTTATGTCCACGCCACTGCCTGCCCAATCAACGATTATGCACGATAAGCCGCTAGGTGGCAGGTAATGACTTTGAATATACTGATAATTTTATTTTATTTATTTATTTATTTGGTGGTGTCAGTAAAGACACATGTCATCACAAGTTCCAGGTCACGTGGACCCTTGCCTTCACAAGAATATTGCTTATAACATGAGTACGTAAATGAAGTGTGACCATCTTCTCCATCAGAAACGGAGACTGCAAAGCTGGATGTGTAGGTAAACTTTCAGAGTCAATGATTTCTGCAGAAAGGTTAACATTACTTGATTGTTCACTGAATGCTATATGTAATTATGGTTTAATAAGTGGATTAGGATGTGTTTGTAGTTTCTGAAGATATTTTTTACGTAAGTGCTGCACGTAGTCACTGAATAAAATGATATATACTGATAATGTTAATAGCGGTGGGCACTGCCTGCCACCTAGCGGCAAAATAACTTTGATTGAGCAGGCAGTTTTCGCAACTATAGGATGCTATCCAGCAGGCAGTGGTCCACACTGAATTGGAAGGTATTATAGGCCTACTCCATGAAAAACGAGAAGTCCTATTAGGTCTGTAAGATATAATGGATGGATAGGAACACTATTTTTTCTGGCTCGTACATCAAGGATAAATTAAAGACGGAACTACTATTAAGATTTTGTTCGTACAACAAAGTTTGAAATTGAAAAAAGGATCTCAGGAGCGTTCGTGCTCGTGAACACTTTTTACTTGAATGACGGGAGCATCAAATGTCATTGAAAGAGCACCATGTTAAGAACACATGTTCTAGACTATCAGCCTGTCAGGTAGACGATCCGGGTTCGAGTCCCTGTCAGACTTGGGATTTTTTATTAAACAAAACCCTTAAGTGCCATTTGTAACGGGTAAGGTCGCAGTTGGTGTGTTTCTCGGGGTTCTCCCGTTTCCTAATGCTACGCATCAACAGTGTTTGTAGCATACCGTGTCAGTAGTCTAAATATTGTACATGTAGGCACATTCCACCTACCACACCTAATCCATACCATAGTGTAGTACACTTACGCACGCTTTGGCCCATTGTGCGCCCTACAATATTGTCGAAGTCCGACAGCTGCTTCGTGGGCCATCCTGCCTCAGCCCCTGACAGGTCCCGCTTCGTGAACGAGTATTTTCGAGGCTCCTTTTGGTTATTTACAAGAAGTCGTCGCTGAACGATTCACATTATTTCCAGGTTAGTTGAATCAACTCATCTAGTGAACGATATAAATCTTTAAAATACTAGGTGTCTCTATCCCTTCTCCTCTTGTTACTTGTGAGCCGTCCCAAACCCCGACCTCCAACCCTAAGAGCGCCGGTCCTTATATACCCGTCAGTCAAGGCCTTCTGACAAATAAAAGCAATTGACAATAGATACCTCAGTCGTGACAACCTCATAAAATATCCTATCAATTGAATAATCGATCTTGCTACGTACAACATAATTATATTATATTATTACCCATTTCAGCGAGCACTGACGACCACTGCAAAATACGATAATTTGGTGCAGGAAGCATTGTCTTTTGGCACAAGGATGATTTATGTAACATGTTTCTAAATTATTAGTCTTTTAAATACCGGTACATTCTTTAATAAATCACTGAAAAACAAATGTAAATATAGGAAGTGGAGTGAGTACGAAATTATTATTATTTTTTGGCGCATCATTTTTACGTAAATAACGAAAAATAAAAAGGGATTATTAGAAAGTACGTACACTGCGTTTGTCAAATGCGCATCACCATGCTTTCGAAAAGGCACTTTTAAGTGCCCGACACCCCGCTTTTTTTCATCATGTGCTACAAGTCAGATCATCATCGGGGCTTGCAGCCCCGATACCCCGCTTTTTTCATCATGTGCTACATGTCGGATCATCATCGGGGCTTGCAGCCCCGACACCCCGCTTTTTTCATCATGTGCTACAAGTCAGATCATCATCGGGGCTTGCAGCCCCGATACCCCGCTTTTTTCATCATGTGCTACATGTCGGATCATCATCGGGGCTTGCAGCCCCGATACCCCGCTTTTTTCATCATGTGCTACATGTCGGATCATCATCGGGGCTTGCAGCCCCGATACCCCGC
The DNA here is from genome assembly GCF_040183065.1 of Periplaneta americana. Lineage (NCBI taxonomy): Eukaryota > Metazoa > Arthropoda > Insecta > Blattodea > Blattidae > Periplaneta > Periplaneta americana. The sequence goes on along the minus strand of NC_091127.1, from coordinate 4,208,708 downwards.
TTTTTTCATCATGTGCTACATGTCGGATCATCATCGGGGCTTGCAGCCCCGATATCCCGCTTTCTACGTCATGTGTTACACGTCGGATCATCATCGGGGCTTGCAGCCCCGATACCCCGCTTTTTACATCATGTGCTACACATCGGATCATCATCGGGGCTTGGAGCCCCGATACCCTGCTTTTTACATCATGTGCTACACGTAGGATCATCATCAGGGCTTGCAGCCCCAATACCCCGCTTGCTACGTGCAAAACAATTATATTATATTATGACCCATTTCAGCGAGTACTGACGACCACTGCGAAATACGATAATTTGGTCCAGGAAGCATTCTCTTATGGCACAAGGATGATTTATGTAACATGTTTCTAAATGCTACGTACAACATTATTTTATTATATTATTATTACCCATTTCAGCGAGTACTGACGACCACTGCAAAATACGACAGTTTGGTCCAGGGAGCATTCTCTTTTGGCACAAGGATGATTTATGTAACATGTTTCTAATTTATTAGTATTTTAAATACCGGTACATTCTTTAATAAATCACTGAAAAACAAATGTGAATACATAGGATGTGGAGTGAGTACGAAATTATTATTATTTTTTTATTTTTTGGCGCATCATTTTTACGTAAATAACGACAAATAAAAACTAACATGCCACATAACATTATTTTAAGAAATACAGGAAACAAGCATGAATAATATTCACCATTCTTAATGATCGGGGAATAGAAAAAAAACCGTATGGAATAGACATTACATACAAATGTGCATGTAATAAACAATAAGCAAACCATCTTCGATTAATAATTCCAAAACAACGTGAATATAGCGTGGATTGTGAAGGAAAATAATTTCTTATAAGTTGCTCCCAATGTGCATCATTGTTAACTTATGAAAACAAATGAAATTTAACATGGCATATAAACACTATTTGAAGAAAGATAGGAGATATTCAGTAATATTCATCGTCCTTAATGATCTTCGGATGGAAAATAACAATGAAATATGTATAAAATAGAAATTACATACAGGTGAGCATATGAAAAACAGTAAGTAGAATTATTTATTTGATTAATAAGCTTAAATTACTCCAGGTTTAGTGTGTTGTGTAACAATAGACAATGGAATCGTTCACAGAAGTGAACTATAAATGATGTGAATCGTTCAGTGCATCCATCTTGTTGTGTAACAATAGAAGTGAACTATAAACGATGTGAATCGTTCAGCGACGACTTCTTACAAATAACCCTCCTTTTTTACGAATAGCGGAAATTTAAATGCAGAGTGTCTTCTTGGTCATGCAGCTAGAATGGATCGAGCCCACCGTTGAAAATGACAAAACGGGACCCGGCTCCAATCAAGTAAGCTGTAGCGGAAGCACATCGCGTGGATGGCTGAGGAGGAAGGTCCCAGTATGTAAATATAAAAGCGACATTTCTTCCATCTTTACGATTTATACTTAACTCTTGAGGGAAAGCAGGGTGTGTACACTTCCGCAGTAAAGGCAATGTTTACCGTGGAGTGAACCGTGGTAAGGAGCAGCATATTTGACATTTGACTATTTTCACAAACTTAATGCTTTTGCTTTCGGTAAATTTGAAATTGGGCAATACATCGAGCAAAACAAGAAGTAGAGCCTCGTTAATCGGAACTAATTGGGACCGAGACCTGTTCGGATTACAAGATTTTCGGATTAACCGAAATATTTCCTGTATTACAATAAATTTGTTTTTTTTTTTTTTTCGTAAAATAATTTTGTTCGGATTAACCAGATTTTCGGATTAGGGTGACTCTACTGTATGTTCATATATTCATTTAAATATGCAAAATAAAAACATATACGCATTTAAAAGGAAAACCCCTCAAAATATGCATTTATGCAAAATAAAGTTGGCTTTATTCGAACGCAAAAACCATGTTCGGCAAAGATCCACTTTTACTTTTCCAATATGCCAAATCAATAAAAACATGCAAATGCATGAAGTTCCGCGGTCTAGACAGAAGATTGTACCAGAGTCAAGATTAGCAGAGAAAACTGAAGTATTCACAGGAAGCCTAACCTTGCACCATTTTCTGTACTGTAAAATTCACAGATTTCCTGCATTTTGAACATAACAATTCTCTTGTGAGACCCTGTTTGTACGTATATAAGCCTATAACTGTACCAGAGCCTTCGTGCTCAGTGTTGCCAACAGTTGTTCGTATAATCCCGCTAGATGGCTTTCGAAAACTCGCGATTTTCTAACAAATATCTCTAGATTTTAATGTATACTTATTATTTAATAGTAATAATAATAATAATAATAATAATAATAATAATAATAATAATAATAATAATAACTGACAAGGTAGAGCATCCACCCGCCAATGTAACGAATATTGCACACTTTTTTCATGTCCAATGTGGCGCTATAAAGCAATTTTGAACACTTTTATCACAGACACAGCATATTTAAATTCTTATTGCACTATGTATGTTACCGTTAAAACCCAAAATCCGACGAAACCAGTTTCAACTAGTAAAAACTAGTTTTAAAATATAGATAGATAGATAGAAAGCGAATTTTCGTAAGATCTAGAATCAATGACAGATCAGGTTTGGTTTGTTTAGGTTTTTTTTTAGGCTTTTACCAAACAAGAACCTAAACAAACCAAACCTAACCTGACATTGATTCTAGATCATACGAAAACTCACTTTCTATCTTTATTTGCTTAAACTAGTTTTTACTAGTTGAAACTGGTTTTGACGGATTTCGGGTTTTAACGGTAACCTATATAATATGGAATTATCACTACATTAACACATCCATTATTTCACAGAACACACACTGAACGAATTAAATGTAATTATGAAAGCCGTCAATAATGCTAATATGAATTTCATTTCAGAAACTTTAAAGATTAAAAACCGCTAGTATTCCCGCTAAGTGGGATAATATAATTTTACCCGCGAGACGGTTATCCAAAAAAAGCTGGATTTAGCGGGAAAACCGCTGAATTGACAACACTGTAATCGTGCTGTGTGGTCAATGTGAATCTGAGAATCTCTTATCTTTGAATGCTATGTACTTCCGGAATTGCTTCCTTACGATCGAAGATCATTTCTAGCTGAAATTAATAAGGAAAACGACACGAGTTTATCTACTGTATATTAAAAGAATGACGCATCTGTTTAATGTGAAAATAATTATCGCACAAGCCGATTCCAAAAGGGGCTTCACTGTAAGAGAAACAAATAAAGTTGCAGGAAGTTGAAGTTTCAACAAACATTCGTATCATCTTTCAAAGCAATAATATTGCGGTTCTGTGTGTACATTCGTGGGACTGAAAAGTGAAACTTGTGCAAACATCGTGGAGAAATTATTCCTACAACAGGTTTGTGGTACGTATAAGATGCACAGAGCTTCTTTTCTCCTTTCTTACTTTGGTTTTATTTCTTATTTCCCTCTTCATTCTTTTTCTTCATTTTTACTTCCGTTAGCTAGTTCCCTCTTATATTCATATAATTATTCTTTCTTTTCTAACGCTTTTACTTCGTCTAAATTGACGGAGCTTCTATTCCGATCATATAACTGCTTGAAAAGTTTACTAGCAATCGATTTTATTACTATTATTTCACGCGTGTGTGTTTTGGATGTGTGCAGGAGAGGGATCGATGGAAATTCTGAGAGCGTTGCGACATTTTCCTAATTTCATTTTATTTTATTTTTAATCAGTTATTTACACGCTGCATCAACTACTGGGTTATTTAGCGTCGATGGAATTGGTGATAACGAGATGAATATTGGAAAGGTAAGGCCGAGAATTCGGTGTGGAGTTAGGTGACATTTGAGGAAAACTTCGGAAAAATCCCAACCAGGTAATAGCTCAAGTGGGATTCGAACCCGTGCCTGAGCACAACCATAGATCAGCAAGAAAATGCACTTCATTGATTGATTGATTCATTCATTCATTATTCTATACATGGCTATATACATGGATGTACACGTCAATTACATAATAAATAAAAAACACAATAAAATTAAAAACACTACAAGTTAAAATACATTTAAAATAAATAATATAATCAAGTAGTATTGCATATATCACAACTTGTGATTTAAGAATTCTTTGACTGAATAAAAAGTTTGATCAGTTAAAATCTGTTTAACTTTCACTTTAAATTTTGCATAAGGTAAAGATTGTATCTGGAATGGTAATTTATTAAAAAACACAATGCCAGTATATGCAGACGATTTTTCATATTTCACAAGTCTATGATTTTTTATTGACAACAGATGTGCATTTCGTGTATTATAATTATGATAATCTAGATTCTTATTGTACTTATTCTTATTCTGTTTCAAGAAAATTAGGCATTTGTAAATATAAATTGATGGAAATGCTAAAATTTTATATTGTTTAAAATAAGGTTTGCATGAGTCAAAACTCTTTAATTTAAAAATGGATCGTATAATTCTTTTTTGTGCAATAAATATCCTATCAACATTGGTAGAGTTAGCAGCGAATAGGGATTATAAAGAATGGACACTTCGCGTCGGTACCTTTGATGTAGCCGGACTGATTTCAATGACCTTCAAGCCAGCTAGAGCGTGAGATTCTGCTTTCTCCTTAGAGTTGGCGCTGACATCACACCAGCTAGCAGTCGACACAGCGGAAATAGAACACATATAATTAATACATCTAGGTACATTATGTACTCAAATAAAATAAATTGGATCCATAAAATAATAAATCCGTCATTAACTGTAATGTCTAGACTCTAGAGTTCCTTTATAATGAGAGTTGATACGTTGACCCTAACAACAATTAAAATATGTAATGATTTGATAGCAGTGAAAATGGAAAAACAAAATCCTTATGAGAAGTAAAACCATATACCTATATCATATTATATAGAAATATTAAACGAATTTGATACATAATTTTATAATATATTATATTATTTTATAATATAATTTATTATATCTGAAATATAAAGAATATATTATTACAACTAGTTTGCCACTGAGAAATAAGGAAAAGCTGTTAACTGGAATTTATTTGAAGCAAAGCGTTACTGGATTATGCAATAAGGTAGGCGATGTTTGGATCCTGTGTCTCAACTCTATTCTCAATTATTATCTTAGCCTATGCTCGATTACACTAACCTCTAGCGCTTGAAAGTGGAACTAAACGCTGGCGCACAGAGAAACAAAACACAGGAAAATTCGCTCAGTGTCCATTCTTTATAATCCCTATTCGCTAGAGTTACCCCATAAGAAGACGCCATAACTGAGATATGCATAAGCAAGTGAATAGTAAATTGAAATCAATGCCGCTGAGCTCCACTATTAGCTGGCTTTCTATATTAAAATGCAATAAAACGTGATTGAGAAACTGTGTATTTAGTCATAGATGAATATATCACGTAATAAACACTTCACATTACATTCAAATTAAAACAGAAGGCAAGTGTTTGCCATGTGTTTAACTCGTTTCTTTATTACCTCGTTTAGAGTAACTAGGAATTCAATGCCCTTGCAGAAGTGTAGGAACGTTTAAAGCCGAAGCGGGAAGGGGGACTGGAAGCTGACACTAATCAGAGTCAATCTGGAGCTCCAGGGACGCCCACGCCGCTGCACTCTGTCGCCGCCAGACAGGCATTTGTTTTGGGGATTTCCTGTGACCTATGCTACACCTTCACGTCGAAGTAGCACCATTTCCCGGAAATGACAACAGCAACATCAACTTTCAATTGTTACAATCGTATTTGTGCGATTTCAGCGTACAAGTAGGTCTAAGTGATTGTAGTGAACTGTGAGTGAGACAAGAATATCTCTTGACAGAACTGATACAGTATGAAAATGTACCAACAAAACAGTGAGTGAAAAGCCTAAGATTGTAACAAATTACAAGAATCGAAATCAAGTGCCTTAATGATGTGTCTTAGTTGATTCATTGTTAATTTCTTTAAGAGTTCTTCCATTAGGCCCGTAACACACTTTAAGAGTTTTCGCTAGCGAGAAATGTGTTGCGAGAAAGAGGCGAAGAGCCTTCCTCCACACACTTGGCGAGTTCTCGCTATCACAGATCACACCTCGCTATGATCATCTATGCACTGCCTTCATGCAGAAAGCATTTTTCTGATTATAGTAGTCACTCGTTAGGGGAAATATTATAGGTTATGTATTTACGTATATTGTCGTACTTAAATATATAACCTGTAAGTATATTGTCGTACTTTACAAATTACGTACGAACGCTGTGTTGAATCTGAGTATTCAGATGATGAGGAAATGGAGTTGCATGAACATATTTTGTTAATGAAGAGAAGAAGTAGGCCTAAAATTAAAGCCAGAAATATCTGAAAATCACATTGTATCTTACGAAAATAAGAGCGAGTTTGGATCCTGGTTTCGATTTGAATGATGATACGTTTAGGCGTTATTTCAGGTTGAATAGACCTCAGTTTTTTGCCATTCATGATATGAGCCGTTCAGAGCAAAAGTGGTGTAAGTCAAAGTTGGGTAAAGAGGTTTAAAGTAAACATTCTGTAAAATACAGCGCAAAGTAGCAGTTAATATGTTCTTCTTGCTATCCACTGACTCCTAATAGTTTAAATAAATTGAATATTAATTGCTACTTTGTGCTGTATTTTACAGAATGTTTACTTTAACCCTCATTACCCATTTTTGACTTACACCACTTTTGCTCTGAACGACTCGTATGATAGAGGATTCTTTGCTATGTTCTGATTAAAATTATGTAAACTGTTAAGACATATAGATACATTATTTCAAATGTTTAATTAATAGTATTAAATCTCATCAATATAAAATATAGCCCTATTTATTTTCAGGTAATCTGATATTTGTCTCCACATTTCTTCTTTAAGTTTCGTGTTTTTATAGTTTTCATCCCGTGTATCATATAAATAGGCCTACGGGTGACATCGTACAAGTTCGATAAGTTTCTGACTGCAATTATCAGCATCTTTCCTCGTTTTCAAATAAAAACAATACAAGTCATCGCCACCTGTGATATCTTTTTCTACATTCAATCGTCATAAAGAGTATAAATGTCAAACATCTTTGATAAATGTGTCAAGAAAATTCGCTGAGCTACCGATTCCAGCGAGAAACTCGTGCGAGGTTTTTGCCTCGAGCGAGAATCTCTTCCAGTGTGTGGACGTCCATTTGAATCCATGTTATCAATCTTTGAATTTTCTCGCAACACATTTCTCGCTAGCGAAAACTCTTCAAGTGTGTTACGGGCCTTAGATATGGCTTTTATAGATCCCGCAGTGTCAACAATTCTGCCTCACAAATGCAGAATTTGTTATCTAGAATTTAGAGAGAAGAGTGATCGCTAATAACAAGAGCAAATTGAAAAGCAAACATATCGTTGACATGAAAACTAGAATTCATTTACCAAACCGATAAAAACAGCTGCTCAAAATGAGTTTACACAGATTATGTAAAATTTAAGCTTGGTACTACAGACTCTTAAGTTCAGATTTGTGTCAAAGAGAATAATCCAGCCGATTATAAGACGGATGTGATGCGGTAAAAAACACAGGATAAAACAGTCATCCTATTTTTCTTGCACGTTCTTCGATGTACTCAAAACGGGATTCGGATCATTTGTCACGAATTAATAATAATAATAATAATAATAATAATAATAATAATAATAATAATAATAATTTATTTTAGCTGGCAGAGTTAAGGCCGTAAGGCCTTCTCTTCCACTCAACCAGGAAAAAGTCACTCGTCACATATCTGATTCACCATACATTACATTTCGTCACAAGATTGTACGTTACATAGTAAACTTACACCTTTGAGACAAGGTTTTTTAGTACCGCAAAACATTCCCATGGTTATCTTTATTTTATTTTATTGGGTTATTTTACGACGCTGTACCAACATCTAGGTTATTTAGCGTCTCAATGAGATGAAGGTGATAATGCCGGTGAAATGAGTCCGGGGTCCAGCACCGAAAGTTACCCAGCATTTGCTCGTATTTGGTTGAGGAAAAACCCGGAGAAAACCTCAACCAGGTAACTTGCCCCGACCGGGATTCGAACCCTGGCCACCTGGTTTCGCGGCCAGACGCGCTGACCGTTACTCCACAGGTGTGGACTCCATGGTTACCATTTTGCTATTATCGCAAAACGTTGCCATGGTTCTTATTTTTCTAGCATCTATTATTGTGAATCGTTTCCATGGTTTTTATTTTAATATTATCGCAAAACATTTCTATGGGTGCTATGCATAGACATTTCGCTAGCCCGCGCTACGAGCGTGCTAAACTAGCCCCGGCTATCGACTGGTTACTTGTACAGGATTCATATCATATCATATCGCTAACACTGGTTTATGAATACGAAAAACGTTAGTTCGCTGATCATCCACCGGAAGCCCGCGCTAAGATTGTCTATGGCCCTAAGATTTTAATTTTTCTATTATCGCAATATACTTCTATGGTTTTTATTTCCCTAATACTGTAAACATTTCCAGAGCTTTTCTTTTTATTATTGCGAAACATTTCCACGGCTATTTTTCTTTTATCGCAAAATATGTCCATAATTTTTATGTTTTTACTATCGCAAAACTTTGTCATAGTTTTCATTTATTTATTATTGCGAAACGTTTCTATGGATTTTATTTTTACATTAAGGTATCTAGAACATTCCCATGGTTTTTTTTCTATTATCGCAATACATTTCTATAGTTTTTATTTTTCTACTGTAGTATCGCAATACATTTCTATTGTTTTTAATTTTCTATTATCACAAAACATTTCTATAGTTTTTATTTTTCTACTGTAGTATCGGAATACATTTCCATTGCTTTTATTTTTCCATTATCACAAAACATTTCTATAGCTTTTATTTTTCTACTAAAGCAATACATTTCCATTGTTTTTATTTTTCTATTATCAAAAACATTTCTATAATTTTTATTTTTCTACTGTAGTATAGCAATACATTTCCATTATTTTTATGTTTCTGTTATCACAGAACATTTCTATAGTTTTTATTTTTCTGCTGTAGTATCGCAATACATTTCCATTGTTTTTATGTTTCTATTATCACAAAACATTTCTATAGCTTTTTTTTTTCTACTATCGCAATACATTTCCATTGTTTTTATTTTTCTATTATCAAAAACATTTCTATAATTTTTATTTTTCTACTGTAGTATAGCAATACATTTCCATTATTTTTATGTTTCTGTTATCACAGAACATTTCTATAGTTTTTATTTTTCTACTGTAGTATCGCAATACATTTCCATTGTTTTTATGTTTCTATTATCACAAAACATTTCTATAGTTTTTATTTTTTTACTATAATATCGCAATACATTTCCATTGCTTTTATTTTTCTACTATCATAATACTGGTACAAAGTTATCTCAAATGACTGTATTTTGCGTTAAATAAAAACATAATTAAATTGTTCCATTATAAAGTTTGTACACATTAGGCCAAGGGGCCGGACTAAAATAATGCACAAAAAGGGGGGCCTCATCATCAAAAAGGTTGGATCTGTTGTATGAGTTTAGAGCTAACACGCTGTAACCATTTTAGTCACTTCCTATCTCTCGTAAAATACATGTATCGGGTGAATTTTTTACCTCTAATTTCTCTTTTTTTTCCATTCAGTTTTCCCGTTCATTTATTTATTCATTCACTGATCTTTTTTTTTACAAAGCAGGGCTACAATCCCATACTGGGAGTGCCTAGATTCTAGTAGTCTCAACCAATTACCTTCTGGTGAAAGATGGACGCCACGAACATAATTTCCGGTGTTGTTACACCATGTGGCATGTTGAGTCGAAGATAATGAATGCCGATTCCCAGTCTCCCGTACTTTCCATGAATTGAAATGTCTCACCAGCATTGAAGGAGTATCGTTGTTTACTGCATTCAGATCGCCGTACATTACGAACACTTGCAGCGTGTCTCAACAGCGACCCCACGCAGGTTCCTTTCACAAACGACGATTAGCATAAACGTGTGTGCAGCAAACACAATGCCTGCTGCGCATTCTATTCATATTACCTGGCTTCTCAGGATAACACCTTTATCTCTTACAGAAGAACCTTCCACATCTTCAGGTCGAAATCCCCATGAAAGTTTGTAGTTAATACGTGAACATTGTAATTGTGTTTACCTTCTTTATATTCGCATCTTGAAATACATGAAAAATAAAATAAATAAATAAAGTATATGAGTAAATACTTGCCTCTGACTGAGGTTCTGGCTGATATGTACATCCATTATCAGGCAGTACATCTCACTTGAAGAACAATTGTGTGTATACATCTGAAGTCTGACTAGTATAATATGTAGCTAATCGGCGATGGACGGGGGAAAGGAACTGACCACCATACCCCATTATCTTCTGGCCTACTTGTTCCATTAAGTGCTGCACTGTTGTATCACTTGTGAGGTGCAGATCTGTCTTCGGACAGTTGACTAAACAAGTAAACACTGCACAGATCAAGCGACCTACGAAAGCCTGCTGTAATGCGTAAAAAAAAGCTTGAATATGGCATTTTCCTAGTTATATAGTCCTACAGCTTAAAATATGGCATTCTCCTAGTAATATACAGCTTAAAGTGTGGCATTCTCCTAGTAATATACAGCTTAAAGTGTGGCATTCTCCTAGTTATATACAGCTTAAAGTGTGGCATTCTCTTAGTAATATACAGCTTAAAGTGTGGCATTCTCTTAGTAATATACAGCTTAAAGTGTGGCATTCTCCTAGTAATATACAGCGTAAAGTGTGGCATTCTCCTAGTTATATACAGCTTAAAGTGTGGCATTCTCTTAGTAATATACAGCTTAAAGTGTGGCATTCTCTTAGTAATATACAGCTTAAAGTGTGGCATTCTCTTAGTAATATACAGCTTAAAGTGTGGCATTCTCTTAGTAATATACAGCTTAAAGTGTGGCATTCTCTTAGTAATATACAGCTTAAAGTGTGGCATTCTCCTAGTAACATACAGCTTAAAGTGTGGCATTCTCCTAGTAATATACAGCTTAAAGTGTGGCATTCTCCTAGTTATATACAGCTTAAAGTGTGGCATTCTCTTAGTAACATACAGCTTAAAGTGTGGCATTCTCCTAGTAATATACAGCTTAAAGTGTGGCATTCTCCTAGTTATATACAGCTTAAAGTGTGGCATTCTCTTAGTAATATACAGCTTAAAGTGTGGCATTCTCTTAGTAATATACAGCTTAAAGTGTGGCATTCTCTTAGTAATATACAGCTTAAAGTGTGGCATTCTCTTAGTAATATACAGCTTAAAGTGTGGCATTCTCTTAGTAATATACAGCTTAAAGTGTGGCATTCTCTTAGTAATATACAGCTTAAAGTGTGGCATTCTCTTAGTAATATACAGCTTAAAGTGTGGCATTCTCTTAGTAATATACAGCTTAAAGTGTGGCATTCTCTTAGTAATATACAGCTTAAAGTGTGGCAGTCTCCTAGTAATATACAGCTTAAAGTGTGGCATTCTCTTAGTAATATACAGCTTAAAGTGTGGCATTCTCCTAGTAATATACAGCTTAAAGTGTGGCATTCTCCTAGTAATATACAGCTTAAAGTGTGGCATTCTCCTAGTAATATACAGCTTAAAGTGTGGCATTCTCTTAGTAACATACAGCTTAAAGTGTGGCATTCTCCTAGTAATATACAGCTTAAAGTGTGGCATTCTCCTAGTTATATACAGCTTAAAGTGTGGCATTCTCTTAGTAACATACAGCTTAAAGTGTGGCATTCTCCTAGTAATATACAGCTTAAAGTGTGGCATTCTCCTAGTTATATACAGCTTAAAGTGTGTCATTCTCTTAGTAATATACAGCTTAAAGTGTGGCATTCTCTTAGTAATATACAGCTTAAAGTGTGGCATTCTCTTAGTAATATACAGCTTAAAGTGTGGCATTCTCTTAGTAATATACAGCTTAAAGTGTGGCATTCTCTTAGTAGCATACAGCTTAAAGTGTGGCATTCTCCTAGTAATATACAGCTTAAAGTGTGGCATTCTCCTAGTTATATACAGCTTAAAGTGTGTCATTCTCTTAGTAATATACAGCTTAAAGTGTGGCATTCTCTTAGTAATATACAGCTTAAAGTGTGGCATTCTCTTAGTAATATACAGCTTAAAGTGTGGCATTCTCTTAGTAATATACAGCTTAAAGTGTGGCATTCTCCTAGTAATACACAGCTTAAAGTGTGGCATTCTCCTAGTAATATACAGCTTAAAGTGTGGCATTCTTTTAGTAATATACAGCTTAAAGTGTGGCATTCTCATAGTAATATACAGCTTAAAGTGTGGCATTCTCCTAGTAATATACAGCTTAAAGTGTGGCATTCTCCTAGTAATATACAGCTTAAAGTGTGGCATTCTCCTAGTAATATACAGCTTAAAGTGTGGCATTCTCCTAGTAATATACAGCTTAAAGTGTGGCATTCTTTTAGTAATACACAGCTCAAAATGTGGTATTCTCTTAGTTATATAGTCCTACAGCTTAAAATATGGCATTCTGCTAGTAACAGAGATTAAAATAGTCTGTTTTAAAATATAATTTTGGTCTACGGCTTTTTTAAAAGACGCTTCATATGACTTCCAATCTGTTTGACAGTTTCCCCTAGATCTACTCTTCAATTCCAACAAATTACACACTCGACGTTGAAATATATTTGAAAAGTGTTACAAATGTGACACGTTTGTCAGAATCAGTTCACCCGTATGGAAGCTGTTGTAGCAAGGTTCCCAAGTCACACACACGTACAGGTAATCTCATAATATATGTTTCCTTTTTCGGCAACCCACTTAAAAACTAAAATCGTTCTGTTTTAATATAGGTAGAACGGTGTAGGCCTATGCGGCTTCTAAGAAAGTCATTCTTACATAACAGCTTAGGAAGTTGAAACCAGTTTGGAACTAAGTTGCCTCTTGTCGTAATACTCACGAATAAGGAAATTTTCAGCTTTTCTGCAACTCCTTAACCCAATTATTTATGACACGTGCTGCTTTGCGAAAATCAAAGGAAGGTTTGCAAAAAAAAAAAAGACTGGCGGAGCATGGTTATAGTATTAAGATTTATTTTATTTTGTAGTTGCTATTTTGTTTTTACATATAATCTTAATTCTTATTGAAACTTTGTTTGGTTTGAGGGTATGTAATCTTTAATTTTAAACTAGGATTACATACCTTACTACTAATATAAATTATTTTTAACCTTTAGAGTGATAAATAGGTTAGCCATTTACAAATATGAGACCGAATAAAAAGACAAATGAAAAGGACTGGTAGATTCGTATGTGATTAATGGTGATATCGATGATGTATATGTGGAAGTGTGCTACAGTAAGCTGAAATGAACATGAAGTTTGTGATAGGAAGATATTAACTGAAATTTGTCTATGCGGATGACGTGAATATGTTAGGAGAAAATCCACAAACGATTAGGGAAAACACGGAAATTCTACTTGAAGCAAGTAAACCTGTAGGGTTGAAAGTAAATCCCGAAAAGACTAAGTATATGATTATGTCTCGTGATCAGATTATTGTACGAAATGGAAATATAAAAGTTGGAGATTTATCCATCGAAGAGGTGGAAAAATTCAAATATCTTGGAGCAACAGTAACAAATATAAATTACATTCGGGAGGAAATTAAACGCAGAATAAATCTGGGAAATGCCTGTTATTATTCGGTTGAGAAGCTTTTGTCATCTAGTCTGCTGTCAAAAAATCTGAAAGTTAGAATTTATAAAACAGTTATATTACCGGTTGTTCTGTATGGTTGTGAAACTTTGACTCTCACTTTGAGAGAGAAACAGAGATTAAGGGTGTTTCAGAATAAGGTTGTTAGGAAAATATTTGGGGCTAAGAGGGATGAAGTTACAGGAGAATGGAGAAAGTTACACAACGCAGAACTTCACGCATTGTATTTCTCACCTGACATAATTAGAAACATTAAATCCAGACGTTTGAGATGGGCAGGGCATGTAGCACGTATGGGCGAATCCAGAATTGCATATAGAGTGTTAGTTGGGAGGCCGGAGGGAAAAATACCTTTGGGGAGGCCGAGACGTAGATGGGAGGATAATATTAAAATGGATTTGAGGGAGATGGGATATGATGATAGAGACTGGATTAATCTTGCACAGGATAGGGACCGATGGCGGGCTTATGTGAGGGCGACAATGAACCTCCGGGTTCCTTAAAAGCCAGTAAGTAAAGTATCTGTCTCATATCATTGAATCTGTTCCACACAGTGTACAGTGCCTCAGATACTGCACAGAACTGACTTCTGTGGTTGGTTTTCTAAATACGTTTTCATTGCATTGATTATGCATATTTAAGCTCGCAGAATGACTTTCTTGTTTTCAAATATTTTCTTATTTTAAATTCTATGTAATGTAAATTACGAAGCTATTAATATAAAGAGCAAATTATGATTTTAAATGTAGTAGATTCAGTACAGACGCAGTCCATCAATGTTATTTCGCTCTTGAGTTCTTGACCAAACGACCCTGAGTTCAGAAACACAGCTAGTCTGCAATGTTTGCCGTTGTCGGCCTGTTTGCATGCCCACAGTTCAACAACCCAGGCGGTCCTAATGTAAGTCATGATTTGGTTACGATCTGAATAATGCCCCTTATCCACGTGACACATGTCAAAATAATGCGTATATATGGTTGTATAATTTAACGGTACACGGCTTCATAACTCATCTTCCGAGGCAGATCTAGAAGAGAGACGGGCATTGTTTTAAGTTTTACTTTCTCCCGTGTACGATAGAGCTTATTATTCTTCAACATGAAGATCCAGCTGTAGGTTAGTCAACTGATGCATAGCTTCACATCGAAAAGGCAGGAGCTCGACTCCTCTCAGATCTCAAGAGATATTTTTTTTCCCCCAGACAAGAAGCTGTTATGCACGTTCTCAAGGAATACTTCATCATCATCATCATCATCACCATCACCATCATCATCATCATCATCACCATCATCATCATCATCACCATCATCATCACCATCATCATCATCATCATCATCATCACCACCATCATCATCACCATCATCATCATCACCATCACCACCATCATCATCATCATCACCATCATCATCATCATCATCATCATCATCACCATCATCACCATCATCATCATCATCATCATCATCATCACCATCATCATCATCATCATCACCACCATCATCATCACCATCATCATCACCATCATCACCATCACCATCACCATCATCATCATCATCACCATCATCATCACCATCATCATCATCATCACCATCATCATCATCACCATCACCATCATCATCATCACCATCACAATCACCATCACCATCACCATCATCACCATCATCACCATCACCATCACCATCACCATCATCATCATCACCATCATCATCATCATCATCACCATCATCATCATCATCACCATCATCATCATCACCATCATCACCATCATCATCACCATCATCATCAGCACCATCATCATCATCATCACCATCATCATCACCATCATCATCATCACCATCATCATCATCACCACCATCATAATCATCATCATCACCATCATCATCATCACCATCATCATCATCACCATCATCATCATCATCATCATCACCATCATCACCATCAGCCACATGGTTTAAGCTTTGTTTGGCTCGTTCCGGTCTCATGAAGTATTACTTACTTACTTACTTATTGGCTGTTAAGGAACCCGGAGGTTCATTGCCGCCCTCACATAAGCCCGCCATTGATCCCTATCCTGAGCAAGATTAATCCAGTCTCTACAATCATATCCCACCTCCCTCAAATCCATTTTAATATTATCTTCCCATCTACGTCTCGGTCTCCCTAAAGGTCTTTTTCCCTCCGGCCTCCCAACTAACACTCTATATGCATTTCTCGATTCGCCCATACGTGCTACATGCCCTGCTCATCTCAAGCGTCTGGATTTAACGTTCCTAATTATATCAGGTGAAGAATACAATGCGTGCAGCTCGGCGTTGTGTAACTTTCTCCATTCTCTTGTAACTTCATCCCTCTTAGCCCCAAATATTTTCTTAAGAATCTTATTCTCAAACACCCTTAATCTCTGTTCCTCTCTCAAAGTGAGAGTCCAAGCTTCATAACCATAAAGAACAACCGGTAATATAACTGTTTTATAAATTCTAACTTTCAGATTTTTTGACAGCAGACTAGATGATAAAAGCTTCTCATCCGAATAATAACAGGCATTTCCCATATTTATTCTGCGTTTAATTTCCTCCCGAGCTCATGAAGTATATAAATTTTAAAATTGTTGAAGCCATCTTTTCCTGGGTCTACCTATGTTTCGTTTACCAGTTGGTCTGTAGTCGAATATTAATTTAGGAATACGGTCTTGAGTCATTCTTTCAACGTCTTGCTTCCATTTATTCCTGTATTCTGTGAGTTTTTCAATTAAATTGAATATATTCAGTTCTAGTCTGACGTCTTCATTACATTTCTTGTCTAAAAGAGTATAACCTGCTATACTCCTCAAAAATCTCATTTCTATCACCTCCATTCTTTTTCTTCGGATTTAGTAAGAGTCCAGAATTCAGAGCCGTACAGCAACAAAGGGACTGCCATAACTTTTAATCTTGTTTCTTTGCTAGTGTATTTTAAAGTTCTTTTTATTACCCCACAGAAATAATTAAATTTGTTTATTTTATTTGTAAAATCTTCCTTACTTGCACATGAGATATTGCAGCCCAGATAATTAAAAGTATTAATTTGTTCTATCATTCTTCCATTCAACACGATTTTGGCTCTAATTGTTTCTAATCCTCTAAAGGCTAACACTTTTGTTTTAGTAGCCGATATAGTTAAGCTATTTTCTTTGCAAATTTTGTTTAATTTAAATATTGCCATTTGTAGGTCATCTTCGGAAGAACAAATTAAAACCTGGTCATCGGCAAAAAGTATCGTATCTAAGTTTATGTTTTTTTATTTTAAAATGTACTTTCAAATCCATCTGCCACTTCAGCAAGATGTCGTCCATATACACATTAAAAAGTGACGGTAACAATGGGCATCCTTGTCTTACTCCTCTATTTATATTGGCTATTTGTTGTCCTTCTTTACAGTCAATTACAATTTGGTTATTAGTGTACAAATTTCTTATTACTGTTATTAAGTATTGTGGTATGCCTTTTTGTTGCATTATGTCCCACAGCTTCTTTCTACTAACTTTATCAAACGCTTTTTCATAATCTATGAATGCCATAAATGTTGGTAAACTGAATTCCCTATACGATGAAAGAGTAATGGAACGGAGAAAAATTCTCTCCGGCGCCGGGATTTGAACCCGGGTCTTCAGCTCTACGTGCTGATGCTTTATCCACTAAGCCACACCGGATACAACTCCGACGCCGGTTAGAATCGTCTCAGATTAAGCTCCAACTCTTGGGTTCCCTGTAATGGCCGCCCTCTGCACTACGTCATAGATGTCTATGAACGCAGGACCGAAGTCCACACATGTGCTGAGGTGCACTCGGTATGAGTGACTAGTTGGCCGGGATCCGACGGAATAAGCGCCGTCTTAAATCACGAAGTGATTTACGCATATCATATATATTATTTTAATGTACCGAAGTACATATGATATTTCCATGCAGATATTCTGCGTCATCATACGATGAAAGAGTAATGGAACGGAGAAAAATTCTCTCCGGCGCCGGGATTTGAACCCGAGTTTTCAGCTCTACGTGCTGATGCTTTATCCACTAAGCCACACCGGAATTTTTCTCCGTTCCATTACTCTTTCATCGTATGATGACGCAGAATATCTGCATGGAAATATCATATGCACTTCGGTACATTAAAATAATATATATGAATTCCCTATGTTTTTCAACTATCTGAGAAACAGCAAATATGCAGTCAGAACAAGATCTTCCTTTTCTGAATCCATTTTGAGATTCATTGATTATATGTTCCATTATTACATTAAAGCGATTTTTTATTATAGATGCATAGATTTTATAACTTGTATTTAGTATAGGCCTACTGTATAGTAAGAATACTTCGATTTATATATTATTTCTCACCTTCTAACGTGCCTCGAGAGATTCCTTGAGATTTCTGGCAAACAAATCAGTGCTCAAGGACTTTCCTGCGGCCATTTCAATACTGTCGTTCCTGTTGGCTATCGGTTCATGCCCCGTACTCTTGTTCAGAAAAATATCTAAACTTTCTCTGTTATTAAATTTTACAGAAAGTAGTAGTATTATGTCCTTTCGTTCCATCAGGAGCGTAGGGTGTTTGTGAAGCACTTCCTCCTGCCTCTATTGCCTGCCAAAGTTTGACTTCCCTCCATGTTTTGACAAATATCTCTGCCCCCACTACGACCGTTCTTTTTAAGTTTTTTTCGGTCTTCCTCTTCTTCGTACAGCTTGTGGGTTCCAATTCAATGCTTGCTTTTCGATTTATTGAAGCAAAAACGAAGGATTTGCAAAATCTTTAATTTGGACAAACCGTCACAAATTAGGACACAGAGTTATTAAATTTTTTGTTCGGTGGACCACCCTGTACCACTAGTATGCGTTACGCAGTTATAATCGTTCACACTTCGCATAACACATTCTAACAACTAATTTATTATTGCATCATTATTTTCAAGTACATGTTTTATGTTTAAATAAATTTCTGCAGTATTGTAAATGTACCGGTATTTAACACGAATTTTAGTGTTAACCTTTGTACATTTCAAACTCAGGAATTACGTTTACCTACCATATGTAATAATATTTAATCTCAACCATACCAAGAAATATGTATCACGTGACGCTGTATTAATTGTATTGTATTGTATTGTGTTTATTAACATTCCATGGTATTCATACATTGCTTCACAGCTAGAATATGGAACAAGTCAAAAAATTTAATACTATTATAAAATCTTAATTTATAGTCACAGTCTAGATGAAATATATACAGAAGAGATTTACAATATAGTCTACTAGTACAACACAAAGTTTTAGTATCCATTTCATGAAGCGTTATTTAATGTCTTGAATTCACCTACAGAATAGGAGGCGTGAGAAATTAGGTACTTCTTTAATTTGGCCCTAAATAATCTTATGTTTTGAGTTTCATTTTTTATATCCATAGGGAGGCTATTAAAAATTTTTACTGCCATATAACGCACTCCTTTTTGATAGCACGATGGAGTATGAAAGTTATTTTTGACGTGTATTTATGCTATGAACTGTTGAATTAGTTACAAAGTTTTCATGATTACATAAGAGGATGATGATTAATGAAAAGTCCACACCTGTGGAGTAACGGTCAGCGCGTCTGGCCGCGAAACCAGGTGGCCCGGGTTCGAATCCCGATCGGGGCAAGTTACCTGGTTGAGGTTTTTTCCCGGGTTTTCCCTCAACCCAATACGAGCAAATGCTGGGTAACCTTCGGTACTGGACCCCGGACTCATTTCACCGGCATTATCACCTTCATTTCATTCAGATGCTAAATAACCTAGATGTTGATACAGCGCCGTAAAATAACCCAATAAAATAAAAAAAAAATAATGAAAAGATATACTGACAAGCCATGGGCATTATTTGTAGTTTTTTTTTTAAATAGTCCTACAAGATTCCCTAGATTTGGCACCTACTATTATTCTAATTACTCTTTTTTTGTAATAGGAATATACTGTTACTATCTGTGGAATTTCCCCAGAATATTATTCCAAAACTCATTACCGAGTGAAAGTATGCAAAGTAGGCCTATATTGTTTTTAAGATATTGATATTTACTATCAATAGCACAGTTATTTAACGCCGGTGAAATTTATTGTAGAGAAATTACATTTGGCGAAATGAATCTCAGAATTCGGCATAGAATTACCTGACATTCACCTTGCAGCTGGATTTGAACCCACGCTCGACCCAAACTTTGGAATAATACATCACGGTTAATAAGTCTGACAGTTGAATGCGTTACTGAAATTTATGATACAAGAATTTTCAGCGAAAACAATATAAAATAAGTATAAGGATCATAATTAAATTTATCTTTAGGTTCCAAGTAAACTGAAATGTCATTTAAGCCTACATCATTAGCATACTGTCTCCTCCAGTACGACTGAATTTAGACGTCATCGTAACAGCTGCAGAACTGATCCTGAGGCCAATTCGGCAATATACTTGTCCACTTCAGCCAGTGACCCCCAGTGAGACCACAGCATGTTTTAAAACTTAGCGTTGTTTGAAGAGAGTCAATCTGCAATCTGTGAAACCTACATGAAATCTCATCTCAAGGAATAATGTTGCTTGTTCGTCTACCTTATCGGCATTATTATCATTATCATTCCCAGACACAATGTTTAAGCTATGTTTATTGTTTCTTTGATGTATAAATAAAGGATTTTGTTTTTATTCTAAATATGCTGACGGAAGTTCCCAATTTTGGTCTTGGAGACCATGGGATGCTTTTCTACTGTTTCTCAAATGTAGACCTACTAAGAGTCGTGGTGTCCATGGGTGAAAATTCTAATGTATGTGTATGTATGTATTTATTTACACTGCAAGTGGGCAAGCACCCGGTGGCAGTGGTATATACAATATTAACAATACACAATAAAATGATAACCAATACACAATAAAATTTACAATACACAATACAATTTACAACCCATATACAATTTTACACACAATACAATAATAATACACAATACAATTTAACACAATAATAATAATAAAACATAAAATAAAATACCTAATTTTACAATACAACCTACATAATTATCTATAGGCCCTACATAAGTTTCAATAGTCTTTCACTTTACTCTCATCTCATTCCCTGTAGTGGCACTATGACGCATTTCACTGACACTTTAGCACACATTTCACTGACACTCTGTAACACATTTCACTGACACTATAGAACACATTTCATTGACGCTATAAATTATCACTGATCGGAACTGTTCACTGCACTGTAAAACCATAACTTCACTGACTCACTTCGCTTCACTGATACAACAGTTCAAATAAGTCAAATAATTACACCCTTATGCATACTTATAAACAGAACTACATTTAAACTAAACATTTCTAGTCTAAGGCCCTCTTACACGCTAGTTTTAAATAATTTACAATTCAAACCAAGGAAGTAACTCGTCAGCCTAGATAAATACATGTCACCTTAAAAAAATTAAATGTTGAATGTCACCTTAATTTTAATTTTCACTTTATATACAACTTTTTAAATTATTCTTGAATCTCCTTAAGGAAGGACAGCCCTCAAAGACCGCTGCAGGTAGGTCATTCCAATCATTTATAGTTCTATTTAAAAATGAGAATTTACCTACATCCGTTTTCTGTTTCCTACATTTGATTTTAAAATCATGATCGTTCCTACCATAGTACGTTGGCTTTTCTAACCGAGCCGTTATGTCTACCCATGCTTTCTGACCTAGATGTGCTCTATACATACGTTCTAGTACAGTGTAAAACTGAAAAGACGACAAAAATTGTCTCGGAATAAACTTCAACAAGGTTATAAACATCTTCAAAATCTTACTTGAAAACTTGAAACGTTAAATCTGCAGTGCTTGGGAAAAGTGGCAAGTCAGTTTCTACAAACCTTTTTTGATAATTTATTGACAACTTACGGAACATCTGCTCGCTTGGAAAAAGATAAATAAGTATTTCTCCCATTACAATAATTCATACAGAAGAAAATCAAATCGACATAAACCAGTGTGTCCACACCTGTGGAGTAACGGTCAGCGCGTCTGGCTGCGAAACCAGGTGGCCCGGGTTCGAATCCCGGTTGCGGCAAGTTACCTGGTTGAGGTTTTTTTCCGGGGTTTTCCCTCAACCCAATACGAGAAAATGCTGGGTAACTTTCGGTGCTGGACCCCGGACTCATTTCACCGGCATTATCACCTTCATATCATTCAGACGCTAAATAACCTAGATGTTGATACAGCGTCATAAAATAACCCAAAATAAAAATAAATAAATCAGTGTGAGTTGTCAATAGATTATCAAAAAAGGTTTGTGAAAACTGACTTGTGTCACTTTTCCCGAGCACTGCAGAAATAATAGCCAGAATTACGTTCCAAAGTTATATAACTCCATTTTGATAATAAATCCAGACCTAGGTAATTTTGATTTTAATAAATTTAAGACCATAATTAAGGAAATTATTTAGCATCTTGTATTTTTCTTAATTTCAATACATTAGACCGAGGGAATAAATGCTTGGGTATATTTTTGGATATTCGAAAAGCATTTGATACCGTTAACCATGATACTTTATTAGAGAAATTAAACTTGTTGGGCATTAATGGTCATGTTCTAAGTTTATTTAAGTCATATTTGAATAACAGAAATCAAGTAACTAAAATTGATAATGAATTTAGTTTTACTCAAAACATAAAAGTAGGGGTCCCTCAGGGCACAGTTCTTGGTCCAATTTTATTCTTGATTTATGTAAATTATTTGTTATTAACAGATTTACGCAAATATAATGGGGTTATATATTCATATGCGGATGATACCGTAATTCTTTTTGGTGAACAATCTTGGGAAGGCACTTATATCAATGCGAATAATGGATTGCAGGTAATTAAAGAGTGGTTTGATTCAAACGCTCTTTCCTTAAACACATCCAAAACAACTGTTGTTCCATTTTCACTAAGGTCTATTGGTCTTCAATCTCCTTAATCTTCCTTTAGGCTCAAAATTCATCATTCAGATTATTCTTCTCAAAATTGTGATTGTCCCATATTAACCGAAACCTCAGAAGTTAAGTATTTAGGCATTATGATCGACCAACACTTACGATGGAACAAATATATTACATATTTATGCAATAGATTACGTAAAACAATTTATATCTTTGTTATACTTCGGTCATATTTACCAGTTAATATTTTACGTCTCATTTATTTAGCTTTATTTCAATCCATTCTCCAGTATGGAATTTTAGGGTGGGGAAATGCTTGTAATTCTAATCTCACTCCACTAATACTTATTCAGAAAAGAATCATTAAAATATGCCTTAATAAACCAACTGACTACTCATCCGAGCTTTTGTTTACTGATTTTAATGTTTTGAAAATTAAACAGATTTATTATATTGCCTTATTAATCTTCATACATAAAAACCGTAATAAATTCAAATTGTATCATCATAAATATGGAACTAAAAGATCCGATTTTATACGACTAGAGGAACCAAAGTGTTTCACAAGCACAGCTCTGAGCCATGGTACCTACTTTGGTCCAAGGTTATACAATAAAATAATTCATAAATATCCAGATTTGCAAAATTTTAGTATCAGGAATTTCAAAAATAGTGTTAGGAATTTAATTTTTAAAGAATATATATTGATTTAATATGTATATGTATTTGTATGACTTAAATTGTTAAAATTGAAATTGTATTTTTAAGTTTAATTTAATCCTGTAATTTTTTTTTCTTGACCCAGTTTGTGTCAAAAAATTATCTTTGTGTTTATCTTTGTGTTTAGACATCTCCCTAAGCACGAGTTTTTTACTCCTTCAGGGAAGAACTAAGATTGTATTTCTGTCAATGTTATTTTATTAACAATAAACAACAATAAACAACAACAACAATTTATTCGTTCCAACTTATATTCTGTTCTTGATTTGATTCTCTACTTTCATGTTTGTCGTTATCCCTGTTTTGTAATATTTGTATTACAGTTTGTAATTTTATTGAATTTTCGTTATGCTCCATTTAGTAAAAAATACTTACAGGAACTGCCCTCTAACACGAGCTTGCTCAGAGGAGTATAGGTTATATCCATTATATCCATATTTTGTATTGTATATAGCAATAAATACTAACACTAATAACAATACTTGTTCAGTTTCTCAGCCAAATATTACATAAAATGTCAGTTTTCTAATAAATAATTTCTAAGAAAATACTGGAATTCTTTTGTTATAGAAAGAAAGAAATATAAAAAGTATTTTCTAAGTCGTTAATTAATTTTGTTTCGTTATAAAATCTATTTAATAATATTTTGTTCTGTTTTTCGACTTGTTTATATTATTTTGTCATGATATTAACAAAACAAAATTACAAAACACTTCCACATATGCAGAACACGTCACAAATTCTAACCACACCTATAGAGACATCAACACAGACATGGAAATTCTACACATCCAACCAAAAGCCAGAAACTAAACACACTAGAACAATACGAAATATGCAGACACACAAAAACACATCCGAATTAAGTTCTCAAAACACACAACTTAATTTCAGAACACACACACTCTTCGACTCCACATCACACTACACAAACACACCCCCACAGGAAACAAAACAAAAGGCGCCAAGACCAGCAACAACCAGTTCTGAAGATGGCCATTAGCAGGCCGAAACATGTTAACGAGGTAATATAAAATTTAACACGTGAAAAGACTAATACGTTTTCCGAAATAATTTTCTAAGATCGCATGACTGTTTCAACATTATGAAGTCTACGTCAAAGAGCGTATATAAGTCACAAATATTTAATACTGTAATAATAATAATACATTTTTATTTCAAAGCAATAATACACAATATTTGTAATAGTTTTCCTCGCAAAAGTATTCCATAACAGCAGCACACTAAAGAAATACTTTAGAGTCTAGAAAACAAATTCATTAACTAACTTACCCTTCATGGACACAGAATGTTATTGAAACAACTCCCTAAATTGATTTATACATGAGAGTGTAAATTTTATAACCACCAAAATTAGTTCAATTGGCCATCAAATTGAACAACAGCAGTGCGCTTTGTTCGGGCCAGATTCTGGGTTTGACAGTGTGTCCACGTCCAGCCCTCAGTTCCCAGGCATGTCACTCAGAACGTGTTAATTTTTACAATTAGATTCCTCGCGTCCATTACCTCCCCCCCCCACCAACCTTGCGTATAAATTCGCGATAATAGTGCCTTAAAATGGAAGCAAGTTGGATAAACAAGAAAACACTACACTTTTGACATTTAAACTTGTTTTTATGTTAACTACTTTCTCTGCGGACATGAAAACAGTACATGACTTCTAATGGAAAAATAAATTAATGGACCCACATAAAAGTCATGCCTTATAATGTCTATAATGTATCTGCGCATTTCCACACTTGTCATTGCTGTGAAGGAGAACAGAGCTTCACATGCGAGTACTGAACATATTCGAGAGATCTCGTTAACTAATTAAGTTTCTATGTGCCAAACTTCAGCGTGATTGTAAGTACAGTAGTGGCAAAAAAACCCGGACTAATCCTTGTAGCTGATTTCAGAGACATATTCACTCCAGAGCGTGGATAGACTGGTAACTAAGTCTTCCGTATATTATTTAATGTACCGAAGTACATATGATATTTCCATGCAGATATTCTGCGTCATCATACGATGAAAGAGTAATGGAACGGAGAAAAATTCTCTCCGGCGCCGGGATTTGAAGCCGGGTTTTCAGCTCTCCGCTCCATTACTCTTTCATCGTATGATGACGCAGAATATCTGCATGGAAATATCATATGTACTTCGGTACATTAAAATAATATATATGATATGCGTAAATCACTTCGTGATTTAAGACGGCGCTTATTCCGTCGGATCCCGGCCAACTAGTCACTCATTACGAGTGCACCTCAGCACATGTGTGGACTTCAGTCCTACGTTCATAGACATCTATGACGTAGTGCAGAGGGCGGCCACTAGAGGGGACCCAAGAGTTGGAACTTAAAACTGAAACGATTCTGTCCGACGCCGGGGTGGGTATCCGGTGTGGCTTAGTGGATAAAGCATCAGCACGTAGAGCTGAAAACCCGGGTTCAAATCCCGGCGCCGGAGAGAATTTTTCTCCGTTCCATTACTCTTTTATCGTATAAGTCTTCCGTGGTTCGAATCCTGCCTGGGAAGGAAACTTTTTTTTTTGTTCCTTATTCAAATTTAATCCCAATACTTTTCGATTGCAGCGATATTTTACTACTTAATTAAATTATTATTCCCAGAACATGAATTTTACCAGCTTATTTTCTAATGGCTTTCGAAATGGGCTACGTCAGCAGTCGAAACTACACAATTCCAATAGATTACTCGCTATCTTGTGAATGCGGGCGTGGCATGCGCAGTGGCTCACTTCGGGGACTTTGATTATTCCATCGGTCCGGTTTTTTTTGCCACAGTACCTGAATAAATTGAACTTTGAAAAGGGATAATTATGTTTAGGAAAGCGTTGTCACTTCATACCAATATATTGTAGTGTATTGTTAATTAGCCACAGAATACGGTGATATTCTGTTAATCACACAGAAAATGAAATTCATGACCGTAAAAATGCTGTTTCAAAGCAACATCATATAAGTAGCAAAATTTGATTTGTTGTATTGAATTATTTCAACGTTACAATTGCTTCTTTGTTAAAATGTGTATATGATAACACTATAAAATTTGTGTTCTTTTTTGCAATTCATTTTGATTAATTTTCAGAAAAGTCTATGATGTATAATACAGAATATTTATTTTCAGTCAATGACTTTACTTTCTATAAATGTGAGGTGCGAGTCCTAACATTACATGATTTAATATTGTCTGAACGTTTTCGTCGGTTTCATACCAACATCATCAGATACAACATTTTATACAGCAATATCATCTCTAATAAGTACATATGTCTCTACAACCAAAATACAATATATATTAATGAGCATACAACATGATAAAAACAACATAATTTAGGAAATCAATATATCTCTTTTCTTGTGTGACTACACCCTACTGTCAATTGATTAAAAAACACATGTGTGATTACAGTACATGTACATATATAAAATTGCAGGTCTTCACTGATAAAAGAATAAAAATAAAACTATATACTATATTATGTGAAGAGATGCATTACAGTCTTTGATCTATACTGGCTAATTTGTTTGTGCCCATGTTTTTGTTTTCACTAAGTTACTACACGCCTTTTCACCGTCCAAAGATGTATATACGTCATAATGTATAAATTGAGGTTATGCCTTGAGACCTAATTATTCAAAGTTGTTATGGATGTCATTTGTAACAGATGATATGTTTCAATATTAGGTTGTCTTTTGATGTTCTTTTGTTTTGTGTGTTTTTGGAAAATATAATTTCAATTAATGCTCCGCTATAAGTGTTGTAACTAAAACCTTGTGCATCCCTCGTGTTTATCGCACGTTACCTGTACTGTGTCTACGTTTTCACTGTGCCTAAACGAGACGCTCTACTGTAGTTACCTGTAATCCCCTTTCACTCTGTATAATAGAATCATGTTTAAATTCTGATTAAATTTTTGTTGATAAAATACTGTGTAGAGTTGTGCTATACCAGAATAGTTCCGTTTTCTCTGACACCATTTTAATAATTCTCAATCATGGCCTACGTCTTTACCATCGTGTTTTCGGAAGAAGTGCTCAGACATACCAACCAACACAGAAAGAGAGAGAAGGGGGGAGAAATAAAAAATGAACACCAGATTACCATATTGACTGGAGTTGTAGCTCCAATCGCTGTTCCTTGCCTGGAATTCGATTCCAGTCCATCGTTTACAAATCCCACAGCCAGACATCGCATCCTGTTTGCTGAGCAATTATGCAATTCACTCTCGAAGAAACTAAGAGAGGAAGATAACCTTAATACATGGTTGAAATGTTTAAAACAAGATCCTGTGAGCAGGAGGTTCTTTGTCGCACAGATCAGACCGCGTAACAACTTATATGAAGAGATCTGTTATGTAACGAACACGTAATGTCGCATAAAGGAAACCGGGACAATAAAACTTTTACGTCATCGTTCTTTTACTCGTAAATGTGTATCTTAATGTCCGTACAATGATAAAAAAAAACTTGTATAGGCTGTCGTCAGTTAAAAGTGGAGAATGAGTTATCCCACAATGAGAGGAGATACTTTCAGGGTCATCGGTTTTGCTAATTCTGTTTTGGGTTTAAGTTAATGGTGTAATTGTAAAACAAAATACAATAGAACAATTCGTACTAGTGAAGGGCGATAGTCGATAGTACTATCGATACTATCGATAGTTATGACTTCAACTATCGAAACTATCGATAGTCAAATTGTTTCCAATACTATACTTGTTTTTTTGAAAGAGCGTTGCGATCGGAAAAACAACTGAATGTCACAAACGTGGTAGGCCTGTTGCTATGGTAACAACGGTTGAGTTGCCAAACTTACCGTTCCCACGTGGCGACTGGTTAATAGCTCTGTTGGCGGCATTTATTGTGCACACAATGTTAGCATTGGTATGTTTCGTGTTTGATTCCATGTCGATTTTTGTATTGTTTTCTTACCTTTGCGTCAATTGTCAATGAATGTTTTAATGTCAGCCATCTTAACGTCAATTGATACCTTCCATCAGCTTGCAGCGTGGTAGTCCATATAGGCAATATAGCACTGTAGTTCCAAGTTCGGCCGCTTAACTGTCATGTCCCATCTTTAAAAAAAAACAAGTATAGCAATAGTTTTGGCGACTATCGATAGTATCGAGAAATGTGAACATCATTCATAGTATTATAAGGGTTTCAAACTGGAACTGAGCAACACGATTCTTTTTCAGCGATTCAATCAGACATTACTAATCGTTTGTAACGATTCTTTCACGGTTTCTTCAGAACTCATCCCAGTTTATGATTTCAAATATTCTTTTGAATCGTAAATGAACGACTCACACGATTCTTCACTTTGCAATGAAGGGTAGAATAAAAGTGTTCTACATATCTCGCATAGATGGCAGAGTAGACCCGGGAAGGATACAGTTCCTTTATAATGAGAGTTGAGACATTGGATTGTCTCTTTCTGATTGGCTGGAACCAGTTTTCACGACCTCTATTAATGTACAAAATTATGGAAGACAGTTATCCTCAGTTATAATTTATAAAGTCAATCTTACTATCAAGTACAATTTCTACATTAAATCCCTATTTAACTACTACGCAAACTTCAGGCACGCACTCGTTATTTTTCATATTTAAGTAAGAAAATCCAGTATTTTGTTTCCACTTATCCGTTCAAGTAATTTGGTCAGGAAGTATCTGTATTCAGTGGGATCTACAGTTCCCTCGAAAAGACTGTTATCCAAAACTGAAAACTTAATAAACGAAAGGAGAAACCGTCTGGATCCCAACAAAGTGGAAATGTTTATTTTAATGGAAAACTTAGACTATTCTTGGAGCAATAATAATAATGGTTTCTTTTAACTGGCAGAGTTAAGGCCATTCGGCCTTCTCTTCCACTCAACCAGTATGATAGAAAATTACTACATTGCTATGAATATAACATAATTAATACAATACAATACAATACAATACAATACAATACAAAGCAATACAGTACTACAAGACAATAAAATACATAATTAATATCACACAATGACAGTTCTTTTCATCTTCATAACACCAATAAAATAATTATGTAATAATAATAATAATAATAATAATAATAATAATCATAATAATGGTCATACCTAAATTAAATTAAATCATTAAACTCGATCACAATTATAACTTCAATTTGACTGCGCCCGTAAGAAATCGTTTAGCCTATTCTTGAAAGTGGTTATTGTCTGGCAGCCCCTAATCGTCTGAGGTAGAGAATTCCATTCACGGGGGACTGAGACAGTGATGGTCACATGTTTAAAAAAAAACATTATAATGCTGGGTGATGTTGGGACTTTAAGGACGGATTATAATATTGTGTGTTATTACTATGTAATTCAGATTCAATTCAGTATAATATATTAGTAAGACATAAATCCAGATAATATATATTCAATTAACAAAAATTTGTAATGACTATCGATAGTAGGAACAACAGTCGATAGTATTATCGATACTGTCGTTTATTTTACCGGCATTCCACCAATGCTCCATTAATCATATTACTGTGATGTATGATATTTCCGCGCAAGAATTCTGCATTACCATATGATGCAGGATGGGTGGAGCGGAGAAAAATTCTCTCCGGCACCGGGACTCGAACCCGGGTTTTCATCTCTACGTGCTGATGCTCTATCCACTAAGCCACACCAGATTCTAGTTCCTATGCCGGATTGAATCCTCTCAGTTTAAGTTTCACTTCTCAGTTTCTCTTTAGTGGCCAACCCTCATGCAGTGGCACAATGTCCAACACACTATGTGCAGAGGTGCACTCGTTACGAGTGACTAAGGCTGGTTCACAATAAACCGGAAACGAGAATCGGAACAAAAACAAAAATGGTAAAATTCTTAAAATGTGTACTTTTAAATGTGAGCATTCACAATTAACGAAAAGCTTGCCGGAGCCCGGGATCGGGAACGGAGAGTTGGCCAAGTTTCAACTTTGGCGTTCACGTTTCCGGTCACAGCCCACTAGATTCATTCTATTGCCATCTAAAAGCTATTTTGTCGTCGTATATTTTGTACCAAGAAGACCGTGACATAACCTATGCATTATTTTGTTCTGTGCTGTGCATCATGGAGCAAGTTTTATTTGAAGAGATTCTAATATTGAGTGTTGAGGAAAATCCTCACGTTTACGATGAGCGGCGCGCCTCGTATAAAGATGAGAAAATGAAGGAGAATACGTGGCTTTCAATAGCTGCATCTTTGAACACCGATCGGAAGTGAATCATATTTTATTACTGTACTGGTTGTATTACACACTATATATTCATGCTTCAATTCAATAACTACTGTTGTGTTCATTTTTGTTCTATTACAATAATGTTTCTTCTCTAATTATTTTACGTTATGGTAGACTTAAAATAGGTTGTCATAATAAATATGCATGGGCATATTTATAGTACGGTACCTAATGAAATGTTTCAATTGAAATTTCGACGTTGGTTAACCTGTGTTTATATTGGCTACCTTGTATTCATGAGAGAACGCCATTGGTCAATTATACACAAATAACATCAGAATGCGTAATATCCACTTTACATATCGTCATTGTCAATTATACACAAATAAAATCAGAATGCGTAATATCGACTTTACATATCGTCATTGTCAATTATACACAAATAAAATCAGAATGCGTAATATCGACTTTACATATCGTCATTGTCAATTATACACAAATAAAATCAGAATGCGTAATATCGACTTTACATATCGTCATTGTCAATTATACACAAATAAAATCAGAATGCGTAATATCGACTTTACATATCGTCATTGTCAATTATACACAAATAAAATCAGAATGCGTAATATCGACTTTACATATCGTCATTGTCAATTATACACAAATAAAATCAGAATGCGTAATATCGACTTTACATATCGTCATTGTCAATTATACACAAATAAAATCAGAATGCGTAATATCGACTTTACATATCGTCATTGTCAATTATACACAAATAAAATCAGAATGCGTAATATCGACTTTACATATCGTCATTGTCAATTATACACAAATAAAATCAGAATGCGTAATATCGACTTTACATATCGTCATTGACATGCATATCGTTATGCATAGTCGTCTACGTTCTCGGTTTATTGTGAATCAAAATTTTTCATATTCACGTCCTCTGCTTCTCGTTTTCATTCTGGTTCCCGTTCCCGGTTTATTAGTGGCCGGGGTCCGACGGGATGAGCGCCGGAGTTCACTTCCAGAAGAACTGCTCAGTTACATTTGCCTTCCTCTGTTGTCAATGGGCAGTCTTACCTAGAATATATAAACTTCAAGAATAGATAATTTACAAATGAGATTAATTTCTAAATACGACTGTACTCGTTAAGTGTGCTCTGTAAGCTTTCCACTTGAGAACAAAGCTGGGAAGACCGTAAACCCAGTGGCGGTCGGCGAGATTAGAATTCTTCGTCTGCACGAGTGGTGCTTGACCTCGTATCCCTCCATACGTGGATGACCCACGGGAAACTGAAGGTCACTTCGGTTAACCCGAAACCACATGTTGCAGCAAGTCTTCCAATCAAAACAACCAGGATGGCCGGCATGACAGCACGTCTCACGAGGTGACGGGAAGAAGAAATCTCATCTCACTGTGTCGAGTGGTTAGAATTAGTACTCGTACAGGGTGTGGTGGCTGGGATGGACCTGTTGGTACAGTGAGGAAGCTACATACTGCGGGAGTCCGGCTTCATGACGACACATTGTGCACCTCCATTTTTAATTCTGGCGTAGGCGAGCATTAGTCTACAAATTCTGTTTGCAACCCTCTGACTCAGGGGCAGAGTTCTTCTACATTCCCTTCTCATCTGTACTCCGCTTCCGAAGGCAGCCGTAATGAGGATTTTATGGCCCTAAAATGTACACCGTCCTTCACCAAATTTTGAACCGGCGAATTTCGGATCTATTGCGTGAAGCGTGGTGACCCCTAGATCAACGAGGACCACTTGGTCATAATTTTTCGTAGCTACCATTTTACCTGCGACTGATTTATGGCACACTTAAAAAAAAAATAATCCGCCCATTTTCGGTGACGTATATTCTTCTGTCAGTAAACATTTCTCCATTGGATAGAGTGATCACAGTTTATTTTGTCTCCGTTAAAGAGATAATAATGGAAAATATTTCCTTCACTTTTCTAATTATGCCGGATCTTTTATAAGTCCGTGAAACATTTCAGAAATTTCCTACAAATAAACTAAGCAACGGATAATACATTTTATTACACAAAAATGTAGGTAAACTCTCCAAGTTTTTTATACATCTCACCAATGCTCAATGTGTCCATCCTTGCTGATAATACAGACATCTATCCGATAATAAATTTCATCTCACACTTGTGTCAGATACGGTCGCGAAGTTCCTGAAGGTTAGCGGGGAGTGAGAGTACAAAAACAATGTCCTTCCCAAATTCCCACAAGAAAAAAATTAAAGTTGTTAAATCCGGTGACATGGGTGGTCACCGCACTAAGATGTAGTCTTCTTGTCCATAGCGTCCTATCCAACGTTGTGATAAATTTGTGTTGAGATAACCTCGTATGTCTCTTTGAAAAATGTAATTATCACAGCCTTTTTCCTAACAAGACTAATTCAGTACGGTACTACTCCTAGTGGCAAACGACGGCAATTATGCGATACAGGCTTTTTCCTAACAAAACTTGGAGAGTTTCTCGATATCTGCATAAGAATTACAATTATCCCTAGCTTAGTTTATTTCTGTGCATTTGTAAAATGTTTCACGGTCTTATGAAAGACGGTACATTTTTTTTTTTTTAGTTTATTAAGTTTGTTGTTTTTCTATGGTTACTTATTTAAAGATTATGACAAGTCTAGTTATCAATCAAAGAAACGAAAACATTACGAAGATTATTAATAAAAATATATACTATGAAACAAACAGTTACATATACTCATACCATCTCATAAGTAATATCTGTTTAGGAGCAAAATTTTAGTTTCAGTGTCTTGTTACAAGAAATGAATCTAATCTTCAAAGTAAAGGGTATTAGATTCTACGGTTTTAAGACATCTTCTAGCGAGGGTGTTAACCCGCGACGATACTAGTTTCTGGTCTTTGATGCGAAGAATTAGATGTAACCATTTCAACGGCTTTCAAGTTCTGAAAATTTCTTCCGTGCAGGAAGTGGGCCAGGGATCGAAACAGATGATAATGTGAAGACGCAAAATCAGGGCTGTGTGCCGGATGTGGTAACAGTTCGATTCTTCACAATGCCTGGATTTTTTCCATGGTTGTTGGAGAGAGATAGGGTCTCGCATTCTCCTGTTACAAGAAAACTCTATTTCGATTAATTAATGCCAGGCGTCACTCTCAAAATTTTATGAACTCGTTGTAGCTATTAAAAATAAAGATCCGCATCGAATGCACGTTCGTTTGGAACAAACTCCTAGTGAATGGAGGTCGGACAGTATGATGTCTATGCCTAACATGGGGAAACAGGAGAACACTGATAAAAAAACTGAACTTGTATTCCACAAGTGTGACTATGGATGTTTCAATAAAAAGATCGTAGGCCTGACGGGACTCGAACACGGATCACTGTTGGTATTAACCACTACTAAGTAGCTCGCCTGCGCAGATAAAGTGTGGTGTATATAGTACAACATAATGTGAGTGTTTGACTTAGTTTCAGTAGGTCTTTCTAAATACATTTATTACAAGTGTAAGGAAAGTTTATGTAACAGTACTTATTTACCTTTTTAAGGTGTGTATACAAACATTTAACAAAATATCAAGATCGTGTTAAATAAGAATTATTCACTTCAGTTTTATTACTAAATTCCAATTCATTTCTCATTTATTACACCGCATTTCCAGCATTACTTCTTCAATTTGTATAATTACTTCATAAACACACCAAGTTCGACAGCAGTAAGCCGCCATTTTCTTCATAGTGCGGAGGCTGTTTCAAGGCCACATAAACCAGGGTCCGAAAGTTGTTTGATAGTGTCGCTTCTCTTTTGTCTTTCCCCTGACACTGTCACATAAACTTAGCAGACCCTCTTGAAAGTCAACTTATAGAATGATCTCTACTCTTTGAAACCCATTTGTAAAGGGACTAATTTGCATCAGTGGAATGCATAAGTCATTCCGACTGTTAAACGGCACTATCGCGAGGGAACTCAGCTCAGGGGGGCCTTCCTCTTGGATTTGTTACCGAGGTCGAGTCCTGGAGAATAGTTCTTGCTGAATGATTCAATAGAGAGGTTTAATTTTTCTTGTCTCCCCCGATGAAGAAGTCGTTACAAAACTTCAAAATTTCGAATGTTTCTGTACCTACGAAACAGTACAATGTCGTTCTCTGTTACCATGCCGGTAGTTGGACCTGAGGTTCGCGAGTCCAAACCCGGTCAAGGACACTGGATTTAAAGGATGATAAAATCCTTATGGGGACTTTGTACTGATTAGGGTCAAAAATCCGTTTTTTTTTATTTTGTGTTTTAAAAAAGTGTGAAACTTCCTCTTTAAAACAATGTAATTATATTATTATTTATGTACATATATTGTGTGGGGTATCTCTGCAAATAAACCCTTTATATAGCCTCTTTAAATTTGGTGACGCATGTAATTCATAGGCTACATCCTTTTTTTTTTTTAATGCTGTTCTCCGAAGGTTGATATTTTTCAAACTTAAGTACATATTTCTCTGAAATTACTGAATCTATTTAGGCTTACATTAAATTTTATAGTGTTATCTGCAGCTTGTGTTCTACAAAGTAGACTTGCGGGTTTATGAATATCACACACATAACATGAGGAAAAAAAAAATTCGTCTAAAGAAAATGGCAAAAACTGTTAATTAAATTTAATGTTTTCCTGTTTCACTGAGGGTGAAATATTTAAATAAATTTAACAACACTACAATGAAGAAGTGAACACAATCAAATACATAGCACAAGAAAATGGTTACAATCCAAACATAATAGACAACATCATAAGAAAGACAAAACAAAAACTCAACAAACACAAAAACACACAAAAAACAACACAAGCACAAGAACACAAGAAATACATCACACTAACATATGAAAACAAAAACCCACACAAGATCGCATCCTCATTTGGAAAACAGAAATACAACATAGTACACAGAACCGAAAACACACCACAAAGACATCTCAACACACAAACAACACAAACAAATAAATACAACCACACAGGCGTATACAAACTCACATGCAATAGTTGCGACAGTTTCTACATTGGACAGACAGGCAGATCATTCCAAACTCGATACAAAGAACACATTAAAGCAATAACCAGAGGACACAATACATCTACATATGCCGAACACATAACTAATGCTAACCATACATACAATAACATAAATACAGACATGGAAATCTTACACATTAAGGAACCCGGAGGTTCGTTGCCGCCCTCACATAAGCCCGCCATCGGTCCCTATCCTGAGCAAGATTAATCCAGTCTCTATTATCATATCTCACCTCCCTCAAATCCATTTTAATATTATCTTCCCATCTACGTCTCGACCTCCCTAAAGGTCTTTTTCCCTCCGGCCTCCCAACTAACACTCTATATGCATTTCTGGATTCGCCCATACGTGCTACATGCCCTGTCCATCTCAAACGTCTAGATTTAATGTTCCTAATTATGTCAGGTGAAGAATACAATGCGTGCAGTTCTGCGTTGTGTAACTTTCTCCATTCTCCTGTAACTTCATCCCTCTTAGCCCCATATATTTTCCTAAGCACCTTATTCTCAAACACCCTTAACCTATGTTCCTCTCTCAAAGTGAGAGTCCAAGTTTCACAACCATAAAGAACAACCGGTAATATAACTGTTTTATAAATTCTAACTTTCAGATTTTTGGACAGCAGACTGGATGATAAAAGTTTCTCGACCGAATAATAACAGGCATTTCCCATATTTATTCTGTGTTTAATTTCTTCCCGAGTATCATTTATATTTGTTACGTGATGAGTATCACGTCATCCGCATAGACAAGCAGCTGATGTAAAAGGTATAGGTATCCCCGTAACATGCCATGAAGGCACTTGGGGGGCATGGAGGTAGAGCCCCATGCTTTCCATGACCTCGGCACTAGAATGAGGTGGTGTGGTCGGCACCACGCTCTGGCCGCCTTTTACCCCTGGGAAAGACCCGGTACTCAATTTTATAGGAGGCTGAGTGAACCTCGGGGCCGTTCTGAAAGTTTGGCAACGAGAAAAAATCCTGTCACCACCGTAACCCATTCAATTCCAAACCCTCTCTGTTATCTTGGACTTTCCTAATGGCATACTCTAGAGCAAAGTTAAAAAGTAAAGGAGATAGTGCA
Organism: Periplaneta americana; assembly: GCF_040183065.1. Taxonomy (NCBI): domain Eukaryota; kingdom Metazoa; phylum Arthropoda; class Insecta; order Blattodea; family Blattidae; genus Periplaneta; species Periplaneta americana. Next base: position 4,171,901 of record NC_091127.1, on the reverse strand, counting down.
TCTCCTTGCTTCAGCCCACAGTGAATTGGAAACGCATCTGACAGAAAGTGACCTATACGAACTCTGCTGTACGTTTCACTGAGACACATACAACCCAAAAACCAAAAACTCAACACACTAGAACAATATGAAATATACAGTCACACTAAAACACACCCTAATCAAATTCCTAACACACAGATCAATTTCAGAACACACACACTATTTGACACAACTCTTCATCACACAAATGCACCCACACAACAGGCAGCGAAGTTGAGATAGCGCCGAGATCTAGTAGGCTCTGAGGATGGTGTCAAGTAACACCGAAACAGCTGTAAGCCACACATGCGTACATAATTAACACGAGTAAGATCGCCATTTAATCAATTATTTAAATAAATTTTGCTTCAGAATGTTTAATATAAATTACTTGATATCTTTAAAAAAAAAATACAAGATATACGTATGAGTAAAGATTGCAGCAAATAATGTTCACCTGGAGTTTAACAAAGTGGAAAAACAGGTTATCAGTTAGGACTTTTCTTTTGCACTTGGATAAGAAATTAATTAGTGATTGTCTTTTAAACCTCTGAATTCAGAATGATTTATTTTACAACCATGGGCATTTTTATTTCACTCTGATCACTAAAGGCCCGAAATATTGAGCTAAACTTTTGTACTGAAATTCTTTAATCGCATAGGTGTCACTACCCTTACCATGGCTTCCTCCTGGAGGGAATAAATAGGTCCCGTGTAATAGATTTACGGCACTTTAAAGAATGCTGTCTTAGAAATCTCAGACAATTTTTGTTGCCGGATCCTTGCCCTTGTTGAGTTTCGATGCTGAGTAAAGCCTACAGTTGAAAACGTACAGTGATCAAGAGAATACTACAACACATTGCAGACCACCAGAAAACTGGTAACCTATGTCCCCAGCTGATATATATGCCATTTTCTACTCTTGCTTTCGAAAAAAATCCGTCGTGGAAATCCAGCACTCATTAAATATGACAACTGGATTTCATAATCGTCACAAGATAAATATCTTAAGGATATAATGTTTATAATATTCTCGCAAATAACCCCATCCTTAATTCCTCTGCTTCCGTATCCAACACCAATTTCAATCAGGCCTGCACCAAGAATTCCAGAGCTGTTACTCGTGGGGTAGATTGTTGTGGTTATGTTTTGTGCTGGAGTCGGATAGGTGCATGTATGGAGGGTGGAAATAACCCTACAAAGGACACATAAAACAACATGCAGATGCCCTGGAGGCGTGTCCGGAAGAGCTGATGCATTGTTAAGAGCAATCCTTTAAACCAAGCTAAGAAATACCGAGACGACACTGCATCGAGAGGCACAGGAGAGGGGGATCGGAGTCCACCTTGAGTACAAGTGGTGCAGTCACCAGGGGTCAAAGCGTGGGATGCCCAACTTGCCGTATTTGGGTTCGGAGAGGGGACGAAAGAAACAGATCCAGACTATTGGGAATTTTTATTATAATTCCCGCCCATCGGATACCCACACTAACCTCACCTACGGAAACCTGGAGGTGATCGAGCACCTAGCTCTGAATCATGCTAACGTGGTTTATACTCCGATACTGATGCCTTGTTTACGGACGCCGCCCAGGTTTGTTTTAAGCCTCTTTTCGTCAGTTGTTTACTTTATTGTTCTTTTCAACTACAGAACATAATTGTTCGAAGTCGATTAAATTACGATGATGTCCATTGTTCTTAATCTATTTGAAATGTCCATTTTAAAATCACTGGATTCCTACATTCAACACACGGGCATTGCATGAAATATTTGTTTATTCTATTTTGAATCTTGCGTACACTACTTTTAACACTTGAATATATGTAATTGATTAACTAGGGGACTTCATTATGTAAGTCTGTCAGGCTTACAGCTGTTTCGGTGTTTCATCACACCATCCTCAGAGCCTGCTAGATCTCGGCGTCATCTCGAATTTCTCTGCCTGTTGTGTGGGTGCGTTTGATTGTTGAAAGGTGTTGAAAAGTGGAGTCAAATAGTGTGTGTGTGTGTACTGAAATTGATCTGTGTGTTGAGAATTTGATCGGGGTGTGTTTTAGTATGTCTGTATATTGTTTTAGCGTGTCGAGTTTTTGGTTCTTGGGTCGTATGTGTAGGATTTCCATGTCTATATTTATGTTATTGTATGCATGGTTAGCATTGGTTATGTGATCGGCGTATGTAGATGTATTGTGTCCTCTGGCTATTGCTTTAATGTGTTCTTTGTAGCGTGTTTGGAATGATCTGCCTGTTTGTCCAATGTAGAACTTGTCGCAACTATTACATGTGAGTTTGTATACACCATAACCAATATACATAACCATTTATGTCTTTGCGTTCTAGCTTGAAATCGATTTTGATGCTCGCATATTCCTTGTTAGACGAATCCTACCAAGCTTGAAGTCAATTTTTAATTGCTTTATTTTTCGACATTTTATCAACTGCGAAGGTTATCTACCGTCTGAGTGGCATGGAGGTGATAATTCCAGCGAAAGAAGTCCAGAGTCGAGCGCCGAAAGTTACCCAGCATTTCTTCTTAATGGGTGTAACTTGTCCCAATCAGGATCTGAAGTCAAAATTTTTATTTTTGAGTGATTAAACAGTAACTATTTTGAGCAAATAATGTGTTTGTTGAAATGCATGCTAGACAGTTTCTTCAGAGATAATGAAGCAATATCGGAACAGTAATATCAGTAACCCTAGTAACCACATCATCTGTTCGAAATGTAATTCCGGGTCCATTTAGTGGGAAGCCATCCACTGACTGTACTCCGGCACAGCCACTATATGCTTCTTGTTTGTATGGATTTAATATCTTAGCTAGCTAGCTCCCTGCTGTGGGCGTTATTTCTTAAGTCGTACAAGACTCTTAATTGCTTCCTCACATGTGACCACACGCAGTGCCTAAGAAAATTGATGCGAATAGTTTTTAAAATATAAATTCAGGTTTACGTAATTGAAATTTTCACTTCCTCAAGGACTTCAGGGGTTATAATTACACCAAGAAGACTAAGACTTTAATCGTTGCATTTCCAAACCAACACATGCGTAAGGTTTAAAACACGGGGGTTTAACTTGTAACAGGTAACTTGTCCCAACCACAAAAAAAATTAATACAATTTTGTTTGTTTTGCTTCCGTCTTCAGATAAAAATTGTTTTATATTAAACATTTCATAGCGTCTTTTAGAAAAAACATTGATATAATTCCTAATATGCTGAGCCAATTTAAAAGAACAGCGTAACTATTATGATAGCAAATGTTTGAAATAATTTTAGTTTTGTCATTTAAATGTGCAGAAATTTGATCCGAACAAATGTGACTTTTTATTCATCAAAGGAATCTTACAATGTTACATTTGCTCGAATAGAATTTCTACACATTTAAAGGACAAAAATTAAATCCTTTCAATCATTAATTATTATCATAATACACTGATCTCTTAAATTGACTGAGTACATTGAGAAGACTGCCTCCGTGGTCTGTTGGTCAGCATGCTGGCTTCCCGAGTTCGATTCCCGGGCTTGGCTCTCGGTGAATTTTTCTTGAAGAAGAAGAATTCCCTAGGTGTCTAAAGTCTGTGTGATGTATCTTGTCTTACTGTGAAAAGAGAGAGAAAGGAGATATGTCTTACTTCGTCTGTATTGTTATGGCGATGGGAGAGTAGAGCGATGCTGTCGATCCATTCAGTGGCGGAAGGGACTAGTTGATACATTCTGTAGCACACAATAAAATAACAAAATATCTCTCTTCGTGCTGTGTAGTTCCGTCACTGAGCTTGTCTTTCAAGAAACTGAGTTCCGGCAGCCTGTACAATAACAAGGTTTTGAAAGGAATCCTGAAAATTTACAACCCTCCTATAATCTCCACCGTCATTTGAAGGGACTTGGTTTTATTGCTACTGAGACAAGATAAACCTTACCAGGTATAGAGTCTGGAAATTTGTAAGAATGTGAGTGTGATTGTGAGTGTGCCGGGTTAATATTAATTAACCAATCATCACAAATATAAAAATACATCAGGACTGTCGCTGGGCAGTAACCTGAACACACGTTTCAGCGTCACATTGTTGACAAGTAACTCCATCTGTTAGTACAACCATAAAGCATCTAATAGGTGCTATAGAGTTACCAACAACAGAAAAAAAAAAAAAGCACATTGAGAATTAAACCAATGGCTTCCCCAAAACAGGCTATGAAGTGTTTCATATAAAACAATTTTTATCTCGAAAAGAAAACAAAAGCGAGCAAAATTGCATTAAATATTTTGTTTGAAATATCTCAAAGAATAACCCCTGAAATTAATTAAATTACTTACCATTTACTCTGTATAATACAAATGGACTTTGGATGCAGAAAACATGTAACTACATTCTTTATAAGTAACTAGAAAGTACCTTAAATATTTTTATGCTCGACCATGCCGAAATGTAGTAATTATACACCTGGTAGTAGCCCTTTAATGCATGTCATTAAAGTACACAAATTTATTAAAGTTCAAGTGTTCAGCCAATGACAAGTCAGCTTTGTACCGTTATATCGATTATTCTCGGATATGCAATCGAAAGACAATTAGCGAAAAGTCACGGAGGCTAGAAATCCAATACTGTCGCAGAAGGTTATGTTCTGTACTATAATAATTAGCATTAATTGTAAATAACATTTAAATAAATTCAATTTGCCATCTCGTTTTTCAATTCTAAATCAATTTCCAGGTTATATCAGAGTAATCTTCATCTTATTCTCTGCCAAGGTCAATGGCATTCGGCCTCGGAAAAAAATCAATACTTTCGCGTCTGCGCACATCTCACAATTCAGGTCAGTTCGCACATAACCATAAGAAGACCTAATTTTAAATAATTTCTAGTTAGAAATATGGTCGAGCATAAAAAGTCGTATGAAACTTGCCTATAATGGTAATTAAGACGCTCGTATGAAAATTATGAAACGAGCTTGCGCTCGTTTCATAAACAATCATACTCGCGTCTTAATTACTATCATTATAGGCTCGTTGCATAATGTACTATTACTACACGACCCTTGTTGACAGAATTAAATTCCTCCTGTAGACTTGACCCACCACTGCAAGGAATGGTACGCTGACTTCCTCCTCTGTCTGTGTCTTACGGTTGCGTTATTTGTGTCTTTGCTGAACCAAGACTTTCGGGACCACTCTCAATGAAGTGTGTATGGATTCTTTACTGTATTTCACACAATCTCCATCAACTTGTCACCCAGCACTGGAGCCGTCGTGGCAGCGTGCCACCTTTGTGTGGACAGACCTCCTCCCACTTCTGAATCTGAATATCAACATAGCGAGCACCACCGACTGAAGCTATGTACCGGCGGGATTTGCGATGTGGTGTTCGGGAGTGATTGTCCTCTTTATGGCCGCGGTGAGGATACAATTCTGTTCCTCCTACGTTCTTTGTCAGTTCCAAGGCAGGCAAGATTCGTGTCATGACCGAGACTCGAACTAAGGGCGTTGGAGGCAAACAAGCCCACACGCTTGCGAGCTTGTAACTTAACAGCAACACCAGCTCCTCTTAAACGCTGTGTCTGTGCTGCTTGTCGACGCCTGAAACTTTTAAATGCGTTTTATTTTGTTGGAGACTCGCAGTAAACATTTAAACAGCCCAGCCAATATTTTGTCGCAGACGAATAAGCTCTTCAGAATATTTGATCACGTAGTGAAAGACGCAGGTTTTATTCTAATCGTAGGAGAAGAATTTTCCTCTTCCTTGAAGTAAGGCCGTGTCCCAAAGCTACGTTTACACCTGAAGTGAACTAGATAGTTCACTAAACAGCCGGATGTGACGTCAGAAGTCATGATACAAAGCTATATACTGCATAGCAATCAATTTCGTAGTAGCTATTAGAGGATTTCACGTTAAGAAAAAAGCATTGAGCATAGGGGGCTATTCCATCAAATGACCAGTTTCCATAGAAACGCCTACCTACCACATAGTTTTTTGTACAATGTACTAGGCAAGGTCCATAAAGGTCAGTAAAAAATCTTGGCATTCACATGGATAATAATCTCAACTGGGACTTGCAAATCACAGAAATCTGCAGAAAAGTACATTCTATTATCCATGTGCTAAAAGGATAAATGTTCATCTCCCCTTTTGCTTAAAAAAAAGTCCCTTGTGCAGACGCTTGTATTTCCCTATTTTGACTATGCTGACATTTTACTGACTGACCTTTCCAGCGACAACAAAACGAAACTTCAACGTGCTCATAATTTGTGTGTACGTTTTGTAAGCAATGTTCGTAAATATGATCATATTACCCCATCCCTGGAAGCAATAGGTTGGCTTAAACTAGATAAGAAAAGAAATTTACATTCACTTCTCTTTCTCTTCGAAATCTTGAACTCTTCTATTTCTTCGTACCTGTCGTCTCGCTTTACTTATCTTTTTTCCCACCATAATCTGAACACACGCTCTCGTCATGAAACAATAGTAACAATACCATCCCATCGCACCTCCTCATACTCATCCTCTTTCACAATAGCCCTGCCAAGACTCTGGAATTCGTTACCTGCTAGCATCAGGGACTGTCGAAATAAAATTGAATCCAAACGCAAAGTTACTAGGCACTTGGTCAATAATTGATTTCTTGTAAATAGTTTCTTTAATCTATCACAAAATATTTCAATATTCAGTAATTTAATCGCTACACAATTTTGTTATTCTAGGTTTAATTTGTAACTCAGTAAATATAAAATATTCATTGTTTTTCTATGATAAATTATCTAGGTTTAATTAGTCAGATAATCTTTTCGTACTTTGATTTTTATTATAATTGTAATTGTAAATTTAATACTAATTGTAATTTTATTTGTAATAATTGTAATTTTAATGCTAATTGTAATTTTATTGTTCATATTATAGTTTGAATCTCCTGGTAGAGGGGCAGAGAAGGCCTGACGGCCTTATCTCTACCAGGTTAAATAAATAAATACTACTAATACTAAAATCAATGCTTTTTTCTTAATGTGGAATAGTAAACGAAAATGCTTGATTGACGAATTGTTCATTGATGCTTCGTCATCAGCAATTGGAGCAATGAAATTTGAGGATTTTTGGAAGTATAATATAGAATAACACGTTAAGTTTCAACATTGACATTGCCGGTGCCAATTTTTTAAGTCGCTATTGTAATATTCTAGGCCCTTATCTTTTCACTTAACTCATCATGAAAGTGCATTAGGACACTGCCTTCTTAATTCAGTGCTGCACCGTGATGTCTTTGTTTTTATAAAAATAGTCTATGAAGAAGGCCGTGATTCCAGTATACATGTTTAAAGCTCCTTAGTGTGTAGTTTACAAGTCACCTAGTTGCTGGTCACTAGTGTGTAGTATGGACTTGAGCTTTGGGACACGGCCTAAATTTGATAGCAGCTTGATTAACATAAAATTCAGTTATTTCATGTCCTCTTTTACTGCTAGTCGATTGACAAGAGTCATATCTTCCCACGCCGAAGACCCAGATCTAAATCTCAAGGAATTCATGTGGGATTCATGACAGACAAGTACTGTCACTTAAAGCAAGTTTTTTCATGTTACTCCTGTATGTCCTCCAAATATTTATTGAAAACTATTTTCTATTATTGAGTAATAATAATAATAATAATAATAATACTTATTTCCTTGCTTTTAAGGAACCCGGAGGTTCATTGCCGCTCTCACACAAGCCCGCCATTGGTCCCTATCCTGAGCAAGATTAATCCAGTCTCTACCATCATATCCCACCTCCCTCAAATCCATTTTAATATTATCTTCCCATCTACGTCTCGGCCCCCCCAAAGGTCTTTTTTCCTCCCGCTTCCTAACTAACACTCTATATGCAATTTTGAATTCGCCCATACGTGCTACATGCCCTGCCCATCTCAAACGTCTGGATTTAATGTTCCTAATTATGTCAGGTGAAGAATACAATGCGTGCAGTTCTGTGTTGTGTAATTTTCTCCATTTTCCTGTAACTTCATTCCTCTTAGCCCCAAATATTTTCCCAAGCACCTAATTCTCAAACACCTTTAACCTCTGTTCCTCTCTCAAAGTGAGAATCCAAGTTTCACAACCATAAAGAACAACCGGTAATATAACTGTTTTATAAATTCAAACTTTTAGATTTTTTGACAACAGACTGGATGATAAAAGCTTCTCAACCGAATAATAACAGGCATTTCCCATATTTATTCTGTGTTTAATTTCCTCCCGAGTGTCATTTATATTTGTTACTGTTGCTCCCAGATATTTGAATTTTTCCATCTCTTCAAAAGATAAATTTCCAATTTTTATATTTCCATTTCGTACAATATTCTCGTCACGAGACATAATCATATACTTTGTCTTTTCGGGATTTACTTCCAAACCTATCTCTTTATTTGCTTCCAGTAAAATTCCCGTGTTTTCCATAATCGTTTGTGGATTTTCTTCTAACATATTCACGTCATCCGCATAGACAAGCAGCTGATGTAACCCATTCAATTCCAAACCCTCTCTGTTATCCTGAACTTTCCTAATGGCATACTCTAGAGCAAAGTTAAAAAGTAAAGGTGATAGTGCACCTCCTTGCTTTAGCCCACAGTGAATTGGAAACACATCTGACAGAAACTGACCTGCTGTACGTTTCACTGAGACACATTTTAATTAATCGAACTAGTTTCTTGGGAATACCAAATTCAATAAGAATATCATACATGTATTAATTTCCTTGACAAATTTCGACTACACGGAAGATACGCTGAAGTGTGACCTGTCATATAACCCCGTCACATTTTTATGTATTTCTCTTTCATTAAGTTTTCCAAAAATCTCCCATTGCCTTATATGAATACACGTACAGTTTTCATCTGTTTGATTCTTGTTCAGTGCCAGTTGCTATGGGTTACACTTCTATGTTGTATTCCCAATTAGGTACCGCAATAAATTGCTTTCAACAAATCAATAAAAATACATATCACAGTTTGTTTTATATCGAAGGCCACTCTCTTGTTTGGAGTGCCGGTATTTAAAGAATTAGGTCGACATAAAAGGATATGTTTGTATCTAAATCTAATGGCAGTAGCTATCCTTTGCCCAGATCGGCTTCGTAAACCTTACGTAATATAATATTAATTTAATAGCCATGTCAGTTCCTTGAAAATTAAATTAAATCGAAAATATACGTTCTCTGTGAGATGATTGCTGTATTCGATGAAAGCTTCCTTGTTTGTGACAAGTAATGCTTCAATGTCGTCTGCGATTTTCATTTCAACATTAGCTCATTATCGTCTTATTTTTTAATCGGTTATTTAACAACACTGTATCCACTAGTGGGTTATTTAGCGTCGATTGAATTGTTGATAACGAGATGAGGCCGAGAATTTGCCATAGATTACGGGTCATTCTCCGTACAGTTTGAGAAAACCTCGTAAAAACCTAACCAGGTAATCAGCCCGAGCCGGAATTGAACCCATGCCTGAGAGGAATCCCGGATCTGGATATAAACGCGTTACTATCTGAGCTACCCTGGCCTCGCTTATCGTCTTGTCATTAGTTCTAAATAACCTAAATAATTACTTACTTGCTTACAAATAACTTTTAAGGAACCCGGAGGTTCATCGCCGCCCTCACAAAGCCCGCCATCGGTCCCTATCATGAGCAAGATTAATCCAGTCTCTATCATCATATCCCACCTCCCTCAAATCCATTTTAATATTATCTTCCCATCTACGTCTCGGCCTCCCCAAAGATCTTTTTCCCTCCGGTCTCCCAACTAACACTCTATATGCATTTCTGGATTCACCCATACGTGATAACCTGTATAGTTTAAAACTGAAATGATGAGTAAAAAAGGACTAATTGAAGGGCTCCCTGCAAAAAGGGGAAATTAATGTTTTGCTTGTTTCATATGTTAAAAAATATGTCCGACCTTCTAGAGCAAGAACGGTGTAATTCCGAGCATTTGGTAGTAAGTTACCGTGGGAAGGAAGATGAGCTCTTTTTCATTTTAAATAATAATAATAATAATAATAATAATAATAATAATAATAATAATAATAATAATAATAATAATAATTTTTATTTTTTATTTGGTTGGCACTCCCGATGAAGCAAAAAGTTGTAGGCGGGAGTGGAATATTACATTGAATAATTAAAAAGTAATATTACAAGTTTAAGCCTACATTAAAATAATTATTTAATCGTTTAATTTAAGTAATCAAATGTAAGTAACCAAAGTAAAGTGAAAACTACCAAAATAATAATACAACAAATACAATGTAATTATATCAAATATACAGAAAAGTAGGTCAACTAAAAAGTACAAGGGGCGATGGCCCATTTAGCCAATAATAAATTAAAATGAAAAATTATTAATAATTATAAAATAAATACAAAATATAATGCAATAATATAGTGGAGTAATATATTATATACATAAATTATATTTTATTTATATTTCAGTTATTGAATTTTGAAAGATTCATAACATAAAAATATTTTCTTTTTTAATTTAATGTAAGACAGAAATATAAAAAATGTTAAATATCAGAAATGAAAACATAAAAAAGTAAAAATATATATACAAAACAAAATAGAATAAAATTAAAATTTATTAGAATACTAATCAGTATTTAGAATCAGTTGAAGTGCTTGCTTTTTAAATAATTTATTATTGGAAGATGCCAATTTTGAATGTTTTTAATGAAGTTATTATACAATCTCGGACCGAAATTTGAGTCATGCCTTCCTAGTTCTGCTTCATATGTACATTTGGGTTAAAAAAGGACATGGTATAAAGTGTCTTCTTGTACTGTAACCTTGGTGATAATAGTTATTATTTTTATGCTAGTATTTTAATAGGGTATATAGGCCTATGTATATTTCGTTGCAAAAAAGGAGGCCGCTACTGAACCTATATACAGGGTGAATCGTAACTAGTGTCATTAATTCCAGGGGATTATTTTTTTCAGATATTTCAAACAAAAAAGTTTAATACAGTTTTGCTTGTTTTTTGCTTCCTTTCAGATATAAAACTTGTTTTATATGAAATATTTAATACCGGTAGCGTGTTTTGGGAAAGCCATTGATTTAATTCCTAATATGGTCTGTCAGTTTAAGGAAGCAGTGTACTATGATGAAAAATGATTGAAAGAATTTTAATTTTGTTCTTTGAATGCACAGAAATTTAATCCGAACAAATGTAACTTTGTAAAATTCATATTCCGAAGGAAAAGTTAGGCTATATTTCTTCGGATCAAATTTCTGCACATTCAAAGGACAAAAAAATATATGTATAAATCAATTATGTTCGTGTATGTAGCATTGTAACTGATAATAAAGCTAAATTAATATAATAAAATAATACCTTGACCTATATTTCATATTCCAAAGCAAAAAGAGTGGGGATCTCAATTTCAAACCTAGAATATAAAACGCAAGTTTGCCTATTTCCAAATGCTACGATTGATTGAAACGCTGTCTGCAAAAATTCCACGTTTCCTCGACTTCTGAATTAAAGGGAACATCTTTCTGGGCGGAAAATTTGTCTTCAACAGAGCCGCTTGTATGCAGCGTAGTAATCAACACTTTTTGACCGACTTCGTTGCGGTGGCTACGTCACGTAGGTTGGCGAGATCTAGTAGGCCGGGATTTAAACCCTGCCGTGCGTGGGATGCACTGGCAGGCCATAAAATGACGTCACCACCCGTTTCCGAACAGGGAAATATTCAAATAACATTAGAGATCCATCGCCACCGCGGCAAATCCGAGTGGGCATCACCAAATCTCGCCTTGTGCCTCCGAACCCCTTTATCTCGCCTGAACTAAAGGCTCATTCACAATGAAAATTAAACTTAACGTAAGCGTTAACTTAAGAATGTAAACGTTACGGTAAAATCAAAAAGTCATACCATCATTCACGATGGGAACATAAACATAACAGCAAACATACTTGGTAACCATGGAAACATAACAACGACGCCATTTCCTCATATTCTGTCGTATACTTCAGCGCTCCACGATTGTGTTCTGTTTGCAAATCACGTAAGCATAAGCATGAAAGTTTGGAGTTTGAAAATTTTCATGTTAACGTCTTACGGTAATGTTTATGTAAATTCTTATGTGAATCATTGTGATTGATCCCATTTTGTAGCCTGGGCGCAAACTTCTGTGTTTATGTTACGGTTATGTTTAATTTTCATTGTGAATGGGCCTTAAGAAAGTAAACGAAATGCTTGTATGCTTTGCCTTACTCTATGAAGTGCTATTTTGCCGTAAAAGAAATGATCGACATTGCTACGTCATCTTTATAATCCGCTGTTTAATGACGCTGTATGAACTATTCATTGCAGTCGTCAGCTACGGTGGAATTGGTGGTAACTGATAATGATATATTTCGCGAGATGAAAGCGAAACAATGACAGAACTTTGCGCAGACGATCCATTTTCATAGCTTCAATACGGTTCTTGTCTTGTCTTTAATGCCAAAGTTTCTCCCCCATATCTCAATACACTCTCCACAGTTAGGTTAAGTATCATCCTTTCGTTTTTTGTCTGATGTCACATCTCCATAGTAACCCATTGAGTTGTTTTGTAGCGATACGTCCTTCTGCTACAAGGTTTTCGACTTCTTTCTCACATGCCTACGATGGGTAAAGGCTGTTATACAGCACAATAAAATATTAGTAAATAAATAAACATAAATAAATTATTGTTTCGGAATATGTATGGTAAGACTTTCCTGTGTTAAATTTCAACGTACTTCGTTTACATGTTTCGACCTATTTATGGGTCATCTTCAGAATTGGTCGTTGTTGGTCTTGGCGCCACTTATTCTGTTTCCTGTGAGGGTGTGTTCCTGTGGTATAGTGTAAAGTCAAAGAGTGTGTGTGTTTTGAAGTTCAGTTGTGTGTTGAGAATTTCGTTGGGGTGTGTTTTGTGTTTTTGTGTGTCTGTATATTTCATATTGTTCTAGTGTGTTTGGTTTCTGGTTTTTTGGTTGGATATGCAGTATTTCCACGTCTGTGTTGATGTCTCTGTGGGTGTGGTTAGCATTTGTGATGTGTTCTGCATATGTGGAGGTGTTTTGTAATTTTGTTATGGCTGTGATGTGTTCTTTGTAACGTGTTTGAAATGATATGTAAAATTATTGTTGTTGTTGTTGTTGTTGTTGTTGTTGTTGTTGTTGATGTAAATGTAATCGAACTTGCTGGATTGTAGCTAGACCTTTCAATTAACTGATACCTGTTTAACTTGTAGTGAGATGTTCACTTGTTTCTTCTCCTTTGCAGGTGGAGGAGCGGTAACCATGTCGACCGACGTGGGTGATGTCTCACTCATCCAAGATGAGGACCTGCTACGCAGGATGGTAAGCCATCTTGGAACAAATGAAGCGTATCCTATATTTCACAGAAAAGTCATTTGATTCGATGCATTAGTATGTTGTCCACATGCGCTTGATCATGTGAAAGTTTTTGTCTGATTAGATCTGTGAAGGCATTTCCTGCACAGGTTATAAAGGGTATCGGTGTCGATCTGAAAATTGCAGCGAAGAGGAAACCTGCAACGAGATGCAGTTCTTGGTCGGTAGAAAGCGTTGCACTGTCATTTAATGGGATATCGGCGAGTTTAAACTTTTGAGCATGTCCAGACACAACTAAACGTTCAGTTTTATAGAAAGTTGAACGTGTTACATAGCTCTTCGGCTGCGCAACTGACCAGTGTGTATCATAAACTTCCTTCCTTGCGTCAGCAATCAAATCCGAAAATGCCCTCAATTATTGTATCGTCTGACATATTTGTATGTCTCTCTGTCTGTGACTATCCGTCTGTCTATATCCTTGGATCCCCAACAATTTGGAGATCTGCTTTAATATTAAACACTTAATTAAAATTAAAATTTTTACATGAAATGTCAGAACTTTTACTTAAAAAATAGCGGTATAGTTTATCAGCAGAGACCGGAAGTTTAGGCATTATGAATCATTAAATTAGGCAGGCAAAAAGGCATCATAAATGGCTAAAATAGGCAGGCAAAAAGGCATCATAAATAGCTAAAATACGCAGGTAAAAAGGCATTATAAATAGCTAAAATACGCAGGTAAAAAGGCATTTTAAATAGCTAAAATACGCAGGTAAAAAGGCATTATAAATAGCTAAAATACCCAGGTAAAAAGGCATTGTAAATAGCTAAAATAGGCAGGCAAAAAGGCATTATAAATAGCTAAAATACGCAGGTAAAAAGGCATTATAAATAGCTAAAAATAGACAGGCAAAAAGGCATTATAAATAGCTAAAATACGCAGGTAAAAAGGCATTATAAATAGCTAAAATGCGCAGGTAAAAAGGCATTATAAATAGCTAAAAATAGGCAGGCAAAAAGGCATTATAAATAGCTAAAATACGCAGGTAAAAAGGCATTATAAATAGCTAAAATGCGCAGGTAAAAAGGCATTATAAATAGCTAAAATACGCAGGTAAAAAGGCATTATAAATAGCTAAAAATAGGCAGGCAAAAAGGCATTATAAATAGCTAAAATACGCAGGTAAAAAGGCATTATAAATAGCTAAAATACGCAGGTAAAAAGGCATTATAAATAGCTAAAATATGCAGCCAAAAAGGCATTATAAATAGCTAAAAATAGGCAGGCAAAAAGGCATTATAAATAGCTAAAATAGGCAAGCATAAAGGCATTATAAATAGCTAAAATAGGCAGAAAGGCATCATAAATAGCTAAAATAGGCAAGCATAAAGGCATTATAAATAGCTAAAATAGGCAGGCAAAAGGCATCATAAATAGCTAAAATAGGCAGGCAAAAAGGCATTATAAATAGCTAAAAATAGGCAGGCAAAAAGGCATTATAAATAGCTAAAATAGGCAGGCAAAAAGGCATTATAAATAGCTAAAATAGGCAGGTAAAAAGGCATTATAAATAGCTAAAATAGGCAGGCAAAAAGGCATTATAAATAGCTAAAATAGGCAGGTAAAAAGGCATTATAAATAGCTAAAATAGGCAAGCAAAAAGGCATTATAAATACTAAAATAGGCAATAAAAGGCAATTACAAAAACCTTGCACTAAAACCCACAACCTTGCACTGTCCACAAAGCGATTTCGGCAGCAAGAAAAGCTTTACATAAGTGGAATGCAAATTGAGATTTTCGACTCGATGTTGCAATTACTGTTGGAAGCAAAGAAATCTTCTTCCCAGTAGCCTTGGAAAGTCCATTTTTGTGTTTGGTTTTACTGATATGTTGCGATATGAAATATTTAGCTAGCTACAACAATTTGTATCTCGAAAAGAAAGCAAAAACGAGCAAAATCGTGTTAAACTTTTTTGTTTGAAATATCTCAAAAAATTATTCCACGGCTCATCTTGTATATCATCTACGTGACACTTCTTTTAAATAAAAATGTGTGTTTAGCCACTTGATTAACGGAATGTGCGGACTCCACATGCTTCCTGTCACAGCCCGTGTTATCTTCTGAACGCCCACGAAGTGCAGAGATGCGAAGGGTGGGCACTCAGGCACGTTTGCTCCAGATTCCCCCGATTATGGCCTCTGCCGTGTGAACCGGGAGGGTGGATTTCTTTACTCCAACTGAAGGATGACGGGACGGTAATAACGACCCACAGAGGGGTCTGGCATTCGTCAGCAGTCCTACGAGTAGCTGGTCCACTCTTTGCTGTTCTTCGTTGTGTACACGGCGCTCCATAAACTGAGATACGAAGGCATCAGATTTAGTTTATTTAGGCCCAGTTGTACGACACGGAATAAAGTCCTGTTAAAATTATTTCCATGGTTACGCGAGAAATATGTTGTGCAAACTCGGAACAGTGCATTATTCGGAGGATATCTTCCGAGTAAGCTATTCACTCGCTGTTAAATTGTTATCTAAAGAATAAATTATAAAATGGCTACAGTATTAAACATAAAACTCTGATACTGATTGCGAATTGGTAGGCCTATATGATTTTAAAATATCAACAGAGAAGACGAAAATGGCCTTCCTGGGTAAATCGCTTGTGAGATCAAAAATCACACTTGATTGTAAACTTATTGAACAAGTAAAAAATTTCAGCTATCTAGGTTAAGAACTAAATGTAAATAATGAAGCGGAAAAAGACATATGTAAAAAAATATATCAAAATGTCAAAATATATCTGGTACCATTCATCAAACATTTAAAAATAAAGCAAGAAAAAAAAACAGGTTAAAGTTTTATAAAACAATGGAAGTACTCACTTTGCTCTACGGTTTCAAAACAAGAGTATTTACACAGAAATCTGAAAGTAAAATACAGAATGCGAAAATGAGATTTCTGAGAAGTACAAAAGGGTGCACAAGACTAGACCAGATAAGAAATCAAGAAATAAGGAACGAACTAAACATCTATGCCATAAAAGATAAAATAAAAGATTACAATGGCAAGTAGTTACAACATATAAATAGAATATTAGATAGAAGACTCCCTAAATTAGCCTTTGAATTGATTGATTGATTCATTCATTCATTCATTGGCTGATTATTCTATACATGGCCATATACATGGATGTACACGTCAATTACATAATAAATAAAAAACATAATAAAATTAAAAACACTACAAGTTAAAATACATTTAAAATAAGTAATACAATCAAGTAGTATTGCATATATCATAACTTGTAATTTAAGAATAAAAAGTTTGACCAGTTAAAATCTGTTTAACTTTCACTTTAAATTTTGCATAAGGTAAAGTTTGTATCTGCAATGGTAATTTATTAAAAAAAAATACAATGCTAGTATGGGCAGGCGATTTTTCATATTTCACAAGTCTATGATTTTTTATTGAGAACAGATGTGCATTTCGTGTGTTATAATTATGATAATCTAGATTCGTATTGTATTTATTCTCATTCTGTTTCAAGAAAATTAGGCATTTGTAAATATAAATGGATGGAAATGTTAAAATTTTGTATTGTTTAAAATAAGGTTTACATGAGTCAAAACTCTTTAATTTAAAAATGGATCGTATAATTCTTTTTTGTGCAATAAATATCCTATTAACATTGGTAGAGTTAGCAGCGAATAGAGATTATAAAGAATGGACACTTCGCGCCGGTACCTTTGATGTAGCCGGACTGATTTCAATGACCTTCAAGCCAGCTAGAGCGTGAGATTCTGCTTTCTCCCTAGAGTTGGCGCTGACATCACACCAGCTAGCAGTCGACACAGCGGAAATATAACACATATAATTAATACATCTAGGTACATTATGTACTCAAATAAAATAAATGGATCCATAAAATAATAAATCCGTCATTAACTGTAATGTCTAGACTCTAGAGTTCCTTTATAATGAGAGTTGATACGTTGACCCCAACAACAATTAAAATATGTAATGATATGATAGCACTGAAAATGGAAAAACAAAATCCTTATGAGAAGTAAAACCATATACCTATATCATATTATATACAAATATTAAACGAATTTTATACATAATTTTATAATGTATTGTATTATTTTATAATATAATTTATTATATCTGAAATATAAAAAAAAATATTATTACAACTAGTTTGTCACTGAGAAATAAGTAAAAGCTGTTAACTGGAATTTATTTGAAGCAAAGCGTTACTGGATTATGCAATAAGGTAGGCGATGTTTGGATCCTGTGTCTCAACTCTATTCTCAATTATTATCTTAGCCCATGCTCGATTACACTAACCTCTAGCGCTTGAAAGTGGAACTAAACGCTGGCGCACAGAGAAACAAAACACAGGAAAATTCGCTCAGTGTCCATTCTTTATAATCCCTATTCGCTGGAGTTACCCCATAAGAAAACGGCATAACTGAGATATGCATAAACAAGTGAATAGTAAATTGAAATCAATATTTTGGTGTTTAGTTTATCTCTCAGTTGCAAAATAGCAAAATTAGCAGAACAAAGTTTTTTAGCAATAAAATCAGAATGCTCGTTCCAAGTCATAATTTTGCCAAGAAATTTAGTACTGTGTTGGTTTTGGGTCAAATGACATGGAAAATTTATATTCATGGGTCTATTAACAAATACAAACCAATGGCAGCGAGAATGTTGGAAGACCCAAAAAGCGTTGGTGAGATCAACTGTCGGAACAAGCAGATGACCAATCCTTGCAGTGGAGTGGAAGAAAAAGAAGAAGAAGAAGATAGTAATAATAATATGCAGCAACATGTTCTACCTTGGTCTGTTCTGTGTGGTATTAGGCCGTCAGTGTGCGTTGCTTGTTGACAGTAAACATGTTATCCAGTGTCTGATAGAAATAGCATTCTTTGAAGCTTGACTATTTTTCTCCATTCAAACAATGGCAATTACGCTGTGCCAAGAACTAATTGAATACAATAACCACATGCCTGGTTGTTAATTGTACTTCTCGACAAGTTCTGTAGAAATTATCTTCATCTGCGACACTCCTTAAGAAACGCAGCTGTATGCCAAAAAATTAATTCTCGGAGTACCCACTCTCCAGAAATGGATGTACTGATTACGACTACAGCCAGGGTTTGCTTAAAGTCTACGTGAAATTGCAAACAGTAATATCCTTCATATAGCCTACCTATCGCAAGCATTGGAAGTGGGCAAAAAAAGTAGAAAAGTTTGAGTCTAGCGTTGTCATGGTTACGACTTCCTGTGGTGGAGCTATCTTTTCATATACCAACTGTTACTAGACCGACTCCTGGGGGCGTGATGTAACATGACATTAGCCCTCCATTTTAAACAATAAAGAACGTTTCGTATTAAAAAAAATTCCACGATCTAGGCAGGAATTGAACTCGGAAGTATTTCTTTGGCTTATTTTCATGTTAAGAAACACATTCACCTCTTATATATTTGATTCTTCTAATTTCTCGGTCGTCGAAACTTTAGCCTAGGCCTATTTAATTTATTTACAACACTGAATATAATCCAAATAAACACTCCGACTCAATGGAAAGCCAACATTACCTTTTTTAAGATTAGACTATCGTGTTTGTCTTCATTATTATTGCCTGCACTGAAATCGCTCGAAACACGGTTGCGGAGAATATGAAACACACTATTTTCTCTGCGCTGATATTAACGAAAGAGAATTGTAGTATGCTATACCCAAATTAAAAGTAAATAAAGAAAATTATTTAATAAAATAATAAATCGAAAATGATTATTTTATCAATGATTGAGCATTAGTACATTATGCAACGAGCCTATAATGGTAGTAATTAAGACGCGAGTATGTTTGTTTATGAAACTAGCGCAAGCGAGTTTCATAATTTTCATACGAGCGTCTTAATTACCATTATAGGCAAGTTTCATACGACTTTTTATGCTGGACCATATTTCTAACTTGAAATTATTCATAAGTATCCATGTTATTCTTATCTGCCTGAGGAGCGGAACTGACCTTGTCCAATACCTCGTAAATTGTGAGATGTGCGCAGACGCGAAAGTATTGATTTTTTCCGAGAAACAAATGTCGACATTGACCTTGATATAATCTAGAGAGTAAAATAAACATTAATCTTGATATAACCTTGAAATTGAATTAGACATTAAAAAACGAGATGACAAATTGAATTTATTTGAATATTATTTACAATTAACGCTAATTATTATAGTAACAGAACTAGTTTTTTCGATTGCATATCCGAGGATAATCGATACTTGCGCTTTCATATTGCTACAATGGTATTTTCTGATTGGTGGAACACCAGAACTTTAATGAATAGGTGTACTTTAATGAGGTGCATTAAAGGGCTGCTACCAGGTGTATAATTACTACATTTCGGTATGGTCGAGCATAAAATAAATTTATGAAACTGGATAAGTTTCATATTGAAGTAAACGAACATATCACCAAGATTCTTGCTCTGTATTTCTTTAGCTTTTCTGTCAGTAGGCATATGTCTTGACTTTATATAACGTTATTTTTCCTGTATCCACCACGGGGTTGAAACCCATTTGTAGTTAATAAATATTCATTAATTGATTTAATGGCGATCTTACTCGTGTTAATTATGTAAGCATGTGTGGCTTACAGCTGTTTCGGTGTTACTTGACACCATCCTCAGAGCTTACTAGATCTCGGCGCTATCTCAACTTCGCTGCCTGTTGTGTGGGTGCGTTCGTGTGATGAAGAGTTGTGTCAAATAGAGTGTGTGTTCTGAAATTGATCTATGTGTTGAGAATTTGATTAGGGTGATAGTGTGTCTGTATATTTTATATTGTTCTACTGTGTTGAGTTTTCGGTTTTTTGGTTTTTGGGTTGTATGTGTAGGATTTTCATGTATGTATTTATGTTATTGTTTGTGTGGTTAGCATTAGTTATGTGTTCGAAATATGTAGATGTATTGTGTCCTCTGGTTATTGCTTTAATGTGTTCTTTGTATCGAGTTTTGAACACATTAAAGCAATAACCAGAGGACACAATACATCTACATATGCCGAACACATAACTAATGCTAACCACACATACAGTAACATAAATACAGACATGGAAATCCTACACATACAACCCAAAAACCAAAAACTCAACACACTAGAACAATATGAAATATACAGACACATTAAAACACACCCTAATCAAATTCTCAACACACAGATCAATTTCAGAACACACACACTATTTAACACAACTCTTCATCACACGAACGCACCCACACAACAGGCAGCGAAGTTGAGATAGCGCCGAGATCTAGTAAGCTCTGAGGATGGTGTCAAGTAACACCGAAACAGCTGTAAGCCACACATGCTTACATAATTAACACGAGTAAGATCGCCATTTAATCAATTATTTATATTCAAGTGTTATATGTAGTGTACGAAGGAATGAACATGAAATATTCATTCATTCATTCATTCATTCATTCATTCATTCATTCATTCATCATTAACCTCAATCCAAGGCTGACATTAAATTGAGGGGAATTCTGACATGAAAAAGAAATTTTACTGAATGAGAAGATAAATTTTTCAGAAAGAATTCAACATTACTGAACTTGGTGGATATGTGTGAAAATAAATATATCGATGGCTGAGAACCAGACTGTTCTAAGTCCAACTTCTTATAAGAAAGAAATCTGTGTTTCATTGTGTTCCAGTTCTTGTCTGCATATATGAATCGAACAAAATTGTAAATATTCCTCTCCATAAGGTTGCTATGAAGCTATTCCAAATTGCTTCATGAAGCTTTGAATGCTAGGAGCTTAATATAGTTCTCTTGAACAAAAAAAAAAAATAGTAAAATTAACCTCGAACAGTCTGGATCTGGGCCATCGATATTCCAAGCGTGGCATATAGAATTTGGTTGCCATAAGTGACTTTTAAGATAAACAAACAAGTGATATCTCCAGTACATTAGTTACAATGATCTACAAAGGCTGGAAGAGACAATAACATGTGGAGCGAAACTCGTTCACCGCCCTTTCCATCAATCATATGTGTTGAACGCAAAGGTTGCAGCATCTCTCACAGATATAAATAGATTGTCTTGATATGGGCGTTGCCGCTCGTGTTCTGCGTAAGGATTTCCATAGCCCACTCGGTGAAGTCCACAAGCAACATAACGCTGTCAGCGCTTTCTTCCGTAGGTACATTGCATTTCTAACGTCTGCTACATTCATATACTTACGACCCTGGCAAAAATGTGAACTTCTGAAACATATTAGCATATCAATTAATTGATTAATTCATTTTTTATTTCTTGTTTTGCTTAACCTCCCCTTTCATCCGACTTACATACCACTGCAGGTTGAGTTGTTGTTGGTTTGTTGTATTAGGCCTATCAGGCAGTACATCTCACATGACGATATGTGTCAGAGGAAGAACAATTATTGTTTGTATGGGCTATTCCATAATTCACTGCGGGCTAAAGCAGGGAGATGCACTATCACCTTTACTTTTTAACTTCGCTCTAGAATATGCCATTAGGAAAGTCCAGGATAACAGGCAGGGTTTGGAGTTGAATGGGTTACATCAGCTTCTTGTCTATGCGGATTACATGAATATGCTAGGAGAAAATCCACAAACGATTAGGGAAAACGCGGAAATTCTAGTTGAAGCAAGTAAAGCGATAGGGTTGGAAGTAAATCCCGAAAAGACTAATTATATGATTATGTCTCGTGACCAGAATATTGTACGAAATGGAACTATAAAAATTGGAGATTTATCTTTCGAAGAGGTGGAAAAATTCAAATATTTTGGAGCAACAGTAACAAATATAAATGATACTCGGGAGGAAATTAAACGCAGAATAAATATGGGAAATGCCTGTTATTATTCGGTTGAGAAGCTTTCATCATCCAGTCTGCTGTCAAAAAATCTGAAAGTTAGAATTTATAAAACAGTTATATTACCGGTTGTTCTGTATGGTTGTGAAACTTGGACTCTCACTTTGAGAGAGGAATAGAGATTAAGGGTGTTTGAGAATAAGGTTCTTAGGAAAATATTTGGGGCTAAGAGGGATGAAGTTACAGAAGAATGGAGAAAGTTACACAACGCAGAGCTGCACGCATTGTATTCTTCATCTGACATAATTAGGAACATTAAATCCAGACGTTTGAGATGGGCAGCACGTATGGGCGAATCCAGAAATGCATATAGAGTGTTAGTTGGGAGGCCGGAGGGAAAAAGACCTTTGGGGTGGCCGAGACGTAGGTGGAAAGATAATATTAAAATGGGTTTGAGGGAGGTGGGATATGATGGTAGAGACTGGATTGATCTTACTCAGGATAGGGACCAATGGCGGGCTTATGTGAGGGCGGCAATGAACCTCCGGGTTCCTTAAAAGCCAGTAAGTAAGTAAGTAAGTAATGGGCTATTCCATATGAAATCGATCAGTAAAAACCTCGCATTTTTTTATACTCTAATTTTACCCTACTTATACAAGGTGCTGAGGTGAGTGCATTTTCAAAAATATACTATCGAAAGTCAAACAGTTTTCGTATTATTGAGCGACAAATTTAGCGTATTTTATAAAAACAAGCCCCTTTCAGCGCTCAGAACTCTGGAACCATTTACTGGAGAATATTGAACGAGAGCTCATTTTGAAGCTGACATTTGGTAGGTTATGATAAGAAGTAATCCTTATTTTTATTGTACACAGAGAGACAGATAATCTGATTTTACTTGCTTTTAGGCTTTTTGGCGATTTGTAAAAATGTAAAAAAATATTGAGAAAATACCTTGCATTATTAAGAGGGATTCGGCATTGTTTGGTTAGTGGTACGACAATAAGTTTCGAGGGTATTAAATAAATTATTTTCACACGCCTAGACTTGAACGGCGCAGTACCGCACGCACTGGCCGAGAGCTGAAGATAAGCGAGTGTTGAGCGTCATTTTACTCCTGTGTTTATGAAAACCTGTGATAAAGCTAGCCCAGCTATGCGCTACTAGACGAAATATCGCGTGTTTGTCTCCTGGCCTTGCTTATCTGGGCTAGATCCCGCCTCACAGTCAGCTGGTTAGTTCACGCGCGTACTATTTATTTTCTTTATTTGATATTTTCAATACTTTCTTATCAACGTACCGCCAGTAAAAAATATGTGTTTATTTGTACTTTCAATGCGGAATCTAACCATATATTTTAAAAATATTTTTTCGTGGCCAAAGGCGTCTTAATGAAGAAAAATCTAAATTTCTCCATTTCCATAAAAAGTAAGCAAAACTGTTTACATATCAAAATAAACCATGATTTTGATCATTGGGTGAAAGGGTTTCGGAGCCACAACAGTTTAAAGTTGCTAATTTTATGAAAATACGGTAAATTTAAATATTATTAATTTAAACACTATGAAGTTCTGATGCCTCAAACTTTGCACAAAGCATTGTATCACAGTTGTCTACGGACAGAAAAAGTTTCATTGTATTAAAAAATTGCAAGGTCAATTTTCTCTATATGTCGGTCGATTTGAGATGGAATAGCTTGCATGCATCTGAAGTCTGATTAGTGTAATATATAGTTTGGTGAAGGAAATTCATTGAACCGCTGAGACATCGCAGGACAATCACAAGACAACGAACAGACACCCAGTCCCGTGGACGGAAGAAAAATTTCTTCCTTTGTCCACGTCGGAAATCGAACCTCGGACCGTTTGGGTGTGAAGCTCACGCGATGTCTACA
The DNA here is from genome assembly GCF_040183065.1 of Periplaneta americana. Classification (NCBI taxonomy): domain Eukaryota; kingdom Metazoa; phylum Arthropoda; class Insecta; order Blattodea; family Blattidae; genus Periplaneta; species Periplaneta americana. The sequence continues at coordinate 4,147,768 of NC_091127.1, read as the reverse complement.
TAGCCCTAATTAATTAATTATAGATTGAAACTAAAAGCCTGTTTCGAACTTACCATCCTCTTTCTGGCCAGTGATGAATTCAAAAAGTGTTGCGGGGAAGAATTGCTAGTCGAAGGAAAATAATTTTCCCCAATAGGTAAATTAAAGTGACACCAGAACCTTTTCCCTTGCATTTTTAACTATATCCTGATTGTACCTATACAGTGTAAAATATTACCAGTCTTGTATATACAGTCACGAAGCTTGAGTTGTGAGGGTGCTAAGAACAATAGACTGTGCCGGTACTATTTTGCATTGTCTGTAATGAGGCGATATTAACGATCCTAGTGGTTAGCGACTATCTATGGATGCATATTTACTATGTATTGAGATTCGTGACTGTATATACTAGATTGTGATATTACCATGGCAACTGTACATTATTAAGCAAAGCCTGCATGATATAATAAAAAAAACAAGGTAGCTACAATAAAAATGTATAAGAAAAACGTTTTTGATGTCACTATACCATAATAGTAATATACGTTACAAGAGCGGTATGTTGACGTTTTCATGTTCGAGGAAAAGATTGAAAAAGCGAAACGTAGTTGAGCTTTTTTAATTTCCGAGAACATGAAAACAAACATACAGCTCGTGTATCATACATTATTTTGTGCGAAGATCGTTTATTACATACCTGAAAGACGAATTTCTAATTAGTTGCAATGAAATCTCCATGTTGGTTTCTGTTTAATGACGGCAACTTCGGAAAACCAAAATATCTTTCTTCAACATTGTTGCTATAAAATGTTTTCTGTGTTTACTATACTCCAGCAGGCCTTGATATACGTCTGTCTTTCCCCCCCCCCCCAGTCTATAAATGCGAACTTAAAACAAACGGTAAGGTTATGTAATGATTTATTTTTCATTTTAATATTTTAACAATATTATTTATATAACATATTGCAGTAATAACATCGGCATCTGGAATCTTGTTGATTTTTTCACGGCTTCCTTAATGTTACTTGTATCAGGAATGCAATAAGTTTCGTGGAGTAGTAGAGTTTACTTAATTTTTGCAAATATTTAAAAACAATAATTAACAATGCAATTTAGGTGAAATTGCAGTGGTAAGTTTCCAATTTATAATTATTACTATGTTAAACGTCTCTAAAAATAATATGTTAAAAGCCTAAAGCAGTAAAATGAATGTCGCGCTTAAGCGGTAAGAAGAGGGAAAATGTTGTGTGTGTTACGTTGGCAATACTGAATGTGGTATTTCACACTTACCGCGTATTGGTTCTGTGCGGAAAACAAGCAAATACGCACGATCTCGCACAAAATTAATGTAATGTAGAGTTTCATTAATTGATACTAACAATTTACAATAAGCTGGTAGAGGACACAAAGTATAAAAATAGCTCTTAAATAAAGAGTAAATGCTAAAAAGGCGCTATAAAAGCCTTTTTTTTCTATCAGGACCTACATTTAAAATGTATTAATAAGGCTGTGTTCACATTTTTACCTGTTAAAAAGGAATTTGGGCCCAGCGAGATGGCCAAGGCTACCTCGGACTCGCATTCAGGAGGCCTAAGTTCAAATCCCGAGACCGGCGAATCTGAGTGTGAGTTTTTTCAGGCTTTTCCCCGCTCGCAAAGGGAAATACCGGATTGAATTTTACTTTTCATCTACCCCGAACGTTCTGTCCGTTAATATAGGATATAAGATGTAATTTTATCCGTTTTCTGTATATGTGTTTTGTTGTCTTTAGGAGATGGTCCCTGCGTCGAGCTAATCTGTCACCGGGGTATGTGGTTAAAAGAAACTATCCATTATCCATGTCGATTCAAAATTGTACAGGTCCAAAGTTTTCAATCTGAAAGAACGCAGAGACTGAACTGAATTGGGATCTAAAATACTTACTTACTTACTTACTTACTTACTTACTTACTTACTTACTTACTTACTTACTTACTTACTGGCTTTTAAGGAACCCGGAGGTTCATTGCCGCCCTCACATAAGCCCGCCATCGGTCCCTATCCTGAGCAAGATTAATCCAGTCTCTACCATCATATCCTACCTCCCTCAAATCCATTTTAATATTATCTTCCCATCTACGTCTCGGCATCCCCAAAGGTCTTTTGCCCTCCGGCCTCCCAACTAACACTCTATATGCATTTCTGGATTCGCCCATACGTGCTACATATCCTGCCCATCTCAAACGTCTGGATTTAATGTTCCTAATTATGTCAGGTGAAGTATACAATGCGTGCAGCTCTGTGTTGTGTAACTTTCTCCATTCTCCTGTAACTTCATCCCTCTTAGCCCCAAATATTTTCCTAAGAATCTTATTCTCAAACACCCTTAATCTCTGTTCCTCTCTCAAAGTGAGAGTCCAAGTTTCACAACCATACAGAACAACCGGTAATATAACTGTTTTATAAATTCTAACTTTCAGATTTTTTGACAGCAGACTAGATGACAAAAGCTTCTAAAATACTAATGAGTTGTTTTATAGTACTTCAAGCTATGCTGAGTGTCGTTTTTGTTTTCAAAAGTTTTTTTTGTTACTATGTTCCTGGCGTTTTTCTTACCTTTCATTATAAACAAATTTATAACGATACATTTCTCTATTTCTGTCGTTTTATAAACACCTAAGAATTTTTCGTTTTTGCCGAGAAATTATGGGATGATTATGAACAGAAATGGAAACGATGCTTTAAGATAATGGAGCGGTTGGCTACGCCCATCGTGTGGGTTAAACTGGATCTCTTTAGGCAGATAAAATATGCAGAAAGAGAGAGAGCCCAGCAACACCGAACGGTCGTGATGGCATTTTCAGCACTTCAAACCCCGCGTCACTCAATCTCTGATACAAATTTTATAGGTCATGGTGTATGCAACAGAAAAGACAACTTAACTGCGAGTGGAAGCTACATCCCTTGGTTGTAATCTCTCTCAGGGCAAGGATATTTGTCCGTTATCAGTGTAATATCTTGATGTCTCAAGATGCTTGGTGTCGTGCCGAACCTACGTCACTGGTGTCAAACTGTGTGTAGTCTGAGGTTATGAAGTGATTCAGCGTTGGCTTAGTCGAGAGTTTTGAAGGTTGTAATGCTAAGGAAAGATTAATTTGTGCGAGATCGTGCGTATTTGCTTGGTTTCCGCACAAAACCAATCCGCGGAAAGTCTAAAATTCCACATTCAGTATTCCCAACCTAACACACATAACAATTTCCCTCTTCTTACCGCTTAAGTGACATATTGATTTTACTGCTTTAGGCTTTTAACATATTATTTTTAGAGACGTTCAATATAGTAATAATTATAAATTGGAAACATACCACTGCAATTTCACCTAAATTGCACTGTTAATTATTGTTTTTAAGTATTTGCAAAAATTAAGTAAACTCTACAGCTCCACTAAAGTTACTGCATTCGTGATGCAAGTAACATTGAGCGGTGAAAAAATCAACAAGATTCCAGATGCCGATGTTATTACTGCAATATGGTATATAAATAATATTGTTAAAATATTAAAATGAAAAATAAATCATTACATAACCTTACCGTTTGTTTTAAGTTCGCATTTATAGACTGGGGGGGAAAAAAGACAGACGTATATCACGGCCTGCTGGAGTATAGTAAACACAAAAAACATTTTAGAGCAACAATGTTGAAGATAGATATTTTTGTTTTGCGAATTTGCCGTCATTGAACACAAACCAAGATGGAGATTTCATTGCAACTAATTAGAAATTCCTCTTTCAGGTATGTAATAAACGATCTTCGCACAAAATAATGTACGATTCACGAGCGGTATGTTTTCTTTCAATTCTCGGAAATTAAAAAAGCTCAACTACGTTTCGCTTTTTCGAACTTTTCCTCGAACATGAAAACTTCAACATACCGCTCTTGTAACGCATATTACTATTTAATGCTGGTACAGAATTCAATACGATCCGATTTGCTTCAATTAGTGGATGATAGTAAAGTGCAAAGGAAAAGTAAGGCTGACGATTCTTTCCCTTCAAGTGCCAGTTTCATTCTCTTGTTTTTCTACAAAATGGCACAATGTGTGAGTATAAATATTTGCTGACGTTGGTTTGTATGGACTGTAGCATGTGCAATGTGTCTTAGAAAATCTGATCGGTAAACTACACCGTGCCCAGCTTAAAATATATATAAAATGTATGGTTATAACCGAAAATTTGATCTACAAATGGAAATTAATGTATAGAGATTTAGTAGTGTAGATTGCTGGTAAAATTCATGTTCTGGGAATAATAAGTTAAGGTACGGTCACACGTCGCTACTTTTGCTGCGCAATTTTTGTACTGCAGCTGCAAAAGTTCCGTGTCGTGTCCACACGTAAGCCAAAAGCAGCGCGCTGCACGCTACTTTTCGTGCTGCGCAACCCGAGTGCAGCAAAAGTTGCAACTGGAGGTTGCGAGTCTGGTCACACACAAGGCGCTACTTTTGCAGCCGCAGTCATGCTGCAGGTTTCCATCTCCGTGTTGACTTCTCAATATACATTTTGTGGTTATGTTCGCATTATTAAGAAACTCATGCGAAAGCTTACTTATCTATTATTTGCTTTTCTGTCCTGACTAGTATTCTGAAATTGGCATTATTTTTACTATAGAGCTTTTAAAAAAAAAAAATTGGAGATTCATCCTTCGAAGAGGTGGAAAAATTCAAATATCTTGGAGCAACAGTAACAAATATAAATGACACTCGGGAGGAAATTAAACGCAGAATAAATATGGGAAATGCATGTTATTAATCGGTTGAGAAGCTCTTATCATCCAGTCTGTTGTCCAAAAATCTGAAAGTTAGAATTTATAAAACAGTTATATTACCGGTTCTTCTATATGGTTGTGAAACTTGGACTCTCACTCTGAGAGAGGAACTTAGGTTCAGGGTGTTTGAGAATAAGGTGCTAAGGAAAATATTTGGGGCTAAGCGGGATGAATTTACAGGAGAATGGAGAAAGTTACACAACACAGAACTGCACGCATTGTATTCTTCACCTGACATAATTAGGAACATAAAATCGAGACGTTTGAGATGGGCAGGGCATGTAGCACGTATGGGCGAATCCAGAAATGCATATAGAGTGTTAGTTGGGAGACCGGAGGGAAAAAGGCCTTTAGGGAGGCCGAGACGTAGATGGGAGGATAATATTAAAATGGATTTGAGGGAGGTGGGGTATGATGATAGAGACTGGATTAATCTTGCACAGGATAGGGACCGCTGGCGGGCTTATGTGAGGGCGGCAATGAACCTTCGGGTTCCTTAAAAGCCATTTGTAAGTAAGTAAGTAAGTATAGAGCTTTTAAAAACGCCTATATAATTAAATGATAACCAACAGCATATTCACGTAATCAATGTTGGCAACCCTCCTGTTTGGAACTACGCTACAGAAAATTAAAAAAGCGAATTATATCGTCAGCATTTAATAACTGTTATAAATCATTTATTTTCATCACATCTAACATTAAAATACATCCAAACAATAAAAGTATCATTGGCACATTTGGGTGGTAACACTGGTTGCGACCGCATCAAAAGTTTCAACAAAACCGATATCAAAAATGCTGCGGCTGCAGCCCTGAGAACCCTGTTCACACGTCGCTACTTCTAAGCTGCGCGCAGCATGGAAAAGTAGCGGGCAGCAGGTTCGGCAGCGCAACTTTTCGGGTTGCACCGTTGTTCACACGTCGCAGTACGAGAGTGGCGCAGTTTTTTGTACTGCAGCGCTGCAAAAGTAGCGACGTGTGACCGTACCTTTAATTAAGTAGTAAAATATCGCTGCACTCAAAAAGTATTGTGAATAAATTTGAATAAGGAATAAAAAAAGTTTCCTTCCCAGGCAGGATTCGAACCACGGAAGTCTTAGTTACCAGTCTATCGTGCTCTGGAGTGAACAAGGCTCTGAAATCAGCTACAAGGGTCGGTCCGGTTTTTTTGCCACTACTGTACATAGCACATATCAATGTAAAAATCTCAATTTAAAAAGAACAAAAATGGTACTTAGCACCTTTGATATTTCAATGCCTCATTTCTCCTGGCATCTTAGAAAATCCACAGAACATGACAGGGGGAATGGCTGTTTCAGTTTAGAACAAATGCCAAATGAATATGTTGATTGACTCTAATAAATGTAAGTCATCTATGAGCCTTGTCAGCATCTCGGAGCACAATACCACATCACACATTGGACAGTTTTTGGGCTCATGTTCGGTGCCCGTGGCACGATCCCACGTGAAACTTTAAATCAACTTAAACAATTTAAAATTTCTGATGCAACGATTGATGCCATAGGATCTCATGTGTTAAAATCATCCTTAGCTATAATTAGTAATCATTTGTACCCAACAAAATTTTTATTGTAAATGATTTCCTATGTTTTCATATCATTTATCTTAGTGTTTTCTTTTTCCTTTCAAATTGTCACACAATTGGTTTTCATGATTATTCTTTATGAATTGATTAGTAGGCCGATCTATTCGAACCCTTATTTAGGGCGGCTTTTTTTATTAAAAAATTCAGCTCTATGATCCTGGAGTATCTATGGAATACTCACTTACTTACTGGCTTTTAAGGAACCCGGAGGTTCATTGCCGCCCTCACACAAGCCCGCCATTGATCCCTATCCTGAGCAAGATTAATCCATCTGTCATCATATCCCACCTCCCTCAAAACCATTTTAATATTATCTTCCCATCTACGTCTCGGCCTCCCTGAAGGTCTTTTCCCCTCCGGCCTCCCAACTAACACTCTATATGCATTTCTGGATTCGCCCATACGTGCTACATGCCCTGCCCATCTCAAACGTCTGTATTTAATGTTCCTAATTACGTCAGGTGAAGAATACAATGCGTGCAGTTCTGTGTTGCGTAACTTTCTCCATTCTCCTGTAACTTCATCCCTTTTAGCCCCAAATATTTTCCTAAGCACCTTATTCTCAAACATCCTTAACCTATGTTCCTCTCTAAAAGTGAGAGTCCATAAAGAACAACCGGTAATATAACTGTTTTATAAATTCTAACTTTCAGATTTTTGGACAGCAGACCGGATGATAAAAGTTTCTCAACCGAATAAAAACAGGGATTTCCCATATTAATTTTGTGTTTAATTTCCTCCCGAGTATCATTTATACTTGTTACTGTTGCTCCAAGATATTTGAACTTCTCCACCTCTTCAAAATATAAATTTCCCATTTTTATATTTCCATTTCGTACAATATTCTCATCACGAGACATAATCATATACTTTGTCTTTTCGGGATTTACTTCCAAACCTATCTCTTTACTTGCTTCCAGTAAAATTCCCGTGTTTTCCCTAATCGTTTGTGGATTTTCTCCTAACATATTCACGTCATCCGCATAGACAAGCAGCTGATGTAACCAGTTCAATTCCAAACCCTCTCTGTTATCCTGGACATTCCTAATGGCATATTCTAGAGCAAAGTTAAAAAGTAAAGGTGATAGTGCATCTCCTTGCTTTAGCCCACAGGTATCTATGGAATAGGACGATTAATACTGACTACAATGTAACGATGCGTCAGAATCTGGCAAAGAGAAAGGCTGGGATTGGGTATAACGATTGTAGCTGCTAACTTGGAACGCAATATAGAGAACGGTAACCACCCGACCACCGAGGACTGGTCAGTACCGTACCGACAGGTCACGCCCACCTCTCTCAACTGGTCCAGTCTGAATATGTTGTTTGGTTGACAGTGGCAACAGACGGAGGACTTCGGGCGCAAGAAGGAGATCCGCGCCCGTATGTACAAGCTGCGGGAGCAGCGGCTGAAGGAGTTCTACACGACGGGCGAGGTGCTCCGCGACGTGCTCAGCACCAGCACGTCGTCCCTGGACGGCGGCAGGGGCCACCGCCAGAACTCCAACCTCATCGACACCTCCATGAGCAGTCAGAGGTGAGCAGTGAGCCGTTTCAGTTTTTACTTGGGGAGGGGAGCAGATTTTTATGGAAGGTCTCATAGGACCGATTGTATAAACCATTTAATCTTAGATCAGAGGTTAAATTGATCCTTGTTTCAGCTGAACTTGGAATTTTGTGTTGTATAAAGTCTAATCTGAGATTAATTTGTCTCAAACTAAAGTCAACTTTGACTGAAGAAATTTCTCCGATTAAGTTAGATGATCCAAGTTCAGTTATTTCTTTTCTGTTTGAAATATACGAGTGACAGATTGTGCAAATAAAATATCCATTATTATTATTATTATTATTGATATTAATAGGTATGGTAGGTACATTTATATATATTTCTTTCAATTTCTTGCCTTAATACACAAACAATCTTATATTTTATAAGACTCTATCGTGTTCAGCCGTATCAAATAACATAACCTACAATTATATTATGTTTATAACAATCATTCATTATTAATGGATATGATAGGTACATCCATAAATGTTCAATTAACTGTATTACTAGACGAAAATTGTCGTTTTATAAAGCTTTATTATGTTTAGCAGTATCAAACACCATAACATGATAACAACTTGGAGAACAGTCAACCTTCTTCTTATTGTCCGCCATTATTTACATTGCACAAAAAACCAGTGTCTCCAACAGAGTGTACGGAAAGTCGCCAAAAAGTAGTTGTAAAGTCGCTAGATTTCTCATTATCAACAAAGAAAGATTAAATTTTGTCACTATGGAGTGCTAAAAAGGTCACTAAATCCCTATTTAAGCAATATAAAAGTTAAAAGAAATTGTTGTTGAAAAAGAGTTAAAGTCGCTAGATTGGCAACACTGAGCAAACCTGTATAACATGGTCCGCGCATCACTTATTTCATCTGTTTATGCGATGTTGCCAAATCCTTTTCACGTGAACTTAGATTGCATTTGAACCATGGTAATTTGATCGCAGAAAAGTTTTATACAATAGAAGAAGTGTCTGAACTCGGTTCACTTTTCGATCTTCGATCAAAGTTGATCTTTAGTCAGGGAGTTTTATACAATTGGACCTTAGGGTATTGCCTTTAGCTTGGCTTACTCCCTCTTCTTTCCTCTGAAATGAACTATTTACCATCCCGTAAACTGGGCTAAACTTGACCGCTGGGGTAAACTTGATTGTAAAAAAATAAAAAGAAAAAAGTTCTAATCCATGATATTAGAAATGGACTAAACATATTTCTTTTAATTAATTATTCTTATTTTATTGGGTTATTTTACGACGCTGTATCAACATCTTAGGTTATTTAGCGTCTGAATGAAATGAAGGTGATAATGCCGGTGAAATGAGTCCGGGGTCCAGCACCGAAAGTTACCCAGCATTTGCTCGTATTGGGTTGAGGGAAAATCCCGGGGAAAACCTCAACCAGGTAACTTGCCCCGACCGGGATTCGAACCTGGGCCACCTGGTTTCGCTGCCAGACGCGCTGACCGTTACTCCACAGGTGTAGCCAATTAATTATTCTTTCCATATTTCTCAATACCGTAAGTTTTTTATATTTTAAATCACAAGTACGGCTGATAGTTGGTTTTTCGTTTTATTGTGAATTTTAACCCACTTCACACTCCACCGCTTTGGAGTAATGGTTAGCACGTCTGACCATGAAACGAGCGGGCCCGGGTTCAAATCCTGGTTGGAACAAAATATCTGGTTGCGGTTTTTTCCAGAGTTTTCCCTCAACGAATCCAAGCAGAATTGCTGGGTAACATTCGGCGTTGGGCCTCGGACTCATTTCGCCATCATTAATTCACATATCATCATCCATACTATAGCCCGGGTTAAGTCCACGGTGCGGTGTGCTGTACTTGTATAATAGGACACACTCTTGTACAAATGAACACAAACAATTTTATTGATAATGAAATTTTAATTTCAATATTGGCTAAGACCACACCGTACACGAGACTGGCTCTTACGTTAGTAGCTAGAAACATGATTGTTGTATAATACTTTTCAATTATACTCACTTTGCTTACTAGCTTAATAAATGTTATTATTAAATATTATTATTATTATTATTATTATTATTATTATTATTATTATTATTATTATTATTATCCCGCGTCGTGGCGTCGTGGTCTAAGTCCTCATAGGACTCGCGTTACGAATTCTCGCTGGTTCGAGTCCTAATGGGGCAAGAAATTTTCTCATGAAATTTCGGCCAGTGTATGGGGCCGGTGCCAACCAAGCATCGTGATGCATTTGAGGAGCTACGATAGGTAGCGAAATCCGTTTGCGAAAGCCAGCTGTAACGGTTGGGGAAATCATCGTGCTAACCACACCATACCTCAATTCTGGTTGGATGATCGTCCACCTCTGCTTCGGCATGTGAACATGACGCCAGAAACTTTATTCCAGTGCCGGAGTTAATTTTTCTCCGTTCTACCGATTCTTCACCGTATGGAAATGGATAATTACTGCACTCAAACATTATATATACTTCGGTACATCTTAGTAATATGCTAAAGCGTAAGTAATCACTTTGTGATTCAAGACGGCGCCATGTTTCGTTGGATCCCGGCCACTTAGTCACTCGTAATGAGTGCACCTCTGTACACGAGGGTAGGTCAACAAAAGGGAACACAGTAGGTAGAACTTAAAATGAGGGGGATTCAATCCGACATCGGAACTTTAATCCGGTGTAGCGCAGCACGTAAGGCTGGAAACCCGGGTTCGAGTCCCGGTGCCGGACAGAATGTTTCTCCGTTCTACCGATTCTTCACCATATGGAAACGCAGAATTCCTGCGCTGAAAAACCATATGTACTTCGGTATATCATAGTAATAGGAAGAACAAAGGTCCAATTATCTCGTGGCTGGACAAGACACTTTGTTTGTGGCTGTAATTCGCGGGTGCTCGTGTAAAGGTGGTGAAGTATGAATTGGTTAACATGGAATAAGTACAGATTTGAACTAGCCACAATTACTTTTCTCTTGTGTTATAGGGGTTAGGTCATTCTTCCATCTATAATGCAGGTACAGTGCTCCATATTTTGTGACAAAGGGGTTTTGTTCAGTACCGAAGGAGAGAAGTTTACAAACCTTGCAATTTGGCTTAACCCCCTTTACACGAGCACTCGCGAATTGTCCCTTTCATGAACGTTGCGTGGACTTTCCCTCATAATATTATTGTTATTCATATTACGAAATGAAAATCAAAAGTGTAGAACATTTTTAGAATGAAGACACTGATCTCTCACTGAAATCTCTCAGATATGTCATCTTTCTTACGCCTAGGCCAGGAAAATATCTCTTCATAAAATCTTTTGATTTCATTCTCTGCAGGGAAATACTGTTATGACGTCATCACTTAAAATAATTCTGACATGCTCTGGAGAATTACCCTGGACTATCATCACTTAAAATAATGCGGATATGCTCTGGAAAATTACCCTGGACTATCATCACTTAAAATAATTCGGACATGCTCTGGAAAATTACCCTGGACTATCATCACTTAAAATAATGCGGACATGCTCTTGAAAATTACCCTGGACTATCATCACTTAAAATAATGCGGACATACTCTGGAAAATTACCCTGGACTATCATCACTTAAAATAATTCGGACATGCTCCGGAAAATTACCCTGGACTATCATCACTTAAAATAATTCGGACATGCTCTGGAAAATTACCCTGGACTATCATCACTTAAAATAATTCGGACATGCTCTGGAAAATTACCCTGGACTATCATCACTTAAAATAATTCGGACATGCTCTGGAAAATTACCCTGGACTATCATCACTGAAATAATTCGGACATTCTCTGGAAAATTACCCTGGACTATCATCACTTAAAATAATGCGGACATGCTCTGGAAAATTACCCTGGACTATCATCACTTAAAACAATGCGGACATGCTCTGGAAAATTACCCTGGACTATCATCACTTAAAATAATTCGGACATGCTCTGGAAAATTACCCTGGACTATCATCACTTAAAATAATTCGGAAATGCTCTGGAAAATTACCCTGGACTAGATAGACTCCAAGTCTGACCCCATATACGGGGTTTGCCAATTGACACAGAATAGCGCACAATGAATTTTACAATCAACATTGTGAAAGAAATACAATATGTTTTTCATATATACTAAAAATGTTGTTACCATATAAATGGTTCCTAAATATCATGACTGAGTATTTAATTATAGTTATTATTATGTGTTAGCCTATTTATTTATTTTTATATCATCTCCTGCAAACACGTGTGATCTATTAATGTCAGAAACACATTTTCTTGAAAATTATACGTTTTAAAGAAAAGTCGGTGTATATAATAGACCCATAATATTCATGACAGAAACGCAGTTAAATTTCTGTCGCTTTATCACTACGAAGCGTAATTAAAGAAGAACGTATAATTTCCATACGTAAAATCCATTCATTCATTCATTCATTCATTCAATTTCGCAGCATTTCTGTATATCGTTTGTGAAATTAATATAGTGATAAAATAAGACATTAATCATACATTATTAATAAAGAAATATAGTACTAGTGGTAAAAATATACTATGACCGACACATTTCCTTAGAATCCAAGAGCAATCTAATTTCTGTCCTGTTTATTAGAAAACTATCTGTCAGGGACGATTTGTTTTTCGTTAAAGTTATTTTCACTTTATTTACATAAAATATATTAAATTGATGAATTATATCAATAACTCGTATGTTAGAAATGAAGGTAGTAATAGTTATTTATGTCTTACGAGAGATAAGTACTTTTTACTAGTCTAGGACGAGATGCGCCCAATTAAGTAGTTGTAGACTAGCAAATTCTACTTAACCTACGAACTGCATATAATATTTTTTTACGCCCACATTTTACGTAATAAAAATATATTTAATCATTTTATATGATTTAATATCAGAACTGTTGGGAGAGTCGTTGAGTTTTGAGTATTCTTTTGTTTGTTGCTATGCGACTATTCAACGAAACGTATTTTCACTTACTTTCCTAGGGAAGTAATGTGACTTACGTCCCGTCGTCAGTAGCAACCACAGTATCATGGTAAAATTCATTTACTTCCAAAGGAAATAACAGCATATTACGGCAGTGGGAGTGGAAAAACTTAATAGCCAAATACATAATAGCCAAATTGGCTAGTCTCTTATATGAGACAACTCATCCTGCCCAAGGTATTCCGTGGTTTTCCTCAGGCGTAAGACAAATGTCGGGATGAGCCCTATAAGAAATGGGCCACGGACCTATATGCCCTTCCCCATATATATTCCCCTTTATTACAAACGACGTATGCCCTAGTTCAGAACCTATAAATTGTCTATTAAATATACGAGGTCACTCAATTAGTCGCAATTTGAAAGGACAGGGACCTCTCAAATTGCAGATTTAGATTTCACGGCGCTTCTTCCGACGGCCTTCACATGCTTTGTCATCGAACAACAGATGACAGCGTCTTGCCATCCTAACGGCAAACACCAGCCAGTTCTTCCTCTTCCCGTTCCGTGATCACTTGATCAAATCTCAGTCCCCCTCGCGTATGTGGTACCTAAGAGGTTATTTCCAATTTCGGCTTCCCCTTCAAAATTTTCTAGAGCTCCTTCATTGGAGCAGCGTAACACGGAGTGAGACTAGTGGCCAACAGGCTTGGAGCTCACATATTTAGTTTTGTACAGTCCCCAACCCCTTGCAAGGACGCGTTTTGCGTACCTTTTAAAATTGTCCTCCCAATTCTCTTTCAATTTTTCAATTTTTTTTTTTTTTTTTTTCGATTTTCGAAAAACATTTTTAGCGTTTACATGTGACATTGGGTATGAACTCGTTGAAGTAACTGTGGCTTGTGTTTATTTCAGCAGCAGCTCCCAGATCATAAGTAAGAGTTCGTCATACACGACCAGCAGCTCCGGGGGCGGTTACAGCATGACACACGCCGACTCCCTTGCGGACGAAGGGTTCCTGACGCTCAAGAGCAAGGAGATTCGAGACTCGGAGTCCCCGACACGAGAGTTCCACCAACGCCAAGAGAGAAACGCGATGACTTCAAAGGCAGACAGCTCTAGTTCAAGTACTGGAGGCGGTGGAGGATATTGGAAGGTAGTTCAGGAGTCCTCTTCGGGAGCTTACGAAACAACAGGTACCATGAAAGACGGAGGGGACATGATAGTGCACTCCTCTAGCAAAACTGAGCACCGTAACTTGGCGGGAGACTCTGAACACGATGGTTTCACCACTGCAAGTCAAGTGAGTTCTTCAGAAAAAACATCACGCATTCCGAGAAGTGGAATTGCTATCGAAATGGATACGAGTGGCAATTGTGTTACAACTAGGAACGCAGACGACGTTGGCGCCATCACGGTGGGTGGATCTTCTTCGTATTCAGGAAAATGGGTGTCTTCTTCATCGTCTTCCTACAGTGCAAGTAGCAGCCAGAAATATGAGCAAAGCGAGTCATCATCATCTACAGTGAAGAATCAACTGGAATCAGTTACTACTTCCGGTTATGAAGATACTAACGTTGATGTAAAAGAATCTAAGACATTCTCTTCATCAAATTCAGATGTTGTCAACTCAAGTCAGGTTACCGGTAATCAGAGCAATAAACATCGCGTGACTCAACGTTCCCACACTGGAGAGTTGGTAGGAAAGACAACTAAAAGCACAGTCGATGGAATTACATGTCAAACAACTGAAAAGACAAGTCCAACGACCGATAAAGCCCCAAAATCTAGAGACACAATCACGGTCGATATTACGATTAATAACAGCAACCTTGCTAAAGATAGTAAAGTAGAAACTTCCACTAGCAGCTCCAAAGTAGTAGAGCAGAACATTATGAGCGAGTTGCACAAGTTGGATTCGTTCCTGTCCACACAGAACACAACAGCTGACTCTACGCCCGTCAGTCCAGGAGATGCCCGTGACACAAGTAGCTGGACCGTTGTATCGTCAACATCAAACACGGATAAGAATCGCACGGTGGACAATTCCACAGACGAGTTCGTATTTCGCTCGGGCCGTACACCTCAAGACAAGAAACATTCTACCACAAACGAAAGCAGCATGCTGATAGAACAAGAGCGAACCAACACGGCTGTAACTCGCACCAATGAGAATGACACAAGCAATGTTGTCACTACTGATAGAAAAACTTCTGTAAAAAGTACCAAGCCGGATGATAAGAAACCAACAAGCGAGACAGTAAGTCCTGTCACTGAAGGGCCAAATAGAAGTACACCTACACAGCCAACTACTCATGAAACAACAATTACAAAGGATGGAACCGACACTACAGGTCAATATGTAACCACATACCAACAATCATACACAAACAAGAGAATAAGTGTAGACGTAAGTCCAACACACCATGCTTTTGCTACATCTCTGCGGGCTTCTCCAGAACGCGCAACTCCACCTTCATCCACTCGGTCCTCCTCCAAGACAAGTCTTGATCGTTCAAGTCCTGATCGTTTCTGCAAATCACCTTCTAGAAATTATCGCAACAGAACCAGTCTGGATAATACTCTTGCTACTGGCAGGACAAGTCCAGAAAAGACCACAAAAAATAGAACATCTCCAACAAGGGCTAGTCCAGAGAAAACTACAAGAAAAACATCCACAGGCAGATCTAGTCCAGAGAAGACTCCAGGAAACAGAATCTCGCCCAGCAGAGTTTCTCCGGAAAAGACAACAAATCAGTTCAATGGGACAACTCCCGTACGAACTAGTCCTGAGAAAACAAGCAAGTATCCTTCCTCTGATCGATACTCGCCAACTAGGACAAGTCCTGAAAAAACAACAAAGTTGCCAAGCACAGACAGGCGCTCGACTTCGAGATCAAGTCCAGAGAAAACAACGAAGTCTGAAAAGTCTCCTGTAAGATCTAGCCCAAGACCAACACACGGAGAAAGGTCATCTCCAGTAAGAACTTCCCCGACAAGAACATCCCCAACAAGAACTTCCCCGACAAGAACATCTCCAACAAGAACTTCTCCAACAGAAACTTCTCCATCAAGAGCCTCTCCTACAAGGACCTCTCCAACAAGAACTTTCCCAGAAAGAACCTCTCCAACAAGAACTTCTCCAGAAAGAACCTCTCCAACAAGAACTTCCCCAGGAAGAACCTCTCCAACAAGAACTTCTCCAGAAAGAACCTCTCCAACAAGAACTTCCCTTGATAAGTCTCAACCAGACAAGTTTAACCGCTTGCCAGAGAGAAGAGTCAGCTCTGGCGATAAGCCACGTGACAATGTAATTACTTATTCGCCAAGGAAAACTTCAGACTCAACTAAAACATACACTTCTACAATTACTTCCGCCACTGACTCACATGTCAAGTCAACTACGACTAAAGAGAAGAGAAAACTGTCATCGGGTCTGTCTCGAGCAACAACGAAGAAACGATCATCTACACCAGGCGCATCTCCTCACACGAGCCCTACGCGAGTTGACAATGAAACGTCCCCGCGCACAGAGCGACAGAGCAGACCACGGTCCCGAGGATCGTCTCGCTCAAGTGTTGATTCTGATAGCGACTCTGATGTGCGGAAGAATGCACCTAGTGATGGCACTGAAGATATTACAAAGAGGACAACAGACGAAACTCTGAAAGATAATGTAACAAACTATAACATAACGGTCATCTCTGTCGATCAGATTGACACATTCGACGTGAAACCATATACAATTAGTGAAGACGTAAAAACCATCCCGTCAAACTTAACCACGAAGAGGCCAAGGACAGATGATGTACCAACAGAAAGTAAACCTTCTACAGAATGTCACGACGAAGGTGAAAACAAGCCTAATGAAGACATTCCCACAGCTGAAATCCCTGACAGAAAAAAATCTATTTCCTCGGTCACATCTAGTCATCACAGGACAACTAATGATACGACAACTACTGTTTCCAACAGAAAATTAAGCGAAGACAAAACTGTAACGAAGACAGTAAAGCGAAAAGATTCAACCCCTACAACTGTCAAGAGTCCAGTGAAAAAGACTTCCAAAGGAGAAAACGTCCAGCCCATAACAGATAGATCAACACCAAATAAAACTAAACCAGATGGAACAGACAAAAAACAGCAACCATCTAGTCGAAAAACCAGCGATACTACTGTCAAGAGAAAATCTTCAGCTAGCAGTTCTCCAACTTCCCAAACGGAGTCGCCGAAATCTGTCTTAGATAAGTTGCCTAGAGACAAATCACCAGAATACAGCTCTGAAGGTTCTTTGGTCAATGAACTATATCCCAGAAAGCAAACAGATAAAGTGCCAAAACACACATCCCCTGTAAAGAATATTCCAGACACTACGAAGGACTCGCCTGATACTAGCCCTGAAAGAGAAAATTTTAAGCCTATCAAATGCTTTAGAACTAGCCCTGAAGTCCGCCCTTCAACACTCGATTTCACTCATCCCCAGAAATCAACACCATTGAAACCTTTTAATGAAACTAAATCACCTACGAAGCCGATAAAGCAATTCCCTGGAGATGATCAGCCAAAACACGTTACGAATGAAAAAGAAACAACATATGAACGTACAGAAATTGAAAGAACAACAGAGCTTACTACAGAAAGAGAACCAATCAAACCTTCAAAACCTATATCATCGAAAGATACTACTCTGAAGAAATCTCCAGAACGACCCAACACATCGCCAGCATCTGAAGACAATGAATTCCAACCAAATGATAAAAACACATTTGTTTCACCAACGAAGGAAAAACCTGGGCCTTTGAAACCAATCATAAAGGAAAAAGATGGTCTAGAAAAGGATTATGATCGCCCACTCTATCCTGAAGAAAAACCGAACGAAGAGAGTCCGCTTAGTGACATCGAAGATGATAAGTATGCTCCTCAATCACTTAAAGAACCAAAAACGAAGGGCCCTGTAGATCAGGAAAATAGTAATGAACCGTTCACACAGCCTAAATCACCCAGTATTTCGCCATGTTCTTCCAGCCCAGAAAGACCGTCAGACAAACCAGTTACATCTACAACTGAAATTACGTTGAATTATACAGCACCCGACGAAAGTAGATTACCACGTGACAAGAAAAAGAGTGTTCCCCAGAAAAGCAGACCACAGAAACCATCTCAATATCCTGATTCCAGTCCCGAAAGGGAGTCTCCTAGAAGACCTCAGAAAACAACAGAAACATCACCAACAAAGCAAACATCTCCATCTAATAGAGTATCTGGAATACCAAAATCTGCCCCGGTAGTACCACAGAAACCAACAGTTAGAAAGCCAGATAGTAAAATTTCCTCTCCTACCAGGTCCACAGAAAAGACTAAAAGTACTAATGAACAAACTGAGAGACATCGAACTCCTAGTACTGGAAAAGCACCCCGAACTCACTCGGAAAGAAGTCCTTCCCCCTATTCAAGTCCTGACAGAATATCTCCAGAAAGATCAAGAACCACTCCGAAAACTCGTAAAGATTCAAGTCCTGACTCCGGACGTTCTCCTTCTTTGAGTCCTGAACGGCCAAATCAATTTTCTAGAAGTCCGGGTCGATCGCCATCGCCTAGCCCCGACAGACATAAGACTCCTGTTAAAAATATTCCTTCAGGGACAAAACCTTCCTCGAAATTACCACAAAATACTACAATTGTGGATAAACGCTCTAAAATCCCAAGCAGCTGCGTACGAGATCGACTAAGTCAATCACCAGCAAGACCAACTCAGTCGACTACCAAACCGACACAACCGGGTTCGAGACTTAGCCAGTCACCCATGAGACCATCTCAAATATCGAGACCACACCAATCTCCAGCAAGGCCCAGTCAGTCACCTGCTAGGCCAGGTCAACCCGGAACACGAACCGGTCAATCACCAGCAAGAGTTCATCAATCTCCAGCTCGACCAACTCATTCTCCTTCAAGTCCAAAATACGTGGTTAAGATAACAAGAACAGTAGCAGATACTACGTCAAATAAATCTGCATTTGTTAGAACTCCGAAGAAACCAGACGAAAGTACCCAACCTCGTAGGATTACTAAGCAGCCGGACCGTCCTTCTGACAGACATCCAAGTCAAGAACGTCCATCCACTCGATATGTAGCAACAACAAAACTTACACCTTCTAGACATCACCCCGTGCAGAAAGAACCAAAACCGCATAAACAGGAAGAAATAGATGATGAACGTTCTACAGACCGATCATCAACTGTTTCTAGTCCTGAAACAGTTAAGACAGCAGATGTCACTACTATGGAATCTACGACACAAATGTTAGAAGGTCATGACAATACAATACGTAAACGTACGGAAGTTTACGTTCCTCAGTTGTCACAAGAAGGTGATTTGACTGTTTTTGATGACGAAAATGAGAACATGCCTGTATCCCTGACAGCTATCACAAATAATGCCGCCGAAATGGTCATATCAATTACTTCAAACAAAAGAACCACATCGAAGGATACAACTCAAAACACGTACCGTGAGGATTACTATAGTGATGAATATGACGTTGAAGAGTTACAAGAAGAGACACCTCCAGAAGAGTTTCTGGTGGAAGACGATTCCCCAGCAATGTCACCATCACGATCGAGACCAACTCAAAGTAAACCTCAAAAAGGAGTAGACATTATTAGATGTTCTCCACATACAAAAATACCAAGAGAAGAATCTCCTAGAAGGAAGCCGATTACAAATACCACTGTGTCTGCTACGACTAAATACGGGAGAAATGTCACTGTCATTACTAAGGTTAACAAGAAGCCTGCTGGTAGAGTAGAGCCTCAGAAGCCAAATCAGAAACAAGAACCTCGTTCCCCACGAACCATTAACACGGGACAACCGAGAAATGGGCCACGAAATGTAATCACTACAGATACAAGAGTTACACGTTCCAGTAGTGACAGGAATGTGATAAGAAGACAGACTCCTTCTCCAAGTGGAGTTCAGCCAAGACGTCAGACTTCTAAACCGGAAGTGACGATTACACGAGTGAACGATAAGACAACTGTTACAAGGAATACGTCGGCTGCGAGACAACACGTCACAACAACTACCGTGCGAACGACGAGTACACGATCAACGAAGCTGCCAGCGCCTCAGGTGAAGCCAATTCAAAAGAAAATGAAACCTGATGAACCAAATAGAAAAGATAAGCTCAAACCTACTGTTAAAACTACAAGCAGGAAAATA
This sequence comes from Periplaneta americana, assembly GCF_040183065.1. Taxonomy (NCBI): domain Eukaryota; kingdom Metazoa; phylum Arthropoda; class Insecta; order Blattodea; family Blattidae; genus Periplaneta; species Periplaneta americana. The sequence goes on along the minus strand of NC_091127.1, from coordinate 4,127,670 downwards.
AACGGTGTCACAAATCAAACGATAGAATCAAAGAAAACTAGCAAACTTACAAAGAAGAAAGTACTGAATGGCGTTTCTGAGAAATCTCACACTTCATCGTCAGAAGACGAACAAGAGGTCCCAGATGTAGAGACCGAAGAAGAGAAGGAGACTCCACTAATATATACAGACGACGAACCGGATGAGACATACCTAAGAGAGTTGAAAGAACTTAGGAGAGCGGAAGAACAACAATACGCTTCTAAGGTGACTTCAGTTACGACGTTAGAGCACAAACTTCTATCTCCTAGCCAGGACGTTCCTGGTATTGTTATACAACCTCTTAAATCGTCCCGTGAGTCTTCTCCTGATTCTCCTAGACGCACAACAGATGATGGAAGTAAACCACGATATGCTGACAGAATAAGTGAGCCTGAAGATGACGATGACATCCGCCGACCGAAACCAACTGTATTTCAAAAGCCTGTAGTATATCCCGAGTCATTTGATGAATATACGGATGATGACACAAAGAATAAACCTAAAGAACCAGTTGAGTATTCCCAGCCGAAGGAAAAACCAAAATATTCTGTCCCTCGTGCAGAACAAGTTACAGATTTGGATGAAGAATCAGACGCAGATGAAGCCTTAAAATCTGTTAGTGTAGCTGACAGAGTAACTCGCTTTTTGGAAACCACCAGAAATGCTGCTCGTTCAGTATCTCAGCCAACTGAACCATCACGGCCACAAGACAGTACTCCAAAACCTACAGGTAGTCCAAGTTCTGTGCGCCGGGCTAGAGCTATGTTCGAAACAATAGCTCATACACAAACCACCACACAAAAAGATACTGAGAGACAAAAAGAACTACTGAGCATATTTGAAGCACGGCGTACTACACCTCGAGAATCTCCATCTCCTGCCCCAGAAAGTGAAAAACCGGACATTGAACATCCAGACAGTCAAAAGACGCTTCCTTTGGATGAGGAGAACGCTCCCGATAATGAATATCCCGAATATGATGAATATGGTAGGAAGCCTGACAATATGCATCCCAGAGATGACTACAGAGTTCCATTTGACGACGATACAGAACAAATACCATCAGCAGGAACAACATATAAGCGCCATGCATCACCCTCTCCCGAACGTCCTGATCACCGAGACTATGACGAACCTGCTACAATTCAACCAGAAGATAAAATTACCCCTACTGATACGTATCCTCGTAGTAAAATATCGACTGTTACAGATCGGAATAAAAATTACGATACATACACGAAGCCTAAATCTGTTACTGTTAGCGCTCCTGACTCCAAGCCAAGCACAATTCAACCACAGAATGTACCCAATAAATATGATACATCCACACTTAAGCGTCGTGGATCTACGGACAAAACACCGAGAGAAACATCCCCTCACAAAGATACAAGCCCTACCAAGAAAACGTTACCTCAAGAACTTACTTCAATCTCTCATCCAAGAAGAAAACCATCACATGATGAATTACCCGAGCGTAACGATTCACATCCTGTAAGGAGCGATTCTCTTCCCAGGAAAGAACAACCTCAGGAATATTCCACTGATACATATCCCAAAAGGAAACCATCATATGATACATCACCAACAAGAAATGAACCAACCGATGATAAGAGACACCCAAGACGTGAAGATTTCCCGGAGGACAACTTTATTCAGACATTCACTAAGGATACAACTACTCAAAGAGAGATATTGCGACAGAAAGATATTTTAAATAGACCTTCAGTGTTTGAAGCAAGACGTTTGGGCACTACATGCCCTACCAAGAAAACGTTACCTCAAGAACCTACTCCAGCCTCTCATCCAAAGAGGAAACCATCACATGATGAATTACCCGAGCGTAACGATTCACATCCTATAAGGAGCGATTCTCTTCCCAGAAAAGAACAACCTCAGGAATATTCCACTGATACATATCCGAAAAGGAAACCATCATATGATACATCACCAACAAGAAATGAACCAAATGATGATGATAATAACAGACACCCAAAACGTGAAGATTTCCCGGAGGACAACTTTATTCAGACATTCACTAAGGATACAACTACTCAAAGAGAGATACTACGACAGAAAGATATTTTAAACAGACCTTCAGTGTTTGAAGCCAGACGTTTGGGCCAAAAGGTAACTCCATCAATGAAGCCCGAATATTTTGACAGGCCCTGTGAATCTAAAACATCTGGTTACCCCGACAGATATCCGTCTGATGATGAAACCACTCAAAGAAATGATGTATCAGTCACAAAGGAATATTCTTCTGATACGTTCACAAAGAAAAAGTCCACAACGGAAATCATTCTTTCTAGACCAGAACCTGATCAAAACAAAGAACGGCCAACTACAGTGAGGAAGGACTCCCATCCTAGAAGTGGAGAAACTCCGGAGTTCTCAACGGATACCTATTCGAAAAGACGGCCTTCTAAAGATGATATCTCCCCTGCAAGAAAAGGCCCAACAACAATAAATGATTCTCCAGTAAAACAAATTACTGGAACTGAACCGAGAAAACTTTCACCAACAAGAAATGATACCTATCCTAAACGTGAATCCAGTCCTTCGCGAACATCGCCGGTTATGAAATCAGATCGTCCAGGAGAATTTGGTCCAACCAGAAAGGACTCTAGACCTGCAGATGATAGCAGACCGCGTGGAACGTCTCCTACTAGAAAGTTTAGTACTCCAAAAGATAAATTTCCAGGGCATCCTGTAGGAACACAAGAAAGCTCCCCTACAAGAAAATACTCTTCTCCTAAAGATACGTCACCTGTAAGAAAGGATTCATATCCTAACAGAGATTATCCAAGTGATACGTCCCCTTCAAGAAAATATTCATCGCCTAAGGACGTAACACCTTCAAGAAAAGATTCATATCCCAGAGGAGAATCCCCAAGAGAGACATCTCCGTCAAGAAAATATTCATCGCCTAAGGACGTAACACCTTCAAGAAAAGATTCATATCCCAGAGGAGAATCCCCAAGAGAGACATCTCCGTCAAGAAAATATTCATCGCCTAAGGACGTAACACCTTCAAGAAAAGATTCATATCCCAGAGGAGAATCCCCAAGAGAGACATCTCCGTCAAGAAAATATTCATCGCCTAAGGACGTAACACCTTCAAGAAAAGATTCATATCCCAGAGGAGAATCCCCAAGAGAGACATCTCCGTCAAGAAAATATTCTTCGCCGAAGGACGTAACACCTTCAAGAAAAGATTCATATCCCAGAGGAGAATCCCCAAGAGAGACATCTCCGTCAAGAAAATATTCTTCGCCGAAGGACGTAACACCTTCAAGAAAAGATTCATATCCCAGAGGAGAATCCCCAAGAGAGACATCTCCGTCAAGAAAATATTCATCTCCGAAGGACGTAACACCTTCAAGAAGGGATTCGTATCCAAAGGGAGAGACTCCAACAACAAAAGTTTCATCTCCTAAAGAAAGGTCACCTACAAGACATGAATCGCATCCCAGTGCCGAAAAACCAAGAGAAACTTCACCCGCGAGAAAGTTTTCAACCCCAAAAGACGTATCACCAATCAGAAAACAATCTTCCCCTGGCGACAGACGTCCTCAAGATAGATCTCCCACCGGTCGGGAAACAAGTCCGAAGAGAACTTCTCCAACTCGGGCAGACGTAAAGCCCACATCGCAGAGGAAGAATTCCATTCCCAAGGATTCACCCAAATCTGTAACCAATCGATATCCTAAAGATGAGCCCAAGCCAGTGGAGACGAGCACTGTTCGTGGCAGCGGTCGGTTCGGAGTGAATTTACGGCGTACAGGATCCTCAGTCGGCTCCACTCTTCAGCGACGCCTTAGCGGAGATGTGCCCAAAACACCAACTTCTCCTGACAAGAAGGGTGACGAGACCAACATTGAAGAACTCTTTGATCTCGAATTACTGGAAAGAATGGTGAGTTGACTAAGATTTTACTCTGAATAGTTATAGGAAGGGAACTTCAAATATAAAATATAATTTTCATCATTAATAAAAATGTTTGCATATAATATGATGTTTCAGAAAGTCCTCTTGTATATACAGGGGAGTCCGTAATTCGGCAAAGGCAACATTCATAATGTTTCTTTTTCCTTATAAAAAGCGAGTCATAATATTACCAACATTTGGGACTGAGACTTATTCTTTCTAGAGAAAAAAAAAAATACAATTTTGAGCGATGATGTGATGCTGTCTTATGAAGCAGGTAGGAAATGTGACTTTCGATATATATAACTGTGGTTTAGGACTAAATAAGCTTGAACTAGGAGACTCGCGTACTCTTCGAGAACTAGAAGCTAAAAGTTTGAGGGTTCAAAACCTGGGACAGCACCCTGTAGTCTATACAAACTGTATACAGATTTGATTACAAACTTCGTCAGAAAAGGAATATAAAATCGACGTATTTTAGATAAAAGAAATATACGTGCAATACCATTCGGTTCCAAGTTAGGATATAGTAAGTTTAGTTTGGATTTTAATAAAAAAAATGCATAGAAAAGTACTAAGTTAGGATATAGTAAGTTCAGTTTGGATTTTAATAAAAAAAAAATTGCATAGAAAAGTACTAAGTTAGGATATAGTAAGTTCAGTTTGGATTTTAATAAAAAAAATTGCATAGAAAAGTACTAAGTTAGGATATAGTAAGCTTAGTTTGGATTTTAATAAAAAAAATTGCATAGAAAAGTACTAAGTTAGGATATAGTAAATTTAGTTTGGATTGTAATAAAAAATAATGCATAGAAAAGTACCAAGTTAGGATATAGTGAGTTTAGTTTGGATTTTAATAAAAAATAATCCATAGAAAAGTACCAAGTTAAGATATAGTACGTTTAGTTTGGATTTTAATAAAAAAATAATGCGTAGAAAAGTACCAAGTTAGGATATAGTAAGTTTAGTCTGGATTTTAATAAAAAAATAATACATGGAAACGTACCAAGTTAGGATATAGTAAGTTTAGTTAGGATTTTAATAAAAAAAATAATCCATAGAAAAGTACCAAGTTAGGATATAGTAAGTTTAGTTAGGATTTTAATAAAAAATAATGCATAGAAAAGTACCAAGTTAGGATATAGTAAGTTTAGTTAGGATTTTAATAAAAAATAATGCATAGAAAAGTATCAAGTTAGGATATAGTAAGTTTAGTTAGGATTTCAATAAAAAAATAATGCATAGAAAAGTACCAAGTTAGGATATAGTAAGTTTAGTTAGGATTTTAATAAAAAATAATGCATAGAAAAGTACCAAGTTAGGATATAGTAAGTTTAGTTAGGATTTTAATAAAAAATAATGCATAGAAAAGTATCAAGTTAGGATATAGTAAGTTTAGTTAGGATTTCAATAAAAAAATAATGCATAGAAAAGTACCAAGTTAGGATATAGTAAGTTTAGTTAGGATTTTAATAAAAAATAATGCATAGAAAAGTACCAAGTTAGGATATAGTAAGTTTAGTTAGGATTTTAATACAAAATAATGCATAGAAAAGTACCAAGTTAAGATATAGTAAGTTTAGTTTGGATATTAATACAAAATAATGCATAGAAAAGTTCCTTTGCTTTCAGTTCCCCAACTTTTAGCATTAATTCTTCAAGAGCATGCATTTCCTTTCGTCCAAGCTTATCTATCTAGCTTCTAAACTAGTATCAAGATTTGAGAGTCATATATTTTTCTATACAACGTTGCTATTCACTCAAAATTGAATGTCAATTTTTCTGAAAAATAACCCTGGAACGACAATATTGTATACATGTAGTCTCTGTAAGCAATATTGTAGTAATTTTACAAGATACTAAATTAAAGCTCTCAGCAATTGAAAGCGTGTGATCCCAAAAAGCATTCAGTCCATTTTTATGAAAGGACTGGTCTAATTTTGTTTACTGATCTACGGACTGAGCGAGTTTTCAAGTGACTTGCACAATAACACAAACTTTTAGACAAGGACTGGCGTTGTTTTGGAGAAAAACAAGCTTAAAATATGATTGAGGGCTCAAACATAATCATATAGATGTATAAATCATAACAATGGCCAAATGGACTGAGCGAGTTTTGGGATCACACTGAATAATTCAGTAAATCAGTATTTTGCTTTTCATTTTATCGTACATATTTAAAAATGTTATGCTCCCCACGATATCATAAATATACATTTATGAGCAATACGGAATTTCAAATTTAACGTGTGCTTAAAGTATATGTAAAACAAAAGATGTTACAAGTTAAATGCATAATATAAAACCGTGATACAACGGATTAAGTATATTTGTATACAATCTGGAAACGTACACTTGTCAAGAATGCAATTTCTTTAATTATGATTCTGATAAAGAACACTTTTGTGCTGTTACGAATTGATCTTTAGATCACATATTTTAATTTTAAATAAAGCACTACCCTTGTATCATGTATTAATCTTTATGTTTTACTGCAGGGAAATATCGTTTTTTAATATGAATTATAAACAAAGAACTACCTTTGTAATGTAACACACTGGTTTTTAGATCACATACCTATTTTTTATCTTTAATACAACATAAAGAATAACGGTTTTTCTTCGTAAATGATTGACCTTTAGGTCACATATATATTTTTTAATTTAATTTTAAACAAATAATCACATTTGCTTCATAAACTATTGACTTTTAAAATCAGGTATCTATTTGAAACTTCAATATTTAAATAAAGATTCACGATTTCATCTTATTAATGTTTGCAACTGATATCTATTACGTACCTTAATTTTAAAGATGCTTTTTCGATAGTTAATACTAGAAAATGTTCAAATATCTACATTTAATTACTATTAAACGAAAAACTAGGCGTTAATGAACCTAAAATAAAATTAGTCCTGAAAATATACTAAAATATCAATTCATAGAAATATAATTATAGAATGTACAGTAACGGAAAGTTCAACATTTAGACAACAGATGGTGCGACTGTACATTCTCTTCTTAAAAAAGGTTGGTCTCGCTCTCTTTTCTGTGTGACAACATAATGGATGAAATATAGCGTTCTACGTTACTACTGTATATCTAGTATGATATGACGTTCATACCCAATTTAATAGTTATACTTGTTTTAATGGAACTTTAAAAACTTATACTATAAATGGATTTAATTGTTATAATTCAGTTGATGGAATTTTAAAGACATACTATACGTGGATTTAATTGTTATAATTCAGTTAATGGAATTTTAAAGACATACTATACGTGGATTTAATTGTTATAATTCAGTTAATGGAATTTTAAAGACATACTATACGTGGATTTAATTGTTATAATTCAGTTAATGGAATTTTAAAGACATACTATACGTGGATTTAATTGTTATAATTCAGTTAATGGAATTTTAAAGACATACTATACGTGGATTTAATTGTTATAATTCAGTTAATGGAATTTTAAAGACATACTATACGTGGATTTAATTGTTATAATTCAGTTAATGGAATTTTAAAGACATACTATACGTGGATTTAATTGTTATAATTCAGTTAATGGAATTTTAAAGACATACTATACGTGGATTTAATTGTTATAATTCAGTTAATGGAATTTTAAAGTCATACTATACGTGGATTTAATTGTTATAATTCAGTTAATGGAATTTTAAAGACATACTATACGTGGATTTAATTGTTATAATTCAGTTAATGGAATTTTAAAGACATACTATACGTGGATTTAATTGTTATAATTCAGTTAATGGAATTTTAAAGACATACTATACGTGGATTTAATTGTTATAATTCAGTTAATGGAATTTTAAAGACATACTATACGTGGATTTAATTGTTATAATTCAGTTAATGGAATTTTAAAGACATACTATACGTGGATTTAATTGTTATAATTCAGTTAATGGAATTTTAAAGACATACTATACGTGGATTTAATTGTTATAATTCAGTTAATGGAATTTTAAAGACATACTATACGTGGATTTAATTGTTATAATTCAGTTAATGGAATTTTAAAGACATACTATACGTGGATTTAATTGTTATAATTCAGTTAATGGAATTTTAAAGACATACTATACGTGGATTTAATTGTTATAATTCAGTTAATGGAATTTTAAAGACATACTATACGTGGATTTAATTGTTATAATTCAGTTAATGGAATTTTAAAGACATACTATACGTGGATTTAATTGTTATAATTCAGTTAATGGAATTTTAAAGACATACTATACGTGGATTTAATTGTTATAATTCAGTTAATGGAATTTTAAAGTCATACCATACGTGGATTTAATTGTTATAATTCAGTTAATGGAATTTTAAAGACATACTATACGTGGATTTAATTGTTATAATTCAGTTAATGGAATTTTAAAGACATACTATACATGGATTTAATTGTTATAATTCAGTTAATGGAATTTTAAAGACTTATACTATACATGGATTTAATTGTTATAATTCAGTTAATGGAATTTTAAAGACTTATACTATACATGGATTTAATTGTTATAATTCAGTTAATGGAATTTTAAAGACTTATACTATACATGGATTTAATTGTTATAATTCAGTTAATGGAATTTTAAAGACTTATACTATACATGGATTTAATTGTTATAATTCAGTTAATGGAATTTTAAAGACTTATACTATACATGGATTTAATTGTTATAATTCAGTTAATGGAATTTTAAAGACTTATACTATACATGGATTTAATTGTTATAATTCAGTTAATGGAATTTTAAAGACTTATACTATACATGGATTTAATTGTTATAATTCAGTTAATGGAATTTTAAAGACTTATACTATACATGGATTTAATTGTTATAATTCAGTTAATGGAATTTTAAAGACTTATACTATACATGGATTTAATTGTTATAATTCAGTTAATGGAATTTTGAAGACTTATGCTATACATGGATTTAATTGTTATAATTCATTTAATGGAATTTTAAAGACATAGTATACATGGATTTAATTGTTATTTGTTATAATTCATTTAATGGAATTTTAAAGACATACTACACAGGGATTTAATTGTTATAATTCAGTTAATTGAATTTTAAAGACATACTACATAAATGGATTTAATTGTTATAATTCAGTTAATGGCATTTTAAAGACATACTATACATGGATTTAATTATTATAATTCAGTTAATGGAATTTTAAAGACATACTATACATGGATTTGCAATTTGTGCTCTTCAGTATTATTTTGTTTGTATCAATTTCGATCAAAATGGACTTGGGCCTGTCATAGTTATTTCAGAATCCATCATACACGGAAGGATGGTCATTTCATAAGGTTTGTGTCCTTTGTTATGAAATTAACTAACTGTACAATGAAATTATGTTACTCTATTAAATAAATAAATGGCCACCTGCGTAATGTAGAGATACCGAGCGTGAGCCATGCCCTAAGTTTCTGCTTGGGCGTAGGTTCGAATGCTGCTGCGGCAGATTACTTGGTATTTTCCCGAGAATTTGCCCAACTATATGGCGGACATCACTGCACATTTTTGTTGCTGAGTAAGGCTATAGCGTTCACAAACAAAATAACAATTTAAAAGTGCATAATTTTACATAAAAACATATTCTACATTGAGTATAGAACCCCAAAGGTGAATGGTCGGACTCATGTGGCCACACACCATCTTGGTATTACGAATTCAATCTATATACGGCAATAACCGCACAGTTGATATAGCATCCATAAAATAACCGAAAAAATGCTGGGTGGTTCTGTAACTTTATTACAAATTGTTTGGGATGATACAGGTGATCAATGTGAACAGTTTTCACATAGGAACCCATGTCCGGAAATGTTCCGTTTGATTACATACATACATACATACATACATACATACATACATACATACATACATACATGCATACATACAAGTCGACCTGGTTGGCGAATTGGTATAGCGCTGGCCTTCTATGCCCAAGGTTGTGGGTTCGATCCCGGGCCAGGTCGATGGCATTTAAGTGCGCTTAAATGCGACAGGCTCATGTCAGTAGATTTACTAGCATGTAAAAGAACTCCTGCGGGACAAGATTCCGGCACATCCGGCGACGCTGATATAACCTCGGCAGTTGCGAGCGTCGTTAAATAAAACATAACATTTTTACATACATAGGTATACATACATACATACATACATACATACATACATACATACATACATACATACATACATACATACATACATACATACATACACACATACATACATTAGCACCTTAGTACATAGAACTCTGTTTCAACCACACCAAATGGTTATTCTCAAGACTTAATTGTATTGTTTTGTATTGTATTGTATTGTATTGTATTTATTAACATTTCATGGTATTCATACATTGCTTACACTGCAGGGGCGTATTTTGCGGGCTACCGGGGCTACCGGCGGTAGCCCAAGGAAATTACAAAAGAAAAAGTTTATAATATAACATAATGTAATAATTTTGTATTATTAGTTTTACCATAGTAATTAAAATTAAAGTAATTGTTAGATATATTTTGTGTAATAATAGGGTCAGCGGTAGCCCAAACCCTTTAACCAGTATACGCCTCTGGCTTACAGCTAGAATATGGAACAAGTCAAAAAACTTAATACTATTATAAAGTCTTAATTTATAGTCACAGTCTAGATGAAATGTATATAGAAGAGATTTACAATATAGTTTACTAGTACAACACAAAGTTTTAGTATCAGTTTCAGGAAGTATTATTGAATGTCATGAATTCACCTACAGAATAGAAGGCGTGAGAAATTAGGTACTTCTTTAATTTGGCCCTAAATAATCTTATGTTTTGAGTTTCATTTTTTATATCGATTGGGAGGCTATTAAAAAATTTTACTGCCATATAACGCACTCCTTTTTGATAGCACGATAATCGCAAAATAATGATACGACTTTCGAACTTTTTTGGGGAGTATAACATAAACTGGCATATTACGTGGGAACATATATTTGTCATATTAGATTCACCATGGCACATCTTTCCATAGACCGTTCCGATTGTGTTCGCAGCTGGAGAAGGCGGTGGGCTACGAGCAGCGCCGCACCATCCGAGCGCAGATCCGGATCGTGCGGCGGATGATGACGGAGCAGTCCACCACCACCACCACAGTGACGAGGACGTCCACCAAGTTGCTGCAGTCGCAGCCCCAGAGCAGACCCGAGCCCTCCGAGGACAGCGACGTGGACTCCCCGACAAGAGAGCCCGCCTATGATGACGAGCCAGAAACAGAGCCTCAGAGGAAGATGTCTCCAACACGTCAAAAGCCTTTCACGAATCGAGAACCTGATGTCGAAGACTCTAGGCCATTCGAAAGGCGACCGGACGATGTTGATAGAGCCAGAAGACCGTCTTCCTCGCCTCAGAGGTCTTACCCGGACGCTAGGCCACTGACTAGCTCTCCGAAGGTGCAGGATTCGAGACCACAAGGCAGTCGGCCAGATTCCGTCAAACCCGCGGAGTCGAGGCCTTCGCCTGAGAGAACTCCGGAGTGGAAGTCGGGACCAGTGAAGAAGCCTTCCAAGACAGAACTGAACATCGAGCTGAAACCGGCCTCTGCCTCACCCGGTGAGTACGAGACACTTTGAATATTGAGCTGAATCTTACTTGCGGGAAAAAATCTATTCCACAGCACATTGTTAGCTCATCTGTATTGTATTGTATTGTATTGTATTTATTAACATTACATGGTATTCATACATTGCTTACAGCTAGAATATGGAACAAGTCAAAAAACTTAATACTATTATAAAGTCTTAATTCATAGTCGCAGTCTAGATGAAATATATACAGACGAGATTTACAATATAGTCTACTAGTACAACACAAAGTTTTAGTATCAATTTCATGAAGTGTTATGGAATGTCATGAATTCACCTACAAAATAGAAGGCGTGAGAAATTAGGTACTTCTTTAATTTGGCCCTAAATAATCTTATGTTTTGAATTTCATTTTTTATATCGATAGGGAGGATATTAAAAAATTTTACTGCCATATAACGCACTCCTTTTTGATAGCACGATAGACTTGCCGATGGAGTATGAAAGTCATTTTTTGACGTGTATTTATGCTATGAACTGTTGAATTAGTTACAAAGTTTTCACGATTACATACGAGGAAGATTATTAATGAAAAGATATACTGACAAGCCATGGGCATTATTTGTAGTTTTTTGAAAATAGTCCTACACGATTCCCTAGATTTGGCACCTACTATTATTCTAATTACTCTTTTTTGTAATAGAAATATACTGTTACTATCTGTGGAATTTCCCCAGAATATTATTCCAAAACTCATTACCGAGTGGAAGTATGCAAAGTATATTGTTTTACTATCTTTTGCATAGATCTAATAGCAAAACAAGCTGATTTTAGTTTGGGGGTAATTCCTTTATTATGATTTTCATATCATATCTGTTATTATTTCTGCCTGTTTCTTCTTACGAAGACACAATATGGTTGGCTTGAGAGCGTTATAAAACCAGAAATTGTTTGCTTTCATGTTGAAAGATAATAAATTTTCCTTGACAAATAAAATTATAAAAAAATATATCGTGCAATCTTCTTCGTGAAGTTTCATGTGTTTCAGTGTAATTCAAATTGTTTATTTTTCACTCTAACAACAATTTATCACTAAGCCTCAAGGCTTTTACTCTATTGTATCATGGTACTCTTTGTCGATGGCAACCTGTAGTGGTTACAGGAAGAAATTAAATTAAAAAATAAAATTAATTAAACAATGATACAAAAATATAATACGTCGCCAGAAGTGGTTATTCTTTTACTTGTGTTTCTCTTGTTTGTTCAGCAGACACAATTACTGTTCATTGATATTTAGATTTAGATTTATTTAATAATAACATATACATAAAAACGTTACATTAAAATACCCGGAAAGAGCAAAGCTCATGTTCGGGGACAGTTCCGTTACATAGATATACATACTTTGTAGACAAAATACTTAATAAAAAAGCTCACATAAAGATGATGATAATAAAGTTAGTAATAATAATACTAATAATAACTGAGTGAAAAAAGAGACGATGTTGAGATTGATGGATTAATATTAAATTATTATTAGTGGTATAATTAGTGCAGGTCGTGTTGATATAGTAACCAAGATAAGATAGTAGAAATACACTTAGGATAGAAATAAACTAGTTTTACAATACATGGTACATAATATAAATACAGGGAAGTCTGTGATATAAATTTTTTAATTCTGGATCTGAAAATTTCATTGCTTAAAGTGGTCAATTCTGGATGAAATTTTATTATCGAATTATATAGACGTGGACCATAATTTGTACTGCGTAGTAAAGCAGCAGATGTGAAACATTTAGGTTCAACTAATTTAAGAATTTCATTTCGTCTTGTATTATGATCGCGTGGCTGAGCTAAAAATTCATTCTATTTTTATATGATATGATATGAGATATGATATGATATATGATATATGATATGATACGATACGATACGATATGATGATTGATATACGTATATTTGTCGTTAAGCATTACTTCCGGTGATATGGTACTTCACATACTGTTCATTAAAGTAATGGTATTGTGTTGCATTTATTTATATTCCACGGCATTCGTACGTCGCTTCACAGCTAGAATTTAGAAAATATCGAACGAAAAAAAAAATCTTAATAGTACTACAAAGTGTTAATTAGTCACAGTCTAATTGAAATATATATAGAAGAGTTTTGCAATATAGTCTACTAGTAGAGTAAAGTTGCCTAATACCGTGATATGTTTCTTTCACTGACTATCAGGGGATTGGGTATCTAGCTATGAAGTTCACCGATGTCCCAAAAGTAGCTGAGAGATGCACTCCTTCGAGAAGGATGTCTGGCGCTATGTTCGAACGGCAAAGCCTTGACTGACATTCAGTTTTAAAATAAGTATTAGGGGATTAGGGGTATCACGGCATTAGGGAACTTTACCCTACAACACAAGAAGTTAGTATCGATATTTAATAGAAGACAGAAATTTTCATGAAGTGTTGTTGAATGTCATAAATTCACTTACAGAATAGAAGGCGTGAGAAATTACGGCTCGATATTTATTTAAAAAAAGACAAAAGTATCTTGTGACGTCATATGGCAGCGCGACGTGGAGGTAGAGCTCACACGCTTTCTTGAACTCGACACGAGAAGGAAGCAGTGTGGTTACCACTACGCTCCTCCCGCCTTTTTATTCACTCACTTTGATAGGAGATTGAAGCATCCCAGTGCCCTCCTGTAAGTTATGGTGATGAGTAAAATCCCAGGCCTACAGTATTCTGGTTCGAACCCGGGACCTTCCAGTCATTAAATGTAAATCGTTGACTTTGGCCTCTTATGTAGAGTCTAAGCTCATTATTGATCCTTCAGTATGCTAGATTTACTTCCGCATAAAATTATGGGAAATGCCTTACAAGTAAACGTTCTGATGGGGCAGATAAAAAAGTTAAATTTTTTTCTTCCACCATGCTAATAATGTCAAAAGAAGTGCTTATACAAATTTTGGCCACTCGACCGCAATTACAAGGGCCGTGAAAAATTAATTCGCCATGGGCCGCTAACAGAAAAAAAAAAACGCAATTTCATTGGACACATTTATTGGAGCGGACACAACAATTGTTGAGCTATTTTTCAACATATTTTCCATCGGAATTGAGACATTTCTCATATCATGGGATCGACAGAGAGAGGTGCAGACGCAGTCAAACGCTGGTTCCGATCTGAGGCGGCTGACTTCTACGACACAAAAATTGATTCCATAGTATGACAAATGTTTCAATTCCAGTGGGGGATATGTTGACAAATAGCGCAACAATTGCTGTATCTGTTTCAATAAATATTTCCATGCAATTGTGCTTTTTTCTATAAACGGCCCCAGGGAAAATCACTTTCTGGACGGCCCTCATCAGAACGTTTGCTTGTTAGATGTAACATCGTTCACTTCCCCTCAAATTGTCCGACAATATTCATTAATAATTATTGATTATTCAAAGTAATATAACTTCATCTTAAAATACATCACACTTGATTCATAGCATTTTCCGATGTTCAGTTTCGCCGGTCTTCACTTCTACAACATGTCTGGTTGCTCAAGAATACTGCTAGAAAGAAATCATTATATGACATTTACCAGCGGATGGAGCTTTGAGGATTTTTTTTCTTTTCGTGTGGTATAATTGCCAAAATCTTCAAAGCCTGTCATTATGGATCGTTCATCCCCACCCACGCGGTGACGCACGGAGTCAGTAAGCTGATGATGACACTGCAGTTTACGCTTAAAATAGACAAACCGGCATCTTGTCGTGCGTGCAGAACTAAAAATAGGCACAGTCTTCTGTTTCGGACTTCTCGGACACGTCAATCAATTCCAGTCATGCAGAGAACTGTCAAATGTAAGATGGGTATATTCCAGTAAAATAAATTTTTAATGGACGTTTAAACTGGAGAAGCTATTTGGAAACAACGGGACAAAGAAGAAATCAGTCGTTTCAGGACTAAACAGAGTTTACATTTAGATAGATTTCATACATACATAATTCAGGAACAAATACAATAATTAAAATATAACACAAGTAATGACTTACAACTAACGAATAACGAAATTCTTGAAGGGCAATATATAATGGTAGGGGCAATACAAAAGATTTAGAAACAAATGTAAACAGTAAAGGAATAGTAGAAAAAATGACTTAAGATTACAAATTAAACACATTCTTTTTAAAGCAATAGGTAACAACAAAGAGATACTAATATCGATACACTCACTGTAGTTACAGATTAAACACATTATTTAAAAAAAAAAAAAACACGCAAAGGATTAATAGCTATTTTCAGGCATCATTCAAAGGGACCATGACTGTAATTCACATCTTCTTGACGTTATTTCGTATGTTGTTTTGTATTTCAATCTATTTCAATTTGTTATTTTTCACTGTAACAACAAAATATGTTTCATAAAGTCTCAAGGCATTTCTCTATACTTATTGTATCACGGTATTCTTTGTTAATGGCAACCTGTAATGGTTATAGGAAGAAATATATATAAATAGAAATAAAGTAGTTATTAAACACATTATTTTAAAAGCAATAAATAGCTATGTTAAGAGATGACTTGAAATTTACGAATTAAATGCATTATTTACTAACAACAATTGGCAATAAGGAGGTGTTACAAGAAATGGCTCAAAATTGGAAATTAAACACATAATTAAAATAAATAAATAAATGAAAACCAATAATACAATAGTATGCGAAATTGAAGACTTACAGTTTCATAATAGTTGATTAGAACTAATACGCTTTTTCCCCCAGAATAATTTAACATTTTACACTTTCACGAATATTGTATTCAAGAAGGACATGAAATAATTATATGATTTAGTTATCGCCCAGTGTTGCCAACAGTTGTTCGTATAATCCCGCTAGATGACTTTCGAAAACCCGCGATTTTCTAGAAAATATCTCTAGATTTTAATGTATAAGCTTACCTACTATTCAATAATAATAATAATAATAATAATAATGGTCAAGATAGAGCATCCACCTGCCAATGCAACGAATATTGCACACTTTTTTCATTCCCAATGTGGCGCTATAAAGTAATTTTAAACACTTTTATCACAGACACAACATTTTTAAATTCTTATTGCACTATATATGTTACCGTTAAAACCCAAAATCCAACAAAACCTGTTTCAACTAGCAAAAAGTAATTTTAAAATATAGATAGATAGCGAATTTTCGTAAGATCTAGAATCAATGACAGGTTAGGTTTGGTTTGTGTAAGTTTTCTTAGGCTTTTACCAAACAAAAACCTAAACAAACCAAACCTAACCTGACACTGATTCTAGATTATACGAAAATCACTTTCTATCTTTATTTGCTTAAACTAGTTTTTACTAGCTGAAACTGATTTCGGGTTTTAACGGTAACATATATAGTATGGAATTATCACTACATTAACACATCCATTATTTCACAAAACACACACTGAACGAATTAAATGTAGCCGCTTATAATGCTAATATGAATTTCATTTCAGAAATTTTAAAGATTAAAAACCGCTAGATTTAGCGGGAAAACCGCTGAATTGGCAACACTGATATCGCCCCAATTGAACATCAGTCAGCATGTAGAGCATTATGCCGGGTCGTTAGCTCTTTCTGCTTGCATTTATTTCTCATAGCCTACTACGTATTTTTGTATGAAAAATTCAGTGACAGGAATTCTGCACACTTGCAAATTCTGTCGGTTGCTGCACGCCTCGTTCATAGAATTATGCAATTAGCACACACATGACAATAAAAAGGATGCTATCAGAATGCAGAGCCGGTTAATTCTTGTTGCGGCCGCAGAACAAAGACGCCATCAGTCCAGTTGACTGCTACGTCAGTGGTCATGCGCGTGACGTAACAGATACATTCTGATTATGCTCGCTGGAGGACATTTCCTCCCTTAAAAGCTGTTCGACATCCTGTTCCGAACACAATGGATGTCGCATTTAGCAGGAAGAAGTTTTATTTCCTTTGACGCGATTAAAAAAATGTATCCATTGTTGGAAGTCAGCCAACTGATGCCACATGGTGGTGCTGTTCGTGTGAGAGGATGCTAAAGGTGAGATGGAGTTGCTGAATTCCTTCCTCAAAAATTGCAATTTTGAGATACAGTCTCCATATACAGAGTGGACAATAAGTAAGGAATATTGCTAATAACTTCTTAAATTTTAATTTTACAAAAACAAATGTTTCATAGAAAAGCCGTTGCAGATAAACCATATAATATTACACAATGTTCAAAAAAATTTATTCAGACATACAGGGCGTGACAGTAAACTTCTTTTTTTTTTTTTAATAGCACCCTATATTAAAATTTACATATACCGAATCTCCATTAAATTTTACCTATGAATGTATAGAAATTTTACCCGTGCACCCATTTTAATAATAATAATAATAATAATAATAATAATAATAATAATAATAATAATAATAGTTTTATTTTCCCTGGCAGAGTTAAGGCCATCAGGCCTTCTCTTCCACTCAACCAGGATCAAATCTCATACAGAAAACTACATACCGGTATACGAATATTAACTTAAAAATAATAATAAACATAATAAAGTAAAAAAGAGAGATTGAATACATATACATAATCAGTATTAACTTCAAATAATAATAATAAAAAATATATAATAAAAACGAGACTGAATACAAAATCACAAACAGGAAAATACATTCTAGTATACAAGTATTAACTTAAAAAAAAGAATATATATATATATATATATATATATATAATCTCACAACTAAAGGAATAGTACAATTAGTATGATCAGCACAGCACGGGTTACATTGAGACAATGACAATTACCTAGATATAAGTGTTAACGGAAAAATAAAGTAATGACTATATAAAGTAATAATAATAATAATAATAATAAAATTACACCTAAAAAACTAATTCTTTGCATTTAAAATATTTCTAAACAACGTAATTTTAAACAACTGAGGACTAAGACTACCCCTGATTTCCAGCGGCAGCGAATTCCATGAGCGGGCCATGGCTATTGAGAAAGAACTTGAGTACAGAGATGTCTGATGACGTGGTATTGATAGCAACAGATTGTGCTGTGAACGTGTATTACGATTATGATGTGAAGCTAGGAGAGTAAACCGAGAGGCAAGGTAGTTGGGTGTGGAACCATGTATAATTCGATATAGCAGGCAAAGAGAATGTACTAAACGTCTATCTTATATCCTTTAACTATTTATTAAACTTGTTTCGTGGACTTCAAATTTGAGAGAAATAGTTATGTAAAATCATGATGAGTAGGCCATAAAACTAAACAAAACATTATGACTAACCAAACTTTACCACAGATGATCAAATGAGAACCATTCACAGCCAAACAATGTCCCAGTCTATCACGAAAACAGTCCATTGCAGACAATATGAGATGGAACAAATCAATCATGTAATTGTGAAAAAGACGAGGGACTGTTTCTATAGGTCACCGCTTGATGAGGATAATCTTAGCATAATCATAAAACAAGGAACAACACATTTAAAAAAAAAGCACCATTCGCTTCTCAAGGCACTAGTAATATCTTGAATGTAATATGCACAGCCCGGAAAAAATAAATGGGCCGCCTAATTCTACCAAGTTCCAGATTCAACGCATTGCGCATGTGCAGTAAACAAGAGCACCTGTATATATGTTACTTATGGACAGTCTTGCAAAACGTGTTGTCTACATACAGGAGGACTGCAATCAAGAGTCAACCCATTACCTTTTCTGGTATGGTGATATTCAGACTTCATTTATTTTTCTGTAATGATACGTTACGGGTTGCTATGGAACGAGAAACGCGTAGATTATTACAGAATGATGACTGATGTGCCCAGTTAAACGCTCCACGTAAAAAAATAGTAATTTGCGTTACAAGAGCGGTGTGTTGAAGTTTTCAAGTTCGAGGAAAAGTTTGAAAAAGCGAAACGTAGTTGAGCTTTTTTAATTTCAGAGAATTGAAAGAAAACATACCGCTCGTGTATCGTACATTATTTTGTGCGAAGATCGTTTATTACATACCTGAAAGAGGAATTTCTAATTAGTTGCAATGAAATCTCCATCTTGGTTTCTGTTCAATGACGGAAAATTTGCAAAACAAAAATATCTATCTTCAACATTGTTGCTTTAAAACGTTTTCTGTGTTTACTATACTCTAGCAGGCCGTGATATACTCTGTATTTTTCCCCC
This sequence comes from Periplaneta americana, assembly GCF_040183065.1. Taxonomy (NCBI): domain Eukaryota; kingdom Metazoa; phylum Arthropoda; class Insecta; order Blattodea; family Blattidae; genus Periplaneta; species Periplaneta americana. The sequence continues at coordinate 4,107,881 of NC_091127.1, read as the reverse complement.
CCCAGTCTATGATGAGTCTGGAATCTTGTTGATTTTTTCACGGCTTCCTTAATGTTACTTGCATCACGAATGCAGTAACTTTAATGGAGTTGTAGAGTTTACTTAAAAATTGCAAATATTCAAAAACAATAATTAACAGTGCAATTTAGGTGAAATTGCAGTGGTAAGTTCCCAATTTATAATTATTACTATATTGAACGTCTCTAAAAGTAATACAGAGTGTTCCGCTTATAAGTATAACAAAAGAAATAGCTATAACTTCTGAATTAATACAAGTATATAGTTGAAACCAACTGCTACAAAGAATGAAAACTGGGAATTTTTGTTACCTTATGTTCCATAAACCTCAACATGGCTTCCATTGGTGGCACGGGAAATATCCAACCGGTATTCAACCTCGACCCAAGTGTTATGAAGCATCTGTGGTGTAACATTGTTGACAGCAGCATAAATTCTTTCTTGTAAATCTGCCAAATCACGTACTGGCGTCCAGTAGACCTGGTCCTTAACAAACCCCCACAGGAAAAAATCAGGTGGTGTTAGATCTGGTGATCTGGCAGGCCATGTGATGTACGGTGATCCTCTTCCGATCCATTTTGCAGGGAATTGTTCGTCTAAGAATGTGCGAACCATGTTGGCAAAGTGTGGTGGAGCCCCATCTTGCTGGAAAATTGCTCCATCTGGGAGTTGTGGCACAGCATACAGTTTCTCTGAGCTGCCTATCCCATTTCATTATTGAGACGTACGTCGGTACAGCTTCCCTCGGTCTAAGATTGTACTGACGGCGAAACAAGCGCTGTACACGAATTATGGATCTATGTTCTGCTAATGACAGCACACAAAAGGCTTTCTGCTGTGGCGTCCACATGCTGACTGACTAAAGATACGATACGAATTCTCTTATTTAATGATCTGCGCATGCGTGAGTCTTCTAAAAATAAGTAACAACAATGGATTAAAACTTCCCAATTTCCTCTTTACAATGGTACCAATCTTAACCCATTTGCATGCATTGTTATGAAATTATAACTATTTCTTTTATTATACTTATAAGCGGAACACGGTAGCAGTAAAATCAATATGTCACTTAAGCGGTAAGAAGAGGGAAATTGTTATGTGTGTTTAGGTTGGGAATACTGAATGTGGAACTTTAGACTTTCCGTGGATTGGTTTTGTGCGGAAACCAAGCAAATACGCACGATCTCGCACAAATTTAATTTATTTTTCAGTAGTGATAGATTACGGGTTGCTATGGAGCGAGAAACGCGTAGATTGTTACAGAATGATGACTGATGTGCCCATTTAAACGCTCCATGTAAAAAAAATAAGAAGAACGTTGCTATATAATAAGGGAGGCTACTAAATACAGTGACGAAACAAGATGAGAATAAAAAAACAAAAACAAAAATTTTGTTAAAGTAAAAAAAGAACATTGAAAACGTAGGAAAAGTTACCCTGTCAGCGAATGTCTGACATATTTATTCTTCTTGGCAAGGAATATTAATACAGCGGCCAGTCTGTGGGGACTAATCTAAATGTGCATCATGTTCACAGTCGTGTAGGCAGTCGAGAACTCGTGTCTTGAAATGCGTGAATTCTAATGAAATCGATGTTACCGTCTGTATAATTCTATGTCTGCCTGTCTATTATCTTCCCCTCTTTATGCTTTCCTCCTTTCATTTATTCTTTATAACATTCCTGTTTCATTCTCTCTGGGAAAAAAATTCTCATTCATCTTTTTTGATTGATTGATTGATTGATTGATTGATTGATTGATTGATTGATTGATTGATTGATTGATTGATTGATTGATTGATTGATTGACATTTTATTTTTTACTCTGTCTTTCTTTTTATTAGAAGCCTTAGCAATACCCATTGCAGGAGATGCAATGAGTATGAAACGTTACCCCACGTGCTAGGTTTCTGCCCTCAGGGCGAATTACTGCGAATTGACAGACATAACACAGTCCGCTCAATAATTGCTAACAGATTAAGGGAACATGGTGACTACGAAGTATATGAGGAAGTGCAATGGAAGGATCTACACGGCGTGCTGACATCATAATAATTGACCGAGATAAAACAACTGGTCTCATTCTTGACCCCACTGTAAGGTTCGAAATTAATGAAGATCAACCAAAGCAGGTACATGAAGAGAAACGCGCTATTTACCTTCCATGCTGTGATGATCTCAGTCATAAATATAATATTCAAAATTGGAATGTCATTGGACTTATGTTTGGTGAGCGAGGAATAATTCCCAAATTTACATTGGAGATACTCAGAAAATTAAAGGTTCCTGATAAGACTCTTCAGACAATTGCATCAACCATTTTAAAATCTTCATTGAACATCATCAGTCACCATCTCTATTCATCTTTGTAATATCCAATATATATTATTTATTTCAATAAATTTGTATCGTTTTGATAGCTACCACATCTTGTCGCAGAATATTCTTTTCTAAAATTTCATTATGTACTTTTTTAACATTAATTTACATTTTCTTTTTTATTCATTTGAATTGATTAGGATGCTGATATTTTAAATCCAAGATTTGGACGGCTATCATTTCGATGATATATATATATTGATTTATTCTTCTTCTTATTTATCTACTTTCTTTTGTGATAAATTAATTAATTAATTCATTTATTAAATTATTGATTTACTGTCTGCTTGTCGTTTCTTAATTCTTTTCACTCTTTTTCATTAATATTTCACTCATCCAATCATTAGCCCTATATTTCGTTTTCTCTTTTTAAATGCTTTCTTTAATTCCATTCTTTGTCTATTTCTTCTTCCTTTTCTTTGACCCTTTAATTATATTTTCACTGTGTTTCTTTCCCTTTCTATCTTTCTTACTTTCTAAGTTTGTTTCTTCCTTTGTAAGAAATAATATTCATTCCTACGACACAAGACAAGGAGATTATTTTAATACCATAACTTGTAGATTTGCTAAATCACAAAAAAAAAAAAGTTATGTCAAATGTCATTGAAGGTTGCAAATAAATTTCCATCACATATTTTTAATTTAAGCAGAGCTGCTCTCAAATTTTACACCTCTAGTTAGTTAATTTTAAATCTGTTTTTAATGTTGAATTTTTTATTGTACAGTCTCTTTGTAATTGTTCCATTTTAACTGACCTTGTCTATACATATTGTTTTTAGACATGTAATTTAAACCATTAAACTATCTACTTTCGTTCTTCAATATCTTAAGCTTTATACCCTTCTCTTTTTTCATACTTTCCGTTTGTCATTTATTTGTTTTTAACATGCATGCTTCAACATACCATATTCACATTCATTTCTTTACTTTTCTGTAGTCAATTTTTGCAACGACTTAACCAACGAAATAATTAATATAACTTAACGACAGGCAATAGGAAGAATGATTCAGTGACAACTGACACGAGCCTTCAGTACTGCTGCCGGTTCATAAACGGGTTTTGTTTCTTGTATTCGTATTAACAGTACTGCTGATTGCATATGCGGCTCCTTTTAATTGAATTAGGACCTGCCATTGACACTCCAATGAAGCAAAATCTTCATCACTGTCCTTACAAAACATGCAAGTTTTCGCTGCCGAATAAAAAATGTTATCCTTTTATTATTGCTCGGCATAAATTTTGAAAATAAACCATTTACGGTATAACATATTATAATCTTTGAACATTACCTCAAAATATTATTTCGTACAGCTCACTTTCAAATACTCATTTCGTTTTGCCCTTTTGTTAAGGTCAATACCTCTTACGCGTAATAAAGAGAGGGGGAGACTACTTAACTTATAGCTAATATTATTTTTATTTAATGGAAAATGCGAATTTTTATTTCAAATAAATGGTATTTTCAAGAATATTTCTAAAATCCTGGAATTTCTGCCAAGTCCTTCTTATGCCATTTCCATTGTGTGTTTATCATTAATTGTCATTATTGAGTATAATTAGTTACCATTGCCACTGGGTATTTATCTACTGTATTTGCAGTGTGAATACATACATACATACATACATACATACATACATACATACATACATACATACATACATACATACATACATACATACACATGCCATGACGAAGAGGTTGCTTGTAGATTGGCAGTGGGGTATTTAGACTAGAACATTGCGTGATCAACAAGCTGCAGTGATCGGTTTAATTTTAGACGGATCAGTCATGCAGGCATAAAGCTATACATCTATTTCCACACACTCGTCATGCTCTGCGGGAAACCACACAGCGATCAGATTGGGTACTGCTGGAAACGTCAGCACTTGAGTGCATTACCATTGGTCTATCTATCTATCTATCTGTCTGTCTGTCTGTCTGTCTGTCTGTCTGTCTGTCTGTCTGTCTGTCTGTCTGTCTGCCTGCCTGCCTGCCTGCCTGCCTGCCTGCCTGCCTATCTATCTATCTATCTATCTATCTATCTATCTATCTATCTATCTATCTATCTATCTATCTATCTATCTATCTATCTATCTATCTATCTACCTACCTACCTATCTATATATCTATATATCTATCTATCTATCTATCTATCTATCTATCTATCTATCTATCTATCTATCTATCTATCTATCTATCTATCTATCTATCTGGTGTCTATCTATCTATCTGGTGTCTATCTATCTATCTACCTATCTATCTATCTATCTATCTATCTATCTATCTATCTATCTATCTATCTATCTATCTATCTATCTATCTATCTATCTATCTATCTATCTATCTATCTATCTATCTATCTATCTGGTGTCTATCTATCTATCTATCTATCTATCTATCTATCTATCTATCTATCTATCTATCTATCTATCTGGTGTCTATCTATCTATCTGGTGTCTATCTATCTATCTATCTATCTATCTATCTATCTATCTATCTATCTATCTATCTATCTATCTATCTACCTACCTACCTACCTACCTACCTACCTACCTATCTATCTATCTATCTATCTATCTATCTATCTATCTATCTATCTATCTATCTGGTGTCTATCTATCTATCTATCTATCTATCTATCTATCTATCTATCTATCTATCTATCTATCTATCTATCTATCTATCTATCTATCTACATACCTACCCACCTATCTACCCTGCTATCTACCTAATTACCTAGTTTACTACTTAGCTACCTATCTAGATACCTACCTATCTTCCTATCAATCTACCTACCCACCCTCCTACTTACCTACCTAGCTAGCTATCTATCTATCTATCTATCTATCTATCTATCTATCTATCTATCTATCTATCTATCTGTCTGTCTGTCTGTCTGTCTGTCTGTGTTGTTGCTAGTTTTTCTTTCTTTTCTGTCGTCGTCTGTCTTTATTTATTTCTTTCTGTTTAATATTTTTCACCATAACTTATCGGTTTTTTTTTTTTTTTTTTTCATTTGAACCGAAGCTCATATATTTTATATTTACATACTCTAAATATTGGATGAGTAAGTCGTCCGCGGTCACTCGTCACTCTGGTTGCGGTGGCTCTTCATGCCGGTTGCACAAGCCGTCAAGTTTCAACATACAGTATCAGCAGACTTCCCGACAGATATTATGTTAATAATTGCTCGTGTTTCATTGTAGTATTTATAACTTACCATGTATTCCTTATGCAAGTGTCGAAAAGGAGGAAAACTCAGATTTCACTGTTGTCGCTGTGGTATTCGCATGTGATCCTTATTAAGTTTTCTTCAAGACGCATGGATATATCTGCATAGTTTGAAATTATTGCATGTATTATACAATAGCTTTGTCTTTTATGTTCTTATGTGTCTCGTTCGAAACATGACAGTTCTGCAAAGACCTCATAAAAAGGCATTGAACAGTCGGACGCGTTATTTGCCTCATTTCCTTTAGCAGACGATAGAGATCATTGCCTATAACACAGTTCTAGTAAACTACTATTAAATTAATCCTCATCATTTAACGAACTCGCTATCTCAACTTAATTATAATTCTTTACATGTTGCTTATAGACTGAATTGAATTACATTAGCTCATAAATTAAGTTACTACTTTTTCTTATAGATTTTATATCAATTTAAATAAACATGTACTTGTCGTTAAAATTTAACTGAAGAATATTGCTGGAGAATCTTTAGTCTATTGTAAATATTCATAATTTAAATATGTATGTCACTATTGTGTTGATTAAGACTGGTTGAGTGGAAGAGAAGACCTTATTGCCTTCACTCTGCCAGCGAAAATAAAACATTCTATTCTATTCTACCCAGTCGTTTAGAATTATTGTGACTATTAGTAAAATTGGCAACACCGAAGACAGTGTTTCTTGCATTCTCATCCACTCACTACAGACAGACATATCGATTTTTTTCCTATCGCACAGTTTATTGTAGCTAGCAGGTACAATGACAGTTCAACCAAACGTTTTTATAGTGCATACATATACGACTAAATTGCTATTGGTCTTACCCTGTCCACGACACATTTCAGTCACTGTCAATGTACAGTCTACACCAAACTAACTGCAAAGCACATCACAGTTTGCATAGATCGCTACCTGCAGTCTGTACTGAACGAGTTTTATTTCTTCCAGTTTTCTAATCACATCTCATTTAATAAAATTGCTTACAATCGTTTTCGACCAATTACCTTAGAAATGCAACACATTTAGAAAGATTCTCTGTCTGTGGAGTTGAAGTAGGGCATGACCAACAAATCGTAAATAAAAACCAGTAGAGAGAAAGAAAGATGTCCGTAATTACAGGAGCGGATTCTGTCCATTACGGATCTTGCGACTTGATTCATAAGCAAGGATTCCAAGATTAAATATCATTTTTATATAATTGATTTTATCGCTGAAAATTAAATGTAGTATATAGCCTATTATTAACCTTTATTTCCTCGCTCTTCTTTTCTATATAAAGAAAACCGTACGATATCAAGTCCACATATACCTCAAATTTACTCTTATTTCATTATGTCCATATTATCACCTTATCATCACGTAGTGGCTTCTGTCGTCTTAATTCGTATGCTGTACCTGGAGGAATTTAACATCCACTTCACACAACAGTAATCACTTGCTTATTAGCACGTAAACCAACACAACAGAATATTAATTTATTTAGTTATGTAACGACGTTGTGTCAACTATGAGTTTATTTAGCGTCGATGATAGCAAGGAAATATTTGGCGAGATGAGGCTGAGGAGCCACCTGAGATTACCTGACGTTCGCCCTACGGTTGGACAAAACCTCAGAAACACTTAACCAAGTAATCAGCCCAAGCGGTAATCGAACCCACGTTCGAGCACAGCTACGGATATGTGGGCAAATGCACATTCAAACCAGGCTACGCCGGTGGCTAAACCAGAATAATAATGATAAATAATAATAATAATAATAATAATAATAATAATAATAATAATATTATTATTATTATTATTATTAGTAGTAGTAGTAGTAGTAGTAGTAGTAGTAGTAGTATCGTTATTATTAAGATTTATTATTATCATTTTTGTTATCATTATTGTTATCATTATCATCATTATTGTTATTAATATTATCATTATCGTTATTATTAAGATTTATTATCACCATTATTGTTATTAATATAATTATCATTATCGTTATTATTGAGATTTATTATTATCATTTTTGTTATCATTATTGTTATCATTATAATCATTATTGTTATTAATATTATCATTATCGTTATTATTAAGATTTATTATTATCATTATCGTTATTAATATTATCATTATCGTTATTATTAAGATTTATTATTATCATTATCGTTATTAATATTATCATTATCATCATTATTGTTATTAATATTATAATTATCGTTATTATTAAGATTTATTATTATTATTATCATTATTATTATAATTATCATCATTATTGTTATTATTATCATTATTGTTATCATTATTATTATCATTATTATTATTAATGTTAATATTATTATCGTTATTATTAAGATTTATTATTATCATTAATATTATCATTATCATTATTATTATTATTATTATTATTATCATTATTAATATTATTATTAGCATTTCAGGATACAAGTCTAACGCACTTAATTCGATTCCGGCAGGGAAGAGATACTCGTGTATATTTCTCCTACTAAAATAACTTGTCTATTTGTATGTTCTTTGTTTTTAACATTAGATCCCAGATTTATAACCTCTAAAAGCTAAGAATGATAGCAACTATATAGTATTTGGTTAGACGTGGTCATTTAGGTTATAGGTGTATTGGAGCTATATTTAAAAGACGTCAAATTTGATTGCAAAAAAATTATAAAAAGACATTTTAACAATATTGTCATTCAATTTAATAAAATATAACACAGAGTACTCTTTTACATGAGCAATCATTATTAGTATTATTTTATTATTATTATTATTATTATTATTATTATTATTATTATTATTATTTACAAATGCTCAGACTTTTTGCTTCTGAATTTTATCAGATTCTTAATCAATAGCAAACATTTGCAAGTAGAGAGATCTCCTGGTCATTTCAAAGGACTCAAATACAGGTTTTTATAGTAATTCAATTTCTGGTCGGTACTGGAAGCATTGTTCACTGAATTTTTAATAACTGAAGTATGAATTTAAAAACGGTTTTTATTTAGAGATTCAAGACAGTGTGACTCCATTCTCATGCCGCAGTTCCTTTGCTTGGGGTTTGCTACCTGGCGGTGCCTGCCCGGAATGTCGGACGAACCCACCGCGATGACTGCTGATTTAATAGCAAGTCAGTGACGCACTGGCTGTATTGCTTTAGTAGAGCCGTTGCTAACTTTTACGAATCTAGTATCTGTTTTCACACTACTCTTTTGTCCAACTCAACCGGTGTTATGGGGGGAAAGCCGTTAGCCCCATACCATTTCAATATTATGGGCTGAAAGGTGGTTCTTTCTGATCGTGCTTAGTGTTTCTTCTGAAGTGCATTTCCTGTTTTGTGTACATTCATTTCTGGGTATCGTTGTCGGTCAACACTCGATAATTTCATGGTGAATGACACACCCAAACCTTTGACTGCCGAAAAGATGGATAGGGAAATTGTGAGAGGAGATCAGCCGAGAAAGCTGTAGTAGGAAAATGGTTCACTTCAGTCTTTTCTGCGGTAATTCATCTCAGTTTTTCTATCAGCACCAGTGGTGACAGTGTCGTGTATTACCAATGGAGCTCAACAAAAAAATGGTGCAGTTATAGTACACCTCAAGTATTTGAAGCTGTCCACTTGCTCTACTCCTCATTTAGTATTCGCAAGTTTACCTTCTTTATTTTTCTTCCTATGACCATAGACTGCGTCTTGTTGGCATTTATCTTCATCCCATACTGCTCACAGCTGTCATTTAGCTCCAGTAGCATATTCCTTAGTATCATCTCCTCTTCTGCTAACAACGCCATATCATCAGCAAATCTAATGCATTTTATTCTTCTTCTTCCTCCGAGTATCACTTCTTCCATGTTCTGAAAACAGCTCTTCATTCAATCCTCCAAGTTGAACAGGGTAGGGTCCACACCTGTGGAGTAACGGTTAGCGTCTGACCGGATTCGATTCCCGGTCGGGACAAGTCACCTGGTTAAGGGTTTCTTCAGGGGTTTTCCCTCAACCTAATATGAGCAAATGCTGGGTAACTATCGGTGCTGGACCCCGGACTCATTTCACCGGCATTATCACCTTCATTTCATTCAGACGCTAAATAACCTGAGATGTTGATACAGCGTCGTAAAATAATAAAAAAAACAGGGTAGGTGATAAAGGGCAAACTCATTATGCCATGTTTGCAGTTTTTCTTATGAAAAGTAAATGCGGGAGCTTTCCGTTGCTTTTCGCATGACACTCTTAAAAGATCCCAGAAGGCCCCAGTGTGGAGGTGAGGAGAGTGGATTTGACTAATTAGGTCCTCCGAACTTCACCGAAATTTACCACAAGAGTTTAATCAGGGTTTTTGACTCGATCAGAGACCGGGAAATCCCAATTAATCTTTGCTGCCCCTAAATAAAGTGTATCAACTTTGAAATGTTGCCTACTACAATAAAATTCTCCAGAAAAATGTCCACACCTGTGGAGTAACGGTTAGCGTGTCTAGCTGTGAAACCAAGTGGTCCGGGTTTGATTCCCGGTCGGGGCAAGTTACCTAGTTGAGGTTTTTCCGGGGTTTTCCCTCAACCTAATATGAGCAAATGCTGGGTAACTTTCGGTGCTGGACCCCGGACTCATTTCACCGGCATTATCACCTTCATCTCATTCAGACGCTAAATAACCTAAGATGTTAATAAAGCGTCGTAAAATAACCTACTAAAATAAAAAATAATAAATCCAGAAATATGCGCATCAAAGGTTATTCGTATTTTCCTTCGAGATTTTTACACTCAAGTTTCTCTGTTGTATTTACAAATTCGGCAGACGGGATTTCATTGCAGAAATGTATCATCCACAGTTATTAGCAAATTTGCCGTGACCAGTTATTAAGCCAGCACGTTTTCTACTGAAGTTTTACGACATTTCTATCTCTTCAGCGAATATTTGACTCGCAAAGGAGGATGTGATGGAATATGTGCGATTTCTATTGCGCTGTTTATTTACTTAAATTACTCACTCGACAGTCATTTGTCTGACTTCATTGTTCGTCTTCTTGAGGAATTCCCTTAGCATTCATCTGTTACATTTTAGTCTATATCTGTAACATTTTGTGCGGTTTGAATGTTGTAACCCATGGCTTCTGAATGGCACGTTGCAGGAAGTAGCGATATGTTTCTGTGTTAAGTAAACAGAGTAATACTGTAGTTTGTACATACAAATAAATACGTCACCTACTAGTTTAATTTTCGAGGTTATCTTCATCACGATTTCCTTATCCAAAATAACTCCGCCTTTTCTTCATTTTTTTTCTGTGCTTACGTATGGAAGCGAACTGCCATGGTTTTATACAGGGTGTTTCCGAGGTGGTGTTACAAACTTTCAAGGATGATGGCGAAGGGCACATGTATCAATTTGAGGTTAGAAACCATGGTCCGGAAATGACTGAGTCGAAAGTTATAAGCAAAAATAGTTGTGTGGAAATGGAATTGTAATTTGGCACCACGTACCCTCCTTTCCTTAACCTTTCGAACAGTCGTGGAAAGGAAAAATGGTATGGGCCGGATGTCTCCTACGTGGGTACTTGCCCCGATACAATCTGTGAGCTTGTCTACTGTTCCCATGGGCTCATCTGTATTCGAAAATCAGGTCTGCTTATTCCGCTCTCGTGTACTCCTCCATTTCACTAGGACTGATCGACTGGACACTGCAACTTGTACACATACACTGCTGTCTACAGACGTGCATATCAGGACCGACCATGTCCGTTACACATTACGCTATCTGCATTGCTTTAGTGTAGTTTCCTGTCCCCACCCCTCAGACAGCGCACTGAATGGAATACTGTAAGTAGACAACGTAAACAACGGCAGATGAATACAGTATGTGTAAGATGTACAGATAAATACACATAAATAAGGTGTACAGAGGAATAAAATTATGTCATTTCCACACAACTATTTTTGTTTGTAAGTTTCGACTCGGTCATTTCCGGACCAGGGTTCCTTATCTCAAATTGACACATGTGCCCTTCGCCATCATCCCTGAAAGTTTGTAACCTCACCTCGGAAACACCCTGTATAATTTTAATTTTGTTTATTTTCTTGTTTTATTTAGTGTTCTTGTTACAGTTCCGCATGTCTTCTGAAACTTATTTAGACTAATGTCTCTATGAAACCTGAATTCCCATACATAATTTTCGTAATAATTGGTAATTACGCCTACTTTAATGTATCTTTTCAACTACAAAAACTTTAAATGACAATGAATTGATACGGCGATAATTGAGCAATTGTGGAATCAAAGCGGTAGGGGAAATCGAAGAACTAGAAGAAAACCTGTCCCAAAGCCGCGTTGGACTCATAGGATCTGCCCGGGGTCGATCCCTACAGCAAGGCACTCACGTCGGCAGCTCTGTTTACGACCCACCTCACGTGATGCCGGTCGTGACTCGGTCGTTCTGCGAACACCGCGCTAGATGTTATCAACTTTTCTTCCCGAGCACAATTCTTGAGAAGTTGTCTCGTTATGGCTGCAGTCAAATGTTGGACTTCCGAGCGCGGAACCCTCACATCTTGGGAAACCCTTTTACGGGGCATCCAATAAGAAAGAAAGCAGAAATCCGAGCTGTAGCAAGAGGAGGATTACTAGTGACGACTAGAGAGAATTTTTAATCTTTGAAAAGCTCTTAATGAGCTTTATTCAAAAATAAAATAGTAATATACGTTACAAGAGCGGTATGTTGACGTTTTCATGGTCGAGGAAAAGATAAAAAAGCGAAACGTAGTTGAGCTTTTTTAATTTCCGAGAACATGAAAACAAACATACCGTTCGTTTATTGTACATTATTTTGTGCCAAGATCGTTTATTACATACCTGAAAGACGAATTTCTAATTAGTTGCAATGAAATCTCCATGTTGGTTTCTGTTTAATGACGCCAACTTCGGAACACCAAAATATCTTTCTTTAATATTGTTGCTGTAAAATGTTTTCTGTGTTTACTATACTCCAGCAGGCCGTGATTTACGTCTGTCTTTTTTTTTCCCCTAGTCTATAAATGCGAACTTAAAACAAACGGTAAGGTTATATAATGATTTATTTTTCATTTTAATATTTTAACAATATTATTTATATAACATATTGCAGTAATAACATCGGCATCTGGAATCTCGTTGATTTTTTCACGGCTTCCTTAATGTTACTTGTATCAGGAATGCAGTAAGTTTCGTGGAGTAGTAGACTTTACTTAATTTTTGCAAATATTTAAAAACAATAATTAACATTGCAATTTAGGTGAAATTGCAGTGGTAAGTTTCCAATTTATAATTATTACTATGTTAAACGTCTCTAAAAATAATATGTTAAAAGCCTAAAGCAGTAAAATGAATGTCGCGCTTAAGCGGTAAGAAGAGGGAAATTGTTATGTGTGTTACGTTGGGAATACTGAATGTGGTATTTCACACTTACCGCGTATTGGTTCTGTGCGGAAAGCAAGCAAATACGCACGATCTCGCACAAAAATATATTGAATGTTCCATTTAAAATAAGAGAGTTCGAGTTACTTTCGGTTAAACCGGAAGTAGAAAAAACTCGGTAATACCATTATTGAGTTCTTAGTCTATGGTTATCCCCACATACTAAGTTTCATATCACTGAACCATATGCTTCAAAAGTTATTTAGGTGGTGCGGGACTTTTAAGTAACCCTGTATATTTTTTTAGATACAAGAACAGTTGACAAGGAATAACCCATAAACGTGTTCATGATATGTGTGGTTACTGTGGTTTCACTTGCACAATTAGTTAATTTTCCGACACGCGTGCGATGTCTGTCTTTCCTATATATTAATCATTCTCCCTCACATAGACAAACATAGAAAGGTAAATGCTTTGTTTAATCGCTCGGCATTGGTGACTAACTGTTACGGAGAATACGGCATAATTTTCTAAAACTATTCGAAACTGCAAGGATTGAACGTAAGTAATTCTAGGCCCAATTGTATAAAACTCCCTGACTAAAGATCAACTTTGATCGAAGATCGAAAAGTGAACCGAGTTCAGACACTTCTTCTATTGTATAAAACTTTTCTGTGATCAAACTACCTTGGTTCAAATGCAATCTAAGTTCACGTGAAAAGGATTTGGCAACATCGCATAAACAGGTGAAATACGTGATGCGCGGACAGGTTTGTTCAGTGTTGCCAATCTAGCGACTTTAACTCTTTTTCAACAACAATTTCTTTTAACTTTTATATTGCTTAAATAGGGATTTAGTGACCTTTTTAGCACCCCATAGTGACAAAATTTAATCTTTCTTTGTTGGTAATGAGAAATCTAGCGACTTTACAACTACTTTTTGGCGACTTTCCGTACACTCTATTGGAGACACTGGTTTTTTGTGCAATGTGAATAATGGCGGACAATAAGAAGAAGGTTGACTGTTCTCCGAGTTGTTATCATGTTATGGTGTTTGATACTGCTAAACATAATAAAGCTTTATAAAACGACAATTTTCGTTTAGTAATACAGTTAATTGAAAATTTATGAATGTACCTATCATATCCATTAATAATTAAAGGTTGTTATAAACATAATATAATTATAGGTTATGTTATTTGATACTGCTGAACACGATAGAGCATAAAAAATATAAGATTGTGTATTAAGGCAAGAAATTGAAAGAAATATATATATATATATATATATATATATATATATATATATATATATATAAATGTACCTATCATATCTATTAATATTAATAATAATGGATATTTTATTTGCACAATCTGTCACTCGTATATTTCAAACAGAAAAGAAATAACTGAACTTGGATCATCTAACTTAATCGGAGAAATTTCTTCAGTCAAAGTTGACTTTAGTTTGAGACAAATTAATCTCAGATTAGACTTTATACAACACAAAATTCCAAGTTCAGCTGAAACAAGGATCAATTTAACCTCTGATCTAAGATTAAATGGTTTATACAATCGGGCCCTAGTGTAACTACTTCCTGGCTGGCTGGGTCTTACTCTCCAGGAAACCTGTAACACTTTGAGATTTCAAAGAGATATAGGAGTAGACAATGTCTTCGACCATGAAACGTTGCGCTGAGTTTAATATTGCTAAGTAGAAAGGTTCAAGAGACGGTCGATATTTTTCCTACGTCACGGATTTATTTTCAGTAGCTGCACAAGTGGCAATTGAGGACCGAAAACAGATGCCAATGCGACTTGCTAAGTAGTTGCGCGTTCGAACCTAGGCAGAGAAAAGAAATCCTCTTCTTCTTTTCACAGTCCAAAGAAGAAATAGTTGTCAGTCTTGAGTCTTCCAGCTTCCAAGAGCAAGAGCAAGAATTAGCTAATCACCACAACAAAACAGAAAAAAAGTGTTTTTATTGTTTATTCAACGACGCTTTATCGACTGAATTAATTATGGAGAGATGATATCTAGTGACATGAGGCCAAGGATTTGCCTTGGAATTACCTGACATTTGGGGAAAACCAGATAATGAACCCAAGCAGGAATCGAACCCATACCCGAGCGCAGATCCGGTTCAGCAGGAAAACTCACCTATCGCCTGAGCTACAGCGATGGTTTAAAAATAAGTTCCGATAATTGTATGTACTTTACCTCATTTGAATTTTGTGTCTGGTATATTATCCAAATTGTACTACTACTACTACTACTACTACTACTACTACTACTACTACTACTACTACTACTACTACTACCACTACTACTACCACTACTACTACTACTACTACTACTACTACTACTACTACTACTACTACTACTATTATCATCATTATTATTATTATTATTATTATTATTATTATTATTTTTATTATTATTATTATATTCCATAGATCTTACATGAGCAATGAAGCTTTAAGATGTAGAACAAGTCAAAATTTTACAATATTATAATTGCAATTTTTACAAAGTTTTACAATTTTTACAATATTTTACAAGTTTTACAATTTTGTACAATATTTTGGCGAGATGTAGTGAGATGAGGTGAGGTCCGAGGATTCGCCAAAAGATTACCCGGCATTTGCCTTTTGGTTGGGGAAAACCTCGGAATAATAATAATAATAATAATAATAATCCGAGGCACGACGGCCCATGAAGGACCATGACCGACCATCCGGCTGCTGGTCTCACATCCACATGTCGAAGCAGAGGTGGACGATCGTCCAGCCAGAATGGAGGTATCATCTGGTTAGCACGATGATTCCCCTAACCATTATAGCTGGCTTTCATAACCTATCGTAGCTCCTCAAGTGCATCACAATGCTCGGGGTCACAGGTGCCATACACTGGCTGAAATTTCATGAGAAAATTTCTTCCTCCATAAGGACTCGAACCAGCGCGCATTTCGTAACGCGAGTCCTGGGCAGGATGCATTAGACCACGTCGCCACGGCGCGGGACTTATCCAACTTGTGTCTTCATTTTTTCTGTCTCAAATTTCCATTTTGAAACCGAATTTAATATTTTCTTTTTTCCTAATATGATTTTTTTTTTTTTTTTCACAGTCTTGGTTGAATAATTATAGGATTATTTTCATTTATGGAATTTTTAAAACATAGTTTTAGTTCATATTGAATTTATTTCTTTATAATATTACGCTCTGAATATTGTTTGACGATTTGCTTCAACTTGGTTTCTTTATTTGGTCTTTCGATAATAAAATTCTTCCTCACAGTCCGCCACTGCTCAGGTCAGACTTTGGGGGGAGTGTGAAGGAGCGGCTTTTTATGTAGTTTAGTCTCCCCCCTCCCCACTTGTATCGTGTTCAGACTTGCACTTATTGGTTTCCCTTATTTTCTTCTATGTAACTTAATACCCGAGTCTCAGATTTCTCTGTAAAGAGCACAAGGCGAGATTTACGACTCGCCGGCCGACATACAGCATTGCTTTTATTTATAAACTTTCAATACATAAACACAACATTTCTTGTTTCGTTTTGGTTATAATGTAACATTTGAAGTTTCGCTCCGATCGCTTTACATCCACTGCCTTTTATTGCCTTTGGCAGACAGGGGTGCACTCCCTCTGCGCTGCGTGTCATGGGTTCGAATTCATCCAAAGGCATGCCCATGCATGTTTTTGCTTGATGGAGTATGTTATTATCGATGTAATGCCAAGCCATATCATGGGAAATCTACGTGTCTAAACAATGTCAAGTAAAGAGTCTCAATATAGAGTCAGACCCTGATCTTCAATGATCATATTGTCAAAAATGAATTATTATTATCATTATTATTATTATTATTATTATTATTATTATTATTATTATTGCAGTAGTTGAATAATAGTACATTATGCAACGAGCCTATAATGGTAGTAATTAAGACGCGAGTATGTTTGTTTATGAAACGAGCGCAAGCGAGTTACATAATTTTCATACGAGCGTCTTAATTACCATTATAGGCAAATTTCATACGACTTTTTATGCTCGACCATATTTCTAACTTGAAATTATTCATATGTATACATTTTATTTGTATCTGACAAGATCGGAAGTGACCTTGTTCTAGGTCGTGAATTGTGAGATGTGCGCAGACGCGAAAGTATTGATTTTTTCCGAGGAACAATAATGTCATTGACCTTGATGTAATCCCGTTAAACTTGATATAACCTTGATTATTGAATTCGACATTGAAAAACGAGATGACAAATTGAATTTATTTGAATATTATTTACAATTAACGCTAATTATTATAGTAACAGAACATAACCTTCTGCGACAGTATTGGATTTCCAGCCTCCGTGACTTTTCGCTAATTCTCTTTCGATTGCATATCCGAGAATAATCGATACTTGCGGTTTTATAACGGTACAAAGCTGACTTGTTATTGGCTGAATACCTGTAAGCTGAGTTGTCATTGACTGAACACCTGTACTTTAATGAGTAGGTGTACTTTAATGACATGCATTAAAGGAGTGCTACCAGGTGTATAATTACTACATTTAGGCATGGTCGAGCATAAAAAGTTTTATTCTATTTAGAAATTGTTGTTATTATTCGGTTGAGAAGCTTTTATCATCCAGTCTGCTGTCAAAAATCTGAAAGTTAGAATTTATAAAACAGTTATATTACCGGTTGTTCTGTATGGTTGTGAAACTTGGACTCTCACTCTGAGAGAGGAACATAGGTTAAGGGTGTTTGAGAATAAGGTGCTTAGGAAAATATTTGGGGCTAAGAGGAATGAAGTTACAGGAAAATGGAGAAAGTTACACAACACAGAACTGCACGCATTGTATTCTTCACCTGGCATAATTAGGAGCATTAAATCCAGACGTTTGAGATGGGCAGGGCATGTAGCACGTATGGGCGAATCCAGAAATGCATATAGAGTGTTAGTTGGGAGACCGGAGGAAAAAAGACCTTTGGGTAGGCCGAGACGTAGATGGGAGAATAATATTAAAATGGATTTGAGGGAGGTGGGATATGATGATAGAGACTGGATTAATCTTGCACAGGATAGGGACCGATGGCGGGCTTATGTGAGGGCGGCAATGAACCTTCGGGTTCCTTAAAAGCCATTTGTAAGTAAGTAAGGTCAATTTTCTCTATATTTCGGTCGATTTGAGATGGAATAGCCCGTACGAATGCTGATCACTGCCCCAACAGGGCGGAATGCATGCGTGACTTTGCCCGTGATACGCGACATACATCTGACGGCTCCAAGCATCTGTCGGCGGCCCTTTTGTATCGAACTGCAAGTTTATTACTTCAGAGATAGCGAGTTCCCGGAATTGCTGAAGATAATCGATGACATAGGCTACATATCTCTCCAGTACCGATGCACACAAGGTCGCAAACTATCGGAGCCCTCATGGAAGTTGTTGCTGCTTGCTTTTACGTAATAATATGGTTCTGTGTTGGATTAATTTTATTGAACTACGCTTTCAATTGAAGAGTTACTCCTCGTCATTATTAATTTAGCATGGGCGAGAAATGATCGGAAAACGTTGCCTCAAGTCCCAAACAAGGTTTTTTTTACTTGCCGTAAGTCTAAAACACGAACATCCCACCTTTACTTTTCTCCCTGAGGGAACCATGCCAAGAATTTTATCGTCCTTTAAAATTCATTGCTATCGAGGTTCGAAGTCGCGAACCTCAGATCCAATGACTAACATCATACAAAACTATAAGAAACGTATTATAATTATATGATACAAATTTAATTATCGCTAATATTATCAAGACTAATCACAATCATCTTCACACGGTCAAAGAATTAAACGTTTCGGTTTGCCCCAGTGTAACGATTATAATTGAATTCATATCCAATATTTCCACCACAGAGCCGATTCTGTTAATGTCTGTAAAGCTGAATCTATCACGATCCGAAACATACACTCTCATACAATCACAACACAACCTTACAAAATCATGAGATAGAAACTGTCGTTGTAAATGTTTACATGCGTAGATACATTAAAAATTAAGTTATATACAAAATATAGCAGCCAATATGAAGCACAGGGTACAGAAAAGCTTCTAAAGTAGCCTAAATCCAGAATTTATTATTATTATTATTATTATTATTATTATTATTATTATTATTATTATGGGTGAACTATTAACGCTGACTGTACTTGGCATCGGAAAGGGTTGTTATGTACCCCTCCCAAAAAGGCTCGATTTTCTTGGGCATTGCTACTGTGATACACCGTGCACTCTGATTATGAAATCACTCACTACTGGTCTGTCACCTCTCGCCGCAATTCAGCTGTCGGTTTGATTCCTGATGCACATGACGTCATTCAAATTCGTTATCAGAGATCGGAAACAATCCTGTATAATGTAACTTACTAGTAAATTGTCAAGTATTCTTTACCAATGAAAAAGACTAATACCTATATGTACTAATGCGATTTAAATATATTTATTTCATAGCATTAAGATATATTTCGATAAATAAGTACTAGAGAATATCTTTTCTTGCTATTATTTCCTTGAAAAGAAACAATTTCATCTCCTTTGACACCATTTCAATAATATGCAGTGTTTTTAATTTCGCAACAATTAAGTTTGGGAGTGAAGATCGTTACTAGTGGCATCTGTTGGCTAATATGGGAAACTATCAAGGAGCATTATGCGAAGATCACTGAAGAACATGATGATAATAAGGAAGTAAAATTTTAATTATTGAAGAAGTAAACTTAAATAACATTGCTGGGTTACGAAATTCATGCAATCTACGAATCTTTGCTGTACAACCTACCTTAAAAACACTACGATTAATAAGAGGCAAACATAACCTAATTCGATGAATGAAATACGAAGATAACCAGCTGCTTCATGATATGACGTCACTAGTAGATTAATTGGTAATGTACACCACACTAATTCTTTCGTGGAACAGAAAGATACAACTCCATACTTTACAACATCTTTCATCAGTAATTTGTAATGTACAGCACCATATCTTTGTAGAATAGTCCCCCGATATTGAGTAGGATTATCAATAAAACGGAAATATTTGCACCATAATTCAATGACATCTTTACGTATCTTACAGATTGTTTTGGCAACTGAATATTTAGGTCACTTTTCAGTGCATTATTTACCTGTCTACAGATTTTGAAGGGGATTCCTCTTATTTTATCAATACAGTGCAATCGCATCACTAAACATGTGTACTTACGTACGTGAGACGCTGGAAATTTCGTTACACATCGATCTAAAAAACATCAGCTTAAATTCTACTGACTATATGAATATTAATACTGACAGAAAATTATTGCATAATAATTAATCGCTATGTCTTTCATTAATTTATATGTATAAACTTACATGCCACTATTTTATTATAAAGACGCTTTCTGTATAAAACAAGCGCTGCTTTTAGGCCCGTAACACACTTGAGTTTTCGCTAGCGAGAAATATGTTGCGAGAAAGAGGCGAAGAGCCTTCCTCCACACACTTGGCGAGTTCTCGCTATCACAGATCACACCTCGCTATGATCATCTATGCACTGCCTTCATGCAGAAAGCATTTTTCTGATTATAGTAATCACTCGTTGGGGGAAATATTATAGGTTATGTATTTACGTACATATATTGTCGTACTTAAATATATAACCTGTAAGTATGTTGTCGTACTTTACAAATTACGTACGAACGCTGTGTTGAATCTGAGTATTCAGATGATGAGGAAATGGAGTTACATGAACATATTTTGTTAATGAAGAGAAGAAGTAGGCCTAAAATTAAAGCCAGAAATATCTGAACATCACATTGTATCTTACGAAAATAAGGGCGAGTTTTGGACACTGGTTTCGATTTGAATGATGATACGTTTAGGCGTTATTTCAGGTCCAATGGACCACAGTTTTTTTTTTTTTTTGCCATTCATGATATGATAGAGGATTCTTTGCTATATTCTGATTAAAATTACGTAAACTGTTAAGACGTATACATACATTATTTCAAATGTTTAATCAATACTATTAAATCTCATCAAAATAAAATATAGCCCTATTTATTTTCAGATAATCTGATATTTGTCTCCAGATTTCTTCTTTAAGTTTCGTGTTTTTATAGTTTTCATCCCGTGTATCATATAAATAGGCCTACGGGTGACATCGTACAAGTTCGATAAGTTTCTGACTGCAATTATCAGCATCTTTCCACGTTTTCAAATAAAAACAATACAAGTCATCGCCACCTGTGATATCTTTTTCTACATTCAATCCTCATAAAGAGTATAAATGTCAAACATGTTTGATAAATGTGTCAAGAAATTTCGCTGAGCTACCGATTCCAGCGAGAAACTCGCGCGAGGTTTTTGCCTCGAACGAGAATCTCTTCCAGTGTGTGGACGTCCATTTGAATCCGTGTTATCAATTTTTTTATTTTCTCGCAACACATTTCTCGCTGGCGAAAACTCTTCAAGTGTGTTACGGGCCTTACTTATGAATACGTAGATGTTTGTGAAACAACAGAAATTCTGTTAACCACAGTGCAGTGCGGATGGTACTCAGCGAATAGGGATTATAAAGAATGGACACTTCGCGTCGGTACCTTTGATGTAGCCGCACTGATTTCAATGACCTTCAAGCCAGCTAAAGCGTGAGATTCTGTTTTCTCCCTAGAGTTGGCGCTGACATCACACCAGCTAGCAGTCGACACAGCGGAAATATAACACATATAATTAATACATCTAGGTACATTATGTACTCAAATAAAATAAATTGGATCCATAAAATAATAAATCCGTCTTTAACTGTAATGTCTAGACTCTAGAGTTCCTTTATAATGAGAGTTGAGACGTTGACCTCAACAACAATTAAAATATGTAATGATTTGATAGCGCTGAAAATGGAAAAACAAAACTCTTACGAGAAGTAAAACCATGTACTTATATTATATTATATTATATTATATACAAATATTAAACGAATTTGATACTTAATTTTATCATGTATTATATTATTTTATAATATAATTTATTATATATTAACTGAAATATAAACAATTATTATTACAACTAGTTTGTCACTGAGAAATAAGGAAAAGCCGTTAACTTGAATTTATTTTAAGCAAAGCGTTACTGGATTATGCAATAAGGTAGGCGATGTTTGGATCCTGTGTCTCAACTCTATTCTCAATTATTATCTTAGCGTGTGCTCGATTACACTAATCTCTAGCGCTTGAAAGTGGAACTAAACGCTGGCGCACAGAGAAACAAAACACAGGAAAATTCGCTCAGTGTCCCTATTCGCTGTGGTACTGTTATTTTATTTTTTTCCTTAACAAGGAATCGAACTCGAAAATGCTCGCATCGCGCTCCCACTATTCCCCAGCTGCCGACAGATATTTCACGTCCTTTCTGTGTTGAATTAACCCGCTCCGTTGATTGAAACAAATAACAGCGCTTTCTTCATAACACAACAAACTCTCTCCAACAATAATAATCGCCCTCCGCCCTGCTGTAATGCTGTCAAGTTGGCAGTCTTCGATGTATGACGCAGAGAATCGACCCGCCCTTCTCGGTCTACTTGTCCTTGACAAGTTTGAAGTACTCTTAAACATCATCCTAATTTTTACAAGCCCCTTCTACATCAAAATCATTGAAGAGAACATCCTGAGCGTAAAAAAAGCTCGTCACACTTGAGAGAGATGATTACAGCGTGCAGATATAGCCTAGCAGTTGGGCAGCGATCTGTAGTCTAGGAGCGGGAGGTGCGCGCGACGCTGACAGAACGGGCTAGCGCTGTGGCGTGGAAGGACGGGATGAAAACAAAAAGACGCTGTGTGAATATAACAGGTGTATTAGTGCACTGTCATTAACATACAAGAGGAAATGCCTTCAGAGTCATTCCACTCTCTCCACCGGTGAGTTGCATCAGCCTTCTTTTATTTCTTCTTCTTTCACTGTTGTACCTGCACAGAATAGGATGCAAATGTTTTGGAGGGAACGTTTTTTGCCATGACAACGGTCATAGAAGTACGAATACGCTGTATTGTATTGTATTGTATTGTATTGTATTGTATTGTATTGTATTTATTAACATTCCATGGTATTCATACATTGCTTCACAGCTAGAATATGGAACAAGTCAAAAAACTTAATACTATTATAAAGTCTTAATTTATAGTCACAGTCTAGATGAAATATATACAGACGAGGTTTACAATATAGTCTACTAGTACAACACATAGTTTTAGTATCAATTTCATGAAGCGTTATTGAATGTCATGAATTCACCTACAGAATAGAAGGCGTGAGAAATTAGGTACTGCTTTAATTTGGCCCTAAATAATCTTATGTTTTGAGTTTCATTTTTTATATCGATAGGGAGGCTGTTACAAATTTTTACTGCCAATTAACGCACTCCTTTTTGATAGCACGATAGACTTGCCGATGGAGTATGAAAGTCACTTTTTTACGTGTATTTATGCTATGAACTGTTGAATTAGTTACAAAGTTTTCACGATTACATACGAGGAAGACTATTAATGAAAAGATATACTGACAAGCCATGGGCATTATTTGTAGTTTTTTGAAAATAGTCCTACACGATTCCCTAGATTTGGCACCTACTATTCTTCTAATTACTCTTTTTTGTAATAGAAATATATTGTTACTATCTGTGGAATTTCCCCAGAATATTATTCCAAAACTCATTACCGAGTGGAAGTATGCAAAGTATATTGTTTTTAAGGTATTGATATTTACTATCTTTTGCACAGATCTAATAGCAAAACAAGCTGAATTTAGTTTGAGGGTAATTTATTTAATATGATTTTTCCAATTTAACACATTATCGATTTTTAAGCCAAGAAATTTGGTTGTTGTTGTTTCTAATAGGGATCTATTGTTAATTACTGCGCTAGAAATTTGCGAGGTTGAATTTGGACAGGCTTTAAATTGAATTATGTTAGTTTTGTTACAATTTAATACTAATTTATTGACTGAGAACCAGTCACATATTTTGAAGAGAATTTCCTCTGTTGAAGATTGGAATGTGTTGGAGTTATTGGCTGTAATTACTATACTTGTGTCATCTGCAAATAATCTGCAATTTCGAAAGTGGATTTGAGTCGTGATAATAAGTATAGAATAATAAGTATAGAAATAGAAATAGAAACTAAGTTTTAATAAATATCTCGAATATGTCTTAAAAGTAATTAGCTAATTACCTTGTAGGAGATAATTATCTTTAGAGGGTCAATACAGGGCTATAAATCTAAACAAAGTGAATTTTGGAGACAGCGTGAATTTTCAGAAAATAGGGAAAAATGTCTCTTCAATAATGCGAAATTTTGTTAACGAATAAAGCTACATCTACACGGTTTAATTTTCCATGAGCATACGTATGCAATATGGGAAGAATATTGAAAGAATCAAGTTGAAAACAAATGTTCAATTAAGATGCATGCAGATTTTGTGTCTACACGGTGTTCTATGTTGAACGCTCTGTTTACTACGTACATGTAGGCTATATATAGCAATTAATAAACATTAAATATCAATCCAATACTTAGACCTACTTGATTCGCAAAATTGTGGTTGAACACCCCATAAGCACTCGTATTTGCGATAATCTTCGATAATGCTAACCGTATTTCCCGCCATTTTCAGCTTAGAAGGTCCACCATCACCAAACAAAAGAATTTTCAGTTTATTCACGGCCACCTAAAACAATCAGCTGCTCGCCACATGCTATTGTTGAACGAAATACGCACAAGATATCCACCGGCGATGGATAGCTTTCAGTTGCCGCATGCGCTCTCATTTTAGTGAAAAATACATGCACGATTTATTGCGTTTCTTTCACTCTTGCATACATTGCTTGAATGCGTAAAAGTGAAAGAAAAGTTGAACCATGTAGATGCATGAAGATTTTGTATCTATATGGTACGCCATAATGCTAAAATTTATATTTTGTTTATTAGCTCTCCTAATTATTATAGAAGAAAATGTCATTAAACCTTTTTGTAGAGAAAAAAATTCTGCGTCCAATCATACCACTAAAACAATTTTTGGCTGGGGATAAAAATCTAAAAAATAATACAAGATACTCCCGCTACAGAAACTGTACTAATTTTTAATGCCTGCTAATCATAGTTGGCCATGGATTAGTAAAAACAATCAAATGCAAAATATATTGTTGTTTATGGTTCATTTATTAATCTGAGAAAATGTATTCTATGAAAGAAAAAGTTCATATTATTAAATGGTATTATACTGGAAACTGTGCTCGTAGATATTTATTTGTGAGATATCAAACACGCAGCTAGCAAATGTCAGACGAGAGTTTTATAATAGATTTTGTTATTGTTAAGCAGCAAATGGAGGTCTGTTTGAACATTTATTATGATTTACTAATTTACCATGAAATAATGTAAACATTGGTATTTTTATTGTTAATCTATAAAAAAAAATGAATTCACATTGATGCCACATTCATTTGTTTCCTCTTTAAATTTTATCATAACTGGTTGGGTCCTAAACTATTTTGTTTTTTAAACACAAATATCAGTTATCCATGACCTACTGTAATTAAGTTTTTATTAAAGATGGTTATAATTACTTTTTAATTTTAGTTAATTCCAAACACACTCATAATAAAAGCATTAATTTAGTAAAACAAATGCATGCTGAATTTTTTCTCTACAAAAAATTTTAATGACATTTCCTTCTATAATAATTAGGGGAGGTAATATAACAAAATATATAAATTTTAATGCACTGCTTGAATGTGTAAAGTTGAAAGAAAAGTTGAACCGTGTAGATGCACCTTAAGTAATTCAACTTTTTTTTGTCTTGAGAATATTTTATTTTTGAAAATATTGTACGTCTGCTGCATATTTTGTAGTTTGGAAATTAAACAAAATATTACGTTATTGACTTTTAATGAATACTTTTTGAGGTTAGTGTTGACAGAAGTAAGTCATTGCCTTTGAACTCTTAGCGCAATTCAAGTTCACTGTAACGTCTTTACGCTTATTAAAAATAGATACGTTTGAAAAGTGTCAGTGAAAAACTTATCTCATTCTATTGTGAAAATTTATAATGTAGCCTATATGCAGTACATGAAAACGTATTTGAATCGATAATAATTTATAATTTGAATAATTTATATTAATAATAATAATAATAATAATAATAATAATAATAATAATAATAGCAGGGAGCATCCTAAATTAAATGAAGCACGATCACTTAAAATAACATTTAAAGTAAATCTAATTTGTAATAACATTTAAAGTAAATCTAATTTGTATCTTAACCCTAAGTTCGAACTAAAACCCACGAGTATGGACTATTCTGAGCAAAAAAAAAAACTTTATATAAACATGTGTCACATTTTCAATGGGTGTGACGATACAGCTGTTTGAATGCCACGCTTAACAAGCCTTACAAATGGTATGAAGGAACGAAATTTGGGCCTGCTTTGTTACCGAATCGTCTTACACGCCTCAGCTACTTGGCCTTACTCTGAAACGAGATTCCAATGTTGTTCCAGGAGGTACCCTCGGCTACGTGGAAGGCCTTGTTATGACGGAGTCCCTGTACATTTTAGCCATCAGGTGACATAAACTACATATTACATTCCCCGAACGATGGTTCGGTCATGGTGGTCGCGTGAATTGGCCATCAAGGTCCCCAGATCTTATTCCTGTCGATTTTTGTCCGTGGGGTGGATGAAAGACGAAGTATACAAAAAGATTAAATAAGGGGTGAATTGGTCGCTCGCATTATAAATAGTAGGTCTATAGCTCTCATAAACGAACAAGATGATCCCGAAAGAGCAACACTTTCTGTTGTTAACAGAGCAGAAAAGTACATTGAAGCAGGTAGTGGAATGTTTTTAAGTATTGAATTGAAATGTATGATATGTAAATAAGCAATAAATGTAATAAGTCATTTGTTTTTCCTTGTTGCCATTGTAACGCTTGTTATGCGTAACATTCAAACAGCTGTGTCTCCATACTCATTGAAAATTGGACATATAAGAAATAGAATGTTAATAATAATAATAATAATAATAATAATAATAATAATAATAATAATAATAATAATCAATGAACAAGGATGGTATGTGGGTTGATATTAAAGTGATGGTGGATCGAAAAGCAGAAATTTAATGTGAAGTTCCACCATAACTATGAATTGTAAAGTTGGTTGACGCGTAAATATCATATAATATATAAAAAATAAATAAAAAATGGACACATGCTTATATGAACATTTTTTCTCGAAATAATCCATACTGTCATCATCTAAAATATTTACAATTTTTCCTGAATCACCCTCTAGTTTATATTTGCCTAATATGAAAATTATTCGAATAATAAAATCGCTAGGCTTCATTCTGATTAATAATTAATAATTTTAAAACGTTTTAACCAAAGGTTTTGAATAAAATCATTTTTTCGGAGTTGTAATAAAATTATATTTCATATGCATAGTTCTACTACAAGTACGTATTGACTCGTATATAATAATAATAATAATAATAATAATAATAATAATAATAATCAGCAGGCCTATAAACAAAATTTATCCAATGATTTCGGAAAAAAAAATCTGAAGACTTGCAGAAAGATTGAAGGCATACCAAAATATAAACATGTCGATATCGATTTCTTGCAAAAGCACGATATTTTCGGCCTACTTCGTACGAGGAAGTAAAAATGTTAAAGAGAACAGGAAGCTCTGTCTCTTAGAACTCAGAACTTCTGAGGAATAAGTCTGGAGCATCACGTGGTCTTCTGAAAGAAGTGTGTGGTAGTGCACGACACAAACAAGATCGTATTAATACAGATTCCTGTAGTTCATTACTGCAACAGGGCCTGTGTTCATTCCACAAAACATTACCAAGTTTCAAAGAATGGCAATGCACCAAACAACTACTAATAAGAGATCAAGCAGCCAGATAAGATATTAACTTCAAACATAGTGGCGATAACGACCAGACTCCCTTGTGCCAGATTCTACAGAGCGTCGTGTGGCTGGTCTTAATAAGTGCAGCTCGTGACACCGATACAGTGCCCAGGATGCTTGCCAAACGTGACATCTACTGCATCTGTTCTGTTTTCTTGTTACACTCAGCTTGGTACGATCTTAGTTTGTGTTTGAATCGTAGAATCCTGATCTTTGCAGTCGCTGATGTTATTTTAATAATACCAATTCTTAGAAGCAGATACGTATTGAAAGTTATTCCTTATTACAAATTGCCGCATCTTTAAATATGCAGTCGAATTATAAATATGATAATTAGAGACCGGATGTTTAGGCATTAATAACAGTTAAAATAGGCAGGCGAAAAACGCAATAAAAACGTAAAAAAAGGCAAAATAATCTTTGAAAAAGACATTATAAATTTTAAAAAGGTATAATATATTTTAGCAATAAATTTACAGTCTTACTAATAAACAGTGTATAGTTTTTATACGAGACTTATGCAGACTTGAGACAGAAAACGTTACTAATAAACCGTGAATAAGCTATGGACGTATAAACAGCCTGTAACTATACAATGGGAATTGCTTTGCAGTAGTTATATACACGAAACCCCTTGTTTAAGTGTTGTATATAGAGAAAAAATGGCCGCCCCTCTAACAGCTGTTCGTATCGACTGTCATTTTATGATGATGGTTACCTTGTAACCACAGAAGAACAAACCAAAGATCATAGAATTATTAGAATAATATTGCTGTAGCTTGTACTCTTTGACCAAAATCTAGTGTGGTAATCGATTAGAGCTAGTTGTACTATCGATATTTCAACACGCCACACTAGAGCGCTCTACCGGATCCAGTAGAGAACCTCTGATATTCTATTACCTTTCGTAACGAAGTAATGACGAAACTATGACGTAGCTGTGCAACAGTTATACTGTTATACACGACGTATGTAGTGATTATTAGTAAGGAATTTACACACGACTTATAAACGAGCTACTCATTGTATAAGTATAAGACAATTAAACGTCTGTATATAGGATTTTTATTAGTAAGACCGTTAAATTTTATCAACATAACTCACATATGTACTTCGTAGGTGACACATGTTGATTTACTGTTCTCCAAGCAGGAGATCAACCGTGAAAGGAATGTGCTTACTATTGCGTCATCTATTGGAACGAAGTAGATAGATAATATTACCGTTATAACGTCAGTTTAAAAACCATGCGCTCTCCTGCATATGTTATTTCCTGTATGGAGGGATTAAAAGACCAGGAGATTAACTGTGATCTAATTTTGTAACTAGGGTAGTATAAAAAATGTGTATATCAGTGTTATGGTTTGTGCTGTGAGAGCTAGCCAATAGAGATAAGAGTATCCACGTGTGTGACCTTATGACATCTTGTGACATAAACATTCATTCACAGCATTACCCCTCTCCGTTTCATCCAGCAGAGACTTTCTCGTGGTTGGAGCAAAGTATAAGATACTTTTTTTTTCGTGAGTAACTGTCTTTTCACAAACCTTACATAGACGTGACAACGTGACGCTTAGAGTGGAACCTACAGAGCAACAATCGGTCGGCAAAATTATGTTTTAAAAGCACACCGCACGTTATTGTATGATGCCGGCTTGTTAACTATGAGGCCGAGGCGATAATAACAAAACTGTTCCATTGGTTGAAAACATGAAGTATATTACTTTTGTGCGAGATCGTGCGTATTTGCTTGTTTTCCGCACAGAACCAATACGCGGTAAGTGTGAAATACCACATTCAGTATTCCCAACGTAACACACATAACAATTTCCCTCTTCTTACCGCTTAAGCGCGACATTCATTTTACTGCTTTAGGCTTTTAACATATTATTTTTAGAGACGTTTAACATAGTAATAATTATAAATTGGAAACTTACCACTGCAATTTCACCTAAATTGCAATGTTAATTATTGTTTTTAAATATTTGCAAAAATTAAGTAAAGTCTACTACTCCACGAAACTTATTGCATTCCTGATACAAGTAACATTAAGGAAGCCGTGAAAAAATCAACAAGATTCCAGATGCGGATGTTATTACTGCAATATGTTATATAAATAATATTGTTAAAATATTAAAATGAAAAATAAATCATTACATAACCTTACCGTTTGTTTTAAGTTCGCATTTATAGACTGGGGGGGGGGGGGAAGACAGACGTATATCACGGCCTGCTGGAGTATAGTAAACACAGAAAACATTTTATAGCAACAATGTTGAAGAAAGATATTTTGGTGTTCCGAAGTTGGCGTCATTAAACAGAAACCAAGATGGAGATTTCATTGCAACTAATTAGAAATTCGTCTTTGAGGTATGTAATAAACGATCTTCGCACAAAATAATGTACGATACACGAGCGGTATGTTTGTTTTCATGTTCTCGGAAATTTTCCTCGAACATGAAAACGTCAACATACCGCTCTTGTAACGCATATTACTATTCAATAGTTTATTGAATTTAGGCATTCTAGCTAACCGATCTTATACCTTCTGTCACCCGACAATAACTAACTGTTCCTCATTCAGATTTCTTTCTCCTACAATAATAAACACGTCTAGTACATAATTCTAACAGTAAGATTTGAAAATATACAGAATAGATTACAGAACATAATTACAACAATAGAAATGGGAATAAAATAATACAATCAATAAAAAGAAGAAGATACAGTAATATTAACAAAAATTGAGGACCGAAAGCAAACAATTGAAAATGCTACGTGCTTCGGTAATGGCGAATTTTGTGTCGATATACAATCATTCTAATAAGATTGTAATAACGACCGACGTAGTCTAGGGGTAGCGAGCGGGACTCGTACTCCGGGGCGACTGAGTTCGAATCCCGCTTCAGCTGATTGCCTGGTGGTTTTCTTCCAAGGTTTTCCTCGATTGTAAGGCAAATATCAGGTAATTCAATGTGGGAAATCCTTAAGCTCATCTCACTGTCACAAATTTCATCGACGATCATTAACAGCGGGATTGTTACAATGTCAAATAAACACAAAAAAAGTTGGAATGGATGAAAGACAGATGGTGGTGATATAGTACATATAACATCCATATGAAGGATAGACATTTGAATGCAATTCGAATGAGATGCATGAAAATGTTAATTTCTTCTGTCCCATAAAAATCGACATATTTTGTATAAATGCTTGGAAACATATGGACGGCGAGGATTCGAAATTCATCATTGTTTATAGAGAAAACAGCGCTCTAAAGCAATAAATCATTACCAGAAACCTGAAACATATGGAAAACATCTCCGTCATTCTAACTGCATAATGGTAACAACATGCAGCGAAGCAGTTGCAATTCAGAATATATTTTCTGGCCTCATTCCCTCATTGGAGAAACATATTTTGCGTTTGTTGCCCGTCAGCCCGAATGATTTATTGCTCGGCTGGAATTTTACACTCTTTGCTGAGGTACAACGCCGGCACGAAGAGGGGAACGCTGCTCTATAAGGAGCCATAAAGATAGAGACGTGCAATTAGCGTGTTGAAGGCGTTCAGATTGGGAGTCTGAATCTACAGAACACAGTGACGTGTACAAACAAGTACAGGCTTTGTTTGCAAATTAAATCTCAAGAGCTATTCGCATACATCTCCCAGCATAAGTTTGCGATAAGATAAGAACACCATGCATGCATACATACATACATACATACATACATACATACATACGAGGGGCATCCAGAAAGTAAGTTTCCCGATTTTTTCCCCTTGAAAGTAAACGTAATTAGTCGTGTCAATTGCGCATGCGTAACAGATCTACGACGTATCAATGATATGCCAGCCGGACAGATCCCGCCTGGTGCCAGTAGCGTGGCAGCAGTGGTTCGAAATTGAAGCTCTCCCGCCGCCTCGAGGTTCGGTCGGTGATAAAATTCTTTAATGCACAAAGCATTGCCAGCTCTCATCGGCACCTGTCAGGCCTATGGGCCGAACATATCTCTCTCTCTTTTTTTTTTCAAGAAATTCCTGTCCTCCTGTGAGCGTTTTGGCAACGACGAAGAGCTGAAGACATCTGTCACACGCTGGTTCCATTCACAGGCGGCAAAGTTCTACAACAGAGGGATACAAAAGTTGATCCCACGATACGACAAGTGTCTCAATTCTGATGGTGGCTATGTTGAAAAATAGCTGAAACATTGCTGTACGTATTGCCAATAAATGTTTTCCTTAAGGTGTTCTTTTTTTTTTAAATAGGGAAACTTACTTTCTGGATGAGCCTCGTACATACATACATACAGTACATACATACTGTACATAGACTTACCCACTCTTCATTTCATCCATCAAGTTTCTTCTTCTTCTTCTGCCTGACAAGTGTTAGGCCACAAGGCCTGTTACGGTCTCACATAAAATTTTCACGCCATCTCTTAGCAGGACGACCCACAGATCTTTGGCCATGTGGTACATAATCATAAATTGCCTTTGGGAGTCTACTATTACTCATTCTTTCCAAATGATGTTTCCAATTAGACTGATATTGAACAATGTAATCTAAAACTGGTTGAGATTGTAGTTCCTTTAAAATTTGACAATTTTTTTAGATGCCATTTAGTATAGCCCGCTGTTCTTCGCATTTCACAAGCCGTTATTCTGCTTTTATCTGCCTTCCTCAGTGTCCATGCTTCGCTGCCATAGCTGAGCATCGGTCGTGCCAATGTGTTGTAGCGGGTGTGTTTCTGAACCAAGGATGGTTTCATCACACTATTTATAATGCCCATAGCTCTTGTGTATTTATTAATTTTCTGTGATATGTCCAATTCTTCAAAAATGGAAAGATTGTAACCTAAATATGGGAAACTATTACATCTTTATAATATTTTATTATCGATACAAATTTTATTTATTTATTTTTTTATTCTTTAAAACGCAGTTCGCCCCTCTCTGCTAAATTTTCTCGTTTATGATCTTATTCTTCTTTCTTCTCTGCGCATTTTACTCCCCTCCTCCTCTAACCATTATTTTTCTCTATTCTCATCTCCTTCTCTTATCTATTTTGTTCTATCGTGTTACCTTTCTCCTCCATTATATTTATTTTTATTCGTCTTCTTAATCGTATTCTTTTGTGCGAGATCGTGCGTATTTGCTTGTTTTCCGCACAGAACCAATACGCGGTAAGTGTGAAATACCACATTCAGTATTCCCAACGTAACACACATAACAATTTCCCTCTTCTTACCGCTTAAGCGCGACATTCATTTTACTGCTTTAGGCTTTTAACATATTATATTTAGAGACGTTTAACATGGTAATAATTATAAATTGGAAACTTACCACTGCAATTTCACCTAAATTGCAATGTTAATTATTGTTTTTAAATATTTGCAAAAATTAAGTAAAGTCTACTACTCCACTAAACTTATTGCATTCCTGATACAAGTAACATTAAGGAAGCAATGAAAATATCAACAAGATTCCAGATGCCGATGTTATTACTGCAATATGTTATATAAATAATATTGTTAAAATATTAAAATGAAAAAATAAATCATTACATAACCTTATCGTTTGTTTTAAGTTCGAATTTATAGACTGGGGGGGGGGGGGGAAAGACAGACGTATATCACGGCCTGCTGGAGTATAGTAAACACAGAAAACATTTTATAGCAACAATATTGAAGAAAGATATTTTGGTTTTCCGAAATTGCCGTCATTAAACAGAAACCAAGATGGAGATTTCATTGCATCTAATTAGAAATTCGTCTTTGAGGTATGTAATAAACGATCTTCGCACAAAATAATGTACGATACACGAGCGGTATGTTTGTTTCATGTTCTCGGAAATTAAAAAAGCTCAACTACGTTTCGCTTTTTTCAATCTTTTCCTCGAACATGAAAACGTCAACATACCGCTCTTGTAACGCATAATACTATTATCTCTCTTCTTCTTTGCACAGGCCTATGTTATTTTTTCTTACATTAATCTGAAAGCGTGTTGCGTGCATTCATGTATTCTAACTGAGCACATTTTAGACTGCCTGTCGTGCGATCAGTTCTCTCGTAAGACGGTTGTGGCCTATTTTAAATTTGCCCATTAGAAGTTACTATCCTCGTGCCACTCCGTGTCCCTGCAACATGAACTACGGAGATAAAGGGCGGAACCTATTTCTAGTGAACTGTAACTGATAAGTTAAATAAATATTAAAACTCCTGTAACGTTTACTCATTTTATTATGTATTGCAACCGCTGCTGGGAAGTAGCTGAGAGTATGTTTCTAATAGATGAGTCATCATTTCCTCTGGGATTCCTTATCTGTTACCACGTCGATCCCATTCTTTCCCAGATTTTCAAAGCTGAGGCGGATGGTAAAACAAAGAAATTCCTCAGACGAGACAGGCAACTTACATCCCGAATATCAAACCAGCAAAGACTGAGCAACGCCTTGATCGCCAAGAATCCTGAAACAGTTTTTACATAACAGCTTAACGATTAGGGAAAACACGGGAATTTTACTTGAAGCAAGTAAAGCGATCGGTTTGGAAGTAAATCCCGAAAAGACAAAGTATACGATTATGTCTCGTGACCAGAATATTGTACGAAATGGAAATATAAAAATTGGAGATTTATCCTTCCACTCAACCAGCAAAAAGTGTATATACATATGCATGAACTTACAAAGAATCCATCAATTTGATTTAGATGAGAGTTACATGTACCGTATACAAAAGTTATCTACAAATTAAACAACAAAATACTATGAACTATTAATTAAACACTGAAATAAACTGTGTAGCAGAATTAAACTAAAATACATAGAATGTTAATATATTTCAAATAATATTAGATAATAGAAAGAGATTATTATGAGACAATTAAAATACAGCACAATCAGGATGATGTCTAAAGAAAAAAGTAACAATGTAGTCAGTGATACTCGGGAGGAAATTAAACGCAGAATAAATATGGGAAATGCCTGTTATTATTCGGTTGACAAGCTTTTATCATCTAGACTAGACGGCAGTTCGGAAGGCGGTCGGCTCTTGTATGCGCCGTAGAATTTCTGGTATGTGACGTCATAAGATTGTACAGTAGAACCAATCAGAATCAGTCTGTAACAAGTGCTTTCCGCCGAGTTCGTTTGTTCACGTGTGAGCGTTTCAATACATTGAATAAGTAAAACTAACATTTACTGTGTAAGATAAATAAATGGAAGAAGAGACTGCAAAAAGACAAGTATTGCACAGGCAGGCGCGGAAAATATTGTTTAAGGTATACTTAGTATAATCATTTTAGAAACATTGACGAGCAGAACGCTGTCGGTCATCTTGATGCTGGCTGCAACGTTGCCAACATGCAAGAAACGCCTGCAGAAGCATGCGGTGTGGGATTGAGAACCGTGCAAATAATATTGTTAGTGAAGGAAAGAGTTTTTGTTTCATGCTTACAGTAATCAACGGTTAAGGTCATTATTGTCTTTTGATAATTTAAATTCTCTCCTGCGCTATTTCTATTGCACGTGAAGTACGATGTGGCAATGTTGTACGCTGCCTTGCTCTCTCTCTCTCTCTCTCTCTCTCTCTCTCTCTCTCTCTCTCGACGCAAACGCTAGCAGAGTACCGCCTTCCGAATTGCCGTCGACTCTAGTCTGCTGTCAAAAAATCTGAAAGTTAGAATTTATAAAACAGTTATATTACCGGTTGTTCTTTATGGTTGTGAAACTTGGACTCTCACTGTGAGAGAGGAACATACGTTAAGGGTGTTTGAGAATAAGGTGCTAAGCGGGATGAAGTTACAGGAGAATGGAGAAAGTTACACAACGCAGAACTGCACGCATTGTATTCTTCACCTGACATAATTAGGAACATTAAATCCAGACGTTTGAGATGGGCAGGGCATGTAGCATGTATGAGCGAATCCAGAAATGGATATGGAGTGTTAGTTGGGAGACCGGAGGGAAAAAGACCTTTGGGTAGGCCGAGACGTAGATGGGAGGATAATATTAAAATGGATTTGAAGGAAGTGGGATATGATGATAGAGACTGGATTAATCTTGCACAGGATAGGGACCGATGGCGGACTTATGTGAGGGCGGCAATGAACCTTCGGGTTCCTTAAAAGCCATTTGTAAGTAAGTAAGTAAAGATTAAAATTAAGATTAGCCTAAGGAAGTTATATACAGTACTTAACAAAAGTTTAAGACCATGAGCAAATTTCATATAATTATTTCCTGGTCCTATATTTTTGTTTCTATTTCCCTCATGAATATTTTGTCAATTATTTGGACTGTGAGACATCTATCGACGCAAAGAAATTAAAACTATGACATTTAGTTTTCGAGTTATGATTTTAATGAAATATTTTGTTACTGTAAAAAATGCTACATTTATAATTACGGAATAATTTATTCATGCTAAACCAACATCTTTATTGAAGTGATGATTTTTTTCAAGCAATTTGAGAAGTGTGAGAACACATTGGCACCAGAAAGAAAAATTTAAAAAATTTTATTTTCGTTTTATAATTTTTTGCATATTTTTCCAAAATAAGGAAAATAATAGTAGAAATAACGTTAAGTAAAGGCATTCATAGCTTCACTATGGAATAAGCTAACGTAACCGGACCTACGCCAATCGAAAGTACGTGATTTCGTACTTAGTGGATAAAGCATCAGCACGTAGAGCTGAAAACCCGGGTTCAAATCCCGGCGCCGGAGAGAATTTTTCTCCGTTCCATCTCTCTTTCATCATGTGATGACGCAGAATATCTGCATGGAAATATCATATGTACTTCGGTACATCAAAATATATATGATATGCGTAATAAATCACTTTGTGATTTAAGACGGCGCCCATACCGTCGGATCCCGGCCAATCAGTCACTCATCTGAGTGCACCTCAACACATGTATGGACTTCGGTCCTGCGTTCATAGACATCTATGACGTAGTGCAGAGGGCGGCCACTAGAGGGAACCCAAGAGATGGAGCTTAATCTGAGACGATTCTAAACGGCGTCGAGATTGTATCCGGCGTGGCTTAGTGGATAAAGCATCAGCACGTAGAGCTGAAAACCCGGGTTCAAATCCCGGCGCCGGAGAGAATTTTTCTCCGTTCCATCTCTCTTTCATCATCTAAGGAAGTTAGTTTAACCCTTAAATTGGCAAAACTTCATTTCTCACACTAGTTTATTAAACCGTGTCGGACTGTAAAGAAAACAACTATCGCAATGTCCGTATGTTATATGTTGTGCAATATTATAGTATTGTGAAATTTTAATTTTTCTACTATTTTTTTTCTATTGTTCTATTAAAATTATAGCATACTAGTGGCTTGTGCAGCATATGCTACGAACTAAGTTCATTACAATTCAAATTTATTTCCAATGAAGAATACCAGATATTTTGGAAGTACCTATCCTAAGCAAGATTAATCCAGTCTCTACCATCATATCCCACCTTTCTCAAATCGATTTTAATATTATCCTCCCATCTACGTCTGCCTCCCTCAAGGTCTTCTCCACTTTATACACTCTATACCATTTCTAGATTAACCCATACGTGCTACATGCGCTGCCCATCTCAAATGTCTTGATTTAATGTTCCTAATTATGTTAGGTGAAGAATACAATGCGTGCCGTTCTGTGTTGTGTAACTTTCTCCATTCTCATAATATGACTTCATCCCTCTTAGCCCCAAATATTTTCCTAAGCATCTTATTTTCGAATACCCTTCATCTCTGTTCCTCTCTCAAAGTGAAAATCCAAGTTTCACAACCATAAAGAACAGCCGGTAGCATAACTGTTTTATAAATTCTTTCAGCTTTAAATATCTATACCGTACCGCCAAAAGACCCATACCTATTGACTAATAACTATAAAAATATTTCACTTTAATAACAATATTGTTATCTTACGTAAGTTTTGTATAGACTACTATGTAGCCGTCACTCAGTAAATATTATAGAAATGAAGATCTAACTTAAGATATTCTCTACGCCTACTTATATAACCCCAAAAGGTTTCACTTTCATATCATCAATAAAGGATTAATCTGTATAATTGGTGATTATAATAATATTTCATTTTTAATGGTAATAATGTCATCAAACATTCTTAAGTTTTGTAGTTTTTAATATCCAATACACAGACAGCTGTACTCAGAAAATTACACACCAGAGAATCTTCTTTTAGTAAGTCTTGAAGTTTTTAATAACCAATATTACAGAAACGTTCGGAAAAAGTTACACAAATGAAGCTCGACATATTGGAATTATGTCAGCCATCTGAACTTTAAATATGTTAGCAATCCTGCAGGTCTTAGCCTTCGTGTGATATTGTTTATTGTAGTGCGTTTGTGTTTTGTTTTGTTTTATTCTGAAAGGGCAATTAACTAGTTCTCAAAACTGACGACAGATGGATTTTGGAAAATAGGAAAATGATGTAGGAAAATTATTTCACTAAAAATTACTATTTTTCTGAAAAATTTTGGGTTCCAAGCTTCAAAATGAGGGGTCATTTATTAAAATCCGTTCAGCCGTTTTCCCGTAATTTCCATTACCAGTTCAAATTATATATAGCTTATTAACCTGTTGCATCCTGTAGGATACATTGCCAGTTTAAGGATTAACTAATATTAATTTTATAGTAGAGTTATATACAAAACTATCCCAGCTATCCATTCATGTAGTTAAAACGAAGCATATGGCTTGTTAGTTAACATATACAAGTAATGTTTGCTGTGCGTAGTCAAAACAAGCAGGCGCAGACATACTGTACAACAAAAGAAGCACGGAATGGTTACAACTGTTCTGCAAGATGATGATCACTGCTTTCTCTACCCTCTGATTCACTGCTTATTCCGCACCAGTGCGCTTTTCGGTTACAAGGGCGGCAAGCTTCACGCCAGTAGCGGCCGTGGACGTCCTTGAGCCGAGGATTGAATGCCAGATCAATTCCCAAACCGTTCATCTCTGAACTCTGATCTTTGTCAAAAAGAGTTAAGTTCAGAACTCTTATTTACATGTTATATTCATCACTGCTGCAGAAGCCTGCCACATTCCACAAAAAGTATGCAGTATGATTATTGTGTGGAATAAACACAATTAAGGTTAGAAGTAGTTTTATTTTAATTTGTAATGTGGCTTTAAATATTTATTTTTAGTACATCCTATCTAAAATAGTTTGGTTTGGGGAAAAAGTGCTAAATTACATTTTGTTCCGTTGTTTCACTCCAAAAAAAAATTAATTAATTAAATTTGTTTATCAGAATCCGATAAGTCGTCATGGCAACCTTCAGCGGCGTTTTAAACAAAATAAACGGAGCGCCGTCTAAATCTGTGTTCGTGCTAGCAGCTCCGATTCAATGTTTCTGGCTGGGATTGAAATTTCTTCGGAAGTATCGCCTAAATTTTCACTAAACAAAGCCTTTCATATAAGTAAACTAGTTTGTATGTATTGTTGTTTAGAAGCGAGGGCTCAGAATATGCACCGCCGTCTATATACGTATTCGTACGTAGCCTGTATGAGATTCGGATCCAGAAGGCAGTGACAATCGTTATATCAATTTTAACAGGGTTTTAATATGCCATCATTGTTTCACTTTTATCAGACGGCGGTGAGAATATGACAATTGACTATTTAATTGTATTCTATTAATTTGATCATGAATTATTTGCGTTCAAAAATGAATAATAAATAATAATAATAATAATAAAAATGTATTGCTGTAACAAAGATACATATTGTTCATTAAAAAAAATCGCTCTGGCATCCCCAGAAATAGTACGTACTCGTGCTCAGGGGGCCTTGCACAAAATTTTAAGAGAATTAGACAATGAAAGAGAAAGAAATACTCTTTGTTTTACTTAGACGTAAGTTTTGAAAGTGATACAGGAAATTAAACAGACCCATAGAACAAATAAATTGAAAACTGTGAAGAAATTATGAGATCAGGTTATTTTATTTATTTGAATACCGCTATACAATATTTCTTTAACCGTATTTTATCCGAAAGTACATTTTAGAGTTACAGTTATAGGCTGATTATACTAAGAACACATTTCACTTGGATAACCCAGTCTTTGCTACTTAAAATTAACACTTATATCTACTACATTTGAAATAATCACAAGTTCCTAAATATATTACATAAAATTACAAAACTGTTCGTAGCAGCATGTTTTCTAGAAAACATTGAATAATGGTTTGTCATATATTATATTACAAAAAAAAAAAAAAGTGTAAATGTCCGAACGTGAGAAATCTTCGATTTTCGAAAACTGGACAATGAAA
This sequence comes from Periplaneta americana, assembly GCF_040183065.1. Taxonomy (NCBI): domain Eukaryota; kingdom Metazoa; phylum Arthropoda; class Insecta; order Blattodea; family Blattidae; genus Periplaneta; species Periplaneta americana. Next base: position 4,067,577 of record NC_091127.1, on the reverse strand, counting down.
CAAAAGGTGGTCCACAGTTTGCCGTTCCTCACAGATACATAAGTAGCTATTTCCCTTATGTAATTTAAATCTGTCTAAATAAGAGCCAAATTTTCCATGATCCGACAAAAATTGTGTTAATATGAAATTCGGTATAATTTTATTGCTATTTAAGGGGAAAGGATGGTATTTTTTTTAACTTTTTTCCTATTTGGTGTAAAATATTAATTGTTTGTATGTAGAGAGCTCATAGCTGTGGCAACTCAACCAAATAAAAATAAAAAAAATTATTTGGGGGCCCAAATTTGAAAAAAAAAATATATACCTAATGCAGGATTGTACTAAAACCGATATATCTAAACCGTTTTTAAAGATAGATTCAAACAGTTTTTTGCTGTGTATTTGCAAAAGCATGTTCTACAAACTGTCTGTAACAGAATTTTGATATTAGTCCCTACGTTTGTAAAATAAACAATTAAAATTTAATAACAATTTTCTGATTTCCTTTCCTGCAAACAAACGGACGTATTTTTAAAATGAAATCAATTAACAAAATTCTGTTACAGGGAAAAGTTTCCTAATAGTCTAAAGAATGTGTGTTCTAAATTTCATGCATGTATCTTTAACAGTTCAGAAATTATATTCATTTTTGTCTGGCAATGTAGCAAAAAAAAAAAAATGAAGTTACTGGAAACCGACGGGCGTGTGATTTAAAAATCCATAGCGCAGGAAGTTTAAAAATGACGTCTCAACATCCGATAAGGGCACAAATACCCACAAAATGTTGTGCAATGCATTCCACACATATCAAAGGGCATTTTAAAGAAAAAAAAAATTGAAAATTTAATATACCGGAAACAACAATAAAAGTGGGCGAGTGATTTAAAAATCCATAACGCAGGAAGTTTAAAAATGGCGACTCAACATCCGATAAAGGCACAATAACCCACAAAATGTTATGCTATGCATTCCACACATATCACAGATTATTTTAAAGAATTCTTCTTTGAAAATTTACTCATTTTCCACCAAAAAAAATACCATCCTCTCCCCTTAAACGAATGTCGATCCTTGGAAGAAAGATTTGTGATCAGTCCAACGAGAAAGGATATATGTCGATTTATTTGGATTTGCAGCTGGATTATTTCTAAACTGAATTATTTTTCACAACAACTGTATAGCCATTAATTCAGTTACCGATTGTGAGAGAATTACTATAATTCATGTAAAACCAGATTTTAGAATTTAAGATTGGAAACTATTATTGTCGTTAAATTCCATCCCTTGCCCGATTTGAATTCGCTAGCGCCGGATGTACCTACTGACAGTCCGATATCCTTGCCTCGAAGATAACATCTAATATGAATTAGTACCTCACGAGCTTTTGATGTGACTCAGTTGTTCGTCACCTCAAGCATTTATGTTGCTACGTGCAACCGCGGTATCATTATGCGTTGCTTGGTAACCTAACGAGAGCTGCCCATGGCGCATTGTCAGACTGTTGCATATCATTAAGTCTACTTCTGGGGCACAGAGACGGCCCACTCTACTCGTACAAAAGCTAAGAGTATTGGCAATTTGTTCATTTCTCCTCCGCATTCCTGTGAACGGTCTTACCTCAGCATTGAAGACTTGCGAAGTACACCCACTGAATAATGACTTCTCTCTAGGAAGTGCTAAATGGCCCCGCCTAACATACATATGTATGCAGAGAGAAGCTTCATTAACCACCATGAGGCATCATTAATCGGATGGTACTCTCGTTAAGAAATAGTAATATGCGTTACAAGAGCGGTATGTTGAAGTTTTCATGTTCGAGGAAAAGTTTGAAAAAGCGAAACGTAGTTGAGCTTTTTTAATTTCCGAGAATTGAAAGAAAACATACCGGTCGTGTATCGTACATTATTTTGTGCGAAGATCGTTTATTACATACCTGAAAGAGGAATTTCTAATTAGTTGCAATGAAATCTCCATCTTGGTTTCTGTTAAATGACGGCAATTTTGGAAAACAAAAATATCTATCTTCAACATCGTTGCTTTAAAATGTTTTCTGTGTTTACTATACTCCAGCAGGCCGTGATATACGTCTGTCTTTTTTTCCCCCCAGCCTATGATGAGTCTGGAATCTTGTTGATTTTTTAACAGCTTCCTTAATATTACTTGCATCACGAATGCAGTAACTTTAGTGGAGTTGTAGAGTTTACTTAATTTTTGAAAATATTTAAAAACAATAATTAAGAGTGCAATTTAGGTGAAATTGCAGTGGTAAGTTTCCAATTTATTATTATTACTATATTGAACGTCTCTAAAAATAATATGTTAAAAGCCTAAAGCAGTCAAATCAATATGCGGTAAGAAGAGGGAAATTGTTACGTGTGTTAGGTTGGGAATACTGAATGTGGAATTTTAGATTTTCCGCGGATTGGTTTTGTGCGGAAACCAAGCAAATACGCACGATCTCGCACAAAAGGTAATGCATTTGTGTACCTCGTTTTTAATGTGACAACGTTTTTTTAGTTCGTGTTAGCATTCAGCTTATTGTATTGTTTGTGTTTTTTGAAAGAATTTTAGATAGGGTGCAAATGGCCATAGCAACCGACGCGCCCTTTTTTAAACCCAATTAACTAACCCATTAACTGTAGATATGTGACCCGTTGCGCGAAAAGGGACCTGAAGTCGTGAAAGGAAATTTTACAGGAGAACAAATAACGAATTTGCGGTTTAAAAACTACATTTCTAGTTTTGACATTTTGCGCTACCTGTAGGCTTTTTTGACATACTACATTAGGACGTAGTTTTACACAGTGCTTCTTAAATACATAAATCTTTCTTATAGTTGCTAAGAAAACAAATGAAAACTTTAATTTGAATTTTTCTCGAAAAGTACATAATTTAATATCAATTTTATTCAATAAGTAATAAATTAAAAACTTTAGTACCTAGAACCATGAATTTCTTTTTTAAATGCTCTATTCCATCCTCTTTTTGAAACCGAAAAAAAAAAAAAAAAAAAATGAAAAAATGAAAAATCCGAGTTTAGGTCCAATTTCCTGCAACTAGTCACATATTGTCATCTTTGTCGTGTCATAAATGAAGGCTGAAGAATCGGCGTCAGCTGAAAGGATTCGAACAGTACTCTTTCACATAGAATGGGTTACGTGGCAGCATGGTCACTGTAGTGGTTGTCCTTTATTGCCCCAACGCCCTTTTTATTCATGTGGATTCGCAGGGATTTGAACCGTCTCCAGTATAAAAATGGACACTATAACTGGTCTGCTAACTGTGTTTCCAGATGTTATAGCGAAGAGAAATATCGCTAGGCTGTGTCCGGGATCAAACTCCTGCAGTTTGACTCCACTGCCAGACATTCTACCCAATGAGCTCTCTTACAAGGACGTCTTTTGGTGAAAAGCGCCGTTGCGTTGGGCTAAAATAACTAAACTTCCTCCAGGGGCATACTCAAAGGAGGGGTTACCGGGTTTGAATCTCCCCTCCCCCTTGAACTTAAAAAAATTGTATATTTAGATTTGATTTTTTTAATCCATAATCGTTTTCCCTAAAGCGAAGTTAAAAAGTAACGGTGATAGTGCATCTCCCTGCTTTAGCCCACAGTGAATTGGAAAAGCATCAGATAGAAACTGACCTATACGGACTCTGCTATATGTTTCACTGAGACACATTTTAATTAATCGAACTAGTTTCTTGGGAATACCAAATTCAATAAGAATATCATATAATACTTCCCTCTTAACCGAGTCATATGCCTTTTTGAAATCTATGAATAACAGGCAGGATTTGGAATTGAACGGGTTACATCAACTTCTTGTCTATGCGGATGACGTGAATATGTTAGGAGAAAATACACAAACGATTAGGGAAAACACGGAAATTTTACTTGAAGCAAGTAAAGCGATCGGTTTGGAAGTAAATCCCGAAAAGACAAAGTATATTATTATGTCTCGTGACCGGAATATTGTACGAAATGGAAATATAAAAATTGGAGATTTATCCTTCGAAGCGGTGGAAAAATTCAAATATCTTGGAGCAACAGTAACAAATATAAATGACACTCGGGAGGAAATTAAACGCAGAATAAATAGGGGAAATGCGTGTTATTATTCGGTTGAGAAGCTCTTATCATCCAGTCTGCTGTCCAAAAATCTGAAAGTTAGAATTTATAAAACAGTTATACTACCGGTTCTTCTATATGGTTGTGAAACTTGGACTCTCACTCTGAGAGAGGAACATAGGTTAAGGGTGTTTGAGAATTAGGTGTTTAGGAAAATATTTGGGGCTAAGAGGAATGAAGTTACAGGAAAATGGAGAAAGTTACACAACGCAGAACTGCACGCATTGTATTCTCCACCTGACATAATTAGGAACTTAAAATCCAGACGTTTGAGATGGGCAGGGCATGTAGCACGTATGGGCGAATCCAGAAATGCATATAGAGTGTTAGTTGGGAGACCGGAGGGAAAATACCTTTAGGGAGGCCGAGACGTAGGTGGGAGGATAATATTAAAATTGATTTGAGGGAGGTGGGATATGATGATAGAGACTGGATTAATCTTGCTCAGGATGGGGACCGCTGGCGGGCTTATGTGAGGGCGGCAATGAACCTTCGGTTTCCTTGAAAGCCATTTGTAAGTAAGTAATCGTTTTCACTGTCAGAGTAACAAAATCTACATCAACATAATGCACAGTGCTACCCCTCTTTCAATATAATTCACATGTCAGTTTCATTCTTCATCCTTGGTGAGTTCCATGTTCCATTATTGTGTTTAATTAAATTTATTTCAACATATTTGATTATTTCCATGGATTTCCTGTTATGTATTGTATTACTATATATATATATATATATATATAGTAACACAATACATAACATATATATATATATTTAACCTAACTCCACTGTCATTACTAGTTATGTGTAGGCTCTCTTTTCCAATAGTCGGTTTAAAAATATCCTCCCGTCCTACTTTAGCATTGAAATCCCTCACAAGTTATCTCTGGTGGCCTTAGTTTTATTGTTTTATTTGTTCGTCTTGAATACCACCTAGTGTGGTAGAATTACTCACTTTTATGATTCTGTAGAAATCACCTTATGTCTACTGCATTTGTGTGCCTCGTTTTATGGTGACAACGCTTTTTAGTTCTTTTAGCACTCTGATTATTATATTATTTATGTATTTGTTACATTAAGAATTTTAGATAAGGGCGCAAATAGCCATAGTAGCTGACGCGCCCTTCTTAAACCCTACTACTACTATTGAAATCCCCCAATAAAATGTTCATATGATATCTAGGTAACTGATCAAAAGTCTGTTCCAATTCCTTATAGAAGCTATCCTTTATATGAATCCTCTAGATTCAAAGCTCTCTAAAGACCATTTTCTTCATAATTGAGTTATACCCACATATTTCTTGCAAAGAATGAATTCTAATGATTTATATACAGTAGTCTGAATTAAAAAAACATTGAATGTAAAACAAAACGTTTGTTAAAATGTCACTGTTAGGTTGAAAATTTTCTCTATTTTCCACACGTTACTGTCAAAATTTTTTAATTTCTGAAAGTGGATATAGGGGATTTTGAATCTATAGGATTCATATGGTCGTCTTTCTCTTCTGTAGGGGCATGAGCATTTATAACTACGATATCGCACCATCTACCCTTAAGTACTAAATACGATAACCTATCACTGATAGTGTTTTACTGATTATTTAAAAATTTAATTTATATACTAAATTAGCCGTACCCGTGCGCTCCGCTGCACCCGTTAGAAATAAATATAAAGTAATTACATAATTAAAATAGGACATTTGATTCAGGGAACATTCGTGTTTGATAGAAGGATAAATCGTTTAATATGTTACTTAATTTAAATTGCATCCAAATAATTAAAAGCGGTCATTTTGGTCCAGACACACTCATTTGGTGCAATGACAATTCCTTTAATATGTTTCTTAATTTTTATTACATGCATCCATAGTTTAATGAAGATTGACATCATTTAGATTTAATGTGTATATTTTATTTTACTTGTTATAGGTTTCCATTGAATTATGGTAATAACTTAATTTTAACCCCTGTTTTCTACGTATTCAGTAAATGGCGCTTGGCCCACTATGGTTCTGAACCCTTCAAATAACTTAAATTATATTATATAATATTACATATTATATTATATTATATTATATTATATTATATTATATTATATTATATTATATTATATTATATCAGAAGTTACTGTAATAACATTATAGCATTATGTCCATCTAGAGAAACTACACTTTCCAATGGTGAATTAATAATTAATTATACAAATCGGTTAATTTAGCTTCCGATATTACTTCATACAAACACAGAAACATTGTCTGTAGGCTATCTTTCATAGCTTTCGATTGTTGCTGTCCAAGGCCCCTTATAGACGAAGTCATTTGTTTTTTGATTCATTACACGGCCTTGGATGACAGTTATTTTAATTTTAAAACTCATTTATCTCATTAAATATCAGTCCTATCAAAATTTTTCAAGGAATAAAACTTATCGCAAATTATCTTTAAAGAAACTCTTGTTATGTAACATTTTTGACAAAAATAAATAATAAGCGAGATATTTCAATTTATTAAATTCAGGCCCCCTTATAACCCCCCTTTAAGTAATGTATTTTGAATGCCATATAGCCTAAAATCTAAGTTACAACGAACTTAATTTATATTCCAATTTTCATCGAAATCCGTTCAGCCATTATGGAGTGAAAAGGTAACAAACATACAGACAGACAGACAGACACAAATACAAACAAAAATTTCAAAAAAGCGATTTTCGGTTTCAGGGTGGTTAATTATATATGTTAGGACCAATTATTTTTGGAAAATCGAAAATTACCAGAAAAATTTCGGCTACAGATTTATTATTAGTATAGATATGAAACATAATAGTGGCATTTGCCATGCACAGGAATTGCTGCAGAACTCGAGAATGACTCATATAGCATATCTAAAACGTCTATCGAGGATCGAATCATGGTCTCGTAAGAGCTGTTGGCTGATAGGCTACGGTCAAGATAAGAATACATCTGTTAGCAAAACTGTTCATCAAGGATGATGAGGAACGAGAATATAGAACCATTATGAATTAGTTTCCTTGGCAACGCTACGATGTTGTTTCACATGAATATAATAGGAGATGGCATGTACGAGATGTCACGCAGGCTTTCTAGAAAGCTGAAAACCCGCCATAAAATGCAGTGATTATGTAAAACAAATTAAATTATGTCTTCTTTTAAAATGCGCTTTCGTGAGTGTTACATGAAAGGAAAAGTTGATCATTGTTCGCTGTGGCAAAGAAGTTTCCCATCGACTAACAATTCTGAATAATTAAGAACTCCTTCCGAGGAAGTGAGTTCCCAGATTGGGCGGGGACGGCTTGCACACGGGTAAGGCAACTTCCGCGTCACGTGGTTCCTAGATAAAGGTATGATACCAATAACGGTTTAACCCGTCGTGATGTCATAGTTGTTCTAAATCCGAGGTTTAAGTGAGATTGTGACAAAATGGTGCGGAGCTTGGATTGCACACCAAATTCTTCTCAGGTAGCATTTTCGACGTTTCTTCTGTGGAATGATCCCAAGGCAAAGGGGCCAGAATACTAAAAAAAGGTAAAGGTATTCCCGTAACATGCCATGAAGGCACTTGGGGGGCATGGAGGTAGAGCCCCATGCTTTCCATGACCTCGGCACTAGAATGCCGCCTTTTACCCCCGGGAAGGACCCGGTACTCAATTTTATAGGAGGCTAAGTGAACCTCGGGGCCATTCTGAAAGTTTGGCAACGAGAAAAAATCCTGTTACCACCTGGGATCGAACCCCGGACCTTCAAGTCCGTAGCCAGCTGCTCTACCAACTGAGCTACCCGGCCGCCAGGGACCAGAATACTACAAAACTAAATTGTATTTACTCGTAGTTTGAACAAGGAGAAACGACAATCGACGGAAAAAGGGTTTGACAATGGTTGTACAAAGTATTAAGGAGAACGAAAGACTTTGTCGTAATAATAATAATAATAATAATAATAATAATAATAATAATAATAATAATATTTATTTGTCAGAAACCAGTGTACAAGGCCTGGATATGACATCGTCAGGTTCGAGTACAGAATACAGAGGTGTGAAAATTATTAGAATAATCTTAATTTTAAAGGTTTTTTTAATAGTTCCTTCACAAATATTAATTGAATTGATGAATATTGGTATATAATATTATTATACTGATGTAGGATATATTCACTACTAACAATGCCGGAAAGCATTGTTGTACATTGGTATTTTTCTTATTTTACAATTGTTATGGGAATTTAGAAATTATTATATTATGTTGGCGGAATTGGAAACATAAAAAATTATATGCACAAAACAGATGTATACGTTCATTTGAACCTTCACAACAATGTAAACGCAAAGAACAATTTGTTTAAAGCATTTCTTAACTAATTTTTGATGTTTCCAATTCCGCCAACATAATATAATAATTCCTGAATTCCCATAACAACTGTAAAATAAGAAAAATACCAATGTGCAACAATGCTTTCCGGCATTGTTAGTAGTAAATATATCCTACTTCAGTATAGTAATATTATATACCAATATTCATCAATTCAATGAATATTTGTGAAGGAACTATTAAAGAACGTTTAAAATTAAGATTATTCTAATAATTTTCACACCTCTGTAAATTCAGTCATTCAGTGTTCTGCCCAAAGGCAGATCTTTCACAGCTTTCACCAATGTTTCCGATTTTCTGCCTTCCTCTTTGTCTCCTCATATGAGCAATATATTATCTTAATGTCGCCTATCATCTGATATCTTCTTCTACCCCGAACTCTTCTCCCGTTCACCATTCCTTCCAGTGTATCCTTCAGTAGACAGTTTTTTTCTCAGCCAGTGACCCAACCAATTTCTTTTCCTCTTCCTGATCAGTTTCAGCATCATTCTTTCTTCACCCACTCTTTCCAACACAGCTTCATTTCTTATTCTGTCTGTCCACTTCACACGTTCCATTCTTATCCATATTCAAATGCTTCTATTCGCTTCTCTTTACTTCGTCGTAATGTCCATGTTTCTGCCCCATACAGAACAATAACACACTCCATACAAAGCACTTCACTAGTCTCTTCCTTAGTTCTTTTTCCAGAGGTCTGCAGAAGATGCTCCTTTTCTATTAAAAGCTTCCTTTGCCATTGTCATTCCAATTGCTATCCTCCTGAATACTGGAGAATGCTAGGTTTGCAGTGAAAGACCTGCCCTCAGACAGAACACTGTGGACGAATGAATGAATTATTTTGTATCTTATATTTTCATTTCGTTTGCATTAGCTTCTTTGTCGAGGCGTATGTCATCCTGCCTAGGACTCGCGTTACGGAATGCGCTCTGGTTCGAGTCCTCATGGGGGAGGAAATTTTCTCATGAAATTTCGGCCAGTGTATGGGATCGGTGCCCACCCGGCATCGTGATGCACTACGATAGGTAGCGACATTCCGGTTTCGCAAACCACCTATAACGGCTGGGGAGATCATCGTGCTAACCACACGATACCTCCATTCTGATTGGATGATCGTCCACCTCTGCTTCGGCATGTTGACGTGAGGCCAGCAGCCGGCTGGTCGGTCATGGCCCTTCACGGGCTGTAGCGCCACGAACTTTTTTAAATTTATATATTATTTATTTATCTAATTATTTATTTACTTTACAAGTATGGTTATGCCCGGAGGAGTTGTCGGAGACTGTGTATTTTTCTGGATGAATGGAATAAGTCGCTGCTGGCGGAAAAAAAGTAGTACTTGAAAGTATGGAAATTTAAATCTCTTCATAGTAAATAATTATCACCATCACGGGATCATTTCAAGTGTTTGTTGAAAGACACTCTGAAAGCTTAATATAAGTACTTCTTATCATTCCTTGTAACTGACATCTGTCACGTACATGTGTACAAATCTTTCGAAAAGGAGCGTGGCGAGCCATGTCTTGTTTGTTTGCTACATGCACTACGGATACTCACATTGAATCCGAGTTACATCAGACACGTCGTTTTCATTCATTCATTCATTCATTCAATTCCATTAATTAATAGATTCGTTTATTTCTTACGTTGCTTTTCAAGCAAGATTTGTGAAATAATTGAAGCTTTATGATGAGCAAGCTGCGGATTTTTAGTCACTAAAAACAGTTGAAATAGGCAAGCAAAATAGGCATTCAAAATTCTAAAATAGGCATTTAAAAAGGCACTAACAAATTTCTAATTCTCAACGGCTAACACGACCATAGTGTAGCATTATACACTACTTTCTATAGGAATGTCATTATGGCAGTGAATAACTAAATATTCGTCCAAATGTTGTACTGAGAACTGATGTCTATTGTCTGTAAGAATGTTCTTAAAGTGGGAGAAACTCCCTTCCATTTCACGCGAAGTGATGGGCAATACTTCAGGGATCCAATCTCAGCTGGGGACCAAACCAGTGGGAACGCAGTAATGTCAATGTATTTTCCAATCAGTGCTTCTGATGACTTTTGCTTTGACATATCTCCACGGTATACTTCACGTATTACAGCAGAAAACTCAACTCCATACTCAATCCACGAACTCACAAAACGCATACACAGTTTAAAACAACTACCCTAGTCAACTACAACAATGATTCATGCGGCTTTCGAAATACATTTTTTCTTATTGGTTGATTTCAAATTATTCGATTTCTCCGCGCTCTGCTGGCAGTAAAACGTAACACACAGAATTATCGATAGTTCTATATCACTTCCCTCTGCTGGATAAAAAATAAACAAATTACAGATTCAAAAAATATCGATAGGCTGGTCAGTAAATTCAAGTATAATATATAATACGGATATTTAGGCAACTTTTAGTCATTTATAAGCAAATAGGCAATTATAGGCACTATAGAATTCGCATATAATACTCACAATGTCTTAAAATGGATATGTAACCTAAAATCTTCCGCCTTCAGGTTAAGGATTAAAATAGGCATATAGGCATAAATCCGCAGCTTAATAATGAGGTACTGTACTCAGTGCATTTCGAACTGGCGGCTCAAGGTCACGTACATACATACAAACGTACAAATCACGCACGAGTCACTGAAAACTGTGAACTGAATAATTGGTAATCCCGGCTGTCCCAGCTGACTTTAGTTGAGGAAAATGGACCAGAAATGGGGTAAGCACGCGTGGAAAATGCAATCCATTGCTTGACCTTGATCCACCCATTCGAAATGCGCTGACAATAGTGAACAGAATACTTATGAATTGTGACAAAACTTATTATTGTACAGCTGAGGAGGCGAGACCTGGCATGTGAGCCATCAGAAAGAGAGTTTGTTTCATGATGCAATTTGAAAATAATATTTTTTAAGTATTTCAATAGATAAAAACATGTATTTAGGATCATTCATTCATTCATTCATTCATAGTGTTCTGTCCAAGGACAGGTATTTCACTGCAAATCCAGCATTCTCCAGTCTTTCCTATTTTCTGCCTTCCTCTTTGTCTCCTTATATGATCCATATATCTTAATGTCGTCTATCATCTGATATCTTCTCTTGCCCCGAACTCTTCTCCCGTTCACCATTCCTTCCAGTGCATCCTTCAGTAGGCAGTTTCTTCTCAGCCGTGACCCAGCCAATTCTTTTTCCTCTTTATGATCAGTTTCAGCATCATTCTTTCTTCACACATTTTTTCCAACACAGCTTCGTTTCTTATTCTGTTTGTTCATATCCACATTTCAAATGCGTCTAGTTGCTTCTCTTCACTTCATCGTAGTGGCCATGTTTCTATACAGTCACTAGTTAGAAACTTTATTTTAAGGAAATATACGGTCATTGAAATTTTGATACGATATTTTCAGAATAGTATGTGTGTATCTAATGCCTACCCACTTCACTTGCGTGATTCAGGTTCCGCATATTGCGGATAGATGGCAGAACTGTGACCCATTTTTAATTTGTACACCATTTCGGCGGGCCACGGTGTACATGATGTGTATGTGTCAAGAGTTATGTCGTGTCTAGGGTGAGTGTTTGCGTAAATATAAGTGTAGTGTAGGGAATTAGTGAGGATGATGATAGTGAGGAAGGGAGAAGGAGAAACCCGGTGCCTATTCCTGTCGAATAGCACCAAGGGGGCCGCCAGGCTTAACGTCCCCATCCGACGGACGAATCACTATCATCAGTGACATATGCCTTCTCTTCTTATGCACTGCGGAGAGATTTGGGACTTAACCCAGGCATATTGGTGCACAATTTAATGATTACAATTTATGCATTGCCACCTCTCCTAGTCCCGAGGTAGAGATTTTACATGAAAATCTGCATTCCTACCGGGAATCGAACCCGGGCCGGCTAGTCTTGAGGCAGACGCGCTACCACAGAGCTAACTCGGCGCAATTTTTCAGAATAGTAGTCACAATATTTTCTTTTGAAAATGGTTCCTTTGTATGCACATGTACATGTGATGAGAAATGACTTAAGGAGAGAGGATGGCATTTTTTGGTGAAAAAATGAGTAAATTAAAAAAAATATTTCTTTAAAATACCCTGTGATATGTGTGGAATGCATAGCATAACATTTTGTGGGTATTTGTGCCCTTATCGGATGTTGAGTCGCCATTTTTAAACTTCCTGCGTTATGGATTTTTAAATCACTCGCCAACTTTTATTGTTGTTTCCGGTAAATTAAATTCTCAAAAAAAAAATGTTTTTCTTTAAAATACTCTTTGATATGTGTGGAATGCATTGCATAACACTTTGTAGATATTTGTGCCCTTATCGGATGTTGAGACGTCATTTTTAAACTTCTTGCGCTATGGATTTTTAAATCACACGCCCACATTTATCGGTTTCCAGTAATTTCATTTTTTTTTTTTGCCACATTGCCAGACAAAAATGGATATAAGTTCTGAACTATTAAAGATACATGCATGAAATTTAGAAAACACATTGTTTAAATTATTAGGAAACTTTTCTATGTGACAGAATTTTGTTAATTGATTTCATTTTAAAAATACGTCCGTTTGTTTGCAATAAAGGAAATCAGAAAATTGTTATTAAATTTTAATTTTTTATTTTATAAATGTAAGGACTAATATCAAAATTCTGTTACGGATAGTTTGTAAAACATGCCTTTGCAAATACATTGCAAAAAAAACCGTTTGAATCTATCTTTAAAAACGGTTTAGATATATCGGTTTTAGTACAATCCTGCATTGGGTATATTTTTTTCAAATTTGGGCCCCCAAATAATTTTATTTTTCAAAATATTTACATTTGGTTGAATTGCTACAGCTATGAGCTCTCTACATACAAAAATTAAAATTTTATATCAAATAAGAAAAAAGTTTTAAAAAATACCATCCTCTCCCCTTAAGTATTGTTATTTTACTTCGTAGCTTATAGCCCTGATCATCAGGGCTTATAGGCATTTACGACCCGCGGGGAAGTGTCTGAATTCAATACTGCCTGTCGATCTGGATGGCGAGTTGGTATAGCGCTGGCCTTCTATGCCCAAGGTTGCGGGTTCGATCCCGGGCCAGGTCGATGGCATTTAAGTGTGCTTAAGTGCGACAGGCTCATGTCAGTAGATTTACTGGCATGTAAAAGAACTCCTGCGGGACAAAATTCCGGCACATCCGGCGACGCTGATATAACCTCTGCAGTTGCGAACGTCCTTAAATAAAATGTAACATTTTTCAATACTGCCATTGATGAAACTGATTGAACTGTTTGTGTGGCTGGAATGCTGCCTTCTGTCAGAAGCGGTTGTGCACATTGTTTTCCTACCTCCAGCGAGGCATAATAACCTTCCTCGCGTCGTGTGGAGGTCACACAGACCACCCAAGGGATTTATAACCTACTGAAGCGTGCGATGTCTGGCGAAAGGCTGTTGAACTTGGAAAATCCACAAGCAGAAGTTTCTTTTCGCCGGTAGTATCTAATCTCTCATTCACTCGTTTCCCTGTTGTACAGCGATGGTCCAACAAGTACCTCTTCCTTCCCCTCCTCCCCTCCAGTGCAGTCCTCTCCACACCCTACTTGCCTTCCTGCCTACCGACAACAAACGGTACATTCCAATCAGTCTGACGAAGACTTCTTAGCTAGTGGACCGACTTCTTCTTCGTCCCGCATAGTGTGAGTGGCTAGTGCGTGTATGTGATTGGAAGACATCCACCGGCGGCTGGGACAAGTGCATCTGGAAGTGGGCTTCGTGATGAGATGTAACTATACCATTCTGTGACACTTATTGCCAATCGGATTTGCCAGGTTCTCTTGTCAGTATTCCAGGACAGGTGACGAATAATGCTACTGCGTTACTTACCGTGATTACACATTTGAACTAATTCAATTTGCAATACAACTGATTTTATTCGTTTATGTATCTCAACTAATTATATAGGGCCTAAACTTTTTTTAAAATTTCGTAACATTTTTGCCAGCTTGTGCAATTTCCTTTGAATTACACAGTTATACAAAGAAAAAAAATTGAGAGCTTTTTGAAATCCAGTAACTGATTTTGTAAATTCAAACTGAATGGATTACAGAAATGACTTCCGTTTCACCTGCTGGTAACTATTTTGGAATCCTCTATAAACCTCTCGACCATAACAAGTTATAGAAAAGGTCACATGCTCAAGGTGGCGGATACCTAGACCTTTTCTTAAACTTTTCCTCCTTTCTACGAAGAATTACACTTCAGAGAGTGACTCGTAAGTCCTACCTGTGCTTTGTTATCTTGGTAGAGCGACTTTTCATGGGTGGAAACAGAAATGTTGCGGATTCCCAATGTTGCTATAAGAATTTGAAAGCCACTCACACTCTTTTTTTTATTGTATTGCATTTGTGTTAATTACTGCTTTTTATAAATCGCTCTAAAATGAAATTATTTTTTTTTTGTTTGTCATCATAAATATAATTTTTATTATTAGAATTTTTTCTCTATTTAATTACAGTGATGAGAAACTTCGACTCTCATTCGATCAGCTTCAATTATTAATACACGCCTCTAAAAGCAATATTAAAATACATTAAATACATATTTTTCAAGATAAACTCTACATTTTACTTTTATAGCATTAACTAGTGGCTTGTGCAGCAAATGCTGCGAACTAAGTTCATTAGACGTTCAAATAAACATTTTTCAGATTTATTTTCAATGAAGAATACCAGACATTCGGAAAGTTATTTGCTTCCATAATAATGAAAGATACTCTCTCTCGAGCCAATACTGAAGAGAACCACGCATATAAATATCTACACCACACCGCCATTAAATATATGAAAAAGACCCAACCTCACTTGATTAATAACTATAAAAATATTTAATTTTTAATAATATTATAATCTTACGTAAGCTCTATAGCTTTCAGTAGCATATACTATATATATTATATAGCTGCCACTCAGTAAAATATAGAAATCAAAATCTAATTTAAGTTATTCTCTACATCTAGTTATATAACCCCAAAACGTTTCACTTTCATATCATCAATATAGCATTAATATGTATAATTAATGAAAAATAGTCACATCATGGCATTAACTACAATAATATTTCATTTCTAATGGTAATAATGTCATCAAACCACCTCAAGTTTTGTAGTTTTTGATATCCAATACACAGCTGTACCCAGAAAATTACACACCACAGAATCGAACCTATAAATTATTTTTAGTAAGTTAAGTTTCTAATAACCAATTTAATTTGAGCTCTAAATATGTCAGCATTCTTGCAGATTATGGCCTTCGTGTAATATTGTTTACTGTAGTGTGTGTTTTGTTTTATTCTGAAATGCAATTAGCTAGTTCTCAAAACTGACGACAGATGGATTTTGAAAAATAGGAAAATTATGTTGAAAAATTGACATTTCACTGAAAACTACTATTTTTCTGAAAAACTTTCAGTTCCAAGCTTCAAAATGAGGGGTCATTTATTAAAATCCGTTCAGCCGTTTTCCCGTAATTTCCATTACAAGTTCAAATTATATATATACAAAATGTTTCTCTATACTTTATATTATTTGTTTAGAAGTAGGGTGTAAAAAATTTGATTACTAGAAGCAAGTAGAGCTCACAAAAAATTGAAACTGCGTAGAAACAGGGATGTGTCGATTGCACTTTTTTTATAATTATGCATTGTTCGGATATTTTGAATCGAACCTGTGATCCATTGATTTAAGTTTAACACGATCATAGTTATTTCATCTAAGTGCTGTGGGAAATGTTCTAATCTGTTGAAATTGAACGTGGAAACCTTCGTTCGCAATGAAAAGCCGTGTGTTCAACTCCAAGTAAGAACTAACATTTCTTCTTATTTGAACAGAATTTTACTATATTAACTGGGCAATTTTTGGTTATTAGAATTAAAGAACCCTCAATTAGCATTTCCTTGTACCTGCTTCACACCCCATCCCTCATCTAGTGCTTGGATTCGGTTATTATTTTTTATCCCTAAAATTCGGAAGAGTTTCTTGTAAAGTTGTTATTTCTCGTGATCTTATTTCAGTTTATAATTGGATGTGTTTAGTTTCTTTACCACGACAGACGTTTCATCATTTTACGTCACATTTTATTACGTATTGTTAGACAAACCTCTTTTCTCAGCACAGCAGTGAAGGCGTTACACAATGTAGCATGTTTTATCTCATGTTTGCAGACAGGTAGCTTTGTTTATAAAGGTTAAGTTTGTAAGAAATAAATAACCAAGTTATTTTTGTAATAATTTCAATGTAAATGATCCTAGTGCTTGAGTTTTACTTCGAGGAGTGATTTGTAAACCTTTATAGCCTACATAACCGTCAGCCACAGTGTAAGCAACAATTGAAGACTGTCGTGGTTTCTATAGTCGCGACGCTGTTATTCCCGGGGTGACTCCTCCTCTTTGCTTACGTCTTAGGAAGTGAAGGCTCTATAAAGTCTAGGTAGGTAGTATCGTTCGCCATTTTTGTTCTTTCATTGCCGAGCTACCATACGAGGAATCTATTTGCCACACCGTTAAACATTATCATGTCGTAGCTCCTATGATATTAAATCAAACTCACTGTAATTCAGCAAATAATTGAGCGGCAAATAACGTCTTCGTGTGCTTTCTGCGAACGCCAACGAAAGAGCCAAAATGGCGGGTGATTATATTAAATATTTATCGAGTCTTAAGAAATGAATAACGTCTTCACCAGCGAATCACAAGACGCACACGTTTAAATGTGGCCGACCTGCAACGCGATTGGCTGCCGGAAATTAGAGCGACGGGACTATAACACTGTGTACAGGCCTATTAAAATGTCCGTTGTCAATGTGAAGTCAGTGTTGTCTTCAACGGTAATTCGGTAACATGCGGAAACGAGCGGGTCCCAGTTCAAATCCAGGTTGGGACAAGTTACCCGGCTGAGATTTTTCCCGAGGTTTTCCCTCAGCCCAGAACAAATGCTGGGGATCTTTCCGCGCTGGACTCTGGACTCATTTCGCAGGTATTATCAACAGTGATCTCACCAGAGGTTTTGATTTATCTAGAGAAAATCAAAACTCGAGTGGGATTTAATTGACTATTACACGATTAGAAGAAAGTATATAAAGATTACAAGAAATAAAGTACTCTAATACAATAAAATATTAATTGACTTACTGAAATTCTATTTCACTAATGTTAGCTTCACCAAAACGTTTGAACGGAGCCGTCATTTTCAGTTGACTATCTATGCTGAAAACAATGACGATCGCAAAGCATGTTTTATAGTAGGCCTACTGTAAAGAATTTGCAGTTTGAAATGTTGGCAAACAAAGAAACAAATGCTAGTGTAGTGATAAAAAGAAACAAATGCTCAGGAAGCGATAAAATTAAACAAATGCTAGGGAAGCGATCAAATTGTGCGATAAGCAGCCATGATTGGTTGTAAGACGTCCTTTCGTACCGTTTTATTGGTGAAAAGTAGTATGACGTAGTAAAAGTGTAATAGTCACCTTCATGTCACGCAGACGCTTGTAATCACAGCAGTTGATAAAGCGTCGCAAAACAAACGAATTAAAAAAAACACGTGGACCGCCCATGGAGCTGAGAGAGGATGTATAGGGCTATTAGCGATGTAGAAATATTGCCAATTTGAATGATTGTCACAATTTTATTGTTCCATTAATCTCCGAGACTTGGTTTTGAGGTTAAATATGAATATTTGAACAAATTATTGTTAATATACGAGGCACGACAGATTCGTTTGCGATGAAAATTAAAAAATGCTCTTAGTGAAGCCTTGAAGATTGCTGTTGTGACAGAATTTGCATTGTTGTTACGTAAACCTTGAAAAAGGATATTGGTGTTGATCTTGAAATGGAGTTGAAGTTTCTAACGTGTGAAAGAAGCCAAACCTTGAAAAGCTGTTTTGCGCCACAACCCTTTCCCTGTAGAGTAGCTGCAGTGCATTGGTTTTTGCTTTTCGTTTTCCGTATCTCTTAATTCATTAACATTCATAATGATAAGCTACAACAGTTAAAATTTAACCGATTCTAGTCAGAAAGATAGTTAATGAATTTCGTTACGTAGCGGTAGTGAAGTGACAGAAAAGTTGTTTCCGATATCAGTAGCATTCTACAAACTTTTGGAAAAGAATATAAATTGAGATATGAGACATGTATTGATATTGGTTACGCCATCAGTACATTTATTTATTTATTTATTTATTTATTTATTTATTTATTTATTTATTTATTTATTTATTTATTTATTTATTTATTCTGGTGTAGTTAAGGCCATCAGGCCTTCTCTTCCACACCACCAGAAATACAAATACAATAACAGAAATAAAAAGGAAAAAATACACTATAAACGAAGCAAAGACACAAAAATATACACAGGTTGCAGTCACACAAACTTTAAATGAGTGATTGAGTATAATTAATTGTATCCTAATTAACTAACATAAACAAGAAACTTGCTATTTTAATCTCGAGTAAAAAACACAAATCAACACTTCTAGCAATAACTAAAAAGCATTAAATAAGACAAAATTTTCCAATTTAATTTTGAATTGTGATAAAGTCCGGCAGTCCCTGACGTCATTAGGTAACGAATTCGAGAGACGAGGTATTTCTACAGTATAGGAAGATGAGTAGGTTATTTTACGACGCTTTATCAACATCTTAGGTTATTTAGCGTCTGAATGAGATGAAGGTGATAATGCCGGTGAAATGAGTCCGGGGTCCAACACCGAAAGTTACCCAGCATTTGCTCATATTGGGTTGAGGAAAAACCCCGGAAAAACCTCAACCAGGTAACTTGCCCCGACCGGGAATCGAATCCGGGCCACCTGGTTTCGCGGCCAGACGCGCTAGCCAGGAAGATGAATATAGAGATGTTCTATGATGAGGGATAGAAAGAAGTGCTTGATGTCGGTTTCGAAGAGTTGTAAGAAATTGAAAGCGCGATAACAGATAATTCGGAGTAGAAGTATGCATGATTCTAAACAGAAGAGACAGTGAATGTATTGTTCTTCGTTCCTTCAGACGCATCCATAAAAGTAAAGTACATGTCTCATATCTCAATTTATATTCTTTTCCAAAAGCTTATAGCATGCTACTGATATCGGAAACAACTTTTCTGTCATTTCACTTCATTTCAATTTATTCTTTTCCAAATATATTTTTCGTAACTAGCACATAGAAAAATTGAAATAGACCTAACTTCATAAAGCGCAACCTATTTTTTCTCTGTTTACTACAGCACTGTAAAAGTATCGCAGTCATTAACCTAGTAACCATGAGTGCACTTATTGACAAAACATTTCGTTTTTATAGCATGGCATTTCATATTCTTACAATTCTTGTCCTCGTAACGTAAAACATTGCATCGCGTTTCGTGACTATAACAATAGTAAACGGCACGTACTGTTTGTCAACTCAACAGTTGTTGATACTGCTGTGTACTTGACAATTGCATTGTACTTGTTGCACGTTTATAATACTACGAAGGACGTGACAAAGAAGTAAGTGAAGAGTTCATTGTGTGCCTCGTTTTAGACTATTTCCAGAAGTCAGGACGATGACCAGTAGGAACTCGTTTTCCAGTAAGCTGTGTGGATGGAGATGAACACTGCATATAGCTCAGAGCTCCTCCTGACCTTGAGCGCGAAAGGCTCACATTGCATTTAAACGTTCATTTACTTAACATTCCGTGTAGAATACCTGGGTTCAGACATGTCATTACGAGAGTCTCTCCTCGAGAGAGAGACAGAGAGAGAGAGAGAGAAGTACCAGCTTCAGTATCCTGCAAGACTTGGACTAGGGTTAAAAAACTTATAAGTGGGCAGGATGTTAGTTCAAACTGTTGAGGTATATGAGAAAAATATACATTAAAATAACATTCATGACCTAACACTTAAACAGGGTATCAAAAAAAGAAAATGCAGATACCATAGTTTTATGATAGATTCCGAAACTGAAGATACCTCATGATGATGATAATTAGGGCTAGGATTTTGATGACCTATAAATCATGAAAAAATGTCCTAAAAACAATAAAAAAGGTAAAGGTAAAGGTATCCCCGTAACATGCCATGAAGGCACTCGGGGGGGCATGGAGGTAGAGCCCCATGCTTTCCATGACCTCGACACTAGAATGAGGTGGTGTGGTCGCCACCACGCTCTGGCTGCCTTTTACCCCCGGGAAAGACCCGGTACTCAATTTTATAGGAGGCTGAGTGAACCTCGGGGCCGTTCTGAAAGTTTAGCAACGAGAAAAAAATCCTGTTGCCACCTGGGATCGAACCCCGGACCTTCCAGTCCGTAGCCAGCTGCTCTACCAACTGAGCTACTACATTTATGAACTAAAAATCTAAAAAAAAAATGCCCTTAAAATGCCCTAAAAATTGATCCTACATAATTGGCTTAGTAGGAATATTAATATTTAGACTAGTAATTAAATTAATTTCTAGTATCAACATTCAAGTTTATTGATTTAATTTTACATAATTTTTCTAATTAGAACACTTTCATTAATTATGTTATCTGATGTAGTTCCATGTAGTCTACCACAAGGCCACTCTTATCCGGATATAGGAGGTATAGAGAAGCTTATATTGAAGGGTGGTTGGACTGAACCATTGCGTGGGGGTGTACTACGTTAAAATGATAATATTTGTGTAGAAAAACGATTAAAATAACATAGAATATAATGAGCATTAAATAAAAAAATTTGTAGAGAAAATATCAAAGGAAATAAATAATATTTTACATTAATAATGGGGATTTATGGCCATAATTAAATGAAAATGCCCCAAAAATGACCGAATAAAACAAAAAATGCTCTTATGACTTGTAAGAGGTAAAACATGCAAAAAAAATGCCCTAACAAATATGTTTTAAAACACTCAGTTTATCACATAACATATAAATACTAAAATAGCAATGTTTCTGGCTTACTAAAAAAAAGATGCAATTTCGTCAAAATCCTAACACTAATGATAATAGTAGTTTTATTATATTGTAATTTGGCGACAACAATAGTAATGGTTTGTTAGTATTACTTACTGGCTTTTAAGGAACTCGGAGGTTCATTGCCGCCCTCACATAAGCCCGCCATTGGTCCCTATCCTGAGCAAGATTAATCCAGTCTCTACCATCATATCCCACCTCCCCCAAATCAATTTTAATATTATCCTCTCATCTACGTCTCGGCCTCCCCAAAGGTTTTACTTCCTCCGGCCTCCCAACTAACTCTCTGTATGCGTTTCTGGATTCGCCCATACGTGCTACATGCCCTGCCCATCTCAAACGTCTGCATTTAATGTTCCTAATTATGTCAGGCGCAGAATACAATGCGTGCAGTTCTGCGTTGTGTAACTTTCTCCATTCTCATGTAACTTCATTCCTCTCAGCCCCAAAAATTTTCATAAGCACCTTATTCTCAAACATCCTTAACCTCTGTTGCTCTCTCAAAGTGAGAGTCCAAGTTTCACAACCATACAGAACAACCGGTAATATTAGTTCTCCTTATGGGGAGGGGTATGGGTTAGGACTGCCCTCACACGTAGGCCGCTTAGGTGGGCACATTGTGCTATCCGGGATGGAATGATGTTCATTCCCTTAGGACCCCTCTGCAGATCCCCCTAAACTCCCCTAAAGCGTACAGAATGTCTTTATCTTTCGGCATAGGCATCATAGCGGTCCATCAACTCCGATCCCACGGTATGCTACAGTTATCTACTTTTTCGTTTTATCTAAGCAATTTCGATAGCTGAGAGACTAAATCCCAGACTGGAATGGAAATATCGAAGTTGGAGATATATTAGACGTGTCTTGTACACGTATAAAATTATCTGTAGTAATGTCACGAGAGGTCTGAGATCTGCCGATAAATCCACGAGCGAAGCGAGTGGATTTATCTGGGAAATCTCAGACCTCGAGTGACATTTATTAGGACTATTTCGTGAATAAAATAAAAATTTAAATAATATATCCCTAAAATTCGATCACAAAATGTTAATAATTGTATATTAACGAATACGTAACCTATTCAGACATTGTGAAGTTGAAATACTCGTAGATGAATATCGATTATTGCAATAAAGAAATTCGATGTTAATATTCAGTAATGCCAATTCCGAAAAGCGAAATACAGGTTTAACAATGTTAATTACATGTACTGCACTTTTCTCTTATTGTTATAAGTACAACAAATACATTTTCATTATCTGCTGAAATCATAATTTAATTTAACAGTAACAGTGGGGACAGCTATATACCAATGCTTATGTATTCACAGCGAGACATGTTGCTACACAGTGAAGCCATCTCTGTATAGACAGGCCTAATTAAAACACGAATTTTATTACGCCATACGAAAGGCAGTTTGATCAAAGACATTATTACTATACAAGGTCTTTGAGTTTGATATGCGATGATGTTACATAAATTTGAACGTCTATTAATTGTTTAATTTCAATAAAAATGTTATAGGCTCCAATTTTATAGGTTACGTTAGGCCTCCTGTGGAAGCAGGACCAATGTCAGCTGTGCCTTGTTTCGACCGTTACTTACAATGAGTGCTACACGAAAGCATTTTTTATAGCTGGACAAACGCATTCTCGCTGTAGTGTGTAACGGAACTAAAGCTGCATCTACACGGTTCAATATTCCAATCGCGTATACGTGCAATCTGGGAAGAATAGAATCAAGTTTAAAAGGTACGTTCAATTAAGATGCATAAAGATTTTGTGTCTATATGGTGCGCCGTTTTGAAAGTGGTCTTCACTGCGTAAATATATTAATTAATATTAAATATCAATCTTGCATTCATTGCTTTAAAGTTGAAAGAAAAGTTTAACCGTGTAGTTGCATCTTAATGTATTCATGATCATCAGGGAAAGGATTTATATGTAAATACATATTTACTTATAAAGCTAATATAATTTATATTTTGCATTATCTTTATGTTTCACAATGTGTAGGGTTGAAAAATCCTACTTTTATTTTCCATATTTTTCCATATTTTAGAGTTTAGTACATATTTTCGTTAATTTCCATATATTTTCCATATTTCATATAAAACAGTCCATATTATATTAGGTTTAACAATAAAACAAAACAAAATTCCATTAACTTTTAAAAATACATTTCAACAATAGAGATTTAAACACATGTTCAGTAATCCCTTTAACATCAGAGTTATTTGAAAATTAGCAGTCCTATCAACAATGGGAAAGTAAGTTACAAAACTGTATTAATTTAATTTAAAATTTTTAACAGACTTCAGTTGTGCAGCTCAACAGTTAAATGCCAGTCAGAGTACACATAGGTTCAGTTTTGTAAATCATACTATAAAGACGGTAAATATGCCAAAAGTACGTCATTCAGTCAATTTAAAATCAAAACTAACAAGTTACATTTCAGAATTTAAAGAAGATGGTTTATCAACTGACAATAAAATATTATTTTGTAATTTGTGTCAGTGTGCAGTATCATCTACACAAAAGTTCCTGGTGCAACAACACATTACAACTAGTAAACATCAGGCCAACAAACAACTAAATTCCAAGCAGAGACAATTGTTTTTAACACAACCAACAACATCGAATGTAAGATCTGAGTTTAACATCGACCTGTGCCGTTCTCTCATCTCTGCTGATATTCCTCTCTACAAACTAAAGAATAAGGTCTTCAGGGAATTCCTTGAAAAATATACTCAACATACAATCCCGGATGAGTCAACACTTAGGAAGACGTATGCTCCATCCATCTACGATGAGACAATACAGAAGATAAGAGATGAAATTAAAGATAGTTCAATTTGGGTTTCCATTGATGAGACTCCCGACAAAGAAGGTAGACTTGTTGGTAATGTAGTTATCGGTTTGTTAAGTGAACAATATTCTGAACGAATTCTTTTACATTGTGATGTTCTAGAAAAGTGCAATAACAAAACTATAGTTAAACTGTTCAACGAAGCTATGGGTATCCTGTGGCCAAAGGGTATTATGTACGATAATGTGTTATTCTTTATTAGCGATGCTGCCCCTTATATGGTCAAAGCTGGACAGGCATTATCTGTTGTATATCCTAAATTGACTCATTTTACTTGTGTGGCGCATGCATTTCATCGTGTGGCAGAAGTGGTCAGAGACGATTTCCCTAAAGTAGATTTGTTGATTTCATCAGTGAAAAAAGTATTTCTCAAAGCTCCCAGTAGAGTTAACGTGTTGAAAGAAATGTACCCTGAAATTCCATTGCCACCAAAGCCAATTTTAACTAGATGGGGTACATGGCTAGAAGCAGTTGAATATTATGCCGAACATATAGACTCTATTAACAATGTTCTCCTTGCATTGGACTCTGAAGATGCAGTCTCAATTGATACTGCGAAAACAGTTACCTGTGACATAAGTGTGAAGAATGACTTAGCTCACATTCAGCATACATTTTCATGCATCATAAAAACGCTCAAAAGTCTCCAAAATAGGCACCTTTCACTATCTGAAAGTTTTGAAATTATAAATAGTACTGTGGAACAACTGAATCGTGGTAGAGGTAAAGTTGCAGATGCAGTAAGAGCTAAGGTGGACACTGTACTTTCAAAAAACCCTGGATATGAAGAACTACAAAAGG
The DNA here is from genome assembly GCF_040183065.1 of Periplaneta americana. Classification (NCBI taxonomy): domain Eukaryota; kingdom Metazoa; phylum Arthropoda; class Insecta; order Blattodea; family Blattidae; genus Periplaneta; species Periplaneta americana. Next base: position 4,042,442 of record NC_091127.1, on the reverse strand, counting down.
TTGTTGCTGTGATGAGTGGTGAATCAACAGTGAAGATTAACTTGGACTTATCCCCAGCAGACATTGTGAAATTGAATTATGTACCAGTTACTTCTTGTGACGTCGAACGCTCTTTTAGTCAGTATAAATCTATCCTCAGAGACAATAGAAGAAGATTCACTTTTCAGCACTTGAAAGAAATGTTTGTAACCTATTGTTATGGTAACAGACAATAAAAATTGTGTTTTGTTGAAACTACATTGGAAGATAAGGTACGTCCATTATATTTTTTGTTTAGTTTGATTAAAATGTACCAATATTTAACGTACATAGTCATTTTTTTATAATTTTAAGTCCATATTTAATTCCATATTTTGGTAAAAATCCATATTTAATTCCATATTTTGGTAAAAATAACTACATATATATTTACATATTTCATATATTTTTAGTCCATATAAATCCGTTCCCTGGTTATAAGTATAACAAATACATTTTCATTATCTGCTGAAATCATAATTTAATTTAACAGTAACAGTGGGGACAGCTATATACCAATGCTTATGTATTCACAGCGAGACATGTTGCTACACAGTGAAGCCATCTATGTATAGATAGGCCTAATTAAAACACGAATTTTATTACGCCATAAGGAAGGCAGTTTGATCAAAGACATTATTACTATACAAGGTCTTTGAGTTTGATATGCGATGATGTTACATAAATTTGAACGTCTATTAATTGTTTAATTTCAATACAAATGTTATAGGCTCCAATTTTATAGGTTACGTTAGGCCTCCTGTGGAAGCAGGACCAATGTCAGCTGTGCCTTGTTTCGACCGTTACTTACAATGAGTGCTACACGAAAGCATTTTTTATAGCTTGACAAACGCATTCTCGCTGTAGTGTGTAACGGAACTAAAGCTGCATCTACACAGTTCAATATTCCAATCGCGTATGCGTGCAATCTGGGAAGAATAGAATCAAGTTTAAAAGGTACGTTCAATTAAGATGCATAAAGATTTTGTGTCTATATGGTGCGCCGTTTTGAAAGTGGTCTTCACTGCGTAAATATATTAATTAATATTAAATATCAATCTTGCATTCATTGCTTTAAAGTTGAAAGAAAAGTTTAACCGTGTAGTTGCATCTTAATGTATTCATGATCATCAATTTACGGGAAAACAGTTGGCGACAACGACTAAACAAAAGAACGACCATGCGATAAATTGATAGCGATAAATCTAGCTGCAGAAATTATCGCAAAGTCTGACTGTGATTGGTTGGAATTAAAAATTTCATTACACTTCATTGGTCGAAAATGGAGTGACGTCATATAAACGAAATAGTCTCTATAAATTGTTGTGGGTATATTCATCGCTTGTTTAAGTAATAGAGGAAGATTTATTCTTTCTTTTATTTAGCCCTTTATTATGAACAATATTACGTCAACATCTTTAGCCTACCGTATGCTTTTACATTCAAATACACATTTCTCTCTTACAAAAAAAAAAAAAAAAAAAAAACATGACATTGTAGCCTTCAACCACTCAACAGTTACATTTCTTCTGTTCGTAGAAACATCTACGTCATTAGAAGGACTACTTTCGAGTTGTCATATAAAAAAGATAACCTGGATGTGCAATCAGCTTCGAATAGGGCCTAGTAGTGATGACTACCCAGGTGTGAAAGTTCGAGGGTTTTAGATAAGCGAACAATGTTGAGATAGTAAGATACTTCAATAAGGAAAGAATCAACGTCTCTTTTCTTCCTTAAATACTCGTAACTTAACAGAGATATTCTAAACGTACAAAAATGACGTAGCAAAAGGTAAAGATACAAAAAAAAATTGGATAGGTCTTGAAGTGTATTTTACCAGTCCGGTATTTAATCTCTGATGTACAGGAATCACTTTGAGGAAGTGGTGAGAAGGCGATAGATTTCAAACTTTCGCTACCAGTGATTTACTAACATTTGTGAGTTGTATAATTTAGCTTTGCTGTACTTAGCTTTCATCACTGAAACAGTGTAATCAGAATTGACGATTTCAAAGTCGTGTCATCTCCTTAGTGAATTTGCTAATTTAAAAATGTGATAGTGTACAAGTTTTCGTAAGATTTCGTGAAATTCTTGTTGAAGATGAGACGTAATGATAGCTTTTGTGTACATCTTGCACCTTTGTTTGTTTATTCACTTCTTATTTAAGATTGACAGCTGTTTGCCTACGAAGACATTACATAATCTCTCTCGTTAACTTTTCTGAATGTTTTATCTTTGACTTGACGTAGATTTAGCGATAAAAAGATAGACTGATTCTTCAGTGGGTCTCTGAGTCACTGGCTGTATTTAGAGAGACTGTACCTGTTCACAGTTCGTACAGTCTTAGATAAAAGTTTTGTCGCACAGATAATTTTTAAGTCCCAGAAAGGAGGCAGTGCGCATGATCAGAGGACGAGCGACCTGGTTCACAAGAGAACGACTAGTGAGATATAATAAAATTAGTTTTGTTTCGAGGTATGTCTGATCATGCGCACTGTATCCTTTCTGAGGCCTACAAAGTGTCAGTGCGACAAAACTTTTTTCTAAGACTGTATATTAATAATGTGTACACGCCTCACCCCCACCAAGCGGTGTTAAGTTCATAGATTTTCCTCCGGAGGCTAAGAACATAAATGCTTACGGAAACATTTATTATTGGGTGTAAAGTAAAACTATTTTGTTAGAAAAAAAATGAAACTAGAAAGACTTTTTTCCCCACTCCCATTGCTGTTAGTATGCTGTTATTAGCTTGGAAAGTAAATGGATTTTTATCGTGATAATGTTGGTTGCTATTGACGACTGGACGTAAGTCACATTGCTTATCTAGGGAAGTAAGTGAAAATATGTTTCATCCAACAGTAACATAGCAACAAAACAATAGTAATATGCGTTACAAGAGCGGTATGTTGAAGTTTTCATGTTCGAGGAAAAGTTTTAAAAAGCGAAACGTAGTTCAGCTTTTTTAATTTCCGAGAATTAAAAGAAAACATACCGCTCGTGTACCGTACATTATTTTGTGCGAAGATCGTTTATTACATACCTGAAAGAGGAATTTCTAATTAGTTGGAATGAAATCTCCATCTTGGTTTCTGTTCAGTGACGGCAAATTTGCAAAGCAAAAATATCTATCTTCAACATTGTTGCTTTAAAATGTTTTCTGTGTTTACTATACTCCAGCAGGCCGTGATATACGTCTGTCTTCCCCCCCCCAGTCTATGATGAGTCTGGAATCTTGTTGATTTTTTCACGGCTTCCTTAATGTTACTTGCATCACGAATGCAGTAACTTTAGTGGAGTTGTAGAGTTTACTTAATTTTTGCAAATATTTAAAAACAATAATTAAGAGTGCAATTTAAGTGAAATTGCAGTGGTAAGTTTCCAATTTATAATTATTACTATATTGAACGTCTCTAAAAATAATATGTTAAAAGCCTAAAGCAGTAAAATCAATATGTCACTTAAGCGGTAAGAAGAGGGAAATTGTTATGTGTTAGGTTGGGAATACTGAATGTGGAATTTTAGACTTTCCGCGGATTGGTTTTGTGCGGAAACCAAGCAAATACGCACGATCTCGCACAAAAATTTTTTCCCTCACTCCCATTGCCGTAAGTATGCTGTTATTAGCTTGGAAAGTAAATGAATTTTATCGTGATAATGTTGGTTGCTATTGACGACGGGACGCAAGTCACATTGCTTCGCTAGGGAAGTAAGTGAAAATATGTTTCATTCAACAGTAACATAGCAACAAACAAAAGAATACTCAAACCTGGACGACCTTCCCAACAGTTCTGATATTAAACCATGTAAAATGAAGAAATATATTTTTATTACGTAAAATGTGGGATTGGAAAAAAAAAACATTATATGCAATTCGTGAGTTAAGTACTGTAGATTTTGATAGCCTCGGACTACTTACTTGCAGCCCTCATTATCGCTCGGGCGCAAACTCGTCTTCGGCTAGTTAAGCCTACTTACCTTCCTTAATGCATAATTAACTATTAAGTGCAACCAAGTACTATTTTCAAGAACAATAATTCTGTCAGTGAGCAGTATAATCTAATTACATTCACATGCAGTGCTGTATAGCTACATTTAGCTCACATATTTATCACAAATTTTACTACCGAACTTTACATTTAAAAATATAGCTCTGATATAATTATTCAGTTAAAAATATAACATACATTATGTTAATATAGGACAGATATCGAGAAAATGGGAGGGGGGAAACATTGAATTAGTACCTTCCCTAATTTTCAGAACTGTAATTTTCGAGATGTCTTAGTCTACAAATATATTCAAATTAGGGTGTGTAGGGTATACCATTGTACGAACAGCTATAGCGTCGGATTTGCATTCTGGCAACGTGGGTTCCAATCCCGGCTGTTCAGAGTGGAATGTGTCATGCTGCTCGGTGATAGGTTCCCATGGAGTAGTCCCGTTTCCCCTACTGGGTTTCCACCATTACTACATTAATCATGCAGTGCTAATGTAGATTGTTGTTTTGTTGAACTTATTCCTAAAACAATTTATCCAGCCTTGTTCAGGCTTCTGTGGAAGTTTTCTAGAATTGAACAGTGTCGTCCCAAAACTCGCTCAGTCCATTTGGTCATTTCTATTATTTATACATATAAATTAGACCTCTACCATTATATTTAAGCTTGTTTTCTTCCAAAACAACGCCAATCCTTGCCTAAAAGTTTGTGTTATTGTGCATGTCACTTGAAAACTCGCTCAGCCCATAGACCGGTGGACAAAAAAACTAGCCCAGTCCTTTCATCAAAATGGACTTAACGCGTTTTGGAATAACATTCTTTAATTTTATTTATATGCATTTGATGGCTTTATCAGCCAATGTTATTAGTATTTACAGAGCATATTTAATTGTGGCAATGACCTCACAAACATAAGTATACCATATAACAACCAAGGTCTTCAAGAGTAAGGCTTCCATCCATATAAACGTTCTTGGTACCCCCGATAGTAGCGCCTAATATGGATTCTTACGCGACCATATCTCGCAACCTTCATTTTATATTTACGACATTTGGTAAGCGTGTAATGCTCAACAACCTGATGCACACCAAACACGGAAGTTCACCACCTATTTCATTCCTTTAGTACACCACAGAGCTTTCACAACATCTCAATGACATTCAGTGTTTTTCAAGATATAAATTACGCTTTGTATGAATAATATGGTCACAAGTTTATGTATAATTGGTTACGCAAGATCATGATTTCAGCCACGAAACCGACGAATACAGCCTAAGTCAACACAGTGCTTTATCTAGTAAGGTACACTAAATGTTTATTGACAAGTGGATGCTTTCAGTCAGTAGTGGATGAATGAGACTGCAAGGACGGTCCTGCTGTAAAGTTAGAAAAGTGGCTGGAACCTGGATTGCATGTCGAAAATCCACAGAAATTCTGTTCTCCTCGTGCAACCCTAGGAGATAATATTTTTGTTTAAAATAATGGTTTTCGCTACTTTCACCTCTATCTTTCTTCTTAATTTCTCTTTTTCATTTTACTTTCTCCCTAATTCTGCCCTCTCCTTTCCCATCTGTTATTTCTCATTTTATTTTTTCTGCACTTTTTCATTTTCCCCCTTGACCCCCTTTTCCTTCTGTCCTACATTTTTAGTTCTATTTTTTTTCTCCAACATTTTCCTTCATCTCTCAATATTTTTGTCCTTTCTCTCATTTCTCTCCCCCTCTTTTCTCTTTTTCTCTCCTTTTTCTTCTTCCCTTTCCCTTTTCTTCTTTTCTCTTTTTTATCATTTTTTCTATTCTCTTTATCTCCTCTTCTCTTCTCTTTTTCTGATCTTTCTCCACTCTTTTTCTTTCATTTCTCTTATTCTCCCTTCTCGTTTTCTCATTTATCTTTTTCTCTTTTTTGTTTTTCTCTCCTTTCTCTTCATCTCTTTTCTTTTCTCTTCATCTGTTTTTCTTTCTTTTCCTTCTTCCCTTTTCACTTCTTTTTCTTTATCTTTTTTCTAATCTCTTTTTCTCTGCTTTCTCTTCATCTCTTTTCTTCCTACTTTCTTTTCATCTCTTTTCTTCCTTCTTTCTCTTCATCTCTTTTCTTCCTTATTTCTCTTCATCTCTTTTTCTCTGCTTTCTCTTTATCTCTTTTCTTCCTTCTTTCTCTTCATCTCTTTTCTTCCTTCTTCCTCTTCATCTCTTTTTCTCTGCTTTCTCTTTATTCCTTTTCTTCCTTCTTTCTCTTCATCTCTTTTCTTCCTTCTTTCTCTTCATCTCTTTTCTTCCTTCTTTCTCTTCATCTCTTTTTCTCTGCTTTCTCTTTATCTCTTTTCTTCCTTCTTTCTCTTCATCTCTTTTCTTCCTTATTTCTCTTCATCTCTTTTTCTCTGCTTTCTCTTTATCTCTTTTCTTCCTTCTTTCTCTTCATCTCTTTTCTTCCTTCTTTCTCTTCATCTCTTTTCTTCCTACTTTCTTTTCATCTCTTTTCTTCCTTCTTTCTCTTTATCTCTTTTCTTCCTTCTTTCTCTTCATCTCTTTTCTTCCTTCTTTCTCTTCATCTCTTTTTCTCTGCTTTCTCTTCATCTCTTTTCTTCTTTCTTTCTCTTCATCTCTTTTCTTCTTTCTCTTCTCTTTATCTCTTTTTCTGCTTTTTCTCTTCATATGTTTTCCCTCCTTTCTTTTCTCTTTGTCTCTCTTTACTTTATTTAACTTTTTAACATGGCTCGTCTATATTTGACCTATAGGGAAAGGAACATTGTAATTTTGGCATGTAAGCTTTACTCTGAAGTCACTTGTAGTACCGTGGAAACAAGTGTAAGGTGAATTTCTTATCTCATGGTTTTGTACGCGGTCCGTCTTACTCCAATCTCTATTTAATGTGCCTCGAGGTTCTCCACGTGGTTCTCCCACTCATGTGGTAGCTATTTAGTTACGTCCATTGCGGCTTTCCCTCTTTAAAATTCTCAAGTTCTTTCAAACGGAGTGAGACAAGTGACCTACAAGCTTGGAGCTAACATAGATTCTTGCTTATAGACGAAAATTCTCTTGCAAAGACGCGCGATCGTGTATCTTATAATTATTTCTCTTCCTATTTCTCTTGCTTTCATTACGTCATTCCACACGGTCTGTCTCCATTGTCTAATTATTGAGCTAATCTTTACATCCATCCTTACCTGACGTAAAAATTGCATTCCAAGAATATACCATGGACGTTTCATGCAATAGCATTTTTCTTTAAAATAGTCATGGGATAAAATGTCGACGGGATAGGAAATCGGACTTGCGGAAGTGTTGAACATATGAGGTTCAGATAGCGGTCTGCACACCTGTTCGTCGGGCTGGTGTGAGGTAAGCCAGGCTTCAGTGAACACGGCGGAAACGGATATCGCTCGTCAACCGAAATGCTTCCAGGTTTCGCTTCGCAAATAGAAATATCTCGTTTAGCAAGTGAGTGCAACAAAAATCGGAGCGACACAATTGCCGATCGTCTTCGGTGGTGTTGCGATTACTGTGTTGGCCGTCCGATCCAAGGCTTGTGGGTTCAAGTCTGCTGAGAACCTCGAATTTAAAAGACAATAACATTCTTAGCATATTCCCCCTCCGGGAAGAAGAGTTGTGGTTATCGTGTCTTAAATTACGACACGTGAAGGAACTCTGTCCCTGATAGACCGCCCTAGGCCCTTCCTGTCCATGCTGAATAACCTCTACAGTTGAAAATACTGCCACTCTGCTCACATGACTAATATCTTGTATCCTCTGAAATTGAATCAAATTGAATTGAAGTTATCGGAAACATTTTTGAGAAATTTTGGGAATATTTTTTGGTGTATGATTATTTAATGACTCTTAAGGGTAGAGGATGGTATTTTTTAAAACTTTTTTCCTATTTGGTATAAATTATTATTTTTTTTTTGTATGTAGAGAGCTCATAGCTGTGGCAACTCAACCAAATAAAAATATTTTGAAAAAAAAAAATATTTGAGGGCCCAAATTTGAAAAAAAAATATACCCAATGCAGGATTGTACTAAAACCGATAATATCCCATTCAATAAAATAAATTATATCATTAATAACAAAGTTAAACCCCATAAAAATCGAAATAATTCTAAAAATAAATAAAAATACAAATCTAATAAAACAAATTATATCTAAATCGTTTTTAAAGATACATTCAAACAGTTTTTTGCAATGTACTTGCAAAAGCATGTTCTACAAACTGTCTGTAACATAATTTGATATTGGTCCCTACGTTTGTAAAATAAACAATTACATTTTAATAACAATTTTCTGATTTCCTTTCTTGCAAACGGACGTATTTTTTAAATGAAATCAATTAATAAAATTCTGTTACAGAGAAAAGTTTCCTAATAGTTTAAAGAATGTGTGTTCTAAATTTCATCCATGTATCTTTAATAGTTCAGAAATTATATCCATTTTTGTCTGGCAATGTAGCAAAAAAATGAAGTTACTGGAAATCGATAAAAGCGGGCGTGTGATTTAAAAATCCATAGCGCAGGAATTTAAAAATGACGTCTTAACATCCGATAAGGGTACAAATACCTACAAAATGTTATGCAATGCAATCCACACATATCAAAGGGTATTTTAAAGAAAAACATTTTTTTTTAATTTAATTTACCGGAAACAACAATAAAAGTGGGCGAGTGATTTAAAAATCCATAACATAGGAAGTTTAAAAATGGCAACTCAACATCCGATAAGGACACAAATACCCACAAAATGTTACGCTATGCATTCCACACATATCACAGAGTATTTTAAAGATTTTTTTTTTAATTTACTCATTTTTCACCAAAAAATACCATCCTCTCTCCTTAGCTGCAGAAGTTATTCAGGAATGATGCAATGAACATATGAAACAAATTTCAAGTAGTCTAGTTGTAGGAAACTTTTCTACTATTGGTGCTTTTCTCAGGAGTGGATCAGGACAGCACGTTTGCACATCTCCTTTTTATGTTAGGTTAGGTTCTTTTCAAACTGAAATGACGAGTGAAGCGTACAGTTAAAATTACTCTAACCTAACCTAACCTAACCTTTTTATGTTAGGTTAGGTTAGGTTAGGTTAGGTTAGGTTAGGTTAGGTTAGGTTAGAGTAATTTTAACTGTACGCTTCACTCGTCATTTCAGTTTGAAAAGAACCTAACCTAACATAAAAAGGAGATGTGCAAACGTGCTGTCCTGATCCACTCCTCTTTTCTCCACCACATACCTTAGCGCTACTATCTGCAAGCCTGGATGACCGTACAGCTGGTAAATGAGACTCAGTGTATGGGAATAAAGAAGAAAAGAGAAAGTGTACTCACAACGGTCGTAAAATTGGTTGTAAAATACACAGTATATTATTCAGTCCGTAGGAGCACCTGTTGCAAGTCAAATGTGCCCGTGTACAATGGTTTTATTACACTGTACTTGCTGGGGTACTGAGGGTATTTCACCTGTACCAATAAATCACTACCGTTCCATTCTTTTGAGACGCCATGTTTTTTATATAGGCCTATGTTGTAGACCTGCTGAAAGAAAAGTCCGGTAAAGCCTGATTCACACGGGGATAGTTTACAGGAGTAATGTTCTTGAAGCCTCTAAACTTGACGCCATATTTGTAATCACACGGAGACACTAAACTTGAAACCATGCTTGAAAAAAAGCGCGCGCTCAATGTTGTATTCGCAGTGGTGTTTGAATTCTGTTATAGTTAATAAAAATCAATAGTGAACTGGCATTTTTAGTTCGGTGAAACTGCCACCAGCACATATTCGAGCATGTGTGCAGCTAATTGGCGCCTTGTTATTGTATGAATTACAAAGTATTCTTGAAAAAAAGGACAAGAGAACACGGGTTAAGAAATAGATTCGTAGAAGAATTATGCACGGTGCATCTAATACCTTGTTGAAAGAATTAGCTGAAGAAGATCCTGCAGAATACAGGAAACATCTCAGAATGAGTCCTGTTTTAAGGGTTTTTAACTTTTTTCTAACCACTTCTACGTCTATGTTTTCGAAACCTTGTTCCATGAGTTCACTGACTAGTTTCTGGAATAATAATTCCCGCTTGTTTTTATTGATGTATTCTTTGTCACTTATATTCCATACAAGTTCATACTTCTCATACACTTCCATAAACTCTATGATATCGTTGGAATTCCACTTAGGGGCGCTTATTATTAATAATTATTGATTTACTTCGACAATGAGTAGTAAGAATAAAGCTTAAATACTTTCTCAAGGTTTATACTTATGAGTATGAGCACTTATTGTGATTATATACTCGTAACCACTAGAATATACTCATTCATATTCGTAAGAATAAAGACATTCTACCTAACGCGAATATATACTCATCTCTACAGCCTTCTTGATCGTTTAAAAGTTAGTATGTATTCGTGTTACCTATCCTCTTTGACCACATTGCACCGTGATGCTCAGTTTTTTTTATAGACTTTCACATGCTATCCGCATGCTGTAGTGGTTTGTGTTTTGCTTTTTGTAAATTTTGATAATGGATAAATAAATAAATAAAATAAATAAATAATTAAATAAATTGAATAATAAAATTAATTAATTAAATTAACTAATTAATTAAATAAACAAATAAATAAACATGAACGAGAGAGTGAATCAGATAAGTGACGTTAATAAACAGAAAACAAGAAAATAGTACTGGGAAATCGTCATTACGGGATATTGGATAGAGATTACAATCCATTTCTAGAATTCCAGTTATGCTAATTCTATTTTTTATTATGGAGAGTTATATATATATATATATATATATATATATATATATATATATAATTTAAAGTTATAAGTAATTGCATTTTGCAATTCAAATTTTACAAAATAAACTGTAATTGTTAATTATATTTAACAATACAATCTAACCTTATAATTTGATAGCCATTCATATTCTTATAGGTTATGTTTTTATGAATAACAAATACGTGTTTAACCTTTTTCACATTCACTTTTGTGAAGCGTTAAGGCTTCTGAAGTTCACGTCCTTCTCTACATTTTTCCATGAGGTACTACATCGTTCATAAATTCTGCATTTTTTTTTTTTATTTGACATTAAACTGAACACAAATCAACAAATATTCAGAATTGAGCCTGCTACAAACCATACTCATAATAACATGAGAACGAACTTATAAAACTGAGAATATACTAGCTTTTATTCTTATCAAGCATGAGTATATATTCTGTACAAGATGGACGCTTGAGTATATTCTACTATGCTTCCATGTTATGAGTATGTAATCAAAAATGAGTAGGTACTCAAATGTTTTTATTCTTACTAACAAGAGTATATTGACGTCGTACAAAATGTTGTCCAATATTCTTTTGAGAAGATTAACTCCGTACGTAGATGAAATTATTGGGGATCATCAGTGCGGTTTTCGGCGTAATAGATCGACTATTGATCAGATTTTTTGTATTCGACAGATAATGGAGAAAAAATGGGAGTATAAGGGTACAGTACATCAGTTATTCATAGATTCCAAAAAGGCATATGACTCGCTTAAGAGGGAAGTATTATATGATATTCTTATTGAATTTGGTATTCCCAAGAAACTAGTTCGATTAATTAAAATGTGTCTCAGTGAAACATACAGCAGAGTCCGTATAGGTCAGTTTCTATCTGATCCTTTTCCAATTCACTGCGGGCTAAAGCAGCGAGATGCACTATCACCTTTACTTTTTAACTTTGCTCTAGAGTATGCCATTAGGAAAGTTCAGGATAACAGAGAGGGTTTGGAATTGAACGGGTTACATCAGCTTCTTGTCTATGCGGATGACGTGAATATGTTAGGAGAAAGTACACAAGCGGTTAGGGAAAACACGGAAATTTTACTTGAAGCAAGTAAAGCGATCGGTTTGGAAGTAAATCCCGAAAAGACAAAGTATATGATTATGTCTCGTGACCAGAATATTGTACGAAATGGAAATATAAAAATTGGAGATTTATCCTTCGAAGAGGTGGAAAAATCCAAATATCTTGGAGCAACAGTAACAAATATAAATGACGCTCGGGAGGAAATTAAACGCAGAATAAATATGGGAAATGCCTGTTATTATTCGGTTGAGAAGCTCTTATCATCCAGTCTGCTGTCCAAAAATCTGAAAGTTAGAATTTATAAAACAGTTATATTACCGGTTGTTCTGTATGGTTGTGAAACTTGGACTCTCACTCTGAGAGAGGAACATAGGTTAAGGGTGTTTGAGAATAAGGTGCTTAGGAAAATATTTGGGGCTAAGCGGGATGAAGTTACAGGAGAATGGAGAAAGTTACACAACACAGAACTGCACGCATTGTATTCTTCACCTGACATAATTAGGAACTTAAAATCCGGACGTTTGAGATGGGCAGGGCATGTAGCACGTATGGGCGAATCCAGAAATGCATATAGAGTGTTAGTTGGGAGACCGGAGGGAAAAAGACATTTAGGGAGGCCGAGATGTAGATGGGAGGATAATAAAAAAATGGATTTGAGGGAGGTGGGGTGTGATGATAGAGACTGGATTAATCTTGCACAGGATAGGGACCGATGGCGGGCTTATGTGAGGGCGGCAATGAACCTTTGGGTTCCTTAAAAGCCATTTGTAAGTAAGTAAGTAACAAGAGTATATGCTAAAAAAAAAGTCTAGTATATACTATATACTCAGGTTTATTCTTACCACCGGAATAGGCCTAAAACTACAAACTTTGTACTTGCCAAGTTGCTACAAGTTCGCATTCACACGCGGGTAGTGGTGGGAGTCAAGTTGGTCACGTGACGGGAAAGTGGACACACAACTTGACTGTCTCGACCATATCACACGGGGAGAGTCGAAGGAAAGTCGAGTTGCTTCAAGCACTTGACTCCTGTAAACTATCCCCGTGTGAATTGGTCTTAAGATAGCAGATCCTTGGAAAAAGCGTGGAGATCTCGAGCATCTGTAGCTGTATGACAGAATAGCGTGCTGTAGGACGACCAGCTTTCATGGACACAAGGGGAAGGGAATGCTCATAATGCATAATGTAAGCACTGCTGAAGTAGCACCATTCAGAGGCTGTTAGCGGTCATTACCCCTCCACAGTCCGCAAAATGACTGAAGTTGCTTGACAATAAGATCTCCTGTAGGTCAACGACAGAGCGACTTAACATGTCACAGCGGTGTTGTAAATATTTGTTTTTACATCGCGTTCTTCTGATGCTATAACGAGAGATGCGCCTGCATGTATTGGGGGCAAGTATCTTCTTCTTCATAGTCATCTTCCATAGCAGGTTTTGTGTTCTTTTGTTGTGAGCTTCCTTAAACACTATAATTGAAACCTGGCTAGCGTGTGTCTTTCGTTACTTGTGAGTGTTTGGTTCTTTGCTAAGGATGTAAGGAGAAAGTGCGTAACTACCTACCACATAATGTATTATTGTTAAGGGTGTGATTTTATGTAATTATTTTACTCCTGATCTCAGTGATAAAGTGGTTTAATTTCAGTGAAATTTCGCAAAAAAATAAAACCATCAAGCAATTTCGCGCATATTTCCTACCGTAAAGAAACTTAAAAAATAATAAAATAACATTTTTTTAAATTATTGTTGAAACAATCCCTTTGAAACTGACAGAATAGTAATATACGTTACAAGAGCGGTATGTTGACGTTTTCATGGTCGAGGAAAAGATTGAAAAAGCGAAACGTAGTTGAGCTTTTTTAATTTCCGAGAACATGAAAACAAACATACCGCTCGTGTATCGTACATTATTTTGTTCGAAGATCGTTTATTACATACCTGAAAGACGAATTTCTAATTAGTTGCAATGAAATCTCCATGTTGGTTTCTGTTTAATGACGGCAACTTCGGAAAACCAAAATATCTTTCTTCAACATTGTTGCTATAAAATGTTTTCTGTGTTTACTGTACTCCAGCAGGCCGTGATATACTTCTGTCTTTTTTTTCCCCCCCAGTCTATAAATGCGAACTTAAAACAAACGGTAAGGTTATGTAATGATTTATTTTTCATTTTAATATTTTAACAATATTATTTATATAACATATTGCAGTAATAACATCCGCATCTGGAATCTTGTTGATTTTTTCGCGGCTTCCTTAATGTTACTTGTATCAGGAATGCAATAAGTTTCGTGGAGTAGTAGACTTTACTTAATTTTTGCAAATATTTAAAAACAATAATTAACATTGCAATTTAGGTGAAATTGCAGTGGTAAGTTTCCAATTTATAATTATTACTATGTTAAACGTCTCTAAATATAAAGCCTAAAGCAGTAAAATGAATGTCGCGCTTAAGCGGTAAGAAGAGGGAAATTGTTATGTGTGTTACGTTGGGAATACTGAATGTGGTATTTCACACTTACTGCGTATTGGTTCTGTGCGGAAAACAAGCAAATACGCACGATCTCGCACAAAATTGCTTGCAGCAACAATTAAATTCTTAATTCAATTTCATTCAACTGTTATGGAGTGACGCACTACCTTCTTAATCTCATGAAGGCAGTTTTTGTGGGAAAGAGAAATAACCGTTCTCTACTCGCGCCGGTCCCTGGAAGTAGTGCCTGAAACTATGCTTACAGTGATGAACGACCAAATATGTATAAATGTTCATGTATATTTTATAACGAAGAAAATGTTCACGTTTTATTTGAAAGAAAGAGTCTTGTTCGTGCAAATTCTCCATAAAACCTGTATTTTGTTGAAAATATTGTGATTATGTAGTATTTTTGTGGATTTCTATCAATTTCACGAATATTGGTGAATGTATTTCATTTAATTTTTAACTTTCATTAAAGGATTTAAGTTTTAACACATTTCGCGTATATCGTTAATACCAAAAAATCACACCCCTAATTATTGTACAGTAGTGGCAAAAAAAAAAACCGGACTGACCCTTGTAGCTGATTTCAGAGCCTTATTCACTCCAGAGCACGGTAGACTGGTAACTAAGACTTTCGTGGTTCGAATCCTGCCTGGGAAGGAAACTTTTTTTTGTTCCTTATTCAAGTTTATTTCCAATACTTTTCGATCGCAGCGATATTTTACTACTTAATTAATTTATTATTCCCAGAACATGAATTTTACCAGCAATAGAAATAATAATAATTAATAAGAAAATCTACCGCCCTCTGTCGAGTTTCAATCCGCTAACGTCGGCCCACTATTAGACCACCAACGACGACTAATATGAGTGGTGTGAAAAGCTGCAGTTGGAGTGAGGTAGTTCAGACAACTGAAACATCTCTACTCTTGACTTCTTTCTCGTGCAAGATGCGTAAACCCATGTACAATATATTTGGTAATGGATTCCATTCTACGCTATCTCCATTGCTCTCTCTTCTTACATTATCTATGCCATTTGCATTCCTTGTGTTCAGGTGCATTGTACTTTCAGCCTTAAAAGGCGTCTTTGAATAATTCCAACCAGTTTCTTATCGCTACGGAACAAGAAACTTTCCGTAAGTTACATTTTACTTCTTTCATGAATCTAAACATGAAGACAGAAAAGGAATTACCTGATGATGTTTTATCTAGGTTCCCACGGTAACGTTGGACTGTCATTATAGAAACATTTATTTGTGAAAGACAGAACTAGAGAAATTATCTACAGTCTAATACTGTAAAGCCCTATGTTTTATACAGGGTGTTTCATCCACCATACGCATCATTTCAGCCGACGCCGGGATACAATCCGGGTTCACAGAATAATATGCGCGCTTTAGTATGGAGCTACTGAAGATATTTCAAAATGTGGTTCATTTTGAAACTGGTGTCTTAAAATAGCAGTTTATGTATCAAGGGCGAATGAAGATGTTTATAGCGAGGGCTACGGGGTTGGTGTCGAGGACCTCTGGCCCGATGTTTAAACGTGAAATTTCGCCGAAGGTTCATATAGTATTTTCTGACACACTAGTCCGTAATTGAATAAATTAAAACTCTCTGATAAGAGTTTCAAGTTAAAAATTCGCTTTCTGTTTATATATCTTGCTTAGCGTGTTTTGTTTTGTTATATAGGGACTGTGTATACTAGGAGAAAAAAAAAGACTACGTAGAATAAAAATTATTCGTTGAGGGAGGCCATGCATGATGCTTTTGTTTCTTTGTTGCTAAGTTACCAGTCTCTGAATTTAATAAACAATGTTCTCTTATGTTGGAAATGATGTCGAGATCTGTTGAAACCGAAATTCCTTCTGGAGTTGTTATTAAAGCATTTGTCAGTTGTTGAAATTGTTAAGAGATATAAGTATTAGTAAACAAACGACATCTTTTTTGCCCTAGGGCCTATAAAAGTTTTTTTAGGCCACAAAACTATAGTGGGTTGTATTACATAATTATATCGTATCCATGGAGAAATTGAACTATCACCACAGTCTAGTATATACAGTCACGAAGCTTGAGTTGTGAGGGTGCTAGGAACAATAGACTGTGCCGGTACTATTTCGCATTGTCTACAATGAGGCGATAGTAGCGATCCTAGTGGTTAGCAACTATCTATGGACGCATATTTATTACGTATTGAGCTTCGTGACTGTATATACTAGACTGTGCTATTATAGACTAGTGTGCCACAAAATAATTTTCCTTCAATAAACATTTAACTTCTATCCAACAAACATATTACTTTAGCGCTTAAAGCAAATATCGATACCGGTACCAATTATTAGGAAGCAGAGGTGTTGAATAATAAAAGAACTTAAAAACAGTAGGCCTAATATAGGATAAACTTCTTTGTCTTTCTTAAAATGCACAGCATTTGTTGCAATTCCTAAGTCTCGACCTTCTGTTTAAATATGTACCGGATATCAACAGATGCATTAGTCATGCCTAGCTTCTGTTTTTTGTCACCTGGGTGATATTTGTGCCGCTTTATGAGCTGGGTCACTAGGTGAATAGAGAATTGTCTGTTTGTGTTTGTCTTGTAATTTCTTTTCGGCGAGAAGAAAATAGAGTTCTTTCTTCATGGATACGTGGGCACACTGATAGCTTTCCGTCAAGATTTGCACAGACGCAATGTCATATGAGATGACGGAGTTCTTTCAATAAGAACGAGGCTAGACTGGACGGCCAGAGAAATGGATACTGTGCAGGTCAGGCTGACACCGTTATACTTGCAGCGTCATTTCTTTTGATTTGGAAAGTGAGACTTTTTACAAACAGAGGAAAATAATGCAGTTTCAATTCAAAGGTAGTCACGTTGCAAAGTGAATTTGACCACGTTTCATGATGAATCAATTTAATAATTGTTTGCAGAATCGTAATTGACATAAATTGTGTTAGTTGTGTAATAGGTTTTAATCGGTTATTTAACGACGCTGTATCAAAACATCGATCTGATTAATAACGGACAATAATCAATTTTTCCGTAAGCATTTATGCTGTTTGCCTCCGGAGGAAAATCTATGAACTTAACACCGCTTGGTGGGGGTGAGGCGTGTACACATTATTAATGTACAGTCTTAGAAAAAAGTTTTGTCGCACAGACACTTTTTAAGTCCTAGAAAGAAGGCAGTGTGCATGATCAAACATACCTCGAAACAAAACTAATTTTATTATGTTTCATAGTCGTTCTCTTGTGAACCAGATCGCTCGTCCTCTGATCATGCGCACTACGTCCTTTCTGGAACTTCAAAGTATCTGTGCAACAAACTTTTTTCTAAGACTGTACGAACTGTGAACAGGTACAGTCTCTCTAAACACTGCCAGCGACTCAGAGACCCACTGAAGAATCAGTCTATCTTTTTATCGCCAAATCTACGTCAAGTCAAAGATAAAACATTCAGAAAAGTTAACGAGAGAGATTATGTAATGGCTTCGTAGACAAACAGCTGTCAATCTTAAATAAGAAAGAAGTGCATAAACAAACAAGGGTGCAAGCATGTACACAAAAGCTATCATTACGTCTCATGAACATCTTCAACGTCATATGTACAATAGGGTCTAGTACCACAAAGATACTTGGTAACCATGGAAACATAACAACGACGCCATTTCCTCATATTCTGTCGTATACTTCAGCGCTCCACGATTGTGTTCTGTTTGCAAATCACGTAAGCATAAGCATGAAAGTTTGGAGTTTGCAAACTTTAATCTCTGAGCTATCTGAATTACTTAGATAAAACGAAAAAAGTAGACTACTAAAGAGGGCAAGTTGCTGGCGGTAGTGCTATGTATCTACCGTGGGAACGGAGTTAATGGACAGCTATGATGCCTATGCGGAAAGGTAAACGAATTCTGCAGGCTTTAGGGGAGTTTAGGGGGATCTGTAGAGCGGACCTGAGGGAGTGCACATCATTCCATTCCGGATAGCACAATGTGCCCATCTAAGCGGCCTACGTGTGAGGGCAGTCCCAACCCGTGCCCCTCCCCTTAAGGGGGACTAGTATAGTAGTATATTTAGTCCAACGAAAGCCCAAAACATCTAATTATATGTTGCAGTGACTCAAGAACAAGAAAAATGTAGGCTATATAACATGATGGTGATATAATGTTCGACATAAAATGGATTTTTTTTTATCAGAGTTGAAGAAGACAGCTCACTGCACATAAACCTATTACCGTTACATAAATTCGTTTGTCATATGGCAGATATTGAGTATCTCTGATCCCTGTATAGCTTAGTTAAGGCGCTTTCAAGTAACGTTCTACTGTGCTTATTGATCTATTTATAATAATAGTAATAATAACAAACCCTGAAAAAAAAAACTCCTTAATAAACCGAAATTTAAATTGTTGACACAAATTCATATTCCACGATAGAGTATATCATTCTCATATGTAACAGGATATCAAATCAATGGTGCAACTTTACTTGAGGTTAAGATCGTCATGTGTACGGAAATAACGACACGTATAAAACGTAATCAACAGCTGTACTCTATATTATGTAAACTATGATAAAGAAACAATAGCCTACACACCTCAATAATAATTGTACGTACACACATAAGAGTTATCGACTGTTTTATTAACTGATATCAGCTATCTTTTTCACGTAAGTGTTAATGGAACAATGTTACTTTCATATTACGACCTCCCTGTTGTTATGGATTGGCATTTCTTGACATATGTATTCTAATGTAAGTTTGATTTGTCTGTAGGCTATACACATTATTCGTTCAGACTTGGTACCGCGCCGTGGCGCCGTGGTCTAAGGCATCTTGCCTAGGACTCGTGTTACGGAATGCGCGCTGGTTAGAGTCCTCATGGGGGGGAAGAAATTTTCTCATGAAATTTCGTCCAGTGTAGCCTATGGGACCGGTGTCCACCCAGCATCGTGATGCACTTGGGAAGCTGCAATAGGAAGCGAAAACCAGCTATAACGGCTGGGGGATCATCGTGCTAACCACACGATACCTCTATTCTGGTTGGATGATCGTCCATCTCTGCTTCGGCATGTGGGCGTGAGGCCAGCGGCCGGCTGGTCACTCTAGGCCCTTCATGGGCTCTAGCGCCACGGATTATTATTATTAATGCTCACATTTAAAAACATTTATTTTAGTATTACTTCCGTTTTCGTTCTCGTTGTTGTTTCCGTTCCCGGTTTATTGTGAACCAGCCTTTACTTTACAGTCGTTCTCGGTTATCATTCTGGCCATTGAATCATATGTTCGCGGTTTGAATTTCGGCCGAGGGCGATGATATACAGCATACCTGCACAAACAGCGCTCAACGAGCGCGCGCGCTCCTTCGGAGCGGGAGAGCGGTGTTGCCGAATCGGAGAGGAAGATACGTCAGAATGACATAGACTTGCTATAAGTAGAGGAGAGGGAAACGACCACTCAGTTATCTAGTGGAGTGCACTGTGTAGGCCTATTCTCAGTAACTGTTTCACGTTGCTTACCTACTGCTACAGTACAGTATGGAGGAATCTAAAAGACGGAACATAACATTTAACATTTAACGATTTACAGCTCGAACTTATTGATCTTCAATGTGACCTAAGGGCTAAAGATCGTTTGAATAATACTACTAGCCTGGTTGAGTTTTACAAGACTAAACATTAGCAATAATATCCACGACTACACAGGCTGGCTGTGAAAATGATTGCTATGTTTGGCTCAACATTTATATTTGTGAGCAACTGTTTTCTATAATCAACTTTAATAAAGGCAGGCATCGAACATCTGTAACTGATGTTTCATTACGATCAGTAGGCTACTGTTCCTTTCAGCTACCAACAGCATAAAACCTCGTTTTGATGTACTGATAAATAAAAATATAACAAAATGACATTGTACATTTAAGTAGCTATAGAATTTCTGTTATTTCTGTAAAACAAATATTTCTTTATTAATTAATAATAGTCCAAGATAGTTCCGCAAACACTGAACGGGAATTCATTTCATAAACACTCGTAATAGTACTTCCTTTTGTGTATATTTTGTACGAGATCCACCCCTTCTTCCAGTCCACCCTTATACAGAGCGCAGCTAATATCTGCATTCCGCTCATGAGCTGTGAGCCGGCTCGGAGAGCGCAAACCTTGTGCAGGCCTGATTTAGAAGGACCGATAAGATCTTTAGCATGGCTTCTTGCAGAGGAAAGTAAAGCTGTATGGATTCTGTGTCTTAGTATTTATTTATTTATATATTTATTTATTTATTTATTGTGGTGTAGTTAATGCCATGAGGCCTTCTCTTCCACATCACCAGAAATACAAATACAATAATAAAAATTTAAAAAATGAAACTATGAACAAAGTAAGGCGACACAAAAATATACACAAGTTGCAGTCACACAAACTTTAGATGACTAATTAAGTATAGTAATTAATTATATCCTAATTAATTAACGATGATTCGGACAAAATTTTTTGACCATTTCCCGTCCATGTTGAATCACGACGTTGAAGGACTAAGGCTAAGGATAGGGACTCATGGCGAAGGATCCTGAAAGAAGCCGAGGCTTGACCCGGGCTGTAGTGCTGCTGATGATGATGATGAATAACTTCTGTAGTGGAAAGCATCGTTAAATAAAATACTACTCGGTTTTTGTTAAGATTGTCTTCTTAGGTCATCGTCGTCATGCCGGACGCCACTAGCGGCTGTCAGGCACGTTATCATCGGACGTTAACAATTCAGTCAGTTATCTGTATATCCTTTTTGGACACTACTCCTTCCTGTTCGGTTTTAATGTGCACTGTCCGTCTGACCCATTTTCCTTACAATTTGTAGCTTTACGACTTCCTATCTTCTTCATTGCCGTCCCCCCGTTAATTGTCGGCCACCTACTGTACCATCTGTGTAATGTTTCAGGCCGTCTCCACAGAACGTGTTTCTCTGTCGCACACTTGATACTTCCCTCCGCCTATCGTTCTTTGTTTACGATGCTTCTTCTCGAATGTATACAACAGTCTTTCCAAATACATTCCGTAATGGGTTCGGCTGTCTTGTCCCACAAAGTATTGTAACAACAAATAAGCAAGACGTAATTTATATCGCAGCTCTCTCGGAGACTATCGTGATCGTTTTGGATTCTAATATCTTGCAGTATAGTGATGGTCACATAAGAACAGTTCCTAAACAATAAGTATTGCCGTCTATTCAGTGTTGCCAACTGTTACCAGATATCACACGATCCTACGTATTAAATGACTTATTACTTACCATACTTTATGTTGGAAGATTATTCTAAATAATTCAATAATTTGTAACATATTTTCGTAGGCAAACTATACGAGAAAGGGATCAACATATCAAGTATTTTGTCTAGCAATACGAAATTCATTGGTTTGACTAAACAATTGACTCACGAGACCTAACCTAAAAATGTATTTTGTTTGACCACATGAAATTATTAGTACTAAGTCCGAAAACTTACCTGACTATAGTCAGGAATTATAACTACAACGCAACACATAAAATAACTATTATGTATTAATATTAATACTGATATTAATTATTAGTATGTTCAAATTTCTCTCGCTTCCAGTAACCGGCTCAGAAATCTAGTACAATTTTAATTTCATGGAATTCCAGTACCGACAAATATTAATGATATTTGTCTCAGCTGCCAACATACCAGTTACAAAATCACTACCATTTGTAGTATTTATCAGTATCGAAATTCGAAACGAAGTTGGCAAAAGAAAATTGGACCTGCAAACTAGAAAATCACCACAATCCACTAGCATATGTAGTAATGGGGGAAAAATGGTTAGGTTTCACCCTTAGGGTATGAAGTAAGCTGACCCGGACTATACATGAATTTTTATGCATTGTTTGTGTAATGTGGGGCGGCATTGTCTGAAATGAATTTCTAGCATCGCACGTCGTGCCGATTCGTGAGATCTATAGTGAGGATCACGTAAGTGTAGTTCCCAAAACTCTAATTTGGCCATCTCTTCAGTGTTGCCAATTAATACCAGATATTACCAAAGACAGTAAAATAACAATGCTACATATTGAAATAATAATAATAATAATAATAATAATAATAATAATAATAATATAGTATTAACAAAAACATTGTCTTGCTCATATTTATCACAACTCATCTTTATGTTGCGAGATATTTCCTAAATGGTCTGTGTCTGTAGAGCGTCAGATTTCCAGCCATCATGATGCTGGTGATCCTCATTTCAAACTTTGCTTTTGCTCTATTGAAAACTTGCAGTTTTATTACTTACGCCCTTTTACGCACACCATATAATTAAGCAGTATATTATTATTGTTGTTTATCAACTGTCCGAACACAGGTCTGAACCTCATGAGTGACACCATAAGGCATTCCTTATGAGGCAACTAAGCCAGGAGATAAGGCGGTAGGTTAGCCAATTTCTTTTCTCTTTCATTGCATACATCACTCACTAGTTACATAATTATTACACTAATCAGACTTCAGATTTATTATTAATATTATTATTGTTATTATTATTATTGTTATTATTATTATTATTTAGCTCAAACCACCGAAGCTTTTTTCTGCTCAGTATGCTTATTCCGATTCTATACCAAGTAGTGAGATTTCCTGGTCATAAGGTTAACGTGACTCATGGAGTGCTGAAGTCCTGTCCAATTAGTTTGATAACTCAGTACCTTTATCTGAATTTTGTGTAGTTGGCATGGTGCAGTGGCCCTGCTTTAGATAACGTAGGATTATGCTATCAATTTTCATAATCGTATAATCATTTCTACTTCGTCACCCATCATAATGACTTTCCTGCACATTATAGAATCGTATCTGATTATCTTTTAGTGACGAGCACAGATTGAGAGAGTAAATAGATATGGAATCTTATCCATATTTGTAATTGTCAATAACCAACGTTGAATTCAGAGTCTTCCTTCCTTTGGGGGGAACAATCCACTGATGTGAGTAAATAAATGTATCGGAAATAAATTTCCAAAAACCATATCTCAACATACTCGTAGACCTACTGTTCAAATGGGTGCATAAATGGCACTATTTTCACCCATAGTTAAATCCATTAATGGAAATGCACTATAATCCAGATTAAAATGTATCTTCTTTTGTTAGTTTAGTTCATAACTTCTTTATAACTTCAGATTTTGTTACTTGGATCACGGCCGACTTGATGCTCCTTTCGCTTCTCTGTAAAGAAGAAGCGAAACGAACATCAAGTCGGCCGTGCTTGAATAGATCGTTTAAAAGAGTTATGAAATG
This sequence comes from Periplaneta americana, assembly GCF_040183065.1. Taxonomy (NCBI): domain Eukaryota; kingdom Metazoa; phylum Arthropoda; class Insecta; order Blattodea; family Blattidae; genus Periplaneta; species Periplaneta americana. The sequence continues at coordinate 4,018,804 of NC_091127.1, read as the reverse complement.
CTTGCAAAAGGATGTTGCAAATGGGGAACGCAGTAGCTTTTCTAACAGAACCGATTTTTTAAAGATGTTTTATTAAAAGTACCAGATCTCTTGGACCCTTGCCTTTTACAAAGAAATATGATTATACAAATTGAAATATAAATAGGTAATATTAAAGAAAATTGATTAATAAGACCTCCAAAGACGAATACAGAACCGATATCAAGAACTGTTCTGTAGTTGATAACGAATTCAATAGAGAGGGCTCCCTTTCACTGTCTATCCTGATAATGAAGCTGATAAGCTCCGAAACGTTGAATGTTTCTGCATTATGTAACGATGCAAAAATTAAAAAATCTCTCACAAAAGATATTTTCACCAAGATAGTGGGAAAACGAATGTTTGGTCATAGTTAGTGATGAAGGAAATACATTAAATACCGATATATTGATATTGCAATATATTGCAAACTTAATTTCGGTAAACGATATATATCGCAGAAAATATATCGATATATCGAACGATTATCGATATATCTATTCCGTAAGCAAATTGCGTTTTCAGGCGTACATTTATTGTATTACAATAAAATTACTTACATTTTAATATTCCTTTTACCATTGAAATTAACATCATAACAGTCAAAAGCATAAATGTAAAATTGTAACAATAAACAATACATTTTCAATACCGTATCTAAATCAAAACGATGGTGGAGGTAAGGTGAGCTTAAATGGGAAAGTGAACTCTACATGGTTTGATTATTTGGTATTGGAAAACGATTCAATTATAATTTTATATAGGATTCAATCCAGGACAATGATATAGGCCTAATGCTCTCTTTTCTACCTAATAATTTTAAATGTAAGTAAACAGAACTTGTAATTATTTTTAAATGTAAGTAAACCATATTTAGAATAAGCTTATTACAAATTTTAAGAAACTTCACAGTTGATTTGATTTGATATAATTCTTCTATAGCAAGTTTCCATTGCAAGTTATTGTTACACTTCAACATTCCAAACAACAATGGTGATGATGATAGGGATACAATTTTTATACACTGAAAGATATAATAAGAAAACAGAATGTCAATACTAGGTTGTGCATAGAAACCCTAGCAGAAAACAAATATCGCATCGGTATCAAATCCTTGTTTCTCTTTCCATTTCACAATATAGACATAAAAGTCTTGATATCCGTTTAGAGGTCAGACGGTTCTCTTTGATGGTCGGAGTTGCTCCTGCCTTGGAGGACATTGAACAATACATAGTAACAACATAGTAACATAGTAACAACATAGTAACATTGAACAACATAGTAACAATATTGAGACAGCAGTACATAGATAAACCTCCCGTCTGTCTTACATTCGAACACGTATTTTGAATTAGGAGCTACTCAATATCATACAGTTTGAATTCGAATTCCAGTCCAGCCAATTAGAGCATGGTATTGAATGTATTAGATATTTCAAGAATGCACAATTATGTAACTGTCCACCTTCATTAGCGCCATTTCTCGGGAATTATCGGAGTTGTCTAGTTTGGATTTTATTCTTCTTGATAATGATAATTCCACAAAAAAAAAACGATAAATTTATGAGAAAACCGATATATTATACGATATACTTACTTACTGGCTTTTAAGGAACCCGGAGGTTCATTGCCGCCCTCACATAAGCCCGCCATTGGCCCCTATCCTGAGCAAGATTAATCCAGTCTCTACCATCATATTCCACCTCCCTCAGATCCATTTTAATATTATCTTCCCACCTACGTCTCGGCCTCCCCAAAGGTATTTTTCCCTCCGTTCTCCCAACTGACACTCTATATGCATTTCTGGATTTTCCCATACGTACTACATGTCCTGCTCATCTCAAACGTCTGGATTTTATGTTCGTAATTATGTCAGGTGAAGAATATAATGCGTGCAGCTCTGCGTTGTGTAACTTTCTCCATTCTCCTGTAACTTCATACCTCTTAGCCCCAAATATTTTCCTAAAAACCTTATTCTCAAACACCTTTAACCTATGTTTCTCTATCAAAGTGAGAGTCCAAGTTTCACAACCATAAACAACAACCGGTAATATAACTGTTTTATAAATGCTAACTTTCAGATTTTTTGACAGCAGACTAGATGATAAAAGCTTCTCAACCGAATAATAACAGGCATTTCCCATATTTATTCTGCGTTTAATTTCCTCCCGAGTGTCATTTATATTTGTTACTGTTGCTCCAAGATATTTGAATTTTTCCACCTCTTCGAAAGATAAATCTCCAATTTTTATAGTTCCATTTCATACAATATTCTGGTCACGAGACATAATCATATACTTTGTCTTTTCGGGATTTACTTCCAACCCTATCGCTTTACTTGCTTCAACTAGAATTTCCGCGTTTTCCCTAATCGTTTGTGGATTTTCCCCTAGCATATTCACGTCATCCGCATAGACAAGAAGCTGATGTAACCCATTCAACTACAAACCCTCGATATATTGAATCAAAATTTCGATAACGACATATCGATATATCGAAACGAAAATATCGGTATTTCGTAAACACCGATATATCGTTCCCATCTCTAGTCATAGTTCAGTGTAATTTCTCGTCTTCCAGACCACCCGTGGATTCGTCACTGCGCTAATTCTGAGTTGACAGCTTTCCGCACTGTAAATACATTTAGCTCGCACAGCTAGATGGCCATTTTCCCAGCTCACTACTACGGGCAGATTGATGCATGAAGGATGTGGTTGGGCGTCTTTAAGAGCTCCAATTGGCCATTAAATTTATTAACAGCTCCCAAATTAATTCGTCCTTGCTTCTTCAGGCACGGACGTGGGTGTGGTCACACAGCTGCGAGTTTAAACACCCCGCGACAAGACGGACGGCCACCAAACTCGTCTTCAAAAATGATCGTTTTATTTTTATACGATTTGACTGACGGCTGCGCTGGCTAGAGACTAATCTGGCAGCTGCACAACATTTAGTCGGCTAAAGGCTCATTCACAATGAAAATTAAACATAACGTAAGCGTTAACTTAAGAATATAAACGCTACGGTAAAATCAAGAAGTCATACCATCATTCACGATGGGAACATAAACATAACAGCAAACATACTTGGTAACCATGGAAATATAACAACGACGCCATTTTCTCATATTCTGTCGTATACTTCAGCGCTCCACGATTGTGTTCTGTTTGCAAATTACGTAAGCATAAGCATGAGAGCAAATACCTTACTATAATAGGCCTAATACCGGACAGCTGTATACTAGCAGCATTGGCGTGTGTGCGAAAAATCGCGGACCTAACATCTAGCGCAGAGGGATGGAATTACGTCCACATATACAAATATTAACATAGCGAGATTCGGACTATTGTTTAAAACGTGAGTTACTAATGTGGAATAATATATGAAACACTTAAGAAATGTTGAATAGTATTTAATGTAAAATTATTATCTTATATCAAAGCTGCATATTATGAGAAATATTGCATACTTCATATTACTTTCCGTAATTAATTGTTACATATTTTTTCTTTGGTTTACCGAGACAAAATCAATCTGATATTAGGAATGAATTTAGAGTAATGTTTTATATACGCATTGCTGACAACTACAAAGATAAAATTGATAGTAATCTGATGCTTGTAATAATTAGTAAAGGAATGTGGACAACAATAAAACTTAATTTGATAAAACCTTAAAATCCAATACATTTTAACTTCTATTTATTTATTAGGTCTAAATAAAAAAAACTAATTTGTATTTTTCTATCAACACAAAGACGAAGGAATTAGGCCTACTAAAGAATGTTGTTGACTTACGTTTTATGAATTGTCGGAAATCGGAATTGCGATTTGGAGCAATTTGTAATGCTGCAATTGTCACAATTATAAACAGCACATATACACCCTGACATTTTAAAACTAGTATTAATTCATAAAACTATTAACAAATTAACTAGTCCAGCAACAATAGACATTGCAGTTGATTACAGCTTGTTTCGCGAGTATCTCCATCCCGGCAGGTAGGTAGCAGCACCATCGTCGTTCACACGTAAAACTGCTAGCTATCCGGTATTATTATAGTAAGGTATTTGATGAAAGTTTGGAGTTTGCAAACTTTCATATTAACGTCTTACGGTAATGTTAATGTCAATGCTTATGTGAATCATTGTGAATGATCCCATTTGGTAGCCTGGGCGCAAACTTCTGTTTTTATGTTACGGTTATGTTTAATTTTCATTGTGAATGGGCCTTAACTATATTCAGTTAATTGCATTTGAACCATCTGAAACCTTGTTAATACTGTATTGCAATCAGGGACCTGTACGGTAATGTATTTCCTTCATGACGTCCGTCGACATCTTCGAGCATCCAGTTTTCAAGATAATCTGCCTTCTCACTCTCCGTCTAGAATCTAGATGACGTGAATTCCGTCTTCCCATAGTTTCAGATCTCTTCTTCCTCTTGTCATATGCCAGCCGTGGCGAAAATGTAATCGTGCGCCGAGCCACTGTGTAACCTGCAACGTGCATAGCACCTATGGAGGGAGGCGGACACCCGAAGGGGAAGTGAAGCAACTGTCTGACTTATTAACGGATTTTCATTTTCCTTACATCAAGCACTTAAATATAATTTTATACAGTACAAGGCTACAAACTAATGTTTAGTACGTGTAACGAAGAAAGAAATGAACAATAAATGAACAATATCACAACCTAAAATTAAATGTCTTCAGAATGTCTCTGCGACAGAGTTTCAAAATCAGGAATTATGTCACTTACTGCCAGTCGTAGTTGATCACGAAGGTATTTGTCTGTCAGTCGTGGTCTAAATTTGGTTTTTACTATTTTAATTGTTGAAAATAATTTTTCACAAACGTAAGTTGTAGCGAACATGGCTTCAACAGAGCAAGCGAAAGAACGAAGCTTCGGATATTTATTTTTTGGCAAAGATTTGGAAGTTCAACATTTGTCAAGTCCTTACATCTAGCTTTCATTTGACATCACACAGTAAATCAGTGAGTTCAAATTGAAGAGCTAACCGCATTATTCGTACATCTGCTGAAAAAGGGCCGACGTACAGAGATGATGATGATGATAATGATGATGATGATGATGATAATAATAATAATAACAACATTTAACATTTTAATGTTTCATGAGTGACATGTAGTATAATACTGTTTTATGTTATACAACCGTTTTCCTCGTAATACTTGTGAATAAATCATACATTTAATATTCTCATCATATTGACAGCAAAAAAATGCGTCCTCCCATCCTACTTGGAACTTTCGTACATGGTTTCGAGAGAGACATATGCCACTCGCAGGTCAGAGACAAATACAAATGGAACGGAGTTTGACTCCAGTGAGTGAGAGGGTGGGGGTTGGTGGAGGTTAGAAGCAAGAGAAATGCACAGCTATCATTGCGAGCCATAATGTGCTCGTCAGTCGCATTTTCGCCGTGGCTGTCATATGCGATCCAGTCCTTGATAATGTTCTGTTTAATTCCCAGCTAGACTCCTGCTCCGAGTCTGCGCTCGGGCCTGGCTTTCAAGTCCCGTCTGAGCTCATTATCTGGTTGGGCTTCTTCCGAGAAGCTTTCTTCAAATATAAGCAATGTCAGACAATTCTAGATGAATCTCCGGACTCACTTCGATGAAATACTATCTCACGGGTTATTTTACGACGATTTTTTAACTGTTATGGTTATGTAGCGTCTGAATGAGATGAATGTGATAATGTCAGCGAAATGAGTCCATGGTCCAACGCTGAAAATTACCTAGCATTTGCTCTTATTGGGTTGAGGGAAAAGCCCGGAAGAAACCTCAACTACGTAACTTGTTCCAACCAGGATTTGAACCCGGGACTGCTCGTTCACTGTCAGGCATGCTAACCCTTATTCCACAGCGGTGAACATCTCACTGTTACCGCGTCCAACAGAAACAATATCGGATCGCATACCTTCATGCTTTCCTTCCTTTTATTCTTCTTTCTTTGCCGGTTTTATTTCCTTCTTACTTTCGCTTTTCTATGTTTAATATCTTCACTTCTTTCCTTTTCTTTCTTCTCCTTTTTAATTCCTTTTCTCTTCATTTCCTTCCCTTTCATTCTTTCTATTTACATCCTTCTGTCGCTCTCTCTTTTTCTGTCACTTTCTTTTTTTTTCTATTGCCGCCTCTTCATCTCTGTTTCTCTGTCTCCCTTTCTCTTTCTCTCCTTTCTTTATATCTCACTCTGTTTCTATGTCTCCATCTCATTTTCTGTCTTTCATTTTTTATCTATCTCCAGTCTCACTTTTCTGTCCATCTCTCTATTTTCTATTATCTATCTCTCTCTCTCTTTTCTTTATGTTTTCTATCTCTTTCCTGTTTCTTCTTTTGTACCGATCTCTATTTTTGTCTACCTATTTTCTGTATATTTTCTGTCAATTTTCTATCTCTCTTTTCTGTCTATTTTCTGTTTCTACTTTTTCTGTCTTTCCTCTCTTTTCTGTCTGTCGCTCTCCTTTTTTCTCTCTCTTTCTCCTCTCTTTCCTGTCTTCCCCTCTCATCTCTATTCTGTCTGTCCTCTCTCCTCTCTTTTCTGCCTATCTGTCCTTTTGTGTCCCTCTTTCGTTTCATTTATATGTATTTCTTTCAGTTTTCTTTTCTATTTTTATATCTTTGCCAGGCGTTCTTTCTCTTTCCCTGTATGTATTTCTCATTGTTTTCTCTTCCTACTTTTACTCTATTTTTTTTTCCTTTCTACAGTGAAATTTACATTTATCATTTATAGCTAAAACATTTCATATATATTATTTCAATGTACCGAAGTACATGTGATATTTCCATGCAGATATTCTGCGTCATCATACGATGAAAGAGTAATGGAACGGAAAAAAATTCTCTCCGGCACCGGGATTTGAACCCGGGTTTTCAGCTCTACGTGCTGAGGCTTTATCCACTAAGCCACACCGGATACCCATCTCGGTGTCGGACAGAATCGTCTCAGTTTAAGTTCCAACTCTTGGGTTCCCTCTAATGGCCGCCCTCTGCACTACGTCATAGATGTCTATGAACGTAGGACTGAAGTCCACACACGGCGCTTATTCCGTCGGATCCCGGTCAACTAGTCACTCATAATGAGTGCACCTCAGCACATGTGTGGACTTCAGTCCTACGTTCATGGACATCTATGACGTAGTGCAGAGGGCGGCCACTAGAGGGAACCCAAGAGTTGGAACTTAAACTGAGACGATTCTGTCCGACACCGGGATGGGTATCCGGTGTGGCTTGGTGGATAAAGAATCAGCACGTAGAGCTGAAAACCCGGGTTCAAATCCCGGTGCCGGAGAGAATTTTTCTCCGTTCCATTACTCTTTCATCGTAAAACATTTCAATATTTTGACATTTAATGTGCACATTTCTGTCTGATTCGAAAATGTTTCAGCTTATTTTCTTACAAACTTCATTACACGTGTCATGTTAACATCTAATGTAATTTTAATATTTTATAGTAATTATAGAGTATTACATAATCTTCAAAAAACTGTAAAAAGTAGTTTGAGTAACTTTCTGTAACACGCTTTGGATTTTCAGTGTTTCAGGGTCAAACTATAAATAGTCTTTAGTCTAAGATTTGTCTGCTTAACCTAAAAATATATTACTGAATGGCTGTTTTTGTCTCGGATAGTTTATTTTGAAACCTAAAATGGAACCATTCCAAAAGCTACGATACTTCCCAATTGGACATTGTGTGAATACAGAATAAGGATGCATTCCAGAACTTACGGTCTTAACGCATTGTGGACTATATGGAGGTCTGTGGTCTCAGATCGGAAATAGGACTGCCCAGTGTAGGTACCCATATTTTAAAATGCAATAACACACGGAGTTTTCTTTAATAAAATATTGTGGGAAACATCAGAACCAATACATGATTCGTCTGCATGCCCTAGAGCAGGAGAATTTTTGTAACACTTAAAGTTAAGGCTCATTCACAATGAAAATTAAACATAACGTAAGCGTTAACTTAAGAATGTAAACGTTACAGTAAAATCAAGAAGTCATACCATCATTCACGATGGGAACATAAACATAACAGCAAACATACTTGGTAACCATGGAAACATAACAACGATGCCATTTCCTCATATTCTGTCGTATACTTCAGCGCTCCACGATTGTGTTCTGTTTGCAAATCACGTAAGCATAAGCATGAAAGTTTGGAGTTTGCAAACTTTCATGTTAACGTCTAATGGCAATGTTTATGTCAATGCTTATGTGAATCATTGTGAATGATCCCATTTGGTAGCTTGGGCGCAAACTTCTGTGTTTATGTTACGGTTATGTTTAATTTTCATTGTGAATGGGCCTTACCCGATTACACTCACACACATATACACACACATGTCATTTTAAAGAAAGTTACCCGACACTGTTGCTTAATTGTAGTGAACAAAATTAGCTGGTATTATTTCGCACTCAGGACGTTCGGTATTTCACTTCAGAACCAGATTTTTCTAGAGAAATTTCTTTTTTTGATGAACTTCTCCTGCATTTTCTTACAATGGGCAGCTCAAATAAAAAGCCGCAACTTGATTTTACAAACTAAATTAATGAAAGTGATGTTTATATTCTCGAATAGCGATCGTATTTAAAAATTTCACGTTTTGACCTAAACATTTTAAAATTACAGTTTTTATTGTTGTAAAAGAAGCTGAGACATAAGTAATGGACTCAAAGAAAAATATGTTAAAGTAGATACAGTATTTCCCAAAACGGAAATGACAAGTTACAAGAATTCCTCTGACTTGAATACAGACATCCTTCTGTCATAGTGAAGGAAAATAAATCACTCAGATCGACCTAGAACAAGAAGACAAGATTATCTGGCTCTTCCCTCCAAGAAGCAAACTGAACAAGAATGTGAAAAATAAAGCAAGGAAGAAAACAATATGGTCGTCTATGGGGTTGGAACTTTTAGGTTAGAGATTCTGTATTCATTGCGAGTCGTAGGAAAACATAACCAGAGCTAAACTGTTTAGAAAGCACGTATGTTATATAACATGCACATCTAGCAACAATGTTAATTAATGACGGAGTAGGTGGGAGAGAGGGTGGGGAGGGAATAGTTTGGGTACTTTAATTGTACGTACAAACACGTTTCTCTCTTCCTTCCTTCGCAGGATGTTATATCAACGTTATGGATCCACTTATATTATTGCTATAAGTAGTCAACATCGCTTAAGAACTCCTTGACAGCAAACTTCGAATCGCGTATCTGAAGAATATGTATTCGTTATCTTTCGCTGTTAAATTGAAATCGGGATTGCTTTTTCTCAATATTGAAATGAAAACAATGCTTTTAAGATAAATACGCCTATACTGCAAATATGGAATAGAATAACATAGAATGAAATAAAGGGTTAGAGAGAAGTAAATAGAAAGAATGACGGTAGACAGAATAACATAGATTGAAATAAAGGGTTACAAAGAAGTAAATAGAAAGAATTAAATAAAGGGTTAGAGAGAAGACAATAAAAAGAATGAAATAGAGGACTAGAGAGAAGAAAATAGAATGAAGTAGAGAGATGGAGAGAAAAAATAGAGAGAATTAAATTAAGGGATGGAGAAATGGAAATAGTGAATGAAACAAAGGGGTGGAAAAAAGAAAATATAAGAATGAAATAATGGGATTGAGAGAAGAAATCAGAGAGAGTGAAATGAAGGGATCTAGAGAAGAAAATAGAGAGAATGAATGCAGGGATGGATAAGAGAAAATATAATGAAAAGGAGGGGTGGAAATAAGGAAAAATAATAAAATGAAGGGATTGAAATAAGAAAATATAATGAAGTAAAGAGATGAAAATAAAGAAGTAGAGTGAATGAAATAAACAGAAGGAAAGTAGAAAGAGGGTAGAAGAAAGAGTGAAAGAAGGAGGAAATAATAAAATAGAGGGTGAAATGAAGAATAAAGAAAAAAGGGGGAGCTAAATAAGGAAAAGGGAACATGAAAGGGTATGAAATTAAAAGAAGGAAGAAAGAAACAGGAAAATGAAAGAAAACTACAAGAGAATGGAGGATGAAGGGATAAAAAGAGCGAATAAAACTATAGGACCTAATTGTGATAGGAAGCACTGTAGCTAAATGATTTTACAGCCGGATGCAGCATGACTGTATCAGTTTCGCACGCATGAGCGATGCAATGACATGTGCAATCTCTTTCAGTTTGTTTTACACTTCTGCCGAGCGTTCTCATTTCATCCAGGAAACCGACTGAAACGTCCTCGATAGTTCTTGTTTTTTACAGGGCTCGGCACTTGATTTCTTAAAATACTCCGAGTACACTTATCGAGGTAGCTTAGATACGTGTTACAATGTAACAGCAAATAGAAAGAAGGAATCACCTTTTTTCACAGCCAGCTGTGGAAGCGACATTGAAAACGCGGCCATGGCAAAGATCCAGCTGACCGCACATCGGTCGTTCATTTGTTTCAGTTTAGTGCGACGTCTCGTCTAATGAGGTCGCTTCTGCCGGTTGCGGTGAAGCCAAACAGAGCATGAGTGAGAGTTAAGACCGGCCGCGCGGCTCTCTAATTAGACCATGCAGTGAGATTGATTGACGATTTGCTACTGCTTGCTAATTAATAATGACTATCACAGGATGCACTGCGATGGTGCAAAACAGCATGTGCATGGACGGAATTCGATTGGAAAGAAATAACCCTTCCATTGATTACATTATGTCTGCCGTCGTGACTCTGTGGATAGGTTATTGCGCTTCCCATCCAAGCGGTCCGTGGTTCGATTCCCGAAGCCGGCAATGAAATCGATTTCAAAAGAAATGCCGAGTCGAGTCGCTATCGATTGGAAATATTATTGTGTTAAGAGGACTTCGCTTAGGGAATAGAGATACACAGAAGGCATTGCTTATAAACTGGCCGTATGTATCGATTGCAACAATGACAGCATCCATGGATAATAAGGAAGACTGTGGAATACCACATAAACTGCAGTTTCACTATTTTCGTGTAGAATTCTTATTAATGTTGTAAAATAAAAGTGTATGAATAATTTAAAATCAATTCATATTAAATAATAACGGGAACATGTTATAAAAGTCGTATTTACATATAAAAAAACTAATCTCACCTCGCCATGTTTATCCTCGGAAAACGAAATAATTTCGTATCGGCATTTCTTTTGCAATCCAGTGTATCTATTCGTCAAAAGATAACCTATACCCTCTCCTATATCGCTTTGGATTAATCCAAGTCTGTGGGAAAGGAAGAGGTGAAACATATCGAACGAAGAAGGAATAAGGAAAAAGAAAGTAAGAAACAAAGGAAGAAAGAAAGTAAGCAAGGAAAGAAGGAATTAATTATATTGTGATATTAATATTGTAATAACTAAAAATATTATTTTCCTTACAAATGCAAAAATCTAAAGATCACTTCAGTCAAAAATTTCTTTATCCTCTTTTCTTTTTGATAGGTCTATAGCTAGAATTAAAAAGTTTTATTCTGCCATTCCGACATATTGTTTTTTCTCTTCCCTTTTTCTTCCTCTATTCGTTTTATTCCATTTCATGGTAGGCCCAGGCCCAGTAGGCCTATAGGTTCTGCAACCTTCCATCATTGCACAGGTCTCTTTTCTCTTATGTTGATGTAAAAACGCTGTAGCATTTCAATATGCGTGCTATCTAAATAGACTGTTTATTAAGATCCTTTTGTATTCTTACATATACGAATATATTTGTTAAATTTATTTTATAAACGTACGGTTCAGTTCTTGTGTATTCTTATACAATACAGAGTGTGAATCTGAAATAGGCGGCAATATTTTAAGCACGTATTTTGTAATAAAACATAATATAAAACTTGGATCCTAAAATCATTAGAGTGTTTGTTAATATTCTGTGCATTTACCATTATTTTATAAAACAAGTACTTGAAATAATGTCGCCTATTTCAAATTATCCCTTAGTGAGATTACTTTTTTTTTAGTTGTTACAAATACGCAATCCATTTTGTTTGGTATTCTTTTATATTTTCGCTCAGTAAGGTGGCATTTGTTAAATTCTTCATATACAGGGTGAACCGGAAGTAATGTCATTAATTTCAGAGGGTTATTCTTTAAGATATTTCAAACAAACAAGTTTAATACAATTTTGCTCGTGTTTACTTCCTTTTCGAGATAAAAATTGTTTTATATAAAACATTTCATATATTGTGTTTCACTCTTTTAATTGCTAAATGACAATAAAAATGCTTTTGAAGATGTAGTCAGGGACATGTCACAGAACTGACATTTTCACACTCAGAGGCATAATATGGTTTAATTACATTTGTCCAAATAATAATTAAATTACAACATGATGGTTGTCATTGTTTTAGTAGGTAAAATTCTATAATTTCCAGTCAGTTGCAAAATAAATTTCAGAACATGTTTTGGCCAATTTCGTCATTTGTAGCCATATCTATTTTATATACGCTTCGTGAATGTGTCTCGATTTATGTGGTGCCCTGTAGCACAACAAACGTGTTTAAATGAGTTGCTACTTGACTAACCTGTTGCATTCAAGTGTGCTATTTTCATCCCTTCAAATGTAACTACATTATGAGGTGATTATTTGTACCAGAAGTCTCCCCCTCTTTGCGTTGTTTACATCCATTATTATTATTATTATTATTATTATTATTATTATTATTATTATACCGGTATTGAAACGTATTTTGTGATTGTTTCTAAGAATATAAGATACGTTGACCAGGAATTTAAATAATGCAACATGATTGTCAAGAGTTCGTTAATATTATGAGTATTGGAAAGTGATTAGACCTATGTAGTAAATGCGAACTGTGTACAAGCAGGCCTAATGTGAAATAACGTGTAGTGTGTGTTATGCCTTATTTGTTCACCAACAGCGTTAATTATTATAGGCCTACAATGATTAGGTAGTTGGTAGTATTGATAGTATGTAAGCCTATTTCAGAATATTAGGCGTTAATCAATTTATTATATTGTTTGGTATGCACTGCCTGCTGGATCACATGGATCTTATGGCTGCGATTCATCAGGCAGTGGTGGTAGGCTATATTAATGAATTACCGTAGCCTATGTAGGAAAATGGTTGTTGAAGAAAACGAGGATCTTAGGTTCTTATACTCTCAGCACTGCCATTTTTACTTTCTCATTATTCTCTTTGCTATATTTTTGCTCTTTAGAAATTGTTCAAGGCCTATTATTGTGATTTCGTGTAACAGTTGATTGTTAATACTGCTTACATAAGATTCATAACGACTATAAGATTTCGTGAAGTGAGTGTGAATTTTGTTCGTTACTAGGAAATGCTTGCTACCGGTATATATCACGAAACGTTTCGTCTAGCTAATAGAAGAAATAACTTAAAATGGCTGGTTATAGTAATTGGTCTCTTTCTTTTGCAGTGAAATCACCAATCAAGAAGTCTTCCATCGGTGAACCACCAAGGGAAGCATTCCCCACGGACTCCGTAACATCCAGCTATGGAGTTGGACCTACAGACGAGAACGGGCGCCCCTTATTTGGCTTGAGCGCACTACGTCGGCGGCAAAGCACAAACAACAACATTCAAATACCACAGGGTAAATATTACGACAGAAAGACCATATTATTCCAAAATATGAAGCTGCTTTATTTTTTTTAAGAATCTTCTTTGTTCAAACTTCTAAATAGAACTTCTCAGTATTATGTTATAAACATTATAAGCTTATCGTAAATTTCTGTGCAGCCATTATTAAACATCACTTTCACTGATACATGTGCCAAATTATGTAAATTTTATTAGGACCTAAAAGTTGTCTCTGAAATATGTACTTCTTGATTTCGCAACATCTTAACTGAAATTGTTTTCGTATGCACTAGAATATATGGATTCTGGGAATTTTTTCATCTCTTACGAAGGCATACACCGCAACCTGAGGCTTATTGTGCTTACCACTCCTGTTTTTTCTAATGATATTTTTCACCGAATGGTCGCAATCTTCTATGAATACAGTACTCTGCACCGTAAACTTAACCCAACGCGAAAAGTTACCCAGCAATTTTGCTTCAATTGATTGAAGGAAAACCTCGGAAAAACTCCCAACTGGGAATTTACAGCTTATACAGTATTATTAAAGACTATATTTTATGGAAACTATCGGAGGAAAACTACATTAGAACTGAATTGTGTGCATTTCTTGGCTACGGTGTATTTTTGTTAATGTAGGCCTATAATAACTGTAACTACTTTCTTGCTTTTTATGTTAATAAGGTCCCATGTTTGAATAGTCTACCCTATACAGCACTTTATCCTCCTTGCGTATTTCATTATTTCTCTTTACTAACGCCAGGGACGAAAGAAACTTTCCGATGACTTTCCACCAGGGGCGGAAGAGTCTTCCAGCAGAATCAAAAGAATAGTTTTTAGTATAATTTGCCTTGTAAGTTAAATATTATGTCTATTGAAGTGTTAATTCATCGATCATATGCGACATGTTATCGAAATATTAGCAATTCGCTTGTAATTATGGCGGCAGTAGACAATTTCCTGCCAGAGTTGCCAATCATATCGGTAGGCCTAACGTGTCACAATTTATTGACTCCATACCTTACATTTCTCAAGATTGAGAAACGTATATCATGTGAACTCATCATTCATTAAGCAACTTCACTTCATTAAGTGAGGAAATTGATCTATTTTCCGGTGCCAGTTATTCAGAAATCAATTTTAGTATAAAATATTATCTATGTCATTCATGTCATAGCACAGTCAATATTTTTTTCTTTCTTTCTGGAATAACTAAATGTTTTCCTTGTTTTGGTCTTGTTGAGAATTAAGGTATTCTATTTATATTATAGATTTATTAAATTTCTAATTTTTTTTTTTTGCTAATGCTAATTCATTATATTTATAAGCCAGATCTCTCTTTTATGTTTTTATTTTCTTTTATTTCTGTTGTTATTAAGTTTCATATTCTTACGTCGTAACTGTCGCTCATGTAAATCATTTTTAATTTGTAAGTTATTAAGTTATTAGTTTATATTTATGTAAAGAAGGTGCTTTGATGGGCATCTCGCTTATGTAGTTTCCAATAAGTAAATAGTACATTATGCCACGAGCCTATAATGATAGTAATTAAGACGCGAGTATGTTTGTTTATGAAACGAGCGCAAGCGAGTTTCATAATTTTCATACGAGCGTCTTAATTACAATTATAGGCAAGTTTCATATGACTTTTTATGCTCGACCATATTTCTAACTTGAAATTATTCAGAAGTATTCATTTTATTCGCATCTCACTGAAGAGCAGAAGTGACCTTGTGCAAGCTCGTAAATTGTGAGATGTGCGCAGACGCGAAAGTATTGATTTTTTCCTAGGAACAATAATGCCATTGACCTTGATATAATTTAGAGAATAACATGAAATAATTTTGATATAACCTGGAAATTGACTTAGAATTGAAAAACGAGATGACAAATTGAATTTATTTTAATATTATTTACAATTAACGCTAATTATTATAGTAACAGAACATAACCTTCTGCGACAGTATTGGATTTCCAGCCTCCGTGACGTTTCCCTCGTTGTCTTTCGATTGCATACCCGAGAATAATGGAAAACCTGAACTTTAATGACATGCATTAAAGGACTGCTACTACATTTCGGCATGGTCGAGCATAAAATAAATAACTAGATACATTTCAAAACTCGCTCTTTTGATTCTGGTGGACGTTTCGTGCCCCACTGGCGCTGAATAAAAATGCGCCTCTAGCTCCTATCCTTCGTACTGTCACTGTATAATTATGATTTGTCATCATCATCTTCCACTGTATAATTATGATTTGTCATCATCATCTTCCATCCAAGTATTAGACCACGTGGTCCATTATGATCTCGTCTTCTTCCTCTAGAGCGATACCGCAAGATCTCCCAAGATAGTTAAATAAATTTACCCTCGCTAATATTTTATTGTCAAGGCACATCCTGCTTTGAACTGGATCTTTTCCTCTGAAGGCTAGAACTTTAGATTTTTCATTAGAAATTTCCACGTCACAATTTTTTCTACTTTATTAAGATTGTGTAGAGACAATATTGTAATCCATCCTCAGACTTTGCCAGTAATACCTGTCCTGTGCCTGTCTAGAAGCCGAAAGGTAGCAGCCCTACCACTATGTTGGCCAGCAGCCTACTGGAAGGACTTTTCTTATTGCTTTTAAGTTTTACCAAAGAATTATGATTTGTAACAATTCGTATTTTATCGTTATCAACAGACACTGTTGACACTACCCCCACGAGTGAACCAGAGCCAGAACATAGACCGGAGGAAGTGGAGAGCAGACCAACGGAAATTCGTGACTCTAGCGGACGACCGCTTTTTGGAGGCCTGCGAGCTCTGAAGGCTACCAGTAAAGTGAGCACCAGTGAAACGATCACGTCAACTACCAGCAACAGGAGCAGCACGTTGCTGAGCACCACACACGACAGAGAAGAGGTCTCCAGCACTGACGAGAAGGACTACGAAGACATGCCGGAGCAGCCCGTTTCCTCACACCTCCGTGAGCTCGTGAGCAAGCACGAGCAGCACTCACGTGAGTATCGTCTGTAAGACACTTATGGCCGGTTTCCCCAGGCTTCAATAAATCGATCCAAATGGAACATTAACTAGTGAACATCTAAATAAAGGGTGCGGCAAAACATCCTCCCTAATTTAAAATTTAAATAAAAAACATATGGATCAAAATAAGGAAACTGTATTAATATGAATGGTATCTAAACAGTGGGAAATTTAGGTTTACATGCGTGAATCATCAAAATTTCCGATATTGGAGTGGACAGAACCCTCGTGAATTTCATGAAAAACCTCTACATAACGACCGTGTTACTGTATGGTGCGCGGTTGCAAGAGTCGGGATACTTGGTCCTTACTTTTTTGAAGAGGATGGTGCTACTGTGACAGTGAACTCTCAGCGGTACACTTTTATGATCAACAATTTTTTGGCACCAAGACTCAATGTGCTGCAGATTGACTAGGTATGGTTTCAGCAGGATGGAGCCACCCCTCACACAGCTCAGATTTATCTCCAAGTCCTGAGACAGATGTTTCCCGGACGCTTAATTCTTCACGTGGCGACGCCCCCTGGCCAGCACGATCACTAGATCTTGCACCCTGCGATTTTTTTCTATGGGGACAAATTAAGGCTGAGGTGTTCAAACATCGGCCGATGTCTTTGCAATACAGGAAGAAATTGGTCTTATTCCTCAATAAATGCTAGTTAGAGTGATGCAAAATTTCCGAAGTCGCATTCAACAATGCATTGATAGTGAAGGACACCACTTGAGAGATACGTTATTCAAAAAATGAAAAATTCCCCACTGTTAAGATACCATTCATATTAATAAAGTTTCCTATTCAATTCTTGTTGTTTTGCGCATGTCATTTGATATCGCTATGACAACGCATGTAAACCTAAATTTCCCACTGTTTAGATACCATTCATATTAATAGAGTTTCCTTATTTTGATCCCTCTGTTTTTTTTTTATTTAAACTTTAAATTAGGGAGGAAGTTTTCCCGCACCCTTTATTTAATAATTCATCAAAATGCGAGCTGTTCACCAACCAGATTTTCTTAACATTTAATGAACAATAAGTAATGCTTCATTACGAATAAATGTGTTCAATTAATTTTTCATAACTATATAACAAATTTTTATGAAACCACAGCCTACTATATCGTAAATCGTGTACTTGCTTTATCATTTGTATGTGGGCCGGCCAACAATGAAGCAATGTCGTTACAAATATAGAAAATAGAGGAAAAAGTAGATTATTATTATTATTATTATTATTATTATTATTATTATTATTATTATTATTATTATTATTATTATTATTATTGGCGGCCGGGTAGCTCAGTTGGTAGAGCAGCTGGCTACGGACTGGAAGGTCCGGGGTTCGATCCCAGGTGGTGACAGGATTTTTTCTCGTTGCCAAACTTTCAGAACGGCCCCGAGGTTCACTCAGCCTCCTATAAAATTGAATACCGGGTCTTTTCCGGGGATAAAAGGCGGTCAAAGCATGGTGCCGACCACACCACCTCATTCTAGTGCCGAGGTCATGGAAAGAATGGGGCTCTACCTCCATGCTCCCCAAGTGCCTTCATGGCATGTTACAGGGATACCTTTACCTTTTACCTTTTTTATTATTATTATTATTATTATTATTATTATTATTATTATTATTATTATTATTATTATTTTAAAAACTAATATCCGGTATTTACCCTAATGTTATGCATTGTTACAGGTGGCAATGCAGTATCACAGCCAACTGCACCTCGTCAGAAACCCCGGGCCAAGCTACGCGATAGTTTCATCCAGCACTCACAAGATGGCGAGACAGTCAAACGTTCAACTGACGATGTAACGGACACACGCGTTATTTCAAAAAGGGCTCATTCCCTTAAGGATATCATTCAGAAGCATGAAAAGATTGCACAAGGTAAGATAATGTTCTACTATGCATTAAGTATCATAAAACCGGAACAACTCATCACATACGATTGGAATTTACCAGTAAGTGCAGAATTTAATGTTTTAAGAGTTTGTAGAATTACAGTTTAAAAATTATATTAAAAATTGCATAAGTATTTTAAATTATAAGAACAGTCCAGTCTTACTTTTAGTTTTGGGTTCATTTGCACTCCTCAGATAATTTAATAGCAATCATTAATTCAGGTTCAGTTAGAACATAGTCATAAAAATCTGAATACGTCTACTTCAAATTTTGATGCTTTCTTCCATCTGTTTGTTACAAAGAAAAATATTACATGAGCAATGGCTGATAGAAAATATGTAGATACTGACACATTTTCAATAGCTAAATATGAATATGGAGAGATGCCATTTTTAATACTTTTAACCACTTTTCATTTGGAACTTATTACGTTTCCTGCATTTAATTAAAGTATTAAAACAGTAGTTAATAATTAAAAACAATGAGCACTTTTTTTTGTAGTTGTTGTTTGAATGGATTGCTATGTTTTATCCAGTGTCATTTAAAAACCATATTCACAACTGGCACAAAAGACTGTCCTCACAAATCATATTTAAGAAACTGGTATGTAAACTTGTGGAAGTCTTGGAAAATTGAAATGTGTGACATTCCTATCTTTGGGGTAACATTGAAGCTGTTTAAATTTGAAAGAAATAGACTACTGGAGAAATCTCACCAATTGAATCAGATGACATCATCCGACGGACGAATCACTATCAACAGTGACATAAGCATTTTTTTCATGGACTTGTCAGTGTTCAGTGCAATATTGTATTGAGTTAGAAATCCCTTTAATAGTACACTCTTATTCAAGAAGTCACTGCGTGTATGTTTTTAATACAGTCTGTTTGGAGAAAATGTTGTTATTTTTTATTTTCGAATTATTTACATAAAAGCATTAGCATAGAATTATATAGCTGTCTGTATGTATTGAAAATTTGAGACAGTGCAATATAATAAGTGAAATATTGCAGTGTTGTTTTCTTCATTCACAACCTCTTCTTCACTGCGAAGAACATGAGTCAGGGTAAACAGAGACGGCTCTTTGACTAAAGTCGCCCCTTCCACGTCCATTCATTTAGATCAAATGGACTTAACTAAGAAAACCTTAATATTACTTACTTGCAGATGATACCGGGTCTGATAGAGTACCAGGACCAGGTGAAGAACTTCCCACAGACCGCATATCAGGTACGTTAGTTAATTTGAATGATATGATAATCTAAAGTATTTAGGTGGCTTTCTCGATCTCCATCTACTTTATTTATCACGTAAATATGTTACTAATCTCTTACGTTCATTGCATTGAGTTCATGTGAGTAATTATTATTCTACTTTCTGTCCATTACTACATCTTACAGTCCACACCTGTGGAGTAAAGGTTAGCGCGTCTGACTACGAAACCAGTTGGCCCGAGTTCGAATCATGGTTGGGTCAAGTTACCTGGTTGAGGTTTTTTCTCAACCCAATATGAGTAAATGCTGGGTAACTATCGATGCTGGATTCCAGGCTCATTTCACCGGCATTATCACCTTCATTTTCTTCAGACGCTAAATAACCTGAGATGTTGAAACAACGTCCTAAAATAACCCACTAAAAAAAATTACATCTTACAATGGAATTGCAGAACAGTTTTTCCAATCTGTTTTGATGTATAGATGGGAATACATTTTCAATTTTTGTGGAATTATTGAGGAAGCAAAAGTGTTCCAGCACTACATTTGTCCATCACAATTTCACTTGAACTGTCTGAGATTTCGACTCAGTTTGCATGTATAAATGGATAGCTAGTGAACTAGTAATTATGGTGTACACTGCCTCTACAGCATATTAGTATGATAAATAAAGAGCATTCCCAAACATAATGGCCCCCTGTGCAGGAGATTGCACCCTAGTAAACCAGTATACAGGATCACAGCATTACTTATAGAATTGTGCGTCATATAACTAAATATTGAAATGCTTATATTGAAGAAAATTCTGGGAATATAACCTGCTACAAGCGTAGCTTAGGCTGTAGTCTTGTTTGCTTTCTAATCCAGAGCTCCACTCGGGTATAGGTTCGATTCCCACTTGGATTGATTACCCGGTTGGGTTTCTTCTGAGATTTTTCTCAACTTTAAAACGAATGTCAATTAAACACGTGGAGAATCCTTGGTCCCATGTCACCCATAAAGCTGCTGATTGAAACACAAAATCTCGTTTGTTTGTCGAAGTCCTTCCAGGGTTGGCTCATCAACAGATAGAAATAACTATTAATTTTTACGATTTTTGTCACCGTGAACAACTATCTACTCTGCATATTTTAAGTATAACCTTATAATTTTTTACAAATATTTTGTCGGAATTATTTTATATTATCAAAGTTATATTAGGTGTACAAGATAAATGGGACATTCTGTATATTTTTAAATTTTATTGGGTTATTTTACGACGCTGTATCAAAATCTAGGTTATTTAGCGTCTGAATGAAATGAAGGTGATAATGCCGGTGAAATAAGTTCGGGGCCCAGCACCGAAAGTTACCCAGCATTTGCTCGTATAGGGTTGAGGGAAAACCCCGGAAAAAAACTCAACCAGGTAACTTTCCCCGACCGGGATTCGAACCTGGGTCACCTGATTTCGCGGCCAGATGCGCTGACCGTTACTCCACAGGTGTGGACCATCTTGTATATCTGGATACTTTGAAGTTTTCGAATTGTTTGTGTCAGCTTTCTGCTCTCTTCTTCTCATGCTTAGATAAGCATCAGAATTATATTGTACATTTATTTTGTTAAAGTGTAAATTTTAATTGCGTTTAATTTTTTTATATTGAAGTTATTGTTTTAATCTTTCACAGATACTGAAGTGACACGTCGGCCTGGGATACTGAAGAAACCACGTGGAGGTGATCAGGTGGTGACGGAGACCACCAGCACCAGCAGTGCAACTCTCATCACCTCCAAGGGCACACTGAACGCTGATGGCACAGTTTCGTTGACACGAGACATCTTTCAAGGTGAGTTTCACGAACAGATGGATTGTATTGTATTTATTAACATTCCATGGTATTCATACATTGCTTCACAGCTAGAATACGGAACAAGTCAAAAAACTTAATACTATTATAAAGTCTTAATTTATAGTCACAGTCTAGATGAAATATATATAGACGAGATTTACAATATAGTCTACTAGTACAACACAAAGTTTTAGTATCAATTTCATGGAGCGTTATTGAATGTCATGAATTCACCTACAGAATAGAAGGCGTGAGAAATTAGGTACTTCTTTAATTTGGCCCTAAATAATTTTATGTTTTGAGTTTCATTTTTTATATCGATAGGGAGGCTATTAAAAATTTTTACTGCCATATAACGCACTCCTTTTTGATAGCACGATAGACTTGCCGATGGAGTATGAAAGTCATTTTTGACGTGTATTTATGCTATGAACTGTTGAATTAGTTACAAAGTTTTCACGATTACATACGAGGAAGATTATTGATGAAAAGATATACTGGCAAGCCATGGGCATTATTTATAGTTTTTTTAAAATAGTCCTACACGATTCCCTAGATTTGGCACCTACTATTATTGTAATTACTCTTTTTTGTAATAGAAATATACTGTTACTATCTGTGGAATTTCAGTTTTGCAACTAATTCTTTTGTGTTGGTAGAGAAAACCCTAAATTAAAATATTAAAATAATGAGAAAAATATGTTTCCTACCCACAATTTGAGCGCAATACATAACGAGATTGCAAGTTGTGCTACAGATAAGAATGCAGGTAATTAATTAATCATTCAAACTTCATCGATAAATAATAATTTCAACTTTTGTGTAGACTGGCATTAGGATGCCTAGAAATTCCCAATTGTCTTTTAAGATAAGTGTGTTTAAATTTAATATACTTTTTAACATCATTCCACATGTCTATCACACCATATTCATAATACATCAGAAACATATACCGATATTATAAATGAATGAAATGAGGATGACAGAATTTCATAACAACTTTTAACATGGTAATGGGAGAGCTAAGATTAGGACGACCTGGATTGAAATCATAACTAGTAAGTGAAGGGGTACAACGACGAAAATTATAATACTATTACTTTTTTCTTGATGCAATTTATTTAAAAATGACAAGTTAAAGCATAAAAAAGATAACAAGGATCATGACAGAAATACTAACGACCATTATAAGAACCACGACAAAAACAACAAGGACAAAGACAAGTGGAATTTATAATTATGATTATTAAACATAATGTGTACAACTTCTTCATCTTCGTAGCCATTTTTATTATTTGTGCTGGAGGCCTGGCTTGGGACCTTGTAGAATGAACAGTTGAAGTGAAGTATTGGTAGAATGATGATAGTGGTGAGGGAAAATAGGAGAACCCCAAGAAAAACCCCTCAGCATCCACTTTTTCCACTACAAATTCCACTTTAATCCAAACAGGGATCGAACTGGGATCGCCTTGGAGAAAGGAAGAGCATCTAAACACTCGGTCATGGGCACGTTACGCACATAATACATAACATCAAGAGAACATAAATACGTTGCTTTCTGAAAAGTATAATGCGATGGTGTAGGAGCATAAAACGTAGAGACAGGCTTCTGTAACGCATTACTGTACAAGGCTTACCGTAGATACCGATGTTATGTGTCAAGAGCAGCGGGTAATAAATTACACATCCGGGAAAATGGATGAAAGCCACACCATACTATTTTAGAACACTAGATCATGGACAAGCTGAAAGTGCTGGATTTTCCCAGAATATTTGGCACTCTGCTTCCAGGGGATGGACTGCAGTCGTGTTGTATGTTAAGCCCTTCTTGCAAACGTCAGTTGTAGACCAGCTTACTTCAGCATTTAAAATTCATATATTTGACGTTTTAAGACTTGGTGCAATGCGTTTTATTGAAGCTTGAAGTTTTCTTTTTTTTCTGTTACTGAATTATATATAGCTTATTTTATAATCTATGTGGGATGAGACTTCAGCTCTCGAGGTGGATTATGATGATGTATGTGTTTAGTTTATGCGAGTGAGTGTTTTTTGCTTGAAGTGATGGTATATGTATTTTATCTTATTGGTCAGGCCCAATGCCAAGGACTGACTCTGGAAATAACTTTGCGTAGAATGTGGCTACCATTGGCTAGCTGTAGCTTTTTTGTGGCTGTTCGTCATTTAAGCAAGAGTGATACAAGTGGAGTCTCTTTATCAACAATGTAGGTCTGTTGTTCAATGCGTGAATTTAAACTAAATCTCTTCTGGAAGTTTAGGGCGTTTATGTGCGAAAAGAGCATTAGTGTCTGTCTGAATTACAGGAACCTTAATGGTACATTCTTAGCATTTTTATTGTAAAGTAAAATACTAATATTAATACTGAAAAAGTATATAACTTAGAATTTATAACTGCATTGTTCTCAACGATATAACCATTGGAAGTTAAGAAATGCAACTACACCAAAATATGCAGAACAAAATGATATTATTATGTTACATCCAGCTTAGTCAGTAGTATGCTAATATTACTATAGTCGCGATGCTGTTATTCCCGGCGTGACTCCTCCTCTTTGCTTACGTCGTAGAAAGTGAAGGCTCTATAAAGACTAGGTAGGTAGTATCGTTCGCCATTTTTGTTCTTTCGTTGCCGAGCTACCAAACGAGGGATCTATTTGCCACACCGTTAAACATTATCATGTCGTAGCTCCTATGATAATAAATCAAACGCTCTGTAATTCAGCAAATAATTGAGCGGCAAATAACGTCTTCATGTGCTTTCTGCGAACGCCAACGAACGAGCCAAAATGGCGGGCGATTATATTAAGTATTTATCGAGCCTTGTTTATCTTCATCAGCGAATCACAAGACGCACACGTTTAAATGTAGCCGACCTGCAACGTGATTGGCTGCCGGAAATAAGAGCGACGGGACTATAGTGGATTTGAAAAGTAATGTATTCTAGATTTTGATTGGTTAATAGTATAATTGTTTCAGCGAGATGTAATTGATTTTTTTGTCATTTAAGCAAGACTTTCTTGCTTAATAAAGATAAGTGTTTAATAATTATAGATAAAGACAGGCGTTATTGCCGTTTTTTACTATTTTTTTCTACAATTAAGTAGAACAAATTTTATTTAACAAGCGCTTACAACATATAACAGAAAATAAGCTCCACTTTTTTTTTTTTCACAAAAGCATTGCCACAAGTCAAGAATTTTAGGAATGTTCCATAAAAGTAATTATGTTAGATGTACTGCAAAATGGATTTATGTCGCTTCTAGTTCTAAAGACACTTGAGGTTCGAAAATAGCCACACTGCTATCTGGCATTAGCCTTTGTAAATGAGAGAGAGGAGAAAGAGCTGTAGCACGGGGCATTGGTCTTTTGAAGCGTGAACTACTATCTGCACGTACACATGGACAAATAATCTTAAAAGAAGTTTTGAGCATGCTTTTATGAAGCTTCCACACTGCACACTGGCATTGCTACTGAGCAGGCAGTTCGAGAATTGGCAGTTTGCCCCATTTTAAGACTCAAGCCTTGGATAGCACTTCAGTCAAAACATTCAACCCAGTCGGTTGGTGGCCCTAGAGCGAAGAGTTTGGCTAGTGGTTGTCGGATTTCTTGGAACACACGTTCAGTCATCATATTGAAGTCACATGGGAAACCAGGGGGGTAGCAGAATTCATTGCAAAATCAAAAAGAAGAAAAGGAAAAATGTAATATTTAAAGATATTTACGAAAGTTCAATTCCTCTAAAAGAATAAAATGGGTTGTAACAACAAGATATAACAATTAAAGTTATTTGTATTCAGTAATAAGAGAGAAGAGGAATTTAACTCTAAATATTTTGTTAGTAATTGGAAGCTTTCATAACGAGAAAAAGTTATTGTAAAATAAATGTAGTACAGCTGAAGCATGTAAATTTAGTGAAACAGGTCAATTTGCATTAGAACTGAGGAATTTTTATACTATTGTTGAAATTCAGCAGTGTCACATTCCTAACGAAATACGAGTAATTCTGTGTTACACGGTTACCATGGATATTTGAGGGAATTGTTCAAAACAGAGAATCGATTTCGGATTAGAATTTTAATAATGGCACTGATAGCATATGACATGCCAGAAGAGAAGACTGTGAAGGAAGAAGCGGCCCAGTTGAACACGAGTGGTCCACCTGTATCTTTCCTGCTAATTGTGATTGTGGTGATAATTTTTCTTTTATGGACATTTTTCCCTGGTCTGTTTGTTATGGTTGTGGTGTTCCTTGGTTCGCTTATTGTGGCCTACAACACTCAAACAGTACAGCAGAGTTTAGGTAAGGAAGTGTGATACCTATGTGTGTGAAATATTTCATTAAGGACTGATCTTGGTAAGAATAATTGATTAGAAAAATAATTTAAGAAGTTGAAAATGACTGAGCTTCTAAGATCGCACTACATCATGCATTCATTGCTTAAATTTCGTGAAGTGTTTATGGTAATAAATTAAAATAATAGTTCAGTTGTAATAATATCTATGATCAAACACGAATTCATAAATTAAAGGTGTTATATTAGAAACGTCTGTTCTTTTTATCTACGTACTAAGCTTAGTCCAGGAAAAAAAAAACTTTCGTAAGACAGTACAATATTGGAAATTTGCCAACTAGTGCATTTACAAATGAAGGAAAATGGCATTGTTGTGAAATGTTGTGGATCACCAAGGATCTAAAAATACGGTACCGGTATTTTATTTTTAATTAGGTTAAACCCCGTTATAAAAAACCCAGAGTTGTATAATTTATGATGATTGAATTTTGTTTTTATTACTGTGTTGGAAAAAGTTTTTCTAAATAAGACGTTTCAATCAAAATACACATTTTTTATTTTAATTAGATATTACTTTATTACTTTTACTTCTAATCAAATACTACTCTTAGTGTTCTCTTGCGTTCAGCAGAAGTAGGCCTAATTGGTGTGATATTATTTTGGTACTGTAGAATAGAGTGTCATGTTGTGCTAAGTGGCAATTTTCTCAGGATTCTTAAGTTAATAAGATGACAGCAGAGAATTGATTGTCATGGCAGGAAGAAGAGGATATTTTCAGGGAAACCTCTTGGGTCTTTGGAAATTAGATGTATTACAATCCAGTAAATGCCCAGTTAATTAAAATTTAAAAGTACACTTCTGCTTACAAAAGATAGAGAAATTTATTAGAAATGTGAAATATGGGCATAGTTCATATAATTGCATTGAATACGTTTTGTAACTTGTAATTTACACACATAGGATATTGGAAAAAAAAATAATATGTATACCGCATATAAGTTACCATCTAAACTAGTTTCAACTAGTAAAAACTAGTTTAAGCAAAGAAAAGTATGAATAAAAGCGTTTATGCAAGGCCTACCAAAAGCCTAAACAGACCAAACCTAACCTGTGACTGACTCTAGACCTTACAAACACTCGCTTTCTAAAGTCTAAACAAACCATATCTAACTTGTCATTGATTCTAGACCTTACGAAAACTTGCTATCTTCATTTGTTTAAACTAGTTTTGACGGATTTCGGGTTTTAACGATAACATATATACATATGTACATGTCCCCCCCCCCCCCCCCCCAGAATTTAAATGTAATATTCTCTATCAAACCTTGAAATAGAAGTGTAACTTTTTAATATAGTTTCTCACTGAACATTTTCTTATTTCTCAATATCCGCTCCATGGATTGCAGATGTATGTTCTAAGGCTCTCAGGTAACTGACGCATCTTACTTTATAAGTTCAGATAATTTCAGTAAATACTTTTTTATTATGCAGGTGATAGATTTGTGTCCATTGCCAATTTTAAGTGCTTTGCATGTGGAAGAACTCAGGCATTGTCTAATGACAAGAAGTTGACTGCTGTAAGCCTCGTGGCTCAGATGTGGATTAAGTAGTAAATCATATTAGCCCACTTGCAGTAGGCCTACACTGTTGCATTATGATTGTAGTATTCTCATTTATACCATTGCTGGTTTGCTGTAAATGATTTATTAAGAAAAACCATTTTCGCAAGACACTTTTTTTTTTTCAAAATCTTCGACAAACAGAGCCGTGTGTCGTCGTAATAATTATTATGTCTTATGATTAATATTGTAGGTTAGTATTAAGTTAAAATTGTTTCGGTAGTATGTACGTATTTATAAAAGTACTTAAATTATGTTTTCTTCGAGTGAAAATATTTGGCTTATTCTCCTGATAACTCCAATTTTTTCAGTAAACTCATTTGTTGTATTTAATGAAGAGAGAAATGCTTTGTGAGGTACTGTACATAAAAATCAAATTAGTGTGGAAGTATAGTGATGTCTACAGAGAGAATATAAACATGTTGTTGACCAATGCTAAGGATCTTGGATTTCTTCCATTCTCCTGGAAAATATAAATATAAAATTACAAATATGGGATGCGTCAGAAAGAACGGATGGATTTCACAGGGCAAGAAAATTGTAAGGATTCGTCAAATAAAAAATTTATTGTTATCAACAGATTCACCAATACATGCAGTTTATTTATGGTATACAACATCATCCATATGATGTCCTTGGCTTTCAATACAGGCATCGAGGCTTTTCTGAAGTTCGCCGTCACTTTCATAGTCATAGTTGGTGGGATTGCCGAGATTTCTTCACGAATCGCCGTCTTCAGTTCGTCCAGTGTATGTGGTTACTTACGCCTTCAAATGGTCCCAAAGAAAGAACTCGCAGGCCGCGAGATCTTACCGTAACCTCAGACAATCTCAGTGCAATAGCATGTTTGCGGGCTGATCATTGAGGTGGCCGGACAACCTAGTGTCTGTCTCCACATTTGCAGGTGTACACACGCTCCGTGTTCGTCCAGGTGATTTCTTCTTTAATGTTGAACCTGTGGTACGAAATGAATCCACACACTGCAAAATTGTATTCCGAGTTGGAATTCTAGCATGATGTCCGATGTCGAAATGAGTCCTGAGTGACGATCACAGACTCTTCATTTTTCAAAAATGTCTCTGCAATGAAAGCATGTTGTACACCAGACCAACACCATGTTCTCAACAGAAACTGCATTCTCTGGCTGACCCAACAGTCATGGTCCCCCTCACTCTATCCCTCCCCTCACTGCGTATCGATAGTTTGAAATCCATCCGTTCTTTCTGACGCACCCTATATTACCTTGTGAAGTGAACAAACTAATTTAGCATGTCTTGAATAGTGTAAGGCGTACTTCATGAAAAAGGCATTATTAGACTAAATTTGTATTATAATTCTTGTCTTTCTAAAACTGGAATGAAATTTGTAATGATGTGCAGTAAACCTTAATTTATTGTAAAAATTCTCCAGTTTTCAGATGCATTATAACATCTTACATGTTCTTCTTTCTTGAGCTCTATTAAGGTTCTGCATTCTGTATGTAGTTCTTTTTAATTAAATGAATTCTAACTGGTTTCATTTACCAACAGGTGAGAGCGTAATAAGACCTGGGGAAGAACCTGTCTCGAGAATAACAAGAACTCACTACACTTACAACACTCCTGAGGAGAAAGGCAGTCCAGCAATTACGTATGAAGAGCAGGACTATGACCAAAGTGATATTACGAGGAAGTCCAGTACTTCCAGTCGGAGATCATCATCCGGAAAAACTTCATCACCAGAACGAGGATATCCAGATGATGATATAAAGTCATCCAATATTACGACCTCTTCTGTTACTAGCAGTAACAGTACTAGAAGGTCGAAAATATCTGAAGATGACAGAAGAACAAGTTTCACAAGTAAATTTGAAAAAAGTACCATCCATGATGATACTAGGAGGTCTAAGGTGACAGACAGAGCTACAGAAGATGATAAGAAATTTGTGAGCTCAACAACAACAGTGATATCACGTAGACAGAAAGCTACGGATGAAAATGACTCTCTGACGCCTTCGCGATCCTCTCCAGAGCGGGTGGCCACTGCCTACACTGACACCGACTCGGAACATTCCAGGGATCAGAAGTATGTAAGCTCGACAACAACCACAATCTTACAGTCGCAGAAGTCGAAAGAAAAGACACCAGCATCTGTTAAACGACAGATATTTACAGATGGTGATGACGAAACTGGAGATACAAGGAAAGTATCCACTTCTAGTTATGGAAGATATTCCAGTAGCTCAATTAACAAGAAGGAAATTACAAGCGATCTTATCGATTCTGAAAGGAGGAGTTCATCAGGGAACAGGGGAGGTGGAGATGACAAGTCTCCATTGAACAATTTCAGCAATGTAGACTATGTCGAAGAGGACAGTGGATACCAGACAACAAACAGATATGTTTCAAGAACTGTGGCTGAACCATCAGATACTCCTCGTACATCAAGAAGGTATGTTTCTGCAACATAAGTTTCATGTTAATTGTTGTTGTTTTTTTGTGTGGGGGGGTAATTTTACGATGCTGTATCAACATCTCGGGTTATTTAGCATCTGAATGAACTGAAGGTGATAATGGCAGTGAAATGAATCTGGGGTTTAGCACTGATAGTTACCTAGTATTTGCTCATTTAGGGTTGAGGGAAAACCCTGGAAAAAACCCTCAACCAGGTAACTTGCCCTGACCGGGATTCAAACCCAGGCTACCTGGTTTCGTGGTCAGATGCGCTAACCATTCCTCCACAGGTGTGGACTGTTAATTGTTAACAACAAACTTGTAGCTAGACTTAACATTTTTAACTGGAATGTACACTTAATGACGGTCAGCGCGTCTGGCCGCGAAACCAGGTGGCCTGGATTCGAATCCCGGTCGGGGCAAGTTACCTGGTTGAGGTTTTTTCCGGGGTTTTCCCTCGACCCAATATGAGCAAATGCTGGGTAACTTTCGGTGTTGGACCCCGGACTCATTTCACCGGCATTATCACCTTCATTTCATTCAGACGCTAAATAACCTAGATGTTGGTAGAGCGTCGTAAAATAACCCAATAAAATAAAATAAATACACTTCATGAGCTTTGCAAGTATAATTATTTTTTTATCATTATGTGAAGTATAAAGCCAATGTCATGCTGCAAAAATTTATCTCGAGATTTTCAAAGATAAAATTTTCAGTCTGTCTTAGCTGTTGGACTGATTTTCTTTGTTGAATTTGTATGACTTAGTTCACCTGGAAATAATGTTGATAAAATTTAATATTATTCAATAGAAATAGCCCTAGAACATGTTGTTTAGTCAACTCTCCGAAGAAAGGTCTGAACTTCACAAGTGATAGCAACAAGCACCACTTATGAGGCAACTAGGCCAGGAGATAATAGGATACGGTGGTCAGTTCCTTTCCCCTACATTGCATACATCTCCATTTAGCTACATATTACACATAATTAGACTTCAGATGCATACAAACAATAATTGTTCTTCCTCTGACACATAATATCGTCAAGTGAGATGTACTGCCTGATAATAGAGGTACCAAACCTCAATCAGAGGACCCCTTAGAACATTTGGGATAAAGATATAAAAGAGCAATTTACTCGAAATCAGGCCTGCTGATTTTATTCACAAACAGTGTGCCAAGTAAAACTGTGGAAACCATATCTTCAGAATGTCTGCTTTAAGTGTGACTAATTATTATGTACAAAATTACAAATACAGACAAGAATTATTTCAGTCAAGTTTTAAGGCTTAAAAAATAAAAAAAATATGTAATAGAATTTAATCTTTGAATATTTGAAAGTTTACATAAACTACCAGTATTTTGAAATCTGTTTTTTAATTTTACAAGTAAACAGGGGGGGGGGGAAGGAACTGGCCACCTTACCCCATTATCTCTTGGCCTCATTGCCTCATAAGTGGTGCCTTGATGATATCATTTGTGAGGTTCAGACCTATCTTCGGACAGTTGACTAAACAACAAGTAAATAGAGTTTCGGTATTAATTTAATTCGGTATCCCGGTATGCTTGACTCAAATGTAGACTATATTAAACTTTTATTTGGTACGAAAATTTAATATACAGTGATAACAGAAATCCAGAAACCTACAATATATATTGTGTGGATTTCTTGGGGAAGGGAAAGTACAGGGAGAGTACCCTATGACATATACAAGATGAATCATAAGTAATGTCATTAATTTCAAGAGGTTATTCTTTGAGATATTTAAAACAAAAAAGTTTATACAATCTTACTTGTTTCTGCTTCCTTTTCTAGGTAAAAATTGTTTTATATGAAACATTTCATAGTGTGTTTTGGGAAAGGCATTAATTTAATTCCCAATCTCAGTCAGTTTAAGAGAGCAGTGTATTATGATAATAAATAATTGAAAAAAATTTAGTTTTGTCCTTTAAACATGCAGAAATTTGATACGAATAACTGTAACATTTTAAAATTATTTTTCAGAACGAAAAGTTACATTTGTTCAGATCACATTTATGTACATTTAAAGGAAAAAACTGAAATTCTTTCAATCATTTATTATCATAATGCACTGCTCTCGTAAATTGACTGAGCATATTGTGAATTAATTCAGTAGTTTTTCCAAAATATGCTATGAAAAATATTTCATATAAAATATTTTTTTTTGTTTGACATATTTCAAATAATAACTCCTTCAAATTAATGACATTACTTATGGTTTACCATGTGCAGTGCAACACTACAAATAACATTTTAAGTTACAATAGTAGTAAGATAATTTTCTGTTGGCTGGAATGTCATTAATCTTGATGAAAAATGAAATACCAATATATTTTATTTAAAAAAATTTTGTTCATTTATTTTTTAAATTAAATTGTGCATAGATATCTTTTTTATTTATTTTCAAATTTTCACATGTGCATGGAAAAACTATGCCTAATTTATATTATCATTTTAAACATAGAATGTGGAAATTGTACCTAGAGGTTAGGAAATCATAATAAATTCTAGGATTGTTGCATTTGTAGCTTCTTTTGAAGACTTTTGTTATTTTTTCTACGAAAGTTTGTAACTCCCGTAATTAAAATCACAATGAAGGAATTGAGATTATCTTCAGTCACAATTGAAGAGTCCACTGCAAGAATGATGGATGTCATTTGGAATACATTTTGCAGGAGAAGCAATTGAAAGTTTGAAATGCTTAGCGCTCAAAGCTTAACTGTGATTTTCCGATCATTACTGGACAATGACTATCAGTGTTAATGCCCTATAACTCTCTATGTACATTCTGTATGTCTTAACTATGCATTGACAGTCTTGGTTCATTTTCGACAAGAAAGTGACATCCATCATTCTTGCAGTGGACTCTTCAATTATGTGTAGGCCTGTGTATTTATTCACACTGCAATGGGTATATACTAGAGTTGGGTCGATTCGTGAACGAATCGTTCATTCGAACGACTAATAATAAAGAATCGTAAGAATCGATTCGTGGTATCAACGAATCGTCGTTCAAAAGAATCGTAACGAATCGTCGTTCAAAAGAATAGTAACGAATTGACATGGTATCGTAACCCACGATTCTATTTACTTGTTTGATGTAACCTGTCAACGGACATTTCCGAACTGTGCCGATTGCTCCCGAGCGAGAGTGAAATCAAAATATGTACTGCATTTGTTAAGTATGGAAAATAATGAACACAAACCTGAAATGTGCATAGTTAAATAGAGATGTAATGCAAAAAATGTACTTCGTAATAAGGTTCAGTTGATAAATTATAATTTAGAAACATTATCTTGGGTAATT
The DNA here is from genome assembly GCF_040183065.1 of Periplaneta americana. Classification (NCBI taxonomy): domain Eukaryota; kingdom Metazoa; phylum Arthropoda; class Insecta; order Blattodea; family Blattidae; genus Periplaneta; species Periplaneta americana. The sequence goes on along the minus strand of NC_091127.1, from coordinate 3,985,559 downwards.
TTGTAGACTAATGGAGGTCGTGCTGAATGGTTCCAGCCAATGAGAAAGAGACAATCCAATGTCTCGCCTCTTATGCCATCTATGCGAGAGATGTAGAACGTTTTTGCGTGGTTTGCAAAGGAAAGTGTCCTGTAAGTCGTTCGTTGACGAATCGTTGGAATCGCAGAGTAGGAAGAATCGTGAACTCGTTGACGATTCAAAAGAATAGTTGGAATCACATACTGAGAAGAATCGTGAACGAATCGTTAGAATCGATTCGTAATGTATGATTGAATCGTTGGAATCGACTTCTGAAAAAGAATCGTGTTGCCCAACTGTAGTATATACCCGGTGGCAGTGGTAACTAATTACACTCAATAATGACCATAATAAACTTGTTAATTAAAAATACGCTTAATAAATAATACAAATAATTAATACTAACAATAATTTATAATAATAATAATAATAATAATAATAATAATAATAATGGTAATAATAATAATAATTATAATTATAATTATAATCAGTTTCGTAGTGTTCATTGTTTCCTTCTAATAGAATTAGAAATATTCTCTGTTTGTTGCATACATTTAACGGAGATATTGTGATATGGATTTTCTCTTCGTTAAATATTTTACATATTAGCTTTAAAACAATTAAAATAAATTTTGTTTTGTTTAGAAGAACGGTTTCTGCTTTTCAGCTTAGTTCTCAAAATGGTTGAAAACCCAAAATTCTTCTTCTAGATACAATTTCCATGAAAGCCTGAAATCTCAAATTTATGTTGTTTATTTGAAATAATTGAATCAGTCGGCGCTAAAAGGAACTAAGTCAAAATATGCAGTTTTGGATTATGGAACAGTTTGAACAACGGATGTCATGTGCATCGAACGGTGGAAGAAGGAACTAAGACTTTTAAATATTCTTTTGTCTTCTATAATATAAAAAATATATTATTTCTGTTATTAGTGGAATGTTTTTTGCTTCTCCTGAAAGGTTGTGAAAAGTAACTTAGTTCCTTTTAGCTCCGACTGATTCAGTTATATCTATTGGATCACAATAAACGGAGTTCTTAATTTAATATGTGCAGGTATTCCAGTGAAGTAGAGGCTGACGAGCAGGTGCAAAGGTCCGAAACGCGGTACAGCAGCAGCTCAGTAGTGCAGAGCCGCACTGTCGGAGGGACGGTAACAACAGTGGAAACATCCACTTCCTCTCGGTCTTCAACCCCGACTCAGATAACTGGCACAGGCCGAAGGAGATCATCGGCCACAGTTGAGGGTGATCGGGAGGCTTCACCCACACCCAGCACCGGCAGTTCAGGGTTTTCCCGCGTTGCCCGAGGCGGTTCGGTCCGAGCTCTCTCCCAAAAGTTCCAACAAGCTGCTGGTGAGAACTTGTCACGCAGTTTTGTGTATCTCTTTTGATATTGTGTAATGTTGAAGGAATGCAACAGTATGCAAAATTAACACTTTTATATTAATTAAAATGTAACCTTTCGAGTATTTGCAATAATACCATGCATACCGGATGATCTTATAAAGTTTAAAATTATTTGCTGCTAAATTACCGCAGTTATAAAAATTAATAAGTTTTAATTCACTGATATGCTGAAATTTCGAAGATGTCAGTGGTGGAAGTAGTAATTGAACATTTAATATATAATATAACACATCGAGGACAGTGTAGGCCTATTTATATTGTCAGATCATTTATCACATTGATAATAAAACAGTGTTTCACTTGAAACTACGTTTATTATTTCTAATTACTTAATATTAAAACTGGAAGAATGTATTACATTTTTCGAAGTGATCATGATATGTGTATAAATGTTCCACAATTCTCAGCCATGCTTCAGAGTGTTTCAAGAAATGACAGAGCAAAAATATCAATCTTATCTTCATTTTAATGTGATGTATGTTGAAACTGTCAGTTCATGAAAGAATAGTAAGTTTTATTAATAACATGCTTAACTTTAGTATGTCTTGCCCACTTCTTCTTGTATTTTTTAGGCTTCTTTTTAACAATAATTGTAAGTTAATTCTTGCATAACACTCTTTCAAACAAAAATTTAATAGGAACTGGTCCAACAGTCTCAGCAGAAAAAATACGGAATCAAGATTATCCTCAGAGATATTGGTTCACATGTTAATGATAAAATGTTCGAGAAGAGAAACCATTCGAATATGATATACTAACAATGTGGTAATATTTTATGTTTTTTATAGATCAGTTTAATCACAGAAGTACCCAAATTTTAGTGGTTGAACCATGTTTTCGGTTGATATCTTTTGTTGATATAAACTTACAGTTTGAATATATTTAACATATATATATTAAGGGGAGTCTGTACACCAAATTTTAACAAAAAATGTAATTTTGGTTTTTATCGTTTTTCGGTAGTTTAATATGTGAAACTTGGACTCTCACTTTGAGAGAGGAACAGAGATTAAGGGTGTTTGAGAATAAGGTTCTTAGGAAAATATTTGGGGCTAATAGAGATGAAGTTACAGGAGAATGGAGAAAGTTACACAACACAGAAATTAGGATTAAAAATCCTACAACATCTTTAATTGTGAAATGAGGATGAAATGGAATTTTATCAATATTTCTATTTAATCCTGTAGGATTATTTGATCCTGTCTGGTGTAGAAATAGCAGATGTACTATTACAGCATTGTATTCTTCACCTGACATAATTATGAACATTAGGCTAAATCCAGACGTTTGAGATGGGCAGGGCATGTAGCATGTATGGGCGAATCCAGAAATGCATATAGAGTGTTAGTTGGGAGGCCGGAGGGAAAAAGGCCTTTAGGGAGGCGGGACGTAGATGGGAAGATAATATTAAAATGGATTTGAGGGAGGTGGGATATGATGATAGAGAATGGATTAATTTTGCTCAGGATAGGGACCAATGGCGGGCTTATGTGAGGGTGGCAATGAACCTGCGGGTTCCTTAAAAGCCAGTAAGTAAGTAAGTAAGTAAGTAAGTAAGTAATATGTGTAAAATGATAATATGATTTCATTTCTTCTAATTGTCAGCTTTAAGCTCTATCTTCAGCAAAAATATTGTGGTAAATCTTAATGCAAAAAATGTTATCAATGAAAATGTTTTTCTTGCCAACTGCTCAGTGGAATTTTAAATTTATTTAGCTGGTTGTATACATAAAAATTTGTTACATATGCCCAATTTTGTATCTTTTATCACTTCTGAGAAAAGTGCACCCAAAATTGAGGAATTTAACATTGCAAGATATGGAAACTTTGACACCATTTTTCTGCACTTTCTTATTTTTTGTAATATTGGTACACATTTCTCAAAAAGTATTGTACCCAGAAGGCTGAAATTGATATACTATATCAATGTGGTGGCATTTTACATAGTAGGTTAACAAATTAAGTTTATTTCTATCTTCAGCAAAAATAAAAAATTATTTGCAGACATTCTTAATGCAAAAAAAAATATTATCAATGATTTTTTTTTTTGCCAACTACCCAGTGAAATTTTAAATTTATTTAACCGGTTATATGCATAAAGGTATGTTACATATCCTCTATTTTTTTTCTACATTTGTATCTTTTATAACTTCTGAGAAAAGTGTACCTAAAATTGAGGAATTTAACATTGTAAGGAACTTATATCAACTTAAAAACAAATTTCAAGTTCTCATATGAATCAATAAAGCGAGTCATAAAAAGAATAAGTTACAGCGAACAGGCAAAACATCAAAATTCAAAATGGAAAGAATCATTCAAAGATCCAAAACTAATTCCTGATCTACCTCGAAAATCTGCCGTGGCCATGTTTAGATTGTTTACTGGTCATGATTGCCTCAGTAAACACTTCCATCGTATTGGAGTACTGAATTCACCTAAATGCTTACTGAGCACCAGAGAAGAGGACATGGAGATGGAGCACTTGGCTAATTGTGAAACTCTTAGGACATTTGTGGACCTTCCGTCAAAATATTGGGAAGCAAGAAGGATGATGACTTCATTGTTAAATCCAGAGCATTAGACACACACACACACACACACACACACACACACATTGTAAGATATGGAAATGCAGATTCCCCGTAAACTGAAACGAAGTCTAGTCGATCACATGTTAAGTTACAATGAAGTAGTAGAATTTATTTGCACATCTTCAAGATTCGATTGAAAATATGATGAAATAAAGATGGCTGATGGGTTGTGGAACTCTGTAAAATTCGAAACGTAGCAAAAGATTAAACTAGCAAGTTTCAACAGAACACTGTGAGCCCCTTATAACATGGAATGTGTCTAATTCACCCTTGTGCGCTATATTTAACAGTAGCTGATATTAATGTCCCTGCAAAGTATGCTTGAAATCCTTGCTTTTCCTACCTGCATTCTTTAACATTTGACCCATGACCTAGCAGCCGAGGCGAATAGCAGTGATGGCTCACGCCCACAGCGGTCTTACCCCAAGGCTGGGCTCATCTTCCGCTCAGCAAGCTTCCGACTAAACAACGGTACCAGTCCTGCCACCACTCCCACTGGGGAGGAGGCACCAGGTAACTGATCCATATTAACACAGGATTGGTTCCTTCTCACTTAAGTTAATTAAAGGATATGAAGCATAAGGTATATTGTCTGTGAATGCCAGTGCGTATTTTGTGAACTTGTGTCATGGCAAGATAATGATTTCTTACTTAGTAATATACATATACTCCTACAGAAAGCAAAAGAAAGGAAAAACGTTTACCAGTATAAATAAAGTGAGAATATATGGTTACCAGTAAGAATAACAGGGTCCATTTCTTAATTAATAAATCCAGGTTGAATTAGACATATACATAAATAATATTAAAATTTTATTTACTTTCTGTTTTTTTTTTCTAATTAAAACAGGCTAAAGGCCCATTCACAATGAAAATTAAACATAACCGTAACATAAACACAGAAGTTTGCGCCCAGGCTACCAAATGGGATCATTCACAATGATTCACATAAGCATTGACATTAACATTACCGTAAGACGTTAACATGAAAGTTTGCAAACTCCAAACTTTCATGATTATGCTTATGTGATTTGCAAACAGAACGCAATCGTGGAGCACTGAAGTATACAGCAGAATATGAGGAAATGGCGTCGTTGTTACGTTTCCATGGTTACCAAGTATGTTTGCGGTTATGTTTATGTTCCCATCGTGAATAATGGTATGACTTCTTGATTTTACCGTAACATTTATATTCTTAAGTTAATAGTTACGTTATGTTTAATTTTTATTGTGAATGAGCCTTAAGGGTGGTTTTCAGTATAGTAATAATGATTTAATAGCGTCTTTTACACCCTACATATTTGTCAGAATAAAATACGCATTTCTTATTAAATATCACAGTCTAGTATATACAGTCGCGAAGCTCAATACGTAGTAAATATGCAAACATTAGATAGTTGCTCACCACTAGGATCGCTAATATCGCTTCATTACAGGCAATGCAAAATAGTACCATCACAGTCTATTGTTTCTAGCACCCTCAAAACTCAAGCTTCGTGACTTTATATAGTAGACTGTGTAAATATCTTGAATTTATAATTAGTATCCTTAATTCAACAAAATACTGCCTTTCTTTCCAATTAAAAACGAACCTGTTTATATCCATGTATTTAGTCTGTTGCTTTTCATTTAGGGTCAACGAATCTCAAACAGTCGACTGAGGTGCGAACAGCATCAACTACAAACAGTACACACAGTACACCACAAGCTGAGACTGAAGGAAAATCATTCCTTACCAACCAGACACGTGTAACTGGCGTGCAAGATGTCCTCACTCGTATGAAGAATGCTGACCAAGGTGAGACTTACTGACATTCTCTACATGCTAAAATGCGGAATCATCTCACTATAGTAATAAACATAGAAGTTTCAACAAGAAGGCTTTATCATTTGTCTATGAACTACACAGAAAATAATCAATCAATCTTCTTAATGTATCCAGCTGTTTGCTGATAACATGAAGTCCACTATAGTCCACTGTAGTCTATTCAGTTGTTCTTTTTCACGAGAAATGAGGGGTATTTTGATCGGTTTGTGCTCTTAAAGAAAAACTTTGTGAAATTAAGTTGTATATTAAACAGTCTTGATTAGTGTCATTAGTTTCAAGGAAACGTTTATACAGAATTACGCAGTTTTTTGGCTTATAAATCGGTAATTTTTTTAAATTCGTAAAATCATATTACCCCCAAACTAAATTTAGCATGTTTGGTATTGGATCTATGCAAGAGATAGTAAATATCAATACCTTAAAAAGCAATATACTTTGCATACTTTCACTCGGAAATGAGTTTTGAAATAATATTCTGGGGGAATTCTACAGATAGTAACAGTATATTCCTACTGCAAAAAGAGTAATTAGAATAATACTAGGTGCAAAATCTAGGGAATCGTGTAGGACCATTTTCAAAAAATCTATAAATAATGCCCATGGCTTGTTAGTGTATTTTTTCATTAATGAACTCCCTTCTATGTAATCGTGAAAACTTTGTAACTAATTCAACAGTTCATAATATAAATACTCATCAAAAAATTACTTTCATACTCCATCAGCAAGTCTATTGTGCTATCAAAAAGGAGTGCGTTTTTAATAGTCTCCCTATGGATATAAAAAATGAAACTCAAAACATAAGATTATTTAGGGCCAAATTAAAGAAGTACCTAATTTCTCACGCCTTCTATTCTGTAGGTGAATTCATGACATTCAACAACGCTTCATGAATATTTCTGTCTTGTATTAAGTATCGATACTAATCCCTTGTGTTGTACTGTTATACTGTAAAACTCTTCTGTACGTATTTGAACTAGACTGTGACTATAATTAAGACTTTGTAGTACTATTAAGATTTTAAATAAATACAATACAATAAAATACAATATATTTTGTCATGCCGAGACTTTGATATGATTATCAAACCATTTTCAGTAACAGTTGTAGTTTGTCGTTGTTTGGGGAGGTTTATCTATTGACTTGGAGTTCAATACATCAGTAAATAAAATGAATGAATGAATGAATCAATCAATCAATCAATCAATCAATCAATCAATCAATCAATCGCAGCATAAGTGAATTTCTGCCTTGCAACAAATAGTTAATGTTTTAATGACTTTTACTAAGAATATACGTACACTTGATAACTTGTTTAATATCCAATGCATAAAAGTTTACACTCCTTTTCCCCTGAATACTTCGTAGATCAGCAAAGACTGTTAATCGTGTAAAAATCTCTATTACTAATTAATTTCTATATTACTGTCGTTGGATACAGCTATTGCCATTAGACAAGTTGATGTAGGACAGAGAACATAAAAGCATATACCTATTATTATTTCACTTCACGTTTCATTACTCCTGATCATGTATGCAATATGTGATGCAAGACAGCGATGTGTGGATGGCAGTCCAGCTGACAGTCAGCACAGTAGACTGGCAGTAACTTGTGTAGGTTTGTGACGTCACACATTACTGTACGCTGTAGGCTGCATTGGTGGTCTGAACCTGTTCAGGTGTGATTGCTCTTGGGCTTGCCCTAGCGAGCAAAGCTTGCACGTCATGATGTAAGGCTTCAGGAACTAAATTTAATAATATGTAAAATGCATATTTTGTGTTCTGTAACATCAGCGAAAATTTGAAGATGTGAATTTGAAACAGCTTAGTGTATGTACACAGGGATTTATGGTAATGGTCAGATATGCATTTAATTTTATTTTATGCTCGACCATGCCGAAATGTAGTAATTATACACCTGGTAGCAGCCCTTTAATGGACCTCATTAAAGTACACCTATTCATTAAAGTTCAGGTGTTCCACCAATCAGAAAATACCATTGTAGCAATATGAAAGCGCAAGTATCGATTATTCTCGGATATGCAATCGAAAGACAACAATAAATCAATAAATCACCTATATTTGAAATAAAGTTAGTTCTGTTACTATAATAATTATCGTTAATTGTAAATAATATTCAAATAAATTCAATTTGTCATCTCGTTTTTCAATTCTAAATCAATTTCAAGGTTATATCAAGATTAATGTTTATTTTACTCTCTAGATTATATCAAGGTCAATGTCGACATTTGTTTCTCGGAAAAAATCAATACTTTCGCGTCTGCGCACATCTCACAATTTACGAGGTTTTGCACAAGGTCAGTTCCGCTCTTCAGTCAGATAAGACTAACATGAATACTTATGAATAATTTCAAGTTAGAAATATGGTCGAGCATAAAAAGTCGTATGAAACTTGACTATAATGGTAATTAAGACGCTTGTATGAAAATTATGAAACTCGCTTGCGCTCGTTTCATAAACATACTCGCGTCTTAATTACTACCATTATAGGCTCGTTGCATAATGTACTATTATGTTGTTGTTGTTGTTTTCTAATGCCAGGCGTTTGACAATAAAGTCATTTGACCTCTTGCACTCCAATATTTTTCAAAGATATTATCATGACCAGCCACTGAAGCACAGATTTTGAGGTGTTCCGAATCCATTTCTTGGTTTGAGTTGCACAATGTATTATTATGGAACTTAGATAAGATCATTTCATTACAGACGTGCAGGCTGGTGATACTGATGAAGACGCAGAGGCTCGTACCCTCCTGAACAAGTTCCTGGGGGCGCAGGTGATCCTGCAGGGAATGGAGCCCTTGGTGAAGGGATCGCAGTCTCAGAGCGCCGCACTTGTCAGCCAGGTGGAGAGGCAGAGGGTGCTCACGTCACAGAAGGTAGGGTTCAACTTGATTACATTCATCACAGTATTTGTGTGTGAACGTCCTTCCCTTGATTTCTGGAATTACCAAATTACACGAAGACAAAATACTGCGTATGATATGGATGTTAGTATGGTAGATATAGATGTTAAGAGAAACCCATATGCGCTTAGGTTATTCATATGGACCCAATGTGAGGGTGAAAAATAAACGGTAAATTTTACTTGCAGCCCTCCCATTGAGGAAGAGTTCTTTTATGTTCCGTAAATCTGTGATACAAACTATTCAGCTTTACTTTTTATCAGTGGCGGCTGGTGTTTTGAAAATATGTTGTTGTTGTTGTTTTCTAATGCCAGGCGTTTGACAATAGTCATTTGACCTCTTGCACTGCAATATTTTTCAAAGATATTATCATGGCCAGCCACTGAGGTGTTCCGAATCCATTTCTTGCTTTGAGTTGCACAATGGGCAGTTAGGGGACTGATATATTCCAATTCTATGCAGGTGTTTGGCCAAACAATCATGGCCTGTTGCCAATCTAAATGCAGCTACAGATGATTTGCGTGGTAAATCGGGAATTAACTGTGGATTTTGATGCAGAGAGTTCCATTTTTTCCCTTGAGATTGTGTTATCAAATTTTGTTTGTTGAAGTCTAAGTATGTAGATTTTCACAGAGTAATACGTAGATTTAGTAACAGGTCTGTAAGTAGCAGTGCTGCCCTTCTTTGCTAAAGCATCTGCATTCTCGTTTCCCAGGATTCCACAATGGGATGGTACCCATTGGAATGCAATTCTTTTATTGAGTGATATTAATTGAGAGAGCATTTTGAAAATATGGTGGTGCACAATGGATATCGAAGAGGAGTTAAACATACTTTACTTTAAAGTTTAAAACCGTGTATACCCGAGAGCGTATACATATAAAGCTAATTTATATGCAATTAATAAGTAAAATAACTAAATACAAGCATACCTATTTATACAGAAAGTCCAACAGTGGAAGGGGTCGTGGGCGGAGCTCTCTATATTGCGATTTACCCTCATGAAAAACATTTGAGCACAGAATCGTCATCAAAATGCTACCAAGTTCCAAGTGCAACGTTTTCGTTCATAAAATTCAAATGCAGCTTTCGTAAGCTGTCGGGAGATAGCAGCACTTATTGTCAGAACGACAACTCTTAGAACTTTAAAGTAAAATACAAGCTCCTTTATGTATTGTGCTGTTTGTGTGCATGTAGATTGAGAAAGTAATATGCGAAATTAGCGACTGTTCGTTGCACAAGCTGAATGAATACATTTTTCATGCTTATTACTTCGGACAAATGTCTAGTTGAAACAGATACTTTTGCATTGAATTTAGTTTCTTCTGCACTGACGTTGGTGTCCATGTCAGGGAGTGCGACAAACCGTTCTCAATGAGGAAAGCAGTAGACCACACCTCTAACCCCCTGTCCCCGCATTAGCCGAACATCTCTATAAACTACCTTTCATCAGTGGCGTAGCGTCAATGTAAGCTAAAAAGCTCAGCTTCCCCAGTTAATAATAATTTCATAATAAACCTGCAGTTTATGGACAAAATTATTTATTAATTTTAATAGAGTTTGTATTTATGCGTTAAATATTGTGATGCTGCAGCTCAGGATGATTTGTGATGCAGCAGTAAACAAGAAGCCTGCACACGCCAGCTTCCAAGCAGACTGGTTTCTTTCACTCATTCTTCTGTGTAACCCATCCCACAGATTCTCCATCCCTTTGTAACTAAACTACCCTTGTCGCAAGGCACGGAAGAAGCTAGCTTTTACATTGAAAGTTTCCGAGTTATCCCTTTCGTGAGGGTTTATTCAGTTGAAGTGTTAGTGTGCATTGCGGCTGATATGATAAATAATGAGTGAAATAACAGTTCCTGACACTGATTTACTTGAATTTTTAGGACAATTCTATTATCAAGACTGACTTACGAACAAAAGTGCGATTTAAAAAACAAATGACCGTGTCTATTTGTTAGAGATATGTGTAAACCATGAAATCATATTTTACTACGTACCATTTGAGGTCATGCCTTATTGGTGTTACGAGGTTCCAACCAATCTTCGGACTGCTGGCTTGACATTGACTACTATTTATTTTAAGACTATATTTTTGTAATACGTTTTCTCATATGTACATGAAAGAGAACTTGAGTTAGCTTTCCCTGCTCAAAATTTCATGCTACGCCACTGCCTTTCATAGGTTTTCAACATCTTTGCAAACTAAGAGGATCGGAGGCTCCTGCAGACGTACAAAACAAGACGCCAGCTGCAGATAGTCATGAATGAAAATTGTAAAGTAAAATTATATTTTTAATAGTAACAAATCGGGAGATTAGGAACATTACTGGGGGGTGTACAAACCTGCAACCCCCTTGAGAAGCCGCCACTGCTATCGCACTCACTTGGATAAGGTGGAGAAAAATTGAGGACAAGTAAAAAGAGAACAAAGTACTTTCAGGCCGCAACGACAAACATATGAGCGCACATTTACAATAAGAACAACTATAAACAATTTATTAAGCAAAGCAAATGTTCGTTATGTTTCTAGACTTAAAGGTTGCATTTGATAAAGTATCAAGAAATACATTTTATGGAAAGTGTAGAGGGCAAAGGAACATGTGGAATGTCAATAAGGAAAATAAGAGCCTGTGTAAAACTGCAAAAGAATAAGAGACGAATTTAATGTGGACGAAATAGTGCAAAAGGAGAACGTAAAGATAACAAGGTGTGCAATTGGAAAATTAGGGCTGTGTGTACTCATACATTAACATATACTCATGATATAGTGCTAATTGTTGAAAATGAAGAAGACCTTCAACAGGCGGTGATCGAATAGGCAAATACATGTAGAGAAAAAGGAATGAAAGTAGTAAAGTAATGCATATGATAAAAGAGGAACGAATGGGAAAGGCAAACACTGGAACAAAGAGAGGGAACTGAATACTTAGGCTCAGTCGTGAGTTCTGATAGGAAAGTAGACACAGAAGTTACTGTACCTATAGAATCAAGAAGATATTGTTGGAAAGAATGAGATAAACAAAGCAGCTAAGATGCACGTATAAATCGGTATAATTATTCCGACTCTTATCTTAGGCAATACTGTACAAACTGTTACAAATGCGCTTAATGGTTAATCTAGATGGTGAATCGCTGTTGAAGTAGAGTTATTTTTTTTTTTTGCGAACCATTGTGGGGGACTGAAATACCTCCTTCCTTGTCACAATCTTTCGTCTTTGTTCCAAACTGAATCTTATAACCATTTTTACAATAGAGACGAAAACAAACTCATTGTAACCATAGCAATACCATGACCTATCTTATTTTGAAGAAATGAAAACATGTTGTCCCCAAAGTCCTGTGTATAGTCATCATTCACATAAACATGAACTGAATCACTACCCATTTAAGTGTCAACATTGTATTCATTTGAAAGGTACATGATACATTCTGCCCTTCCCAAATTTACTTTGTGTGCTCTCTTATTCTACAACAGGTTAAACTTAAATTGCATGTACTCCAAGTCAAACTACATTACGTATAACAACCTGATTGTCTGCAAAATTCAGTGTATAAAGTATTTCATCAATTCATTATTAACCAGTACCCCATTCCTTGACAACTCTTTTCCATTCATATCACACTGTTTCCAAGGAGATATTAAATACAGAAAGACTACAATTCTGTCGCAATTCTTTTGTTGGTGGCTCACTATTAGTTCTTATGGTAGAGAGTCAATTCTGACAAAGCTGTATTGTCATTATACAGCTCCTTAATAAATCCATGGAGGTCCAAGGCCTCAAGTTCACATGCCTCAGCAGAGGTGAACGATCATCGAACCAGTATACATTACGAGAGTGACATGTAATTGGCATGATGATTCCTGCAGCTGACTTACAAAACCAGATTTCTCTACTCATTTTAACTCCCAAATTCATCATGATGCTGGATGGGCACCAGTCTCATACATTGTTCCGCACTGTTATTTGGAATCATTTAACCCGTTTTGTTTCTTGCTTCCCAGTAGAGAATGCTCAGCGTTTTGATTTGTTAAATCTCTTTATCTCTGATAGAGGTTCTGGCTGATATGTACATCTATTATCAGGCAGTACATCTCACTTGACGATATGTGTCAGAGGAAGAACAATTGTTTGTATATATCTGAAGTCTGATTAGTGTAATATGTAGCTAGTCAGCGATGTATGCAATGGAGGGGGAAATGAACTGGCCACCCTACCCCATTATCTTCTGACCTAGTTGCCTCATGAGTGAAGCCTTATTGGTATCACTTATGAGGTTCAAACCTGTCTTCGGACAGTTGACTAAACAATAACAACAAATCTCTGTTAAGTTTGGTACATTGGAGAAGATAGATCATCCTGATCTTGGACAATGTGCATTCTTTTGTGTTGTGCATTTCTGTCCGACAAAGGTGTGTTGCAAGGCAGTTATGTCCTGTATTCAACTGAAAGTTTGTCACAGCTTCTTTTCTGGATCTCTTGCTGTTTATTTTTCAGTAGAGATTTTACGAGAAAATTTTTTTCTCCCTTGAGGACTCAAACCAGTGCTCATTCCTTGTTGGTAATTCAAAGCTTAAAGGCTTAGACCACGCAGCTATGTGCGGGACTTACTGACACTTGTGTTAAGATGGTACCACTTCTGATGGTTATGAATATGGTACTTATTTTGACCCATTTCACTGTATGAAACGAGTGGATGTTTCAGGTAAGCGCATTATTAATCAATTTATTATAGAAATCTGGAATTTTTATACAAAAATAATTAAGATGGCAGTAAAAATTCGTGAAAACCACAGTTGATGCTCTTTTCAATCAAATAGTTTAATTGAGGACCGTTTTTGCAAAACTTGCTAACTGAAAAAACTAAATTTTACAGGAGAGACAAAACATTATAGTAAGCAAGTTCTGCTGTATGTCTCACTTACAGCAGAAAGCAAGTTTTGAAAAAAACGATCACACTTTGACACACTACAATGAAGAGAAATAACCCAATTTTACTAAGATGCTTTGAACATCATGTAGAGACCTGCCTTATGTTAACGAATCGATCAAAATCTCAATTTTGCAAATTTTGCAGTTAGCAAGTTATGCAAAAACTGTCCTCAATTAGACTAGAGTACTGGTACCAGTATGGTTGATTGGTTGCTAATGCTCAACTTGTTGCAGAACCTCCACTTAGCCACGTTATATTTACTACCGGATTATTAGATCTGTGTCTTTGTTAAAGCTGCACATTGTAATACATGGTTTCTGTCCGTTACAGTGTTTGGATCTTTGAAAAAACTAAGACTTCCTGCCAATGTAAGCAAAATAATCATATTCCGTGTAATTTATAGGTACATGGCAACAACAATTTCGTGGACTATCATGGATTAAGCTTTGTTCTTCAGTAGAGGCTATAAGTATTACTTCATCACCTACAAGAAACCTTGACAGTGTGCCAAGCTTCCACATACAAAAATTATGTTTACCCCCTATACTTCGTTCCATAATGTCTGACAGGAGAAGTAAGCATTGTCGGCAGAGGAGGAGAGAAGTATAATTGTTCAACCAATGGCAGAAGTCTCATTCCAGGCTTGTTGCGTGGGGGTAGAACACTTCAGACTGCCCAACTTCAAGTCAAGAGTGGAATGAGACCTCTGCCATTGGTTGAATAGCACTTACTGCCCTTCTCCTTTGCCAGCAGTGTTTACATCTCCTGTCAGACATTATGGAACGAAGTACAGATGGAAACATATGGTGTAAATAATAGGATTGATGACGAAATAATCATATCTCAGCCTGTTTGTTCTCATTATTTTCGTGATGAACAGGCTTGGTCTTCTTTCTTTCCTCAGTAATTAATGCCTTTAGTTGTTCTCAGAACCCTTCTGTTTGCCCCTGTCACAATGTCAAGTATATTATCTTCAAGTAACCTTGTCAGCTAACAGACATTCAAGCTGAACACAGGTCAAAGGAATTAAAACAAGTTATTACTTTCAGACATGCGCATTTTCGTCTAAGGAACTAAAGAGAGAATTTTAAACAAATTCCAGGAAAACAGAATTTCATCACCCTTCCAGGCTATAGGTTATGTGGTTTGTTACTATTTGAGTCCACAGCTTGAGTCCTTCTTTTTCTTTGGTGTGTATGACAAAGTTATTTTGAAATTCTGTTGTTCTCAATCCTCTTGTATGTATTTATTAACACTACAATTAGGTATACACCTGGTGACAGTGATATATAATATACAGTAATAAAATTACAATAATTATGGTAATAAAAAATAAATTTTTATTTATTTTATTGGGTTATTTTATGATGCTTTATCAACATCTAGGTTATTTAGCGTCTGAATGATATGAAGGTGATAATGCCGGTGAAATGAGTCCAGGGTCCAGCACCGAAAGTTACCCAGCATTTGCTCGTATTGGGTTGAGGGAAAACCCCGGAAAAAACCTCAACCAGATAACTTGTCCCGACCGGGATTCGAACCCGGGCCACCTGGTTTCGCGGCCAGGCGTGCTGACCGTTACTCCACAGGTGTGGACAATAAAAAATAAAGTAAACGTAAATTTAATTGTAACTATAAATAAATAAATGCAATAAACCTAGGACTATAAATAAAGACTATGCTATAATAACGCCTACTATAAGCAAAAGTAAACCTAATTTATAAGTACTTCTATTAAATCCAACTATTATCGACTTAATTAAATACATATCACCTTAATTAACTGCATATCAACTTAATTAATTTATTGTCAACTTAATTAATTAATTAATTGTCAACTTAATTAAGTTAATTACACATAACTTAATTACATATCAACAATTAATTACATATCAACTTAATTAATTACATATCAACTTAATTAATACATGACAACTTAGATATTTACACTGCACCTACAATTAAATTTTCAGGCTAATCTTCTCAATCTTTCCTTAAATGCATTGAACACCCTGAACGACTGCCGCAGGTAAGTTGTTTGTGCGGTTAACAAAGGAAAATTTTGCCATGTCCGTTCTTTGTTTTCTGCATTTAAACTTCCTAATATGATCAGCCCTGCCTAAGTATGATGGTGTCACTAATCTAGCATTGATGTCGGTTCATGCTTTGTGTCCCAATTGTGCCTTAAACATTGCGATCAGTCTCGTTTTTCTTCGCCTTGATTTGAGAAATTTCCATCCTGAGTCTTTTACTCTCATCTCACTAAATATTGTATCGTTATCACTAATTCCATCGACGCTAAATAACTAGCTTCATTAATTAGCCGATTAAACATAATGATGATGATGATAATGTATGTATTTATTCACACTGCAAATGGGTATATACCCGGTGGCACGGTGATACAAGTGATATCGAAATTAGTCTGTGGTCCAGAAATTAATATCAAAGTCTTATTTATCTCGCATCTGCCATTGTCATTGAGTCATTCATTTAACAGACCAGTCTCGAGGCAGCCTCGTAATGGATTGACTCTTCATAGCTTCTTAGACAAACATTTATGCAGCATTTTCTCTACTGATATAATGTGACTGGGACCACAGAGTCCTGATGAAAGAGACATGATGTACCATATCTCTCTGAGCTCTCGAAACACAGCTAAGTTAAATTTTGACTTGGTTTTGTTCCTCCTTAAATTGTAAAGAAGAACAATAATTATTACACCTACATTGTTTTCTTTCATTATGTAATATAATCTAATTTTATTTAAAATTCAGTCTAAATGACATTATCACAGTTTAAAATTAATAACACTTAAAAAGTAAATGATCATTGCATATTATAACATTGAAATGCAAACGTTTTCGCCCTTGGGCATCATCAGGCATTTGATCACAATATCTTATACAATTTTACTATATATTAGCTGTGAAATACGTACCAGGTAATTTATGTTTACAATCTTGTGTATATTAATAAATAACTATTTGCATGGTTAACTCTATGGTAAGTAACAATCTGAAAATTTAAATGAATACAGATATTAAAATTGTATATAATAAAATTGTAACTAGAATGTAATATTGGTCTTATATTTCTTAATTATAAATTGTAATCATTAAAACCACATAATGAAATCATATGATTCCTCGTAAACTTCATAATAGGCCAATATACTTCTGTTAGTTGAATGTTTGTAGTGCGAGTATTGATCTCACTGATTTGGCAATCCATCCAATAGTCGAATCGATTCTGTAATGTAATTATTATGAGCAAATATTACTAATGTATTCAAATGGAAATTTTATTTAATTAAAAAATTATAAGTTATTTAATTTGGAATACTCACAATTAAGTTCATATAAATAAATCTTCTCACCATTCGTGAGCTGCCACAAGGGACAAAGAGTTCTCAAGCACAGACATTTTTACAAGTTCACTGAACCATTAATTTTGTTTTAACAATGAAATTCCTACAAGTACATAGCTACAAATAATTTTTTGAGATTAGTGGAAATATACCTATTTTAGAGAGGTAAGTGTTACTGCATTAG
The DNA here is from genome assembly GCF_040183065.1 of Periplaneta americana. Classification (NCBI taxonomy): domain Eukaryota; kingdom Metazoa; phylum Arthropoda; class Insecta; order Blattodea; family Blattidae; genus Periplaneta; species Periplaneta americana. The sequence goes on along the minus strand of NC_091127.1, from coordinate 3,968,299 downwards.
GTTATATGTATAGACCTTTGTATTTGTGTTAAAATCAATTTGAATGCCTGATGATGCCCAAGGGCGAAAACATTTGCATTTCAATGTTATGATATACAATGATCATTTACTTTTGTGTTATTGATTTTAAACTATGCTATGTCATTTAAACTGAACTTTAAATAAAATTAGATTATATTACATTATATTGACTATCGGAATATCTTTATCATTATGCTTACTAAGATTCTTCCATTATGCCCACTTTTGTCCACATAAAACATGAAGCGAGTTAAAATGTTGTTACTTGTCAGTTATATCATGATTATGTATTTAAGTTAGAAGAGCAGTAATTTCTTGGCAAGGTAGGCATGTCGTACTATGTTACTAGGAAGAAGATGTTAGGTGAGAAAGTAGACCATCTCATATATTTGAAAATAACTTGGCAACTGTATGAAGGAACATGGAATAAAACTGCTAGGAGTAATAAGTAGGAATTTGGGGCAACGAAAGGTGAAGCATACAGACTAAGTGCAAGATATTAACATTAACAGATACACCGTATGGGAACATGAGACAGAAGATGGATCTTTTTTCAAACTTAACAAATGTTAACTTGAATGATGATATATTGTATTGTATTTATTTACATTCCAAAGTAATCGTACATTGCTTCATAATTGGAATATGGAACATGTAAAAGAAATCTTAACGGTACTATAAAGTCTTAATAATAGTCACAGTCTAGTTGAAATATATACAGAAGAGTTTTACGATATACTAGTACAACACAAAAGGTTAGTATCGATACTTAATACAAGACAGAAACATTCATGCAGCATTGTTGAATGTAATAAATTCACCCACAGAATAAAATGCGTGAAAAATTAAGTACTCCTTTAATTTGGCCCTAAATAATCTTATCTTTCGAGTTTGATTTTTTATATTCATAGCGAGGTTATTAAAAATTTTTACTATCATATAATGCACTCCTTTTTGATAGCACGATAGAGTTGCCGATGGAGTATGAAAGTCATTTTTTGAAGCGTATTTACGCTATGAACTGTTGAATTAGTTACAAAGTTTTCACGATTACATATGAGGAAGATTATTAGTGAAAAAATACACTGACAAGCCATGGGCATAATTTGTAGTTTTTTTAAAATGACCCTACACGATTCCCTAGATTTGATGCCTACTATTATTCTAATTACTCTTTTGAGGCTTCCTTCTTGTAAGATGATGAATTAATAATAATAATAATAATAATAATAATAATAATAATAATTTTTACACTTCCATGAAATTCTTTACAGAGATTGATAAGACCCTCTATTCAGCATTTTTTCTCAGATCTCTTTTATGTGTCAGTCCATAATCTAAAACTCTGAAATCAGATATTTTGTTGTACAGTATATAAACTACAAATGATAAAGACTGTTTATTCTGGAAAGCGAACAATATTAAACTCTCTTAATTACAGCCTGTTTCCTTTTCATTAAGTCAATATCAATATACATATGTTAAAAAAAGAACAGTCATATATTTATTTATTTATTTGTTGCTTGTTTATTTATTTATTCTGGTGTAGTTAAGGCCATCAGGCCTTCTCTTCCACAACACCAGGAATACAAATATAATTATAGAAATAAACAGAAAAAAATACAAAGTAAAGCTAGACAAGAAATAAAGAGAGAGAAAAGAAACACTATAAACAAAGTAAAGCCACACAAAAATATATACAGGTTGCAGTTATTTGACAAATAAATAATTTTATTTCGTATGCAATTGTGTGATGTGGTGTGAGAGGCTATTTTCTGGCATGCTTAAGCATAGTATTTAAAATAAAATGTACCTATAAGACAGTAGGCTTTAATAATACACAGTAGTTATTAAGTAATTGTGTAATTAAATTTGTCATCTATTTGAAATAAGTCTGTCTAAGGTACATAACCTTTTTTAAAAATTTTAACACTTTTAACTTGTCGTTAAACAATTTTAAGTTTTTAAACAAAGTGTTAACGTAAACCAGAATCAATGAATTTAAGTAAGTATTTAAGTTCGATAATCTTCTGGGTTATAGATTTTTTTATTTCGATTTTGTCTTAAGTATATAATTTTCTTTTGTATTAACGTTATGTTATCATGTATTTCCTTTTATCCTCTGGCCTCACGGCCTTAACTCACAGAATAAATAAATAAAAGCATTATTATTTAAAATAAATGTGCAAGGCAATAGACTTTAATAATAATTATATTAAGATTTGACACGAAATGTTTAGTTTTTTTCTCTCTTCTTTCGCATTTCTTCTACTATAAACCGTGACATTTACAGCAACGAAACCCTTAAAGGTGAATCGTAGTATGACAAGCCATGTGTTTATATAATGAATATAATATTATTTGTAAGAGGAAGAACATGAGCGAAAATATTAGTTGCTATAAGTCATCCATGATTGCAATAAGTGCACAATTACAAATTATACATGCAGAGTAACATTCTGTTAGGAAGTTTGTTATTTTAAGGGCTCGTGCGTTAGCCAGTCTCAAACATGCAGCAGTCGATTAATGATGCTGGCCCTCATTCTTTACATTTTCTCTGCTTTTTCATCAGAGGTTCTGTGGTATCATGAAACATTGTCCCACATACAGTTATAATCTAGATGTTGGCCATTAGAGGTATCTGACTTCTAAGGGGTAACTTGGAGCAAGTAACAGCCTATAATTTTAGCTTAGAGTACTCTCATTTAGAGGCAGGGGATTTTACGTATTATAAATACTATATGGCATGAACCATCTGACTTTACTTTTTTCAGAAACAAATTTTTTATCAATTTAAAACCAATTGCCGTCAGCCACATTTGAACACGTGTCTTCTCCAGTGCAACATGAAAAGTTCTTATAAAAGTAAAATATTTTCTTATTTGAGAATTATTAGTATTTGGGATTCACAGTTGATATTATTGCAATGAGATTGTGTGAGGAAAGGCTACAGTAAGTTGCAACTACAGTAATGCATAGTGAATAAGTTCCCTTTCATCACGTACGTTACATAATATAGTACCTAAGCTAGCGAGACATGTGTAAAAATGTAATAACACCAAGAATACGGACTCTTTATTATTGTTACTTTATTGTTACTTGCAGAACAATAATTGAAGTTTGGTGGCGTAGTATATTGTACCACAATGAATGTGGATGTTAAAGAAAAACAGATGATGTTTGTGTTGTTCTTTGTTCTTTCATTCCATCTGGTTACTATCTATATCACATGGCAGATCTTTTCGTATTTAAATACGTAGCACAGTAGATTTGGGTGGTATCCAAGTTTCGTGACTATGTTTCCATTTATACCACACATGGCTTAGTAAAAAGAAAAGCATCTCACATGCTACTGTCCGTGGAGTTCAATGCAGGACGAACATGTTGTGAATTTCCTGTTCAGTTCTCACAGTGAAACTAATGCGAATATCACTTGTATGCTATTCTTCTGTTGTGATTTCGAGTTTACTTGGTTTTATTAATTTACATAAATGTTTATCTTAATAATTGAGCAGAAACCTAAAGGGTGATTGAGTATTAGTTTGGAAAGGCGTAAAAGCTATGAAAAAGAAAAGTTACATTCTGTGTTCTTTATACTTACGTACTTACTTGCTGGCTTTTAAGGAACCCGCAGGTTCATTGCCGCCCTCACATAAGCCCGCCATTGGTCCCTATCCTGAGCAAGATTAATCTAGTCTCTATCATCATATCCCACCTCCCTCAAATCCATTTTAATATTATCTTCCCATCTACGTCTCGGCCTCCCTAAAGGTCTTTTTCCCTCCGGCCTCCCAACTAACACTCTATATGCATTTCTGGATTCGCCCATACATGCTACATGCCCTGCCCATCTCAAACGTCTGGATTTAATGTTCCTAATTATGTCAGGTGAAGAATACAATGCGTGTAGTTCTGTGTTGTGTAACTTTCTCCATTCTCCTGTAACTTCATCCCTCTTAGCCCCATATATTTTCCTGAGCACCTTACATATTACACTATTATTATTATTATTATTATTATTATTATTATTATTATTATCATCATCATCATCATCATCATCATCATCATCATCATCATCATCATCAGCAGCAGCAACAGCAGCTGAGTTTTCACAGGGGATGTGAAACTAGTTCTGGGAAGAAGGTTCGTTCCGAGAACATTGTCATGCTAGGACTATGAAGAAGTATTTGCCAATGTGAAATTTTCACTAACCTCGCGATAATCACTACGCGACTTTTTGATAAACAATTGTAAAACTGAGCTTTGTGGTCACTTAGACATATTTATTTTATTGAGTTATTTTACGACGCTGTATCAACATCTCAGATTATTTAGCGTCTGAATGATATGAAGGTGATAATGCCAGTGAAATGAGTCCGGTGTCCAGCACTGATAGCTACCCAGCATTTGCTCATATTGGGTTGAGGGAAAATCCCGGAAAAATCCTCAACCAGCAACTTACCCCGACCGGGATTCGAACCCGGGCCACCTGGTTTCGCGGCCAGACGCGCTGACCATTACTCCACAGGTGTGGACCTCAGACATATCAAAGAACTCGGAACGATAATGTGAAGTTTATATTAAAATTATGAACTGTCAAATGCACAAAACATTAATCAAACGTTTCACAATAGTCAGAACTGAAACTAATGAATAGGTGAATACCGCTGTTAAAATGAGGTTAAAATCGATAATGCCCAATATTTAACTTGTGCACTGCAGGACTGTCAGAACAACCTTTTCAATATGTTTCAAAACAAGTTAAATTTCATGCTTTGTCGGCTTCATTTTATTACAAGGCCGGTACTAGACGGTAGGTATCTCTATAATGGAGATAGCATTGTTATAATTCGAACGTGCTGCAGCACCAAACACAGGATTATCTTGAAGGAGTGTAGGAGGACTATGCCTTATGTCGATGTAGATTTTGTTACTCTAATATTAAAAGTAAAATTATACAAAATAAACTGCAAACATTTGTTAATAGATATTTAGGAAGAATCTTAAAAATTAGATGGCCAGATATAATCACAAACTCAGAACTATGGAAGATAACAAAACAGAAAGAAATCACAATAGAAATCAAAAGACGAAAGTGGAATTGGATAGGGAAAGAAGATGGAGCAGTAGAAAGAATGGCTTTGGATTGGAACCCCCAGGGTGGTAGAACAAGAGGAAGGCCAACAAATACATGGAAGAGAACAGTTTTGGAGGAAATTGCTAGGGAGAGGAAAACATGGAGCGAAATGAAGAAGTTGGCTACAAATAGGGTCCGATGGAGGCACTTTGTGAATGCCTTATGCTCCTCATGAGGAGATACAGGAGTTTGATTGATTGATTGATATTAAAAGAATTAGAGAAGGGAAAACGATTATGGATAAAAAAATATTCAAATCTAAATATGTCATTTTTTCAAAAAGTTAAAAAATGGGGGGGATTCAAACCCAGTAACTCCTCCCCCCCTTGCGTATGGCCCTGTATGGGGGAATTCTATCGACTTTTCAAATCTGTCACCCTCATTGGTGTTCGCATTTGTAATACCTGGGCCCAAAATCAAGCGAAACATTAGATACTAAAGCTCACACTTAAATGAAATGAAGTTGTCAGTTCAGTGACTGCATTGTGTATAGCTAGCCCCTAGAAATATATAATTAGCGTAGTTTATTAATTGCATTCGTACTTTAATCCTTTAGAATGAAATTAAAATAAATGTAAGTATTTCTAGAACGCTATTCGTCATTGCCAGAGGCAGGTGTAGCATTGGGTAGCTGCCCAGTTTAAACACTTAGTGTTAACGTCCAGAAATTAGATTGTCAAGAATATTGGTTCAAGCATATGCACGTTATAAAGTCGCATGGTAGTAGGGAGACAAAGCTCTTGTATTTCACAACTTCATGCTGCACATCTTATTCTTGAGCGAAAAAAAAAAGTATTAATGTGATAACAAGATGAGTTGTACTTGTAAGTTATGGTAAATACGAGTAATATTTACATCTGGATAGAACCCGCTCTGTTAAGTGCTCTGTAGTGCCTCTAATAATTTGGGATAACTCGGCTGTCACATTGTACATACTTCATCTCACCAAAACTGTATAACTCTGGACTTGTCCACATCTTACAGTTCCTATGCTAATTAAGATGTATGGAGTACAGTGAGTGGACTGAAATGAAAATGAAACTGCATTAGTATTAATTTGTCGTAATCACCAGCATTACCGGTTGTTCTTTATGGTTGTGAAACTTGGACTCTCACTCTGAGAGAGGAACATAGGTTAAGGGTGTTTGAGAATAAGGTGCTTAGGAAAATATTTGGGGCTAAGAGGGATGAAGTTACACGAGAATGGAGAAAGTTACACAACACAGAACTGCACGCATTGTATTCTTCACCTGACATAATTAGGAACATAAAATCCAGACGTTTGAGATGGGCAGGGCATGTAGCACGTATGGGCGAATCCAAAAATGCATATAGAGTGTTTGTTGGGAGGCCGGAGGGAAAAAGACCTTTAGGGAGGCCGAGACGTAGATGGGAGGATAATATTAAAATGGATTGGAGGGAGGTGGGATATGATGATAGAGACTGGATTGATCTTGCTCAGGATAGGGACCAATGGCGGGCTTATGTGAGGGCGGCAATGAACCTTCGGGTTCTTTGCCTTTGATCCGAGGCTGTGTTCGGGCGTGTGTTCGAATCCCACTTGGGCTGATAACCTGGTTGGGATTTTACCGAAGTTTTTCCCAACTGTAAGTCGAATGCCAGATAATATCATGGCGAATCCTCAAGCTCATATCACTCATACCGTCTTTCTATCACCATTTCCATCTACATTAAATAACGTAGTATATTATGCCCCAAAACAAACAGTACTGAAATTATCGCTCATCTGCTGTCTACGTTTCCTTAGCAACCAAGTATTTATTTATTTTATATTATAGTTTAACATATTGCATATTCAGTATTGAGGTTAGTACTGCAATTATGGTTCTCATAACAGAGGAGAAGGCTGGGAGAAGGTGTTTATCGTCGAGCATTATTTCCGGTCATACAGAATGGGCCGAACTTGTGCCACGTTAAAGAGCAGCACCAGCAGCGATGTAACAATGCGGCACCAAATAACACAACAATGTTAGCTGGCGTCGAGAAGTTCCGTCGTACGCGATCAGTCTTATGTCGCCTGTATGTTATAATGACCTATCTTGATTTTCAGAGTATGTTTGTAATTTCAGAAATAATGCTGGGCAACAAACACCTTCTCCTCTGTTGTGAGAACCATAATTGCAGAAATCAACACAGCACTGAATTCACAATATGTAAAAGTATCATATAAAAATAAATAAATACTTGGTTGCTAGGGAAACGTGGACAGCAGATGAGCGATAATTTCAGTACTCTTTGTTTCTGCGCATACTGTAGTTGCTTCACCATCCTTAAATAATCGATTAAAATGAATAATTTTTCATCAATAAAATTATGGCCAAATTACGCTTTAGGTGCAGTTAAAAAGGTCAAACTTATAAATTTAGTTTGAGACGTGTAAAAATGCGTCATATTAGTTCAGCTATGAGAGTGGCTAACTAGGGATAGGAGAATCGCAGTTTTGATACCTTCAAGAAATGAATCCTACTTCACTGAACTTTTACAGTGACTCTTGATTCCACATGCTATAGTTTTACTTTAAAAAACTGAACAGAATTATTTTGTAGCATATTTGAAAGCACCATTATGTCAAACTCACGTCATACAAATCTATCTTACTGTTAAAAATGATGAATAAATAAGGTTATTTGTGAAAAATATCCGAGAAATTTATCGTTCTTAACCTTACTTACTTATGGCTTTTAAGGAACCCGGAGGTTCATTGCCGCCCTCACACAAGTCCGCCATTGGTCCCTATCCTGAGCAAGATTAATCCAGTCTCTATCATCATATCCCACCTCTCTCAAATTCATTTTAATATTATCATCTCATCTACGTCTCGGCCTCCCTAAAGGTCTTTTTCTCTCCGGCCTCCCAACTAACACACTATATATATATATATCTGGATTCGCCCATATGTGCTGCATGCCCTGCCCATCTCAAACATCTGGATTTAATGTTCCTAATTATGTCAGGTGAAGAATACAATGCGTGCAGTTCTGTGTTGTGTAACTTTCTCCATTCTCCTTTAACTTCATCCCGCTTAGCCCCAAATATTTTCCCAAGAACCTTATTCTCAAATACCCTTAATCTTTGTTCCTCTCTCAAAGTGAGAGTCCAAATTTCACAACCATACAGAACAACCGGTAATATAACTGTTTTTATAAATTCTAACTTTCAGATTTTTGACAGCAGACTACATGACAAAAGCTTCTCAACCGAATAATAACACGCATTTCCCATATTTATTCTGCATTTAATTTTCTACCGAGTGTAATTAATATTTTGTTACTAATTGTTCCACCTCTTCGAAAGATAAATTTCCAATTTTTATATTTCCATTTCGTACAATATTTTGATCACGAGACATAATCATATAGGGATTTATTTCCAAACCTATCGGTAAATGGAATTAGCAGCATGCTGTTATTCTACTTTATTGGTGGTGCTAAGTACTGTTGCGTAAAAAAACACAGAAATAGTAGAATATTAAAAATTGAGTGCAAAGTGGGATTTTGGTGGAACCAACTTTGACCATTTTAAGCTACATAGTATGCAAAATGTTGTAGAGAGACTGCAATAATCTCTTTCAATCTAGGTACAGAATATTGTAATTGAGATCTTGAGACTACTGGGTCTCCAAATAATATTGATGAAAAAACGACTTCTGATCCCATCTTGCATTGCGTTAAGGAGATTGGAAGTATCCGTACTTTCAACAATGCGAAATGCACATGACTGCAAAGGAGAAGTTGAGGAAAAAAGATCGTGCCAGTCATTTTTATTGGTTATTCATTTAAGCTGCGACAAATTCATTGAGTGGAATCTATACAAAACAAACCCGTACGAGTCCTCGTCCATTTATTTGTTTAACTTGTAATTAGTTTTGTGAATGCAGGTTGCTCTGTCGCAAGAGTTAAGACAGACATGCATGACGAACAATGATTGGCTGAATGGACTTGTTTTGTTTGGTATTTGGACGTCATGTTCTTCCTCTCTCTGAAATGTTTATTGAGATTGGCATATTGCCCATCGCCAGTGTTCACTTGCCGTTTGCCCCAGCTTTGAGTAAAAGCGTAGTGTTCAGAATAACAAATTCGTGCTGTAATGCTGACCAAGTTAGACTTCTCACGTTAGATGATTTTATTCGCATTTGAAGTTTTTCAGATTTCTCAATTGGCTGGCCACATTTTGGTATTTTTATTGTTGCTTGTTTTGTCCGGCCTGGCTCTCTCCAAATATAAAATACTTTAGTATAATTATCACTCTCTGCCGTTCATTTTCCTTTTTCCGTCTAACTTTCGGCGATGAAAATAAATCGACTAAAAATAATCTAAAGTTGGTCCCTGCTCTTTGCTTTAATATAGTTCTCTTATTCTACAGGGTGTACGAAAAGTCCCATATCACAGGACTAACCATAGTATGTGTTGTTAATCACAATGTGTGTTCTGTACTGCATGTGCTCCACCGAGCTCCACACGTGCGCCCCCCCCCCCCCCCCACACACACACACAACTTTCTGGAGGTGAAACCAAATGTTGTTCAAAATAATGGTCACAAAGCCAGATGATACGTATGGCGTGATCATTTTCGGTTCTTAGCTGTAAATGTTCCATGTGGTCGAAACTTGACGTTATGTGAGCCGTTCAGAGCAGAAGTGGTGTAAGTCAAAAATGGGTAATGAGGGTTAAAGTAAACATTTGTGAAATACAGCGCAAAGTAACAATATTCAATTTATTTAAACTATTAGTAGTCAGTCAAGTAAAGCGATCGGTTTGGAAGTAAATCCCGAAAAGACAAAGTATATGATTATGTCTCGTGACCAGAATATTGTACGAAATGGAACTGTAAAAATTGGAGATTTATCCTTTGAAGAGGTGGAAAAATTCAAATATCTTGGAGCAACAGTAAGAAATATAAATGACACTCGGGAGGAAATTAAACGCAGAATAAATACGGGAAATGCGTGTTATTATTCGGTTGAGAAGCTCTTATCATCCAGTCTGCTGTCCAAAAATCTGAAAGTTAGAATTTATAAAACAGTTATATTACCGGTTGTTCTGTATGGTTGTGAAACTTGGACTCTCACTCTGAGAGAGGAACATAGGTTAAGGGTGTTTGAGAATAACGTTCTCAGGAAAATATTTGGGGCTAAAAGTGATGAAGTTACAGGAGAATGGAGAAAGTTACACAACACAGAACTGCACGCATTGTATTCTTCACCTGACATAATTAGGAACATTAAATCGAGACGTTTGAGATGGGCAGGGCATGTAGCACGTATGGGCGAATCCAGGAATGCATATAGAGTGTTAGTTGGAAGACCGGATGGAAAAAGATCTTTGGGGAGGCCGAGACGTAGATGGGAGGATAATATTAAAATGGATTTGAGGGAGGTGGGATATGATGATAGAGACTGGATTAATCTTGCTCAGGATAGGGACCGATGCCGGGCTTATGTGAGGGCGGCAATGAACCTCCGAGTTCCTTAAAAGCCATAAGTAAGTAAGTAAGTATTAGTAGTCAGTGGATAGCACGGACATGCCACAAAGTCTCATCCTCATACTGCAAATAATAAAAAAAAGATTGGATACTTATTGATTACACTCCTTAAAATACGGATATTACACTCTTGGTTTGGTTGACACTTCCACCATTTTCACTTTTAGGCTGGAAGATCAGCTAATGATTTGTTTGTCCCGAAAATAAATCTGAATAACGATTTTCGGAATTTATATCGTAATCAGTTTATTTTATTGCATTCTGTGTACAACTTACCAAGCTGAATAGATGTGCCATGATGAGCACTTCATTTTTCGAGCAGAATACTCATAGAAGAAAATTGTTTCTAGCCTCTTAGTTAATGTATACAAATAGTTTAGTATGAAGGACAGATTTTTTGTTTGTGGTGATTCATTTGTGTCATTGAACCAACAGTGACGTGTTTGAAGTCATAAGGTCTCCTCCGTCATCTCTCAGTCAATTGATATTGATTGGAAAGTTCACAGTTGTTGTTTGAAAATAGTACTATCCGATATGGATGACGGAAATGTGCATCAAACAGTTATTTATTTCGTGGCTTACGTAGGTACATTTTTCAGGATAGGTTTATTAGCTCACTCTATCAAATTATTGCTAAATAGGATTTTCATTCTGTGTTTGACTCAAATCAAGCTGCTCTCCAAACAAGAAAAGCATATGAGTTGGGAAATTGGCTAAGTCATAAACTCGGCTGACTGGTACTGGTCTTAAGCACACTTTCCAAGTCTCATTCCTCCGTCTGTCAATACAGTTATTTAACTTGCATCGTTTAATACTTTATCTTTTCTTACCCACCTCTCAAGTTTTCAAATATGAAGTTGTTTGGACCACATCTGTTTATATACATTTTTTTTTATTTTATTGGATTATTTTACGACGCTGTATCAACATCTAGGTTATTTAGCGTCTGAATGAAATGAAGGTGATAATGCCGGTGAAATGAGTCCGGGGTCCAGCACCGAAAGTTGCTCAGCATTTGCTCGTATTGGATTGAGGGAAAACCCCGGAAAAAACCTCAACCAGGTAACTTGCCCCAACCGGGATTCGAACCCGGGCCACCTGGTTTCGCGGCCAGACGCTTGACCGTTACTCCACAGGTGTGGACGTTTATATACATTATGTATGTTTCTTGGCATGTAGTTAACGGTGGTGTACTGACTATTTAAGAGATTCAGGATTCTATTGTATATAATTGCTGGAATAATTGTATTTGTTCGTTTTTGGAGGGAACTTAATGAGCTTCCCCTCAAACTGCGCACATTGTTATACGCATGTCCATAGCAGATAGGCAGATGTAAAAAAAAATGTATATCTATACTAATACCGTACTAAAGTCGAGAAATTGAAACTCCAATAAAATGTTTTTGAAAAACTGAGTAGCTCGCAGCCCTGACTAGATAGTGCCCTAGATCATATATACGCAGATTGCTCGGCCTTGTAGGCTTTGACGGTAACAACTTTTGTCAGGTTTACTATGCTGCCATCTAGTTGTTACACATGGAATCACGTCATAACTCCAATTTGAATTGCATTAGCGACTGTACTGCCATCTCGTGTTCGTTTACGGCGGACGGGTGGCGATCCTAGCGGTTCTTCTCTTCAAAGTACTACCGATTTTAACATAGGGATGATCAATCTGTTATATATGTGATCTGGGACAGTGCATTGCATTATCTCGAATGCCTCGCAATTCAACTGCTCCCTCCAAGTATACGCCGCTGTTTCTTAAAATAACAGTTTGAAAGTTTTCACACCTAAATTTTTTATGTTTCTGTGTATGCTGTTGAGATATGTGTTAGGTCTTTCTGGGCTAATGCTGTAAAATTTCTTCCAGAAGACTTCCTGTAAGTCAGATCGTATTTTCATCATTGTTATTTGTATAATCATCGTAATCATCTTCTCCTGATGCTTATCCTCTTTGCTTACTTCCTCAAATTTCTCTAGGGTCGACAATAAGTTAGTTGATACGTTCGTGGGATCGTGGTCGATTTCTGGAAAGTTGAGATTTATGTTAAATGTATACAAAAGTACTGTGGGACAAGTTTCTGTGTAGATCGATTTTCATCATTGTTTTTAATGCATTGTTTCATTGTAGCCACATCACTATTTCATCAATTTCAATAACTTCAGTACTTTTAGAAGTATCGTTAAATATTAAAATAATAACAATAAGTCCGTGACGAGTCAGCCCATGGAGGGCCAAGGCTTACTATTTGCTGCTGCTAGTAGGCAGAGGTGTCCGTGTACATTCCTTCGGAGGTATATGGGTAGGTAGCTCTCCTGCTGTCTTGTTCTCGGTGGTAGTCTAAGATGGCATGATGGTACCACCCCTGGCTCCCTGGAGAGATCCGGTATATTCATTAGAGCAGCTTCAGTGTAGGCAGTGGATGAAAGGGGCAGTCTCAATTTCCAAGGATTCGAATGCTACTGTTCTCTTTTTGATTTTCTGGGTTATCTTAGTGGAAGTCCGATGTTGTGCTGACTCTAAATGACGAAAATTCCATGGTTCATCGGTCTGGAGAAAGTAAACCCCACAGAAATTAAAAAATCCTTGAATGAAGTAAAGTAAAGCATGCTTTTATAGGCCAACGCTGTTTGTACACTTCCGGTCTTACTAATAAACCGTGTATAGTTTATATACGAGACTTATGCAGCGTTGAGACAGAAAACGTTACTAATAAACCATGCATAAGCGATGGATGTATAAACAATCTGCAACTATACAATGGGAATTGCTTTGCAGTAGTTATATACATGAAACCCCTTGTTTAAGCGTTGTATACAGAGAAAAAAATGGCCGCCCCTCTAACAGCTGTTCATATCGACTGTCTTTTTATGATGATGGATGCCTTGTAACCACAGAAGAACACACCAAAGAGCACAGAATAAGTAGAATAATATTGCTGTAGCTTGTACTCTTTGGCCAAAATATAGTGTGGTAATCGATTAGAACTAGTTGTACTATCGATATTTCACACTCCACAGTAGAGCACTCTACCGGATGCAATAGAGAACCTCAGATATTCTATTACCTTTCGTTACGAAGTAATGACGAAACTATGACGTAGCTGTGTAACAGTTATACTGTTGTACACGACGTATGTAGTGATTATTAGTAAGAAATTTACACACGACTTATAAACGAGCTACTCATTGTATAAGTATAAGACAGTTAAACATCTGTATATAGAGTTTTTATTAGTAAGACCGTTCAACTATACTATGAATTATTAATGTAGTAATCTGCGAAGTTGTGTGCAAGATTCCAATAAATATCACGGTTACCATTTTTCAAGGGAGCTCTTTTCTGCTTGTAAATAAAACGGGCAGTTCAGCTCTGTTTGGCTTTGTGCTTTTAAAACACTTGAAAGATGTGAAGGATAACAAAATTGTATGGTCGAAATAAATGTATATACTATGTTTAATGAAAAAGATAAAGATGCACACATCTTCCTGGACTGTGTGCAGTTCTTTCATATTTAAACACAGAACGGGCTTCGCAGAATAACGTTTCGCCTTCAGTCTTTTAAACAAGTGAATGATTTGATGTGTAAACGGTTAGAGAGCGCTCATTGCCAGAACACAGCTTGTTTTGCCAGATGCATTTGCTGTCTCTTTAGTGCATATCTCGTGCATAAAACTCATGGTTGCTCTGCAGATGTTCCGCCTCGATTCGTGCATTCTACGAGATGACCTACGCCGACCTTGCTCTTTAATTGGTGTTTGCCGAGATCCGTCTTCTCAGATCTAAATTTACTAAATTTGACAGCAGGGAGCACTTGGGATCCTACACTCTGCCAACTTTGATGCCTCACAGCCTCCCTTCAGTACCAATCTTAGCATTTTAATTTCTTGGCTTTGTCCCGCCCGCTCTTAATAATGGGGAATTTTAAACGATTCGTAACTGTCAAGCGAAGGTTCTTGGTTGCTAAATTCCGAAACTTAATTTTTCAAGGCAGACAACAGTCGTGTACAAACAACTACCAGAGTATACTCTGCGTACAACCTCCTTATGCGATATGCAGATGTGATGTTGAGCCATGTGGCCATGTCAGGTCTGAAGCGAAGGAAGCCTTGCACTGAAGTGGAGAGAATATGATGGTAAAGTGTGTAAAATATGAGGCATTCATAAGAGCGGAAGATTCTGATAATGTCAAGAGCATGACTAAAGACATTATTATTATTATTATTATTATTATTATTATTATTATTATTATCATCATCATTATCAGTATTATTAATTTTATTAATAGTGCTATTAGTAGTAGCGCATTACTGTTGTGAATGATATAAAGGTAACTTTAAAACAGTTTTCCGAAGTAGAAGAAAGATAATAGTACATTATGCAACGAGCCTATAATGGTAGTAATTAAGATGCGAGTATGTTTATGAAACGAGCGCAAGCGAGTTTCATAATTTTCATACGAGCGTCTTAATTACCATTACAGTCAAGTTTCATACGACTTTTTATGCTCGACCATATTTCTAACTTGAAATTATTCAGAAGTATTCATTTTATTCTTATCTGACTGAGGAGCGGAACTGACCTTGCGCAATAGCTAGTAAATTGTGAGATGTGCGCAGACGCGAAAGTATTGATTTTTTCCGAGGAACAAATGTCCACATTGACCTTGATATAATCTAGAGAGTAAAATAAAGATTAACCTTGATATAACCTTGAAATTGGTTTAGACATTGAAAAACGAGATGACAAATTGAATTTATTTGAATATTATTTACAATTAACGCTAATTATTATAGTAACAGAACGTAACCTTCTGCGACAGTATTGGATTTCCAGCCTCCGTGACGTTTCGCTAGTTGTCTTTCGATTGCATATCCGAGAATAATCGATACTTGCGCTTTCATATTGCTACAGTGGTGTTTTCTGATTGGTGGAACACCTGAACTTTAATGAATAAGTGTACTTTAATGAGGTCCATTGAAGGGCTGCTACCAGGAGTGTAATTACTACATTTCGGCATGGTCGAGCATAAAATCATTTATCCGTTTTTGGACGATGCATATTTTGTTTATTTGTTGAGAACGGATGACCAGGGACAGACACGCGTACATACATAAGCGCGCCGCGAATATGACATTTTTATACATTATGCATAATAAATGTACAGGGTGAACCGTAAGTAACATAATTAATTTCAGGTAATTATTCTTTGAGAAATTTCAAACAAAAAAGTTCAATGTAATTTTGCTCGTTTTTGCTTCATTTTCTATATAAAAATTATTTTATATGAATCATTTCATAGCGTGTTTTGGGAAAGCCATTGATTTGATTCCCAATATGCTCAGTGGATTTAAGACAGCATTGTATTATGGTAATAAATTATTGAAACCATTTTAGTTTTGTCCTTTGAATGTGCAGAAATCTCATCCGAGCAAATGTAGCTTTTCGTTCTGAAATAGTAATATGCGTTACAAGAGCGGTATGTTGACGTTTTCATGTTGGAGGAAAAGATTGAAAAAGCGAAACGTAGTTGAGCTTTTTTAATTTCCGAGAACATGAAAACAAATATACCGCTCGTGTATCGTACATTATTTTGTGCGAAGATCGTTTATTACATACCTGAAAGAGGAATTTCTAATTAGTTGCAATGAAATTTCCATCTTGGTTTCTGTTCAATGACGGAAACTTTGGAAAACAAATATATCTATCTTCAACATTGTTGCTTTAAAATATTTTCTATGTTTACTATACTGCAGCAGGCCGTGATATACTTCTGTCTTTTTTTCCCCCCAGTCTATGATGAGTCTGGAATCTTGTTGATTTTTTTCACGGCGTCCTTAATGTTACTTGCATTACAAATGCAGTAACTTTTGTGGTGTTGTAGAGTTTACTTAATTTTTGCAAATATTTAAAAACAACAATTAACAGTGCAATTTAGGTGAAATTGCAGTGGTAAGTTTCCAATTTATAATTATTACTATATTGAACGTCTTTAAAAATAATGTTAAAAGCCTAAAGCAGTAAAATCAGTATGTCACTTAAGCGGTAAGAATAGGGAAATTGTTATGTGTGTTACGTTGGGAATACTGAATGTGGTATTTCACACTTACCGCGTATTGGTTTTGTGCGGAAAGCAAGCAAATATGCACGATCTCGCACAAAGGAAATTTACAGTGTTACGTTTGTTCGGATCAAATTTCTGCACTTTTAAAAGACAAAACTAAAATTCTTTCAATCATTTATTATCATAATACACTGCTCTCTTAAATTAACTGAACATATCCTAAATTAAATCGATGGCTTTTCCAAAACAGGCTATGAAATGTTTAATATAAAACAATTTGTATCTAGAAAATGAAGCAAAAACGAGCAAAGTTGCATTAAACGTTTTTGTTTGAAATATCTGAAAGAATAACTCCTTGAAATTAATGACATTACTTTCGGTTCACCCTGTATATATTAATATACTTATAATATGGGCTATTAAGCCATCGGCGTAGTTCAGTGGGTTGAGGCGCTTGTCTGCCAATCAGGAGTTGCCTCGGGTGGGGGTTCGATTCCTGCTCGGGCTCATTACCTGGTTGTTTTTTTTCCCCCCGAGGTTTCCCCAACCATAAGGCGAATGTGAGGTAATTTATGGCGAATCCTTGGCCTCATCTCGCCAAATACCATCTCACTCTCACCAATCTGATACGCATTAAATGATCTTGTAGTTCATATAGCATCGTTAAATAACCAACTGAAAAAATGGGCTATTGTTTATAAATTTTGCCTAGAAGAGCTAATTAAGATATATACATTAATTTTTGCAATATCATTAAGATAGTTTCGTAGAAATAGAGAGGCGCCAGTTCGTTCACCTATCGACGATTTGTGCAAATGAATGTCTTACATTTGAGGGGCCCACTCAGGGAAGGAGATAAGCCAAAATTAAGATATTTACACAAATTGGAATGCTTTGCCATCTGTGGTCATAAATCCCAAATTTTACAGATGTGAATTATACCAGTGGAATAATATGTTGTCATATTACATTTTAGCCTGAAGATATTATTTGTTCGCATTCCAGAGAAATAAGGAGTTTGTACTGTCAGTATTTGTGGCTTGTCCCATTCTCTGACCGGACCCTTCATTCCTTAACTACTGTTTTACTCAAAGCCATCCCAAGCAGGACACAGAATCGTCGTTCTTTTAGTCAATATGACTGATATGTTATTAAGTGTTATTTACTAGTATTTAATTTATACAGGGCATATCAAAAGTCCGGTAACGCTTTCAATATTTTATTACACAAAAACTACTAATGATAGCACTTTCAAACACACGTCAGTTTAAAGTCAAACTCTCAAAGTTCGTTTTAAACCTTAATTTTCAGCGACGAAGCGACATTCAATACGAGTGGGAAAATTAACAAGCACAACTGTCGTGTACACAGAAACCTCACAGAATCATTGAACATGAGCGTGATTCACCAAAGGTGAATGTTTTCTGCGCGTTGTCACAACGAAAACTGTACGGACCTTTCTTCTTCATTGAGGCTACTGTGACTGGACATTCATATCTGGACATGTTGAAGCAATGGTTGGTGCCTCAACTTAGACAAGATCTCGATGACGATTTCATCTTTCAGCAAGATGGGGCTCCGCCACATTTCCACAATGCAGTTCGTGCTTACCTGAATACGGAGATGTCTGATCGTTGGATAGGACGTGCAGGAGTAAGGGACAGATGTTTCATGACATGGCCACCGAGGTCACCCGATATGACTGCATGTGATTTTTTCTATGGAGGTAGCTAAAGGACCGTGTGTTTGTACCGCCTTTGCCACGTGATTTAGAGGAACTAAAAACCAGAATTCGAGAAGCTGCCGCCACGGTCACAGAGGATATGTTGAAAAGGGTATGGGAAGAGTTTGATTATCGTTTGGACATCTGCCGAGTCACTCGTGATTCACACATTGAATCTCTGTAAGGTGTAAAATGAACTTTGAGAGTTTGACTTTAAACTGATGTGTATTTGAAAGTGCTATCATTAGTAGTTTTTGTGTAATAAAATATTGAAAGTGTTACCGGACTTTTGATATGCCCTGTACTTGACCCGAAAACTTTTGTTCACACTTAGGTTTAATACAGAGTGATTTATATAGAACTGACGCATTTCTTTCATTAATTGTTTCAGAACGAACTGTGCTAGCGACAACTTATTATACCTAAAATGTAGAGGAATTTTGGGAGATTATTTACCTCTATAGCAAATGTTGAAAATGTACTCCATCCTGCATAAGGCACAACTCAACACGTCGTTCCATGTTACTGGCCACTCGTTGGAGGACTCTGTTGTCAATAGCTTGAATCTCCTGTGTGATGTTGTGCTTCAGATCGTCCAATGTCTGGGGACGTGTGGCGTAAACCCTGTCTTTTAAGTAACCCCATAGAAAGAAGTCAAATCCGGAGATCTCGGTGGCCACAGGTTCCTGGAAATTATTCGGTCGTCACATAACCGGATAAATGGAACTATGCTTCATCTGTGAACCATGTGATGGACAATATGGCAGGATTTTGCAAAATGAACGTCTGAAACCAACGACTATAATTCAATATTTTATCCTTATCTGGTTCCTGTAGCTGATGAACAACCGTAACCCTATATGGCTTTAGGCTCTCTGACACATTGAGTAGGTGTACCCTGTCTCCTGCGACAAACGTCTTAATGATTTTTTGGGTGACTGCTCCAGTCGTGCTCTTACGTCAACAACAACCGTGGCAAGCCTAGATGAACGATGCTTTCCCTTTTCACTCACCAGAGATCCAGTTGTTTCCAATTTGTTTACCAGTCCCAGTATTGTGTTTCTTTTGGGAGGATTGCGAACACCAAATTCTCTCTGGTATGCCCTTTCAGTAGCTGTGGCCACCGAGATCTCCGGATTTGACAACGCCGGACTTCTTTCTATGGGGTTACTTAAAAGACAGGGTTTACGCCACACGTCCCCGGACATTGGACGATCTGAAGCACAACATCACACAGGAGATTCAAGCTAACAACAGAGTCCTTCAACGAGTGGCCAGTAACATGGAACGACGTGTTGAGTTGTGCCTTATGCAGGATGGAGGACATTTTCAACATTTGCTATAGAGGTAAATAATCTCCCAGAATTCCTCTACATTTTAGGTATAATAAGTTGTCGCTAGCACAGTTCATTTTGAAACAATTAATGAAAGAAATGTGTCAGTTCTGTATAAATCACTCTGTATTTCGTTACATAATGTTTTATTTAACAAGGTTTATGTGTCTGGGACCAGTTATTCAATAGGATTATGGTTGTTTGACAATAAGAAGGAATTTCGTGTGACGTTATTGGAAGTCCTATATATCGGCATTCTTATTGGCAGAAGAAACGACGGAACACTTGGGTTATTGCCTTCATACATGCCTGTTTTCGCTAATTGCTGAAATCGTCAATATTATTATAGAGATAAAGGTTCATATACGAGAAGGTAGCGAGATTTCGTGTCGGGCTATCTTTAGGCCTGACTTACAACATAAACCGCCAGGTTCCTTGCGTTCGAAACCTATTACGAAACAAACGTGATGTCCCCTACCCGACTACACATACAAAATGGAAAAAAATCTTTCTAGTGGTCATTGGCCTCCAGAAAACTGTAAAGAAGCAAATTCCCGAGCTAGGTTGACGCAAATAGCATGGCGTTCCGGCCGTTTTATCCTGGGATACATTAATCAATACAGAAAGACACGTTGAACACATGGTTATCCTAGAAGCGGTCGTTACGGAGAAACGTTTCTTTCCCCAAGGTCGTGTAGATGGTTATTGTGGAGAAGGGAAGATTGTTTAAGTTTCTGATTTAATTTGAAGTACCCTAGTGTACTTATTTGAAATCCTTCTGTCCTTGGCGCAACAGCCCTTAGAGGACTGAGGCCGACCAGCCGACTGCTGGCCTCACGTTCACATGTGGTGTCTTCCGATTAAATAGAATATATTTGCTGGTCTTGTTCAGAAATTTAGTTACAGAATAAGTGAAGAAAGTATTACCTCAGCAGAGATGAACGATGATCCGACCAGATTTACACATATCATCCACAAGAGCGAGCGTATTTTATTTTATGGAATGGCATACTTCAGCTGACTTGCTATTGACAATGGATAAATCCTGCTCTGTTTCCGCTCCCCGGTCGTGCCATGGGTTTCAGGAAGCCAGTTGTAACCCGCTTTATGAGATAATCTCTCTATAACCGATGTCTACATATTCAGAGATTGTCATTTTGAACTGACTACACAGATACAGAATTAAAATTTGGAGCGAGTCTTAATGGGAGTCCACCTGTATAAAGGCAACAATCTCACACGACTGTTCATATACAGGAGCTTTTGTTTACTTCACATGCGCAGCGTTGTAAGTGAAATTTGTACATTAAGGGAGCTCCAAATTTTATTTCCGTATTTGTACATACGCGAGTGAAATTCGACTATGTGTGAGATACTCGTATTTGTCATCCCGTGCATTAATTTTAGCCTCAACTACAAGCATGCACCACTTCGGAAGATTACCCTCCCCGGCGATAGATGACGGCATTATGGTAATCAATATTGATATTGATATTGATATTTATTTGTCATTCAACTTTACAATTCACAGTTATGGTGGACCTTCACATTTCTGTTTTTCGATCCACCATCCCTTTAATACATATAACTCTTTTCTATTAAGGTATTCTTTGCCGAGAATTTCTTGATTGCTTTCTAATGTTCTATTATGACTGAAATGCTATATGTCCTTCCCCCTCTATCCTCTTCTATTCTCTCCCTCCTACCTAGACTGTTTCCCTTCCAGTCCTAAATTTCCTATTTTATTACCCCTATCCATATATTTATTTCGATAATACTCCTACAGTTATAGTACCCCTGCTACTACTTCCAATCCAAAACATTGAAAAACATCAAATATCTAATTCACTTAAATTACACTTCCAATTTCTCTCTCATTCCACTTCACATTTGTTCAGATATCATTGTATTCATTGTTTGATAGTTTATCTTATTACACTCTTACCCTATCTTCTTACACTAACACTTTCTTCTCTGTTCCTTTTCTTACACTTTTGCCACCCCTAACTTTTCTGCACTCACTTTTTAGCACTCTTCTTCTTCGCTATAACCTCTCCAACGCTCTATCTATTCAGTCCTCACAATCACTAATATCTGGTAGTCGCTTCCTTCCTACACTCGTTCTTCTCATGTCTTCTCTTGCATTTCCTCCATCAGTCTTGTCTATGCTCCTGACCTCAGACACTAATTATGGTAATCAATAATTATCGTCTCATATTGTGTCAGACCTAGGGACGTTGCGAAACTGCATTTTAAGTGATGCTTATTCAGTATTCCCATAATATCGAAAGTATAGTATCGAGACTTAAAGTATCAATTGGTATCGCTAAAGTTCATTAAAATGCAATGATACTCTATTGGGCTCATTATCGGTGACGGTGCTTGTATTTTTTTTTCTTTTGCTCCCGATGCCCCATTCATTGAATATTCCTAGTATTACATTACTTGAATATTCGTAAGTGTTCCTTGAGTCCATTTCATTTATTGAAACATTGGCAGATGCGAAATTCGTACCTTCCAAATAGTGCGCATTTACACCTAGGGACATTGCGATACTGCATTTTAAGCGATACTTGGTATCGATATTGAATCCCATATTACTTAACTTACACCCAAGAAACTTTTTCAGCGATAATTTTCGTCCACACATCTTCCTTGCAGAAATAAGTTCACAATTCACCTGTAGGAGGCGGTATTTTAACTGTTTGATGACAACACAAAACTTACTATGATTATGATGAAGGATGGATAGAACAAAGAAAAATTCTCTCCGGCACCAGGATTCGAACCTGGGTTTTCAGCTCTACGTGCTGACGCTTTATCCACTAAGCCACACCGGATTCCAGCTCCGATACCGGATCGAATACCCTCAGTTTAAGTTCTACCTCTCAGTTTTCCTTCAGGTGGCCTACTTTCATGTACTGTGCCACAGAAAATGTGACAGTGACACAATGTCCAACGCACTATGCACAGAGGTGCACTCATTATGAGCGACTAAGTGGCCGGGATCCGACGGGATGAGCGCCGTCTTGAAACACTAAGTGATTACTTACGCATATCATATTATTATGATTAGCTATAAATCCGATTCGTCTTTCCGCTTTCAGTACTGTTGTTTCGATACTGCTATTTTTATGTCGATATCAGTTAAATTCGGAAACCTAATATCAAATCCATTTATAGTCAGTATCGTAAGTAAAGTATCGATACCTGCTTATATCGATAGTATCGCAACGTTCCTAGTCAGACTAAAGACTGGAGTTTCAGCGCCAAATCTAGGAGTTCCAACGGTTATGTGCACCATGGAATTTCAGTGTACAGTAGTTAGTTATCCATTGATTTTTTTAATTAATTTAAGTAATAGGGAGATTAATGGGGATATGAGTGCAGGTCCATGGCCCATTTCTTGTAGGGCTCATCCCGACATTTGTCTTAGCGCCTTAGGAAAACCACGGAAAAACCTTAGGCAGGATGAGTTGTCTCAATATCAGAGACTAGCCAGTTGGCTCTTAGGTTGAATGACTCTATGAATCGATGGATATATACTAGCCAATTGGCTCTATGATAGTTCCATCGATCAACAAAAGTAGATATTGTTAGGGAGGGATTTTGTTTAGCCCCCCTCTTCGTAATTGAGCCATCATATAGCCAAATGGCTTGTCTCAAAATTGAGACGATTCAACAAGGCTCATAACAATCACTTCCTACATAATAGCCAAATTGGCTAGTCTCCTATACATGAGACAACTCATCTCGCCTAAGGTATTCCGTGGTTTTCCTCAGGCGTAAGACAAATGTCGGGATGAGCCCTATAAGAAATGGGCCACGGACCTATATGCCCTTCCCCATATATATTCCACCTTTATTATAAACGATGTATGCCCTAGTTCAGATAATATTAATAGTCTATTAATATACGAGGTCACTCAATAAGTCGCAAATTGAATGGACAGGGACCTCTCAAATTGCAGATTAGATTTCACGGCGCTTCTTCCGACGGCCTTCACATGCTTGTCATCGAACAACAGATGACGGCGTCTTGCCATCCTAACGGCAAACACCAGCCAACTCCTCCTCGCCCCGTTCCGTGATCAATTGATCAATCTCAGCCCCCCTCGCGTATGTGGTACCTAAGAGGTTACGTCCAATTTCGGCTTCCCCTTCAAAATTTTCTAGAGCTCCTTCAGGGGAGCAGCATAACCCGGAGTGAGACTAGTGGCCAACAGGCTTGGAGCTCACATATTTAGTTTTGTACAGCCCCCAACCCCTTGCAAGGACGCGTTTTGCGTACCTTTTAAATTTTCCTCCCAATTCTCCTTCGATTTTTCGATTTTCATTGATTTTTGCACCGGTGGTAAACATGATTGTGATCCTGAAGAATTGTGAAATGATGTCGGAGAAATCGGTAAAGCTTAGATAAAGCCCGTTAGAACCATCTTTGTCCATCATACAGAAAATTCCAGTCGGATTCGCTCAGATTTTGTCTTCCTTGTCACGAATACGAGTTCCTTAAAACTTGCCGTGACTTATATACGTTCAAAAATTGTCGTTATGTATGTAGAGCTTCGTGTGCAGTCTGTCTCAGAAAAAAGAAAAAAGAGCATTGAACTTAGCATGGGAAGAGGCTGTAGTTATTACAATTCTTTGTACAGTCTTCACAAATTTAGGTCATTTTCATGAAGCAGTGAAGAAACACACATTTTATGTCTGTAACTGGTCATAGTTTCATAATGCGACAGTCATTAACACAATTTCTGACAATGCAGCCAGTGTTAATATAAGAAATGTTACAACTTGGAAGAATTAACGCATAGCAGACTTAAAGACAGAAAGTATTATAGGCGGTGTCATTATTATTATTAACACGATGAGGGGCCGTCGTGGAGACGTCACAGGACAAGTGCAAGGCAAGGGACAATCAGTCCCGTGGAAAGTAATCTAACGATGAACCTTTTGGCTAGGAAGCACACGCGCTATCCATTAAACCATAGAGTACTTTGTTATCATGGAAGTAAAGGGTGCGGCAAAACATCCTCCCTAATTTAAAGTTTAAATAAAGAACAGATGGATCAAAATAAGGAAACTGTATTAATATGAACTGTATCTAAACAGTGGAAAATTTAGGTTTACATGCGTTGCCAAAGCGATATCAAATGACATGCGCAAAACAACAAGAATTGAATAGGACATGAATACACGGAATTGACATTCAATTAGTGCAAATTGTAATCTGTAACGAATTCCAACTATGCCGTGGATTGGTTAAGAAAGTGCTTACGCTGTGGTATCGTTTCTGGTAAGTGGTAATTCCGTTGTCGCTGCTCAGATGTTTCCCGGACGCTTAATTTCTTCACGTGAAGAAGTTCCCTGGCCAGCACGATCACCAGACCTTGCACCCTGCGATTTTTTTTCTATGCGGGCATCTTAAGGCTGAGGTGTTCAAACATCGGCCGAGGACTTTGCTAGATCTAAGAAATGCAATACAGGAAGAAATTGATCTTATTCCTCAAGAAATGCTAGTTAGAGTGATACAGAATTTCAGAAGTCGCATTCAACAATGCATTGATAATGAAGGACACCACTTGATAGACACGTTATTGAAAAAATGAAAAATTCCCACTGTTAAAATACCATTCATGTTAATAAAGTTTCCTTATTTTGATCTATATGTTTTTTATTTAAACTTTAAATTAGGGACGATGTTTTGCCGCATCCTTTATATCATTGTTATAATAATACGGTATGCGCCAAAAAACAGTACTGAAATTATTATCGCTCGTTGCTGTCCACGTTTCCCTAGCAACGAAGTATTTATTGTATTATAATATTTTTGAAGACCTAGAAAGAGATGGCGAGATCAATTGTGAGGAGACGTAACAGGCCATTCGAGAGGCCTAATACTTGTTGAAGATGATGATGATGATGATGATGATGATGGATATTTTGACAAATTGTGAATTCAGTATTGTGTTGATTTCTGCAATTAATGTTCTGACAGCAGAGGAGAAGATGCATTATTTCCGGTCATATGCAGTACTGAAATTACAAACATACTCTGAAAATCAAGGTAAGCCATTACAATATGCAAGGCGACATAAGACTGATCCCGTACGACGGAACTTCTCGACGACAGCTAACATTGTTGTGTTGTTTGGTGCCGCATTGTTAAATCGCTGCTGGTGCTGCTCTTTAACGTGACGCAAGCTGGGCCATTCTGACGCCCCACTCCGTATGAATGGAGATAATGCTGACGATAAACACCTTCTCCTCTGTTGTGAGAACCATAATTGCAGAAATCAATACAGCACTGAATCCACAATATGTTAAACCGTCATGTTATATAATAAATAAATATTTGGTTGCTAGAGAAACATGGACAGCAGATGAGCGATAATTTCAGTATTGTTTATTTTGACGCATATTGTATTAACAAAAGACATTGGGAATTAGTTTGAACTGGTAATGGAAATTACGGAAAAACGGATGAACGGATTTTAATAAATGACCTCTCATTTTGAAGCTTGGAACCCAAAGTTTTCCAGAAAAAAAAAGTTTTCAGTGAAATGTCAATTTTCCTACGTCATTTTCCTATTTTCCAAAATCCATCTGTCGTCAGTTTTGAGAACTAATTGCATTTTAGCATATTTTAGAATAAAACAAAACACACTACAATAAACAATAGGCTATTACACGAAGGCCATGACCTGCAGGATTGCTGACATAATATTTAGAACTCAAATTCAATTGGTTATTAAATCTTCAAGACTTAAGTACTAAAATAATTTACAGGTTCGATTCTGCGGTGTGTAATTTTCTGGGTACAGCTGTGTATTGGATATTAAAATCTACAAAACTTGAAGTGGTTTGATGACATTATTACCATTAGAAATGAAATATTATTATAGCTAATGCCATGATATGACTATTTTTCATTAATTATACATATTAATGTTATATTGATGATATGAAAGTGAAACGTTTTGGGGTAATGCCGGGTAATATTTTGGCGAATCCTCGGACCTCATCTCATCTCACTACATCTAGCCAAAATGTAAAAAAATGTAAAAAAATGTAAAAAAATTGTACAAAATTGTAAAAATTGTAGAAAATTACTAACTTGTAAAACATAAAAATTTGTAAAAATTGTAATTGTAATATTGTAAAATGTTGACATGTTCCACATCTTAAAGCTTCATTGCTCATGTAAGATCTATGGAATAAAATAAATGAATGAATGAATGAACAGTTAATAAGGAAAGAACAAAAGGTATTACTTATAAAATAAGAGGCGTACAAAATTTTGTAGTCTCTCGATCATTTCAGCAAGATCTCTTAGCAGGATACATTTCAAGGTAGTTCACGAAACATGCAGCAGCTATACCAAGATGCTATGTCTATTGTTCGAAAGCATAGCAAACCTGATTTTTTAACTTTCACCTACAATCCACAATGACCTGAAATAGCTATTGCTTTACTCCCACATGAAAAACCCACTGATCGTTCTGACATTGTTACTTGCGTTTCGCGTTGAAACTCAAAAACTGAAGGTGGATAGGTTCAAGAAAAAATATTAGGCATACAAAAACCATTCAGAGGGAGTATGTTTGATTATTATGGAAGCAAATAACTTTCAAAATGTCTGGTATTCTTCATTGAAAATAAATCTGAAAAATGTTTATTTGAACGTCTAATGAACATAGTATGCAGCATTTGCTGCACAAGCCACTAGTATTAATATGAAATGAATTAAAAGTAAAAACTATATTTAAAATATGTTACAAACATAATTAATGAAAAATGCGTGATGTATATTATATTTAAGACAATTTGTTAATTTAAGAGAATATGATACACAGATACACATAATTAGGTATTGTATTAGGCTGTTGTGTTTTAGAATTCAGTTTAAAATGAAACTAAACGTTTTTCCTCCTTTACCTGCTTATTGAATAATAATTAGAAGATGATGTTAGTCTGTAACTAAACCAATTTATCCACGTGTGATATTTTTTTCTTTCTAACAAGATTTTTTTTTATTGCAAGCAAAAATTAAATACAATAACAAATATTTTACAATATTATTGTAATACTCGTATATGAACATTCTTCAAAATTCGAAATTGATTACCAATCTCATAGTAAAATAGCCTACATATTACAATTTATTGTATAAATACAATGTAACTGGGTCACACCCGGAAAAGCAAATGCTTGAGGTCGGGTGTGGCCAAGAATGAAAACTGGATAGAAGAGATAAAATAAATGAAATAATAGGCTAATAATAATAATAATAATAATAATAATAATAATGGTAATAATAATAATCACAACTGTGATTAAACTATTAAATGTAATTACACATAAAGTTTAAAAAGAATAAGAATAAAAACAAACAAAACAAACCAACGGTACCATAGCCTACAGTATACATAAACATACTAAGTTAAGAATACAACATTGTTAAGGTGACAGGAAAAAATAAATAAAGAATAAGAATTTACGTGGTTATAATTTTAGAAACAGTTCAAGCACTTGTTTTTTGAGTAATGTATTGTTTAATAATTTTAGTTTAGGATTCCTCTTTATAAAATCATTATATAATATTGGACCGTAATTAGAACTGTGCCTTAGACCTGCTTCAGTCTTACATTTTGGTTCAATGAGGGGGAGCGAAATATTGTATCTTCTTGTGTTGTGGCCGTGATCGGATGATATGAATTTAGCTTGATATTTATGCTAGTGATTCAAAATAGTGTACATATAAATTTGCTTGATATTCAAAACAATAAATTCTTTATACTGTATATGAGATGAGTTGGATAATCAAGTTTTCTCCTTAAACATATTTTAATAATTCTTTTATGTAGTAATATTAATGGGCGAATGGTACTCTGTGACAATCCACCCCATCCTATAATTCCATACTGTATTATAGACTGAACTAGGGCTAAAAATGTTGTTCTCAATAGTTTTACTAGCATAAAGCGACGCAGTTTACAAAGTCATTATTTAAAGTAAAGTTTAGAATGGCGATAAAATCTAAAATCCTGTAGCAGGCCCTTTGCTTTCGAAGCGAGCGAGGAGTGCTTCCCGAATGAACCGAACCAATCAGTCTGTCTCTATACTGAAAGTGCGCAGATCGTCAGCAGCGCGTGTGTAAGTTTGTATTTAATATTGGTACATTCTTTAATGCGTCCTTTAAATTTATACCAAAAATAAACGTCACGTGACGGCGAAACCGTCAAAGTTGTGTGACTTTGAAGGACTCGTGTTGTAGAGGTTCGTACAGTGCTAATTTTGGCGCGGGAGTCGTGCGCTTGGTGCTGTACCCCTTTTCTGTGGGAATTGCTCTCCTCCCGCCAGTACTTCTTGCAATCCCGAGGCGGGTGGAACAGTGCTTCGTCTTCTTCTCCCGGCAACATAGTGCTTTTCGGGATTCTGGAACCCTTTCTTGTGTTCTTCGCAGGTGAGGCACACTCTTGCTCTTATGCCAGACGTGTATATTGTATTGGCAGCTTTGTTATGTGAATCATAATGTATTATGTACTCGCATTGTGATTGAATGGCTGTGAACGATTTGTGTTTCGTCTTTGCAAGCAAGTAAGCGAGTGAACAAGCTGCTTCAGTGGTTAGGTAAAATTTCTTAAATTTATCTCGTTTTACATGACCACTGCCTAAAATGTAATGCGAAAGAAGTGGGGGCTCGAATGACTTGTTATTGTTTTAAATTAGCTCTGAATGTATTCCATTAAAATAGTCGGATTATTCATCGCTTTTTTGGTTCTTTGAAATAATAAAAACGACGATGAGCTCACCATCAACATTTGGACATTGTTACGTATTTTGCATTTAAAATCTTGTGAAATAATTATCTGCAATAAAAATGCGCTTTCAATACCTCCAGTATTTTTAGTATAGTCGCAAAATAACAAGTATAGAAAGAACAATTTGTAATAAAAATAGACTGCATGATGGTGGCTATTTTTAGAGGGACGTGTAACGACGTAGAACGATTTAGTTCAATAATACGAACTCTAATACTATTTGTTATTTTATATGTTCAAGTCTGAGCAAGTTTTAAATTTGGTAATACGGAAGTGAGACTTAATAATAATTAGTTAATGCTGATTAAGATTCGTTAAAATATTGAATGTATAGGAAAGCAATGAAGTGTAGACACTGCAAGTTTAAAAATTCATCCAGTTGTTTCTTTCTTCTACATAAATAACGTTCACATGCTAACGATATTAAATTACTGAAAGTTTTAAAATTGGAGATAGTGCTTTCTACGCATACTTTCTTGTCATTGTTTATGTTTTCGAAAGTAGGCTTAATAAATACGGATTTAGTAAAGTTGTATTACTTGTAATTTTCTAGCTTATGTTTAAATATTAGCCCATAAGAAGAAACTGATATACATTCTTCCTGTTTACCATCACAGAATGTTCAAAATTATATAACACTTTTTTTCTTAATGTGCTGCGAGATGTAATAAACTGGATGCTGGTGTTATTTACAAACTTGTAGGCCTTTGTGTTGTTATCACAGCTCGAAATGTTTTTCTTTTTCTTTCCTGTATTTTTCAGCATCTAGGATTACCGATACCGCAGTTTAGTTCTTCGTCTGTGATGCAGATTTAATATCGATGATCAGTTAAATCCTTAGAATCTGAAGTTCAGAAGATGACGTTGTTCATTTTTACATTAAAATTAATGTAGTTTCAGTTCTTGTATGAGAAAGGTCATTCTGTGCACTCATATGAGTTAGTATTTTGTATATTTCAAGCAATTTTTTAGTAGAGTGTTTGTTTTTGTTTGTTTTCTAAGGCTGCTTGTATTACTGAGAAGTACTGTTTATTAAAACGGACACTTCAATCACAATGCTTAGTTTAATAACTATAATAGTTCCCAGGATATGTTACGTTTACTGTTAATGCGGTAAATTGGCGTAAGCTTCCACGAAGCTGCGGCATCCTTCACGGAATACAACAGTGCACTGCATTGAGAGGCAGACTAATCCCGACTCTGGAAGTAATAATACGGTGAAGTCTGTTACTCATTTGCGTTACGGTGTGAGGCTCCATTCCCAAGATAGCGTCTTTCTACGAATGCACATAACTGGCAATCTGCATTAATATGAAACATACAGCCCCTATTGTATTCCAATAACAGTGCCTGTCATTACAACCTACTTGTTCAGTTGGCGAGTGAGCAGTAAAGATTTATTCGCTTATATTCGAATTGATGATGTATTTTATCCCATATTCTCTTTATGTAAAGTACCTGCACCGTGCTAACCACAGGTATTGGAATGACTCATGGATATCTAACATTGGTTCGCCATTAACCAAACAGCTGAAACGCATGGATTAATAATTTACAAGCCATAAATGGAAGTTGTGGATCATATATTTTGGTATCACAGAATGATATGTAGGTATCTATTTATTTACACTGCAAGTGGGCAAACACCGGTGGCAGTGGTAACTTAATTACACACAATAATTACAATTAATACACAATAAAAATTAATGCACAATGACAATTAATACACAGTAATAATTAATAAGCAATAAACAATTGAAGAGTCCACTGCAAGAATGATGGATGTCATTTGGAATACATTTTGCAGGAGAAGCAATTGAAAGTTTGAAATGCTTAGCGCTCAAAGCTTAACTGTGATTTTCCGATCATTACTGGACAATGACTATCAGTGTTAATGCCATATAACTCTGTATGTACATTCTATATGTCTTAAGCTATGCATTGACAGTCTTGGTTCATTTTCGACAAGAAAGTGACATCCATCATTCTTGCAGTGGACTCTTCAAATAATACACAATGACAATTAATACACAGTAATAATTAATGCGCAATAAACAATTAATACACAATAACAATTAATTCACAATACATAAATCTTGTGTAACTATTGGCGTAACTCGGAGCAAGCGAGTTGGACTCGTGATCCAGCGATGGATTTGAGTCCCGCGTATGTTTCCACTGACGCTAAATAAGTAGCAGTTGGTTTAGCGGTGTTAAATAACCGATTGAAGTATCTTGTATATTATTATTTATTACATAACAGCTGCTCATGGCGTTACAATTCGTTAAGTTATTCACTTTCCTAACAGCAGAAATTAATCATTAATTTGTAGATTATTGTGATATGTATAGTTAACACAGTCAATAATTGATGTCTAGCTGACAATGCTTTGCTTCTGTGTGTGGAATATTTTAACCTAATCCCATGTCATGCAAAGATTTTTAATGTCGCTCCCACTGATTAAAAGTAGAGCGTTTATTCTTTCTGTAAGTAGTACGCAGCAAATCTCATTAGCTTCATTACTTTTACTATATATTTAAATCAGTGGATGTAAATAAACCCTATAAAGTACCAGTAACGCTTCAAAGTATCACCTTTCTTTCATTGGTAGAAGTATCTGTAAAAGATAATGTTTATGATACTTTTGTGGAATAAAACAGAGTAAACGTCACTTTTATAATAATAAATACGAACTAACAAGATCAAAATATAGGTGGATGAAGTTTTTATGGAACGAATTTGTTATTTATGTAAGACAGAAGCAAATATACTTCTTACACAGTAGAGTGTAAAAGTCTTTAGCTGCAAATTCCAGACAAAGGCAGTCTTTGAGCATGTTTACTCAGAGCATTTCTGCTTCCATAGCCATTATTATACCAATTCTCCATCGTTGATGAAAGGAAAACTAGGATAAACACAGGCCTGTAGGTTGGCATGCGCCCCCCTCCACACACACACACACACACACACACACACACACACACACACACACACACACACACACACACACACACACACACACACACTAGTACGCAGTCAGCCATGAAACAGATACAAAGCGAAATCGAAAAATCGAAAGCGGATAATTGGGAGGAAAAATTTAAAGGTACACATAACGCGTCCTTGCAAGGAGTTGGGGGCTGTAGGAAACTAAATATGTGAGCTCCAAGCCTGTTGGCCACTAGTCTCACTCCGGGTTACGCTGCTCCACTGAAGGAGCTCTAGAAAATTTTGAAGGGGATAACCGAAAATGGACGTAACCTCTTAGGTACCACATACGCGAGGGGGACTGAAATGTGATCAAAGGATCACGGGACGGGTCGAGGAGGAGATGGCTGGTGTTTGCCGTTAGGATGGCAGGTGTCATCTTGCACATTGAAAGGGGCTTAGCCATTTCGCAGTGCAAGTGGAGTCGTGAAGACTCTGTCATCTGTTGTTCGATGATAAGGCAAGTGAAGGCCGTCAGAAGAAGCGCCGTGAAATCTAAATCTGCAATTTGGGAGGTCCCTGTCCTTTTAAATTGCGACTAATTGAGTGACCTCGTACATTTAATAGACAATTTATAGGCTCTGAACTAAGGCATACGTCGTTTACAAGAAAAGGGGAATATATATGGGGAAGGGCATATAGGTCCGTGGTCCATTTCTTATAGGGCTCATCCCGACATTTGTCTTACGCCTTAGGAAAACCACGGAATACCTTAGGCAGGATGAGTTGTCTCATATAAGAGACTAGCCAATTTGGCTATTAGGTAGGAGGTGATTGTTGTCATGAGCCTTGTTGAATCATACAAAGCGAGTTAAGAAGGTGGCTTATAACTCTCACAGTAACTCCAAATTTTATTCAAGAGATGGATTTTTTATTCAATTTGTAGAAGGAGAAAATGAGAAACATGAAGATTGTGAATGGATGCACGTGCACGCTGGTGCTGTTACATCGCAATGTTGGCAAGATAAATATTGGTTGAAAGAGATCCATCATTTGGCAAAATGTAATTTAGTTAGTTACTTAGTGTTATATTACTTCCTTCCTAGAATTGCCACGCAGCTTTCAAAAATAGTTTTCCTTGTCCTGTCGTTGTTGCACAATTCAAAGATATTTTTCCACTGTTTCGGGATGTGACAGTGGTGAAAAATATTCTTCCTACGTTTTGAAGGAAGTGCCAAAATGACGTACAATGTTGTCTT
Organism: Periplaneta americana; assembly: GCF_040183065.1. NCBI lineage: Eukaryota > Metazoa > Arthropoda > Insecta > Blattodea > Blattidae > Periplaneta > Periplaneta americana. The sequence goes on along the minus strand of NC_091127.1, from coordinate 3,934,502 downwards.
TGCACCTCTGCACGCCATCTGCTCTCGGAATGTTCTTGAACGTTCCCATACTGTGGAACTCGAACAGCTTTTTAATAATGTTCTTGCTTTTATCAGAAATCACCTCCAGTTAACATTGAAAGTAATTAACGTATACACATTATCCCTGTATCTGTGGTGGTGGTTCATATTTCGATGCATTCATAAACCACAAGTCTGTACGCGTATGCTTCCATAGCACCCAAGACATAAACATAATGAATCTATTTGAGACTGAGAATGGTCGTCTGTCATTTCATTTCTCTAATAAGTGTATTTTCTCCACTGCTGTATGTTGCCTTAAACTTGTAAATGGTAGGCTACATAAATTCTCACTACTTAGAGTACGATATATGGGTTGCTTTTAATGATATTGCTCGAGGTGTCACAATTAAATAATAATTCCCATCCACCGGCTTAGCTCAGGCGCTACCGCGTTTGACTGTTGATCCGGAGTTGCGCTCGGGCGTAGGTTCGATTCTCGCTTGGGCTGATTACCTGGTTGGATTTTTTTCGAAGTTGTGCACAACCGTAAGGCAAATGTCAGGTAATGTATGGCGAATTCTTGGCCCCATTTCGCGAAATACCTTGTCACTAGCACCCATTTCACGGACGTTAAATAATACAGTACTTGATACAGCGTCGTTAAATAATCAAGTGAAATAATTCCATAATTTTTCATTCTGTTATCTGTTTTATCCCTCTTGATGTTGAGATGTTAGTACTTAATTCGATCTTTATATTGGACGGATACAAGTCGTGGGGCCATTGCTAAGTCGTTCATAATTATGTCACTTCTACTGAAAGAAGCGAAATCGTTTAGATTTTCCCTGTACTTACTGCCATTCATTCTTGTTTCATTGGGATGGTAAGTGATTTTGTCTAGTGAGAAACAATAAATGTCAATGAAGTCCAAACTTTGTAATACAGTAGGCAGAGAGGTTCCATAACTCCTTAGCGCTTCTGCATTTGACGAAAATTTGTACCGAACTGTATTCATAATCCTGGAAGGGACACGTAACCTCTAAAGTACAATAGTATTCCTGTGCGAGCAAATATTTACTAAAAACAACATTTGGCACTTGCGTCACCACCTGTTTGTCCATTCAAGTGTCTAACTTGACGTCAATTTGCACTAAACAGTTCAAAATGAATATCCGATTTGTCTTTTCTTTAAAGATTTAACCCTTGACACGATTTGTTCTCTTTTTTTATAATACTGAACCAACATTAAAGATTCACAAATAGGATAGGCTATAAGGGACTCTCTGGTCGTGTAATCAGCATCAGGCTATCCAGGGGCGAATGCTAGTCACGAAAGTTAAGCTTGCTCTTTTATTCATAGAGGAAGATGGGAGGATATAATAATTCATAATTAATAAAAATAATCAAACCCACATAAATAATTTATTTTATAATTATGCAATCATTATGAGTCATGGATCATATTCGCTTATCAGATGTAGAAGTTCGATATAATATAACAAACATTGCCAACAAAACAGTTTATTTAGTTTTTTCGACCCTGCCAACCAATGCACATTGTTGTATTGAGCTGCACTGAACGAGCGCACATATTATCTATAATGTCTGTCTTCTCTTGAATAGTCCTTCGGGAAAATGGATTTAATAATAAGGTTTCAATAACACACAATTCCGAACTCATTGCAATACTTCAAATTAATATTTAAGAATTAATAATACATGCAGCAGCTAACACATGCATTCCGCTCATACAATTACATTGCCCTCGCTGTCAATAATGCTCTGTGTAACGTTAAATAGTCGTTGGTGTAGCTCTCGGACCAGAGCTTCTACGTCTTTCCTGTAGCTCCGAGAAACGAGCAAGCGTTGCGATACTTGCGGTGTGCAACCTGCGGATGGTATTACGCCTATACAGTATTCCAAAAATCAAAATAAATTTTAATCTACGTAATCCCATTTTGAGAAATACACATAAATATTGGGCTTGCGCAGCAAGCATAGCATGCCCTGAGAAATCGCCCCTGAGGCTATCACTTTAAGATAAGAGAAGTACGAAAAACACGCCTATGTGTTCACAGGTTTGTTACCGTATATGTTATACAAAGTGCACAATAATAATAATAATAATAATAATAATAATAATAATCATCATCATCATCATCATCTATGCTAATAATAAATCTGTAGCCGAACTTTTTCTGGTAATTTTCGATTTTCCAAAAATAATTGGTCCTAACATATATAATTAACCACCCTGAAACCGAAAATCGCGTTTTTGAAATTTTTGTTTGTATGTCTGTCTGTCTGTCTGTATGTTTGTTACCTTTTCACGCGATAATGGCTGAACGGATTTCGATGAAAATTGGAATATAAATTAAGTTCGTGTAACTTAGATTTTAGGCTATATGGCATTCAAAATACATTATTTAAAAGGGAGGTTATAAGGGGGCTTGAATTAAATAAATCGAAATATCTCGCTTATTATTGATTTTTTGAAAAATGTTACATAACAAGCGTTTCTTTAAAACTAATTTGCGATAAGTTTTATTCATTGAAAAATTTTGATAGGACTGATATTTAATGAGATAAATGAGTTTTAAAATTAAAATAACTGCCATCTAAGGCCGTGTAATGAATTAAAAAACAAATGACTTCGTCTATAAGGGGCCTTGGACAGCAACAATCGAAAGCTATGAAAGAGAGCCTACAGAGAATGTTTCTGTGTTTGTATGAAGTAATATCGGAAGCTAAATTAACCGATTTATATAATTAATTATTATTTCACCATTGGAAAGTGTAGTTTCTCTAGATGGACATAATCCTATATGTTATTACAGTAACTTCTGATATAATATAATATAATATAATATAATATAATATAATATAATATAATATAATATAATATAATATAATATAATATAATATCATATAATTTAAGTTATTTGAAGGGTTCAGAACCATAGTGGGCCAAGCGCCATTTACTGAATACGTAGAAAACAAGGGTTAAAATTAAGTTATTACCATAATTCAATGGAAACCTATAACAAGTAAAATAAAATATACACATTAAATCTAAATGATGTCAATCTTCATTAAACTATGGTTGCATGTAATAAAAATTAGAAACATGTTAAAGGAATTGTCATTGCACCAAATGAGTGTCTCTGGACCAAAATGATCGCATGTTAATTATTTGGATGCAATTTAAATTAAGTAACATATTAAACGATTTATCCTTCTATCAAACACGAATGTTCCCTGGATCAAATGTCCTATTTTAATTATGTAATTACTTTATATTTATTTCTAACAGGTGCAGCGGAGCGCACGGGTACGGCTAGTAATAATAATAATAATAATAATAATAATAATATAAAAGTAGTGTATTTTTAATATCGATAGGACGAAGCAGACAACTGAAAAATATGGTTGTTAATCGGTGGTGAGATAAAAATTTTAAATTAAAATTTATACTTTTGGTCTAAACTCTTTAAAATTGTATGATACTGATAAATTATAAGCTTAAGTTTAAAAATTCAGAAAACAATATAGGCCTAATAGAAATATAACTTTAATGGTGGAAGAAAGTTTGATGTAGCGCTGTGGTATTGCTCACCTGGTGGGAGACAAACGTTCAAATTGTGGCTGGATGAATTGGATTCGATTCAAATCTCAGCTTGTGACGCACGTTGCACCGCTCCTACGCCCAGAGTCTTTTAAGCTACTTTGTAGCAATTTCTGTGGTCTCTACTACGAATGTACGGCTAAGGAACGTGAAGTTTTGATTGACGTCAAGTTATAATATGAAATGTTTATGTTTTGGTAAATTTGACAAGAGAGTACGCACAGCTGTGGATCAACTAGACTGCAGGCCTGCACAAACAGCGCTCAACGAGCGCACGCGCTCCTTCGGAGCGGGAGAGCGGTGTTTTATAGTTTAGGAAGATACGTCAGAATGACATATACTTGCTATAGGTAGAGGAGAGGGAAACGACCACTCAATTATCTAGTGGAGTGCAGTGTGTAGGCCTATTCTCAGTAACTGTTTTCACGTTGCTTACCTACTGCTACAGTACAGTATGGAGGAATCTAAAAGACGGAACATAACATTTAACGATTTACAGCTCGAACTTATTGATCTTCAATGTGACCTAAGGGCTGAAGATCGTTGGAATAATACTACTAGCCTGGTTGAGTTTTACAAGACTAAACATTAGCAATAATATCCACGACTACACAGGCTGGCTGTGAAAACGGTTGCTATGTTTGGCTCAGCATTTATATTTGTGAGCAACTGTTTTCTATAATCAACTTTAATAAAGGCAAACATCGAACATCTGTAACTGATGTTTCATTACGATCAGTAGGCTACTGTTCTTTTCAGCTGCCAACAGCATAAAACCCCATTTGATGTACTGATAAATAAAAATATAACAAAATGATATTGTATATTTAAGTAGCTATAGAATTTCTATTACTTCTGTAAAATAAATATTTCTTTATTAATTAATAATAGTCCAAGATAGTTTTGCAAACACTGAACGGGAATTCATTTCATAAACACTCTTACTAGTACTGTATTTCCTTTTGTGTACATTTTGTACGAGATCACCCCTTCTTCCAGTCCACCCTTATACAGAGCGCAGGTAATATCTACATTCCGCTCATGAGCTGTGAGCCGGCTCGGAGAGCGCAGGCCTGAACTAGAGGAAACTCGACTGTCTGTACAATAACTAAGAATCACTGAGCTGCTGTCAGCGAGTACTGCAAACTCTGAATGGAGAACCACAAAAATCATACACCAGTATCCCCACTCAAAATAGCGACTGTTTCTACCCCTAGTTTTATCCAGCCGCCAGGACCGCACTTTCCAGCCATGGAGCAATGACTACATGTATTTTAGGGACTAGGCTATGTATTTCCCTTATGTCATTCAGTGTTTCTTCAAGCGGAGATAGGTTCTGCACCATGTTGACCATATTGATAAGCAACAAAAATTTGTGTTCTGTTTTGTCTCCGTGGTGAAGCTTATGATATGTAATGTTCTAAAGTTGTCTTCCAGCATGAAAAGTGGACAGACTGTTTTCTCCCTGTTGCAATCACGCGTTTGTCACTTACATTATGCATGACCGCGGTTTTACATTATCACCACGCATCAAACTTATCACACCTCCCTTGTGTAATTATTTAAGTTGTGTCAAGTAATTAATTGAGCATATATATAATTAATTAAGTTGATATGTAATTAATTAAGATGATATGTAATTTAGTTGATATGTAAATAAATAAGGTGATATGTAATTAATTAAGATGATATGTAATTAAGTTGGTATGTAATTAATTAAGGTGATATGTAATTAATTAAGATGATATGTAATTAAGTTAGTATGTAATTAATTAAGTTGATATGTAATTAATTAAGATGATATGTAATTTAGTTTGTATGTAAATAAATTAAGGTGATATGTAATTTAGTTGATATGTAAATAAATTAAGGTGATATGTAATTAATTAAGATGATATGTAATTAAGTTGGTATGTAATTAATTAAGATGATATGTAATTTAGTTGATATGTAAATAAATTAAGGTGATATGTAATTAATTAAGATGATATGTAATTAAGTTGGTATGTAATTAATTAAGTTGATATGTAATTAATTAAGATGATATGTAATTTAGTTGGCATGTAAATAAATTAAGGTGATATGTAATTAATTAAGATGATATGTAATTAAGTTGGTATGTACTTAATTAAGATGATACGTAATTTAGTTGATATGTAAATAAATTAAGGTGATATGTAATTAATTAAGATGATATGTAATTAAGTTGGTATGTAATTAATTAAGTTGATATGTAATTAATTAAGATGATATGTAATTTAGTTGGTATGTAAATAAATTAAGGTGATATGTAATTAAGTTGGTATGTAATTAATTAAGGTGGTATGTAATTAAGATGTTATGTAATTAATTTGATATGTAATTAATTAAGGTGATATGTAATTACTTAAATTGGTAATAGTTGGGTGAAATAGAAGTACTTATGAGTTAGATTTACTTTTGCTTATCGTAGGCGTTATTATAGAATAGTTTTTATTTATAGTCCTAGGTTTATTGCATCTACTATTTATAGATTTACGTTTATTTTATTTTATTTCATTTATGTTTATTTTATTTTATTTCGTGTAATTGTAATTATTGTATATTATATATCACTGCCACCGGGTGTATACCCAATTGTAGTGTTAATAAATACATACATACATACATACATACATACATACATACATACATACATACATACAACTTAAGCCGCTCTTTAAAAGGGCAACTGTAGATTACCAATAGAAGGGCTGCTATGACAGTTCTTTGCGTCATTGACAACGAATCTTTCACTGTAACATGCGACTGTCGGCAACTTTATACTGTCTAGTCTTGTGCTTAAAGTTTCGCTTACGTGATTTAGTCTGCACCATGTATGTTATTATACTCCAGCTTAGCCATTAAATATAAATCAGAAATGGATAAGATCTTCAGCAAGGTGACTGAAGCACGTGCTTCTGTTTCGCAATTCGACTACGTGGTTTTGTTGCCATAGTAACGTAAACAAAACCTTGTAGCGGTATTTTGGAATTTTTTGTTCTCCAACTTCGCAGCAACTTTTAGCAACTTAAATATAGTAGTGTAATGTTTAACTTATACTCACCAAGAGGAATAATGGTAAAAAATTAAGCATAAATCTATGTTTACTGTTTTCGAATTTAACTCTCATCAGTTACTGTTGAGTTGATGGGACTTTACATTGCCTATCAAGTAGCTTCTTTTGAAAGAAATACCAATTATGCTAATTGGGGATAATCCTTCTTGACATTGCTTGAAGGGGTGAGAATGGCATAGTCCTAAGCCACAGACAGAATTTTACAGGAGAGCATGTTAAAAGTGTAGAGTCCAATACTATTAGGTGAGATATCATAATTTCTTCGGCGTATACTTACGTCAATTCTTGAGTTTTTTTTTTTTTTTTGTAATATTTTACTAGTGGCTTCCTCATATGCATAAGAAATGAACTCTCTAAAAAAAAAAAACATTTTTTTTAAAAGCGTGGCTTTGGTTTTGGACTATCTCATTGTCACCCCTTCATTTGTATTTCGTTATTAAAAGATCGACTTCCAATCCAAGTCAGGTTACAAGAAGTTCTCAGTCATAACAATTGCCCAGACAAAACCAGGAGATACAAACACGTGTACTACCCGTTGCAGGCTATAAATTTTAACACAACGCAAATCTTGAGCTCTTGAAAAAGATTCAGTTCATTAGGACCCGACCAGGGATTGGACACTCACGTCTGACGCACGGACAGCTATTATTAGGGGTCCCACCGTGCACCGAGGCTCATAACGTTATGTATCTCGTCGCTGCCCCATTTACTTCCCTAATACCTGAACAGTTGGATCCAGCTGTATTGTCGTCTGTCCCCATAAGGAGAGGACCTGTATGAGGTTTTGAACCAACTTGAACCATTCACAAATATCTATACTCCCTGGCCATGTGGTGAGCGTGACGCGAGGCGCATCGCTTGGAAAACAATACAAGTGGCATACAAATTTATTTGGGACGAAAATATATCTCTACTTTCCTGCTACCAATTTAGACCACAAGAAAGAAAGTTTCAATTTTAGTAGGTAAATTTACGTTGCATTAAATACTAAATAATAAATATTATTACATGAAAATGAAAGATATTGTACTAATATTTTAGTTCACAATAGAAATTTTAAGCTCTTGTGTAAATTTATTCTGGTTCAGGTTTCATTAAATGTGAATAGACCGCGAGGATTATAGAAGAAAAAGAACCCAAACTGATAGAGAAAGTAAGTACAGGAATTGAGGGCTTTCCCGGAAGAAAGGCGGATAGACCTATACGCCTTTCTTCGGGAAAACAGTTTAAAATGTAGTGAATAATTATAGTAGCGAAATTTTGTTTTGATTGTACTGTACATACCTGCAGGGCAGGGCTGCGTGCGTGTATAACATTTTATTCAGGTGCGTTTTAAAATCTTAGATTGCATGTATCTCAACTCACCATATTGACGTATACGCCCATTTTCCGGCAAACCCCTCAATTGTATCAACGAATTTATGCCTTTTGTCGGAAAGCAACGTAAATTTCTATTGGCGTGGAAAGGAAGGCCTCACGGCTTTGACACCACCAGAATAAATAAATGTATTATTATTATTATTATTATTATTATTATTATTATTATTATTATTATTATTATTAAAGCTGACGAATTTCAATTATTGTAAATACTCGGTTAATGGACAAAGTAAGTTCATATTCATATATAAAATGGATCCTCAATAAAATATTGTGACTGTTAACACCGTCCCTATCATTTATCACCACTTCCATCATCACCATTATTCATCACACTTCCACCGTCACTATCATATTTTATCACCATCATTACTACCATCATAACTCTCGTCGCTACCTCTACCATTGTTATTATCTCCTGTCACCAACACCACCATCACATTTTTATCATCACATCTACTATGACCGTAAAGTGCGGTATAGAAAAATCTGAAAAAAAAAAAAAAAGAAAAACAGAACTAAACTCGCTTTATTTAATTTAATAGTATTATTTTAATGTACCGAAGTACATATGATATTTCCATGCAGATATTCTGCGTCATCATACATACGTCATATGTATACTTCGGTACATTAAAATAAGATATATGATATGCGTAAATCATTTCGCGATTTAAGACGGCGCTTATTCCGTCGGATCCCGGCCAACTAGTCACTCATAACGAGAGCACCTCAGCACATGTGTGGACTTCAGTCCTACGTTCATAGACATCAATGACGTAGTGCAGAGGGCGGCCACTAGAGGGAACCCAAGAGTTGGAACTCAAACTGAGACGATTCTGTCCGACACCGGGATGGGTATCCGGTGTGGCTTAGTGGATAAAGCATCAGCACGTAGAGCTGAAAACCCGGGTTCAAATCCCGGTGCCGGAGAGAGTTTTTCTCCTTTCCATTACTCTTTCGTCGTATAATTTAATAGTGTTTAATTCAGTCTAATATTTTCTTTCATCAGTTTGGATTGCGTGTATACACCTCTGTGCACGGTAACCAAGTTCCCAAGTAGACTTTGTGCTAGATGCTAGTGAAGGAATGCATTTTTTGTATTCATTTGCTTATTTTTGCTGCAATCCCTGATACTCTAATGCTGCATTTTTACGGTACGAAATGTAATAATAAATTGTGTATACGCAATATAAATCATCATAGGAAATGCTTAGTAACTGGGAAGCAACTATGTTTTCTTCAAGAATAGAGCAAACTTCGGAATAAATAATTGTTGTATTGAAACATTATCATTACAGCACAAACCGAAGTGATGTAGGTAACAGAGTAAATTTCGTCAATTTGTAATCGAAAATTGAGATCCAAGAGAAATTAACAGTATACGCTGTAAGTGTGACGTGATTTTCCAGAAGCAATGTTCTACACCAGCGCTGAGTCTTGCTATAGTAGAGAATTCGCAGATTATATCTTATTTTCAATATTAAGGAGACCGACTAGGATGCGGTAGGAATCTGCTATACTGGGGGAAGTCGAAAAGTGAGACTCCAAACTACTGAACCTTGCTACGACAGCCATAATAATAATAATAATAATAATAATAATAATGATAATAATACGGTTCACTCGATTGAGTATTTGTGTTTGAAATTGTTCACTCTTTGCTGTATTCAGATAGTGTTTTTTTCCTGTTCTTGCACTTCAGGAGATGATATCTGTCACATTTGTCGTTGCACAAACTACACACACAGTTCTCCTCTGGGCTGTGGAATCTTGTCGTTGCACAGATCTTGTGATGGAATCCATGTATCGCGTATCTGGTGATTGTATGTCTCTGCTGTTGGTTTTCTTTGGTCCAGTTTCTTTCTATCATTGCGTGGCTCCATAGAATTCCAGGTCTATCTCGGCTCGTTTCCTTTCTAGCTCCTCCCGCAAACTTTGGTGTTTGGTAGTGTCATTCTCAAGTCTTCGACGTAGTAGTTCTCTCTCGCTATGCCGTATACCAGTCGCCTTGGAGCTGTTGTTCCAACTCCTCGCACTCTTTTGAGAAATTTCGCCTTCACTTTTTCTATCCTTTGCAGATCCGTCTTTGATAATTTTTCCCATGTTAGGTCAATGCCGTATGTGACTATGGGGTTGATTGTGGTCATGAATAATTTCATGGCCGTTGTTAGGGATAGCAACGTTATGTTCTTTATATTGTGCATTGCTTTGATTGCTGCCATTATGTGTAAATGTAATTTGCCTGGGTGAGGCGGCAACTTCTTCCACACATCTACTGAGCTGGTTGCATACCCATCAGGTACTTCACGTGAATGTATGGCGTCATTTATTTATTTATTTATTTATTTATTTACTTATTTATTTATTCTGGCATAGTTAAATCGAACAGGCCCTCTCTTCCACACAGCCAGAAATATAAATACCATAATATAAAAATTCGAACTGCTGTATGAAGAAAGTAAAACCGTATGGAAATATATACGTACAGGCTATAGTCACATAAACTTTAAATGAGTGATTATCACAAAATTAAATCCTAGTTGATTAACAAGGCTAAGATACTAATGAACATGAATAAGAAACCCGGAACAGTTTTTACCTCGAAATTATTTAAATCAACTTTACAGGCAGTTATACCTGAAAGCTCGATTTGCATAATACACGTCACTGTACGTTAACAGAAAACCACAATTTAAGTCACACAAAGTTTGTGTGCTCTCAATGTTGGTTGCTTGACGGTTGTCAGCCCACTTTGAGGTCTGTGGACATAGAGGGGGAAAAATTGGATCGGTGACTGGTAGAGTTCCTAGGTAGCTCATTTGGTAGAGCGTTGGTACGTTTAACCAAAGGTCCCGGGTTGATGCCCGGCCCCGGGACAATTTTTCCCTCGAAATTATTCAAATCAACTTTACAGGGAGTTATTCCTGAAAGCTCGATTTGCAAGAAACTTGCAATTTAAAATCTAGAATAAAAAAAATAAATCAAGTAACGAGACTTAAAAACCATGGAATAAGACAAAATTTTCCAATTTAATTTTGAATGTCCAGAAATCCTTGATATCATTAGATAAGAAATTCCAGAGGCGAGGCATTTCTACAGTGTAGGAGGATGATTATGAAGAAGTTTCTGTGATGAGGGACAGAAAGAAGTGCTTGATGCAGGTTTCTAAGAGCTGTAAGAAATTGAAAGCGCGATACCAGGTAATTCGGAGTAAACGTGTGCATGATTCTAAATAAAGAGATAGTGAATGCATTGTTTTTCGTTCCTTCAGACGCATCCATGGGAGGGAAGGCGTTATGTGGTCAAATTTACGAGTATGCACATACTTATTATGAACACGTTGTAGTCGCTCAGCTAAAATTGAACTTACATTGGTTAGCAAGGAATCACAATAATCGAAATGGGGCATTACAAACATATGAATAAGATTCTTTTTTTTTAGACTGAATGGTAGAAATTCTTAACAAGAGGTGGAGTAGAGAAAATACTTTCTTGAGATTTTCAACTTAGATCGCTATCCATAAAATACCAAGATTTTTAAATGTTTCTCTGTATTCGACAATAATCCCATGTATATATAGCAGGGTTTAGCACTAAGCTACTAAGCTTATCAAGAGTGCCACGTAGACAAATATGTTACATACGATTGCTTGGGATGTTTCTGGATTTAACTTTAATCCAAATTTGTGTGCCCACAATGAAATCGAATTCAAGTCTTGGCTTATTTTATTTACTGCGTCACCAGTCTCGTCAGGATGAAAATGCAAATAAATATTGTATCTGCACTGTTTTATCATTTTAGTCACGTCATTAGTGTAAATCTTGAAGAGTAAAGTCTTAGGGAATTGCAGACGTCACGACCTGCCACTCCGAAGAATAACCCATTGTTGATGTTCGTGAAGGTAGGATTCAAACCAAGTAACGGAAGCTTCAGAAAGATTAAAAATGCTCAATTTACATAATAAAATGTCTGTATCAAATGCCTTACCAGCCTCAAGTAATGTCAGTGAAGTTAATTTACGTTCATCCGAGGTTTCACGTCTATTCTCATGAAATTTTGCTGTGAAATAGTACACTGTGAAAGCACACATTTTTTTCAACTAGCGTTTAGTTCGTGCCAACTGATGTAGAGTGCTTAACATGTTTAACAATTAATTGTTGTTGAAGTGTTAATATTATAACATAATATTTATTTTTTAAATATTTTGCATACATTAGGCTTGTGTATATAAAGATCGTTTTGAAACCTTACTTTCTGAGTTCTGTTCTATTATGAGTCACGAGAAAGGATAGAAAATATGTGCTGTTCAGTTTTCAGCACTTTACATCTCTTTATCCTTCAAGTTCAAGTAAATAATGAAATCCTTGGCATATGGTTAGCGTGGTAAACGCTTGTAGCGTGGTGTAATGTTATAGATTTGTATAGGCCTAATATATCGTTTGCACTTTCATTTTCTGTAGTTCAAAGAGAAGACGGTGATGCTGATGATACTTAGGGGAGAGTTGGGTAGTATCGGACATCGGGTAATATCGGATAGTGAGTTTCTTTCATCTACAACCAGATAATAGTACCGAATGACATGGTTACGTTTCTGTGATGTCGCATACAGTTACGTAACCACGTCATTCAAGTACTACCATCTGTGGTAGATGAAAGAAACGCACTATCCGATATTATCCGATGTCCGATACTACCCAACTCTCCCCTAAGGCTTGTCATATGAATCTTCTCAAGTAGGTAAACAGAGCTATTAGAAAACATATGTTGTTTAAAATTGAGGGATTGGGTGCAAGAAAGGCACTTCCCTCAAATGCAAGTTTTGAGAAAATTGATGTTGAAAATTCAAACGGTAATGATGTTATCTATGCACGCCTTTACATTTTGGGTACTCCTGACCTCTATGATCACAGTATTGAACTACAACTTGGTGATGATATGCATAACAGATCAGAGAAAACAATAAAGCCCTTTACTCAAAAAGGGCACATCCTCTAAAATGCCCTTCTTGCACCCAGCCCCTCAATTACTTCAGACGAAGTTAATTTATTTATTACTAATTTTCCCAATCTTGTTAAACTCAAAATCCATATGTTGATATTGATTTTTTATCTGCTTGGCTAAACGGATTGTCTTGTGATAGACATTTGATGTGTTAGCTCAGTTTCTTTAGTTTTTGCTATTACATTCGAGGAAGACACTAAGAAAGAGATCTGCTTGTTTCGCTTCGACATTTCGATTAACTATACTATCAGTTTTAACAGAACTTGTTGATTCCATTTTCATAGAAATCTTTTAATAAATGTTTAATAATTTAAACATTTATGAAGACGTTTGCATAAAAATTCCACGTTGTTGCTAATGTACAGTTCCAGGAAAAAAAAAATGGTCCTAGTCTTGATGGGAGTCCACCTGCATGTAGGCAACAAATTTCGCACGACAAATAGCATATACAGGGTGATTCAGACCACCCGTAACAGTAATTTATCTCGGAAACTAGTGCATTAAAATTTTCGAGAAAAAATATTATTACTAAACCACATGTGAACTTTCACTTGAGCTTGATTTCATCAATCAGCTCTAACAGGAAGTAGGGTCAGTGGCGTATCACTTTAAAATTTCAAATGGGAGTATGGGTCAAATAGGGTACCATTTGATAGAGCTCTTCGAAACAAACAACTTTCATAGGAAACGTTTTTACCAATTCCTACTCTTTCAATGAGAAAACGTACAAAAAGATAATGCCATCAATATTGAGAAATGTTAAAGACGAAAATGTAAACAAGATAATTAATTAATGTTGACATTTTACTGAAAGACTGGACAATTCCATTAATTTTTACAAATGTTCAAACTGTCTGCCGTTCTGAGCAGCACACACCCGTACTCTTCTTCTAACACTGTCAGTGACTCGTAACACTTCGGCGTGGTCAAGTGACTGGCAGGTCTCCCGAATCACCCATTGCCTTTTCGTACGTTTTCTCATTGAAAGAGTAGGAATTAATAAAAACGTTTCCCATGAAAGTTGTTTGTTTTGAAGAGCTCTATCAAATGGTACCATATTTGACCCATACTCCCATTTGAAATTTTAAAGTGATACGTCACTGACCCTACTTCTTGTTAGAGTTGATTGATGAAATTAAGCTCAAGTGAAAGTTCACATGTGATTTAGTAATATTTTTTTTTCTCGAAAACTTAAATGCACTGGTTTCCGAAATAAATGACTGTTGCAGGTAGTCTGAATCACTCTGTATATACAGGGGCCATTATTTTTATGGAACTGTACATGGTTTCTAATCGTTTCCACAATGCTACACCAGTGTGTGTTAACATTGTTTAATGTAGTGCCACCCTACTTCCTTAGATCTAATAATTTTGTATCGTATATTTTTCATGATCACAGAAATTGGCCATAAACATATTGTAATTCAGTCCGTTTATTTTTCCATTATAAACAGACGATCCATAACCACTTTCCAGTTTGAACAACAATCTCAAGGATGAAGTAGTGAGTATTTCACTGGGATTTTACCTTTCATCTGAGTCCAAGACTAAATAATATGAATGATCAGAACCGGAGATACATAGATCCGAGGAATTGGTATAAACTGTTTTTCGAAAATTTCGTAACTTAATATCTGCCGAAATTAGATTACTATAAAAAAGTATACGCGAATCAAATTTATTTTAGAGTAAAAGTGCCCGAAAAAAATAAAAAAAAAAATTGGAGATAACGTTATTAAATCTTGATAGATTTGAAGTGGAATGGCAAGAAAATGAAACAAGACAGGTTCAGCCCACATAATAATAATAATAATAATAATAATAATAATAATAATAATAATAATAATAATAATAATAATTATTATTATTATTATTATTATTATTATTATTGCAAGCCAGTAAAGATTTTTGCTACTGAAGATGCTTGTAGGCTGCGTATAATATTAATCAATATTAAGCATTTACAAATGACCTAAGTCCCAAAATATGGTCATGAAGGCACAAGAGCACTGCTTGACAACGCAGAACAAACAAGATAAGCAGCACAAACTAGTCCATATAAAACTAAGATTTTCTCCTCTTCACAGTCGGAGATTGAACATGGGTTCCAAAAGACGCAACCTCTTGGGAAGAATTGTAGGCCACTATTGCCGTGCATTATCGTTGTAAACAAAGCATTCGGTGTGAAATATTTGTATGTGTATGGATGGAGAGTAGCTACCCTTTTCAATCAGGCATGCCTAATTGTGTTGACACAATGGCCTTTGCGAACATATGGCAAGTGTATGGAATGTGCGGAATCGGGCTGGCTTAATTTGGCGTAATAAGCACATCACTGGCCGGAAATACCCGCGCAGCGAAAGAGACAGTGCGCACCTTGCGAGTGAGTAGGTGCGCGGCCGAAAATAGTCGCACTACAGGCCAAGAAAATTTTAAAGGAGCCGAACTGTGCCCTGCGATTCCACCGAGATTTTTAACCTCTGTTGAACCGTAGTTCAATTTCCTTCTCTCTCAAAACATTCACCCGAAAGGTGAATAGAAACAAGGCTGTACCTGTGGTACTGAGAAAGTGCTTGCCAAACTGTACTACTTCTCTGTACGGCATAAAAGGCGATACGAAAATAAATTCTCGGTATCGCCTGTCTTTCCGATAGCTACTGATATTGTTGCTAGATTGTTTGTTAGATATTTTACTCATACGAATGCTGAAAATCATATAGGCCTACAGATGTACAAGGTCATTCATGAACTCTTAACTTTAGGATAGACTTTTGAAGCCATTTTAGCAAAAACGTTCATGAATATGGATCGATTTCTAGCGATTACAGAATTACGACTATTTTAATCTACAAAATAGCTGCTTGGATTTTCACAGCTCTAAATCATATTTAGAAGAGTACACGGCTACTCACGTACCTAGTGGTATTGTAGTCTAAGTGGATGCTTAACAGTAGATTTTCAAATGTACCGCCGCCATTGCGCTCGCGTATCGGTAGCGTCACTGATATTGACATTAATTTGTTGTGTTCGGGGCAGAGGAAGATATCAGATGATAGACGACATTAAGATATGTAGATCATATGTGGAGACTAAGAGGAAGGCAGAAAATAGGAAAGATTGGAGAATGCTGGGTTTGCAATGAAAGACCTGCCCATGGGCAGAACACTTATGTATGCATGTATATATGTATGTACCTTTTTGAGTAGCATGTTCCATTACAAATGAGAAGTAATACTACATGCCTAGGTTTATCTTCAAGTACATTATCGATTTATATTATGTATGTATGTATGTATGACCTTGACATCCAGTGTGCGAGCTTAGCTTTAGTTATCTTATTTTCAATAATACGCCCTCCCACGGAGTTACGAGTTGTGAGTAATAATTTTTTAACTATATCATGACTAGACATCGGATTTTTAGGCACTAAAAATTGCAGTTTTAGGCGCCTAAAATAAGCTCAAAATTTGTAAAATTAGGCTCTATTTTAATGAAAATAGGCATTTTAGGCACATCAAGGTATCATACTTATTTCTTTCACTGAAATTTTTAGTTATACACTAAAATACGCACAAAAAAGTATGTTTAAACATTAAAAAAGAATACTATATTATATTTATAAACAGAGCTGCACAAATTTAATATATTGAAACTAATGAAAAAATGATTATTGATATCAAGATTACTCATTTTAAGTTATTGAAATTCAGTTCCATGCTCAGACTTTATTATAATTATCTGCACAGTACACCACCAGAATTTTTTTCTAAATTCTCCACAGTTAACCTTTGCCTTTTGTCACTGAGAATCATTTTGAAAGCAGGCGCAAAAATACAAAGTTCCACTTATTGTTGCATTTCCTGGTAGTGTTAACACTAGGAGGGCCATTCTTTTAAATATTTTGTAACGGTTTAACCTACTAATTCGCAGTTTTACGACTTTTCATAAATATTTCAAAAACACTCTTTCTCCAAAAATTGTGATTTTATGACACGCTGAAGGGCAGTACAGCTAATCGGTTTCAGACCGAAAACAGTCATTTTTATAGTAGGGTCTATACTAGTATAGTAGTATATCTCTGAATCGGTAGCAGCACATGTTGTGATTGTTGCCTGCTTCAAAGTAAGGTTGGTTCTTTGTCGGCATTTATGCCTCCGAAGATGTTAAATTCGGTGAAATCTATTGCGAGTGTCGTGAGATTCAAAACATTTTGTTTCCTTTATCAATGGTTTCATGGCCGGTGTGAAGCGAACTTTCCACTTTTTAAATGCCTTAAATTTCGCAGTGAATGCATGTATAAATTATAAAAAGTAAGAGTAGAATGCGAAAGTTTACAGTGAGTTAGGCATTTTTAGGCGAATATTAACAAATTAGGCTCTAATAACCATTTTAGGGCATTTTAGGGCACTATAAAACTCTTTGAATACCTTTCAATTTCCATGAAACACAAATATTAATAATTATTTTTACTTTTCTCCTAAAGAAACAAAATAGGCATTTGCCCTAGAATCCGATGTCTGATCATGACATAGGAAATCACATGATGAGGCTGGATTAATAGTGATGCGCTCATTTTTACAAAGTAAATGACCATAGATTTTTAATCTTTCGAAATCGGACCCATATTATTGTTTCAGAAACAAGAAAAGTTGTATAGCATAATGAAATTTGTAAATGTTAAAATTATTTCTATGTCGCACAGTATTGCACATGAATATAAGCACTTTCCTTCATTACCGACACGACTGGTTCTTCGCTACAAAATTTGGGCTCTAGTCGTGCTGTCCATTCGGGACCTTGTCCTTTTCGTCTTGACAGTTTATGTTGTAGAGATTGTTTCGGTATACTGTGCAGTGCCAGAAGAAATAATGACCTGACCCTTGGAGACCAGAAACGCGACCTTTCAACTCGTTATTTATTTATTTATTTATTTATTTATTTATTTATTTATTTATTTATTTATTTATTTGTGAACTGCCGGTCATGCAGAAGAGAGCGGGTTTGAGCCTCATACCAGTGAGTTTTATTTCCTTAAAACGTTAAAATGGAGTTCTACAGTCTTGGGGCAGATGTTTCAGTTTGTTTAACAAAAAGTGGAATAATTACTGCCCAGTTCTTATGGGCTGTTTTTAGGCTTGACGTTGAAATATTGTTACAAGTGTTAGCGGTAAAAAAAAAATATCAGCTGCATCTTTTCGGCACTTTGAGTATTTATTTATTATGTACTTATTTTTAAGTTTAGAGGCGCATATTACGTAGAGGGAGCTATTACCGGTCTGGCGAGTATGAAGTGATTTTTCTGAAAGGAGAGAACAAGTTATTGACTACGTCATACTGGTGAAACTAGATTTAGTGAACTGTACTGATGATAATGTGTACTGTAAGGAATATTATTGATCCGAACAAATGTAACATTGTAAAATTCATTTATAGAACGAAAAGTGACATTTGTTCGGATTATATTTCTGCACATTTGAAGGTTAAAACTATAATTCTTTCAATAATTTATTATCATAATACATTGCTCTCTTAAGGGGAGAGGATAGTAATTTTTAAAACTTTTTTCTTATTTGGTGTAAAATATTAATTTTTTTTATGTAGAGAGCTCATGGCTATAGCAACTCAACAAAATATAAATATTTTGAATAAATTATTTGGGAGGCAGATTTGAAAAAAAAAAAATGTACCCAATGCAGGATTTTACTAAACTCGATATATCTAAGCCATTTTTAAAGATAAATTCAAACACTATGTTACAATTTATTTGTAAAAGCACGCTCTACAAACTGTCTGTAACAGAAATTTGATATTAGTTCCTACATTTGTAAAATAAACAATTAAAATTTAATAACATTTTTTTTTATTTTCTTTCTTGCTAACAGAGAGACTTATTTTTAAAATGAAATCAATTAGGGAAATTCCGTTACAGAGAAAAGTTTCCTAGTAGTCTAGAGAATGTGTATTCTGAATTTCATTCATATATCTTTAATAGTTCAAAA
This sequence comes from Periplaneta americana, assembly GCF_040183065.1. Classification (NCBI taxonomy): domain Eukaryota; kingdom Metazoa; phylum Arthropoda; class Insecta; order Blattodea; family Blattidae; genus Periplaneta; species Periplaneta americana. The sequence continues at coordinate 3,915,393 of NC_091127.1, read as the reverse complement.
ATTATATCGATTTTTGTCTGGCTATGTAGCGAAAAAAGCAAAGTTCCAGAAACAGCAATCAAAGGGGGTGTGATTTAATAATCCAGAGCGCAGGAACTTGAAAAATGGCGTCTCAACATCCAATAAGGGCACAGATACCCACACAATGTTATACAATGTATTCCACACACATCACAGAGTATTTTAAAGAAAAATTTGGTTTTGAAAAAAAAATGAAGTTCCGGAAACAACAAACAAAAGGGCGGTGTGATTTAAAAATCCAGAGCGCAGGAAGTTTAAAAATGGCGTCTCAACAACTGATAAGGGCACAAATACCCACAAAATATTATACAAATATTCTACACATATCACAGAATATTTTAAGGAAAAAAATTGTTTTTTGAAAATTTACTCATTTTTCACCAAAAAATACCATCCTCTTCCCATAAATTAACTGAGCGTATTGGGAATTAAATCAATGGCTTTCCCAGAGAACACTAATCTTTCATATAAAATAATTTTTATCTCGAAATGGAAGCAAAATTGTATTAAACTCTTTGTTTGAAATATCTCAAAGAATAACTCCCTGAAATTAGTGGTATTATTTACAGTTCACCGTGAATATGAACTTTTTCTTCACAATTATATTAGAAATCAGTTCCTATAACATTGCACGATCAGTTCCTATAACATTGCATCCTGTATAATATATAACCTTTCCATATAAGTAATGCATATACCATTATTTCCTTACATGTTACTCATGAAATCCACTTTAGAAAGTGAATTGTGCTTTGGAATTACTAGTGCCTATAATTAAAGCAGTAAATAAGCGAAGCATAATAAAAGAGAGCCGTTCATCTGCAACAAAGCTTCATTGCATCTGAACTACGCAGCTGGGTTGCATTTGCGTTGTTCTGAACAGACGTTCGGCACCGATGACTACCGAAGTTGCTCAACTGGTCAATGTGGGCTGATTTCCTTCACAGGCAAGCCTTCTGTTGCAATAGGTCTGCACGCACGTACAAAGTCGCCAACATCACCGTGTTATAGTCAGACATGGCGAACACTGTTTCGTTCCTGTATTCGCGGACTACAGGAAATGTTGTATACAGTGCTCAGTTAGCCGTTTATGGAATGGGCTTGTTTATTACAATATCATTAGAGTGTTATAACAAATATTGATGAGGTAACATAGAAATTTTCAGAGTTTCAGACTGAAAAAGAATCTGGATATGATAGTATTAAGGGTAGAGGATGGTATTTTTTTTAACTTTTTTCCTATTTGGTGTAAATTATTAATTTTTTTGTACGTAGAGAGCTTATAGCTGTGGCGACTCAACCAAATAAAAATATTAAAAAATATATACCCAATGCAGGATTGTACTAACACCGATATATCTAAACCGTTTTTAAAGATAGATTCAAACAGTTTTTGCAATGTATTTGCAAAAGTATGTTCTATAAACTGTCTGTAACAGAATTTTGATATCTGTCCCTACGTTTGTAAAATAAACAATTAAAATTTAGTAACAATTTTCTGATTTCCTTTCTTGCAAACAAACGGACGTATTTTTAAAATGAAATCAATTAACAAAATTCTGTTACAGAGAAAAGTTTCCTAATAGTCTAAAGAATGTGTGTTCTAAATTTCATGCATGTATCTTTAATAGTTCAGAAATTATATCCATTTTGTCTGGCAATGTAGCAAAAAAATGAAGTTACTGGAAACCGATAAAAGCGGGCGTGTGATTTAAAAATCCATAGCGCAGGAAGTTTAAAAATGACGTCTCAACATCCGATAAGGGCACAAATACCCACAAAATGTTATGCAATGCATTCCACACATATCAAAGGGTATTTTAAAGAAAAAGAAATTTGAAAATTTAATTTACCGGAAACAACAATAAAAGTGGGCGAGTGATTTAAAAATCCATAATGTAGGAAGTTTAAAAATGGCTATCCACACATATCACAGAGTATTTTAAAGAATATTTTTTCTTTGAAAATTTAGTCATTTTTCATCAAAAATACCATCCTCTCCCCTTAAAATCTTGTAACATTGCTATAGCTAGCTCCCTGCTGAGTTTTCCCCAGTGGTTTTTTAGCTGCCGCTTTTTTCTCCCTGACATGCTTGATTTAAACTTCCACTCCATTCCAAGCAGTGTTGCCATATTTAGCGATAAGTCGCTAAATCTAGGGAATTTTGAATCAGTCTCTGCTACAAATTTTGTAAATACAATTAGCGACTTTTCTGCTGATTTTTATATTGTTCCACTTTTTCCTTTCTTTTAAGTTAAAACATTCAACTGAAGTCCTGCACTTCTTAGTTTTAGAAGAGGCAAGGGTGCATGACTGAGTCGTCTAATGATTCATACGCGAAAGCCCTGTTCTCATATATTATTGTGATCAGTGATCAGGGGTGAAAGATGCTGATTCAATGATTCTCAGGGGTTAGGTCTCTCAATGCTACTGCTCCAACACCGATAAACGGTGACAATTTTGATTGACACGTGACGAGTCGTGAGCTCCAGCTAAATCTTGGTTCTTCCCCGCAACGCGGAGATTTTCCACTCCGAATCGACCCGAGGCAGTTGAGTTTTGCAATTTTGTGACGACAGTTCGTGTGAAGCAAATGAGACTGTAGTCGTAGTTGGTTTTAATATATTTAATATATAAGATTTAAAAACTGTTAGATTTCACAAAAACAATTGTGGTCAAACGCTTGAGTGAAAATTTCCACACTTACAATTTGCCAGAAAGTGTAGTGTCAATGATTGGATCAAGTGCAGTGTATTCACAATCAGCTGTTCCACCTCAACATCACAGCCGTCAACAACACAACCAGACTCCGCAGAAGAGGTGACGACGAGGAAATTATATTTTTCTCCGCATATGTATGTTTTTCTTATTTTTATTTTGTGATATTTATTATTAATTTTTGGCGACATTTCTGGGGATTTTTTAACAAACTTTGGAGAGATTTAGCTACTTTTTGGTGAAAAGTTAGCGAGATTATAGAGCGATATGTTGGCAACAATGATTCCAAGGAATATCCTTCGGTTTAGTAGAACGCCCGCCGCCGTTCCGTAAGATCCCTTTGAAGGTGGTTTCGTAGGAAGATAACAGTTCCCCTGTTGATCTCTGTGCTGATGTTTGCGAATTGCTAAGAACTGGTGCAGTAATGACAAGCGAAAAAGAGGCAGCATTTATCTACCACAAACTCCAATATATAGTTGCCCCCGCCAGGACGGATAGCGATGTATGTACTAGGTGAAAATTCGTGTCAGCTGCTTCGAAAGCTTAGGACTTTGCACTGTTGCCAACATATCGCCCTACAGTCTCGCTAATTTTTCAACAAAAAGTAGCTAAATCTCTCCAAAGTTTGTTAAAAATCCCCAGAAATGTCGCTAAAAATTAGTAATAAATATCACTAAATAAAATAAGAGAAACATACATATGCGGAGAAAAATATAATTTCCTCGTCGTCACCCCTTCTGCGGAGTCTGGTTGTGTTGTTGACGGCTGTGACGTTGAGGTGGAACAGCTGATTGTGAATACACTGCGCTTGATCCAATAATTGACACTACACTTTCTGGCAAATGTAAGTGTGGAAATTTTCACCCAAGCATTTGACCACAATTTTTTTTTGTAAAATCTAACACTTTTTAAATCTTATACCTATATTAAAATATATTAAAGCCAGCAAAAACTACAGTCTCATTTGCTTCACACGAACTGTCGGCACAAAATTGCAAAACTCAATTGCCTCGGGTCGGTTCGGAGTGGAAAATCTCCTCGTTGCGGGGAAGAACCTAGAATTAGCTGGAGCTCACGACTCGTCACGTGCCAATAAAAGTTGCCAAAGTGTTGGAGCAGTACCTAACCCGTGAGAATCATTGAATCAGCATCTTTCACCCCTGATCACTGATCACAAATATATGAGATCAGGGCTTTCACGTATGAATCATTAGACTACTCAGTCATACACCCATGCCTCTTCTGAAACTAAGAAGTGCACGACTTCAGTTGAATATTTTAACTTAAAAGAAAGGAAAAGGTGGAAGAATATGAAAATCAGCAGAAAAGTCGTTAATCGTATTTTACAAAATTTGTCGTCGAGACTGATTCAAAATCCCCTAGATTTAGCGACTTATCGATAAATATGGCAACACTGGGACCTTGAAGTTCATTAACTCATAATCATTATCTTCATTAATTCATCCCGATATAATTTATCCCATTGAAGGTTTTACGCTGTTCTCTAACTCTCTTGGATAGTCCGTCTTCATTCATTCCCGTTGTTTCGCATTTCCAGAAATTATCAGTAAATTAGTCAAAACGTGTACACTTTCCACACAGATGTTGCAATTCAATGCACGGCACCGCCAGAGTTGTCCCTGTGACAGCACGCAAGCCGACATTTCGCGCTCTAGAGGAATGCTTAGACGTATTCTTCGCAACGGGGTTATAAATAATAGTCTAACCGAGGTCAGGACCGATTTCATGAACAGTCGGAAGGAAGAAGAGGAGAGCGAGAATGTGTTCTTAACCTCCAACAGAAACGGTTTCTTTTTTTAGTTTAAGCGAGCAAAATATGATTCTCGTTTTCTAGTACACAGTCCAGGTCCAGCGGCATACGAACGGAAAATTTTGTCATCATCATCATCCTTACATGTTTGGACCTAAGAGTCCGTTACGGTCTCTATCCAACGTTTGAAGGGTCGACCTAAGAATCTCTTGTCCGCTGGTTGGCAGTTTAGAACCTGACGAGGTATTTTGGTACGGTTCATTCTTCTTACATGAGGTTTACAATTTATTCTATAGTTTTATATTATAATCTCTGATTGGTTCAATTTGTAGTTCTTTCATGATGTCAGAGTTTCTCTTATGATCTGTTCTGGAGTAGCCTGCTGTACGCCGCATAAATTTCAACTCTGTTGCGGTCAGTCTTTGTATATCCACACTGCGAGCTGTCTAGACCGGAAAATTTTGTATTTATTTTATTTAATTGCTTCCTCAAATTTTAAGATTGCCCATAGACAAAACATACCAGATTTTGATAATTCATTAAATACAATGTTAAGTTAATGCTAGAAACATCTATTTAATAGATGTAGGTCTAGTTCAAGTAACTTCAGATTTGCAACATTGGGAAATCCCCATAACTTAAATACTTAAAGTAGACAATAGTAATTGTTTATATATAATTTATTTATTTGTAGGCAACCCCTAATAGTGGCAATAGTTATTTCTTTTAAAACAAATGTTGGCAGGAAAAGAGATTTTCACAATTTCGTTAGGAAGCCTGAAATTGTTCCTCTAGCACCAATCTTGTACTGACTAAAATGCTTGTATGTAATAATAATAATAATAATAATAATAATAATAATAATAATAATAATAATAATAACTGCTCTGAACAAGCCAATGAAGTGTTTTGTTCTTCAGTTTGTTAACCAACATTTGACATTCAAAAGTCAACAATAGTCACACACAGTGTTGCCACTGACCGAAAATAAAATGTACCAGATTTCTCAGAAAATTGTAATATATTATAAAAAAAAAATTTCTGTAATGCACCAAAATTGTACCAGGCCAATTTTCTTGTGAAGACACCTGTAAAAGTTACAAATAAAGAAAAAAAAGAGCATGAACGCATTTACATAGACCTAGCATAGACAAAGACTACGAAAATAAGGAATACAAGTATCTGCAACCATGTTTTATTTTAACAAAGAAAATCGCAACCATTTAAAAAAACTCACAAGTCTTTAGTCTTTTAATATTGATGACAAGCATTGCTGAACAATTACACAATTGGAATAGGTTGGTAATCTTATCAATGTTACCAAAGTTGGTAAAATGTTTAGGACACTGGAATACTAACAAAGTGATAAATAGTGTTTAGGCCTATACATTGCGACAAGTACTATATTGCGAATTGTAGAAAAAAAAGAAACAAATAGTAATTAGGTATAGTGAAAAATTAAATACAATACACAGAATTACAGGCAAATGACATAACCAGTCAAGTCCTGCTTTTGTGACAGGGCAGTTATAGTAATCTATGTCAACAATGGCCAATGGGTCAAGAGGAGAATGAAAATAAAACTTCAATACCGTACTAGTTTCTAATTTATTTACATTCTCTGTTAATGACCTTAAAGTGAGCTGTAAATCTGATTGTCGGCTGTCGATAATAATCACAGCGTTGGTACTACCAACTTGGTGGCAATCAATAATTTTTTCAACTTTATGAAAGCCAGTTGTAATAATGTCTGTTTTCATACTAAAAAAAAATAGAAGAAAGTACAGATTGTACCAAATAATTTAAAATTGTACCAAAAAAGTAGTTGTACGTACCAGGGTACAGATCACTTAAAATTGTATCAGATGCGTACAATTGTACCAAAAGTGGCAACACTGGTCACACAGTTAACGTGACAGTCCACACTGCATGGATTCCCAGTCCCGTGAAAAGGAGGGAAATCTCGTCCAGAGACGCTGGCCTGCCGCGAAGGATTTTATAACGCAGTTATTGCTAGAACAATTTTTATTTTCATTTCATATTATTTTTGTACGTAGTTAATTATGTATGAAAATGATTTAAAGGGATCATTAGCAAAAATGCATATCAATTTGTGTCCATCTCCTACGTGGCGAGCCTCAATCGGAGAGTCATGTAGTTACGATCGAACATAGGCCTATTTAATTGTATTGTAGGAAATATGACCGTGTCCGTCGTCAATAAGTAATTCGGCAGTATTTACGTAACCTTCTTGGAAATGGATTTAATTGTGCAAATACAGTTCAGAGATTTTTATCCACTACAGGAGTTGATAAGATGATTTAGATTTTATTGACCCGTTGTTTGTTTACATCCGGAAGTTACTTTTTTCTTGTTTATTTTACTTAAACTTGACATTTCGGACCGTCTACATCCGAATACTTTATAGAGTTTTATTGTTAAATTTCCAGATTATTTGTGTCTCATGGCATTTCTTTGATCATTTTATGGTTGCTTTTTGAACTTAGTCTGGGGTCCAATAAATGTTCATTTTTATGATTTTTTAACTAATCATCTTGTTAGTAATGCATTTGTGTAACTGGTTTTAATGTGACAACGTTTTTTTAGTTCGTGTTCGCTTTAAGCGTATGGTATTGTTTGTGGTTTTGTTTAAAAAAAAAATTAGATAAGGGCGCAAATAGCCATAGTAGCTGACGCGCCCTTTTTAAACCACACAGTCAATTTGTGAGGGAGAAGCTCAAATATTGCGGAATCCGCCGGATATGTTTTTCATTATCCAGTTGAAGACAAGTGATCGTACTGAGCTTCGACTGGGTCTATTCGTGATCGCATGTAATATTTTTAACGCATGCAGTGAGTCATTCTTCCTGCCTTCTATTTTGTTTCTTCGTACACTGGCAGGCCACGAATTCCCCATGTTTTTGATACCTGCAACATAAAATATGAAATATTTACTGTGGCTTGTCTTATCTGCCGTTCTGCGTTGAGAGGCTTTCCTGGGGCGTCGTGTACACTTATATTGTATATTTTCTCAGTTGTTAATGTTTCACTTTAAGAAATACGACCAATCTCTTTTTGAAGTCAGACTTTCTAGGTTTTCATTTGCTCTTGACTTAAATCTTCACTTTATCGACGTACGAAGTATATGAGCAAGTACTGTGTTGCTATAAAACGTTGATTTCAAGATTTTCACGGGAGTAAAAATTTGCAAAATTCCAGATAAAGAAAACATAGGCCTAGTATTTGACATGCCATTCATATGTTTCTCTTCTCTGCCTCCGTCCATTTTATTTTAGACGGGCTAGCCTCGAAGTCATGTTGCTCCTCAATTAAAAGAATTGAGACTCCAATTCTGACGTTGGATGTAAAATTTATATTGATTATTTACGTGTCACCGTGGAGGAATACGTGGAAAGAACATTAGAATAGCAACTACAGTCTCCGAAATGATAACTAATGCTGCAGATCGTCATTCCGTTGTCACCCAAGCTGGATAATCATTGCAGTTGAAGGCGTCCCAATGTGAAGTCGAACATAACATAATGAAAACATTGAAATTCATTCCAGTCTTTCAGACTTTATATCTAGACCAAAACCGTTTTACGACATTCGACATATTGGCATAATGCATAATTCATTGTAAATCAAAATATCAGAATAATATAACAAGACCATGGATGCACTGATATAATTAATTCTGATACACAAAGATGGTGGTGGTTGTATCGTTGTGTTTCGGTTTTTAAGAACATTGTAATATATTTATGTTGTCAAAGCTTTAGACTCTTGCTATCGCTGCTGATTGACAAGAGGTTGGTCAGAAGATGGAAGTTTAGTATTATGTTGTGTATACCGCAACCTGAATGAAGTAATTGAATATAATAAGTTGATTTTTAATTGAAAAAATAACTTTCGACGTATAACACTAATTGAAATATAAACATTAATACATAACAAAATTGTTATCTTTCAGTTTTAAATATTACCTGGGGCGTAAGAATTAAATTTATAAGAACAGTAATTACCTGTATATTCAATTTTATGTTTGACCGGATAGGGGTCCTTAAGTAAAAAAAAGAGGAAAAATTTAGTGAATTAAAGTGATGATTTTAGCTTTTATTTTATATGACGGTGAACAATACGAGGACTCTTATAAGATGTGCAGAAACTAGTGAATGAAAATTTCTCATAAGAATTTGTGGTTATGCATTGCTAGACAGAAAGTGAAATTAAACATGAGAATAAACTTAACGTCACAATAATCAGCAAAGCGGCAGAAATAAGTAGAAGAATTGAAAAGTACTCGTTGAACGCATGATAACTGTTAGAGCCGCTAAGAAGATAATATGCTGCAATCTGCAAAGAAAAATGATTGCCAGAAATAATTCTGAAGATTAGAACGAACAATGCTCAGAAGAGTTCAAACGGAGGATCTGAGTGGCCGATTATGCTCAGGGAAGTTTGAGCGAACTATTAGCTGTAGGGAAATCTTCGCGAGCAATTATATTGAGGGAAATCTGAGGTAGCAATTATACTGAGCGGGTCATTATGCTTAGAGTCTCAGAAGACGATTTTGCTCGGAGTCTGAGCCGGCGATCATGCTCAAGAGAGTCTGAGCACGAGATAGGCGATTATGCTCTGGGGACTCTGAGAATGAGATTATGCTCAGGGAAGTCAGCCGGTGATTATGCTGAGGGATTATTATTATTATTATTATTATTATTATTATTATTATTATTATTATTATTTAATCCGCCACCTTGACTGTGTAGGTAGCGTATATTCGCTTCCCAAAGAATCGGTTCGTGGTTCGATTCCTGGCGTGGGCAATGCACGGGATTGTGTTTTTTTTTTCCTTTGTCACGTGCGTCTTGTGTTGTCTCAGCGGTGGCTCTGGCCACTGTGCTATGCTGACCACACGACCAGAGAGGCCCGTAATGTGTTCCTGTTTATCCATTTCATTGCATTGTAAATCGGTATGAAAGTGGAAGGTAAAACGGATGAAGAAGGAAGTGGTAGTGTTTGGGTTCATTAAAATTATTTAATTTACTTTAGTCCAACGCAAATTAAAAATATTGCAAGTGTTCCGTGGGCATCAGTAGGTTGACAACCACTTTCCTGCGTTTACGAAGTCATTGACCTTAATTGCAGATAACACGAGGACTTTCCGTTGTGTGTCAGTGACGGGGTTTTGTGTCGTATAAAATTCGGTTCAGAACGTGCAAGCCATTTCCACTGCTAGAGAAGAAAATGCGATTAGTTGTTTCTGCAGAGATGCTGTAATGTAAATGTTTAGTAGAACATGCATCGAGTCTGTGTGATTGTTGTCTGCGACCACGTGGGGAATGTTGTCTGCTTGGCAATGCTGGCTTGTAAGCAGATGACGGAAATAGCCCGCGAGAACCTGCAGAGCGCTGTTCTTCTTACGACGAATCGCGCCTATTTTGGGCAGTGGCACCAACGACGCAGTGGGGCACTGCCGGCCGCCCGCCCCTCGCTTCGGGGTGCCGCCGCCAGTCTTCGACCAAGAACCAGCTGAGGCGCACCGCCTGCCATGCCGTGCCACGGTCACGATCCGCGTAAACGATTCGGCTTAATTTTCATGTGAAGTGTAGAGAAAGCATTGGGGTGCTGGCAAAATTAATTTCTAACATATCTGTAACAGAAAAAAGTTTTCTAATGCCTTCCGTGCGCAACCTTTCTTCCTAATACACTGGCAGAATTTTATTCTGAATTATTCAATCGGAAAGTGTACATAAAATACCGTGTTTATACACTTTCATGTCAAAGTTGCGCTAAAGAGAGTTTATTAATAACCGACTTCATTACATAAGAAATGTACCAACGGGAAAGCAAAGCAATATCCGCAAAAATGTTTGATTCAGAGTAATAATTGGGACATCCAGAAACCACTCTGATTAGCTTCAGTAATTTGATGAACATGATGTGTGGGTCCGATAAGCTCTTTTACAGTAAAGGCTTGTTCACAATAAACCGGGAACAAAAACGACAACGAGAACGGAAATATTGTTAAAATAAATGCATTTAAATGTGAGTATTCACAATTAACTATTGTGAATGCTCACATTTAAATACATTCATTTTAACATTATTTCCGTTCTCGTTTTTGTTGTCGTTTCCGTTTCCGGTTTATTGTGAACGAGCCTTAATTGAAAAGATATGTCCGTCAAATTGCTTATCAAAATCACAATGCTATAATTGGAAAAATATTACAACATTTACAGTGTTAAAATCGTTTTCGGCATAAACTGCCATCTTCAGAACACGTAACAATATAAGAATATGAATACTTCGTGTGGAAACATTATGGCTAAGATACATGTTGATTACATATTAAATATTTAAAACTAGATTGTATATTACATGGACATATAAATAAATGTTGCTGAAAGATAATAGTAATATGCGTTACAAGAGCGGTATGTTGAAGTTTTCATGTTCGAGGAAAAGTTTGAAAAAGCGAAACGTAGTTGAGCTTTTTTAATTTCCGAGAATTGAAAGAAAACATACCGCTCGTGTATCGTACATTATTTTGTGCGAAGATCGTTTATTACATACCTGAAAGAGGAATTTCTAATTAGTTGCAATGAAATCTCCATCTTGGTATCTGTTCAATGACGGCAAATTTGCAAAATAAAATATCTATCTTCAACATATTGCTTTAAAATGTTTTCTATGTTTAATATACTCCAGCAGGCCGTGATATACGTCTGTCTTTTCTTTCCCCCAGTCTATAAATGCGAACTTAAAACAAACGGTAAGGTTATGTAATGATTTATTTTTCATTTTAATATTTTAACAATATTATATTATATTAGATCCACATCTCCTTCGTTCAAAGTAGCCACCATGATGAGTCTGGAATCTTGTTGATTTTTTCACGGCTTCCTTAATGTTACTTGCATCACGAATGCAGTAACTTTAGTGGAGTTGTAGAGTTTACTTAATTTTTGCAAATATTTAAAAACAATAATTAACAGTGCAATTTAGGCGAAATTGCAGTGGTAAGTTTCCAATTTATAATTATTACTATATTGAACGTCTCTAAAAATAATACGTTAAAAGCCTAAAGCAGTAAAATGAATGTGGCGCTTAAGCGGTAAGAAGAGGGAAATTGTTATGTGTGTTAGGTTGGGAATACTGAATGTGGAATTTTAGACTTTCCGCGGATTGGTTTTGTGCGGAAACCAAGCAAATACGCACGATCTCGCACAAAATAAAATTACTTGATTCAAATATAATATATATTTTACCTTCCTGCAGAAATTAGCACACGGTACGATTGTCAGTCAGGTAGTTAAAAGTGATGTGGGGGTTAAGAGGAGCCCTGTGCTAATTGTGCGCTGTGAACCTCAGCATCACTTTTAACGACCTGACCGTGTGCTAATTTCTGCAGGAAAATAATATATACATATATATTATTTTAGTAGGTTATTTTACGACGCTTTATCAACATCTTAGGTTATTTAGCGTCTGAATGAGATGAAGGTGATAATGCCGGTGAAATGAGTCCAGGGTCCAGCACCAAAAGTTACCCAGCATTTGCTCATATTGGATTGAGGGAAAACCCCGGAAGAAACCTCAACCAGGTAACTTGCTCCGACCAGGAATCGAACCCGGGCCACCTGGTTTCACGGCCAGACGCGCTAACCGTTACTCCACAGGCGTGGACTATATATATATATATATATATATATATATATATATATATATATATATATATATATGTGTGTACACATATATACAGGGTGTTTCTGAGGTGGTGTTACAAACTTTCAGGGATGATGGCGAAGGGCACATGTATCAATTTAAGGTAAGGAACCATGGTCCGGAAATGACTGAGTCGAAAGTTATAAGCAAGAATACTTATGTGGAAATGGAATTGTGATTTGGCACCACGTGCCCTCCTTCCCTTAACTTTTGGAACAGTCGTGGAAAGTTGGTATGGGCCGGATGTCTCCTACGTGGGTACTTGTCCCGATACAATCTGTGAGCTTGTCTACTGTTCCCATTGGCTCATCCGTATTCGAAAATCAGGTCTGCTTATTCCGCTCTCGTGTACTCCTCCATTTCACTAGGACTGATCGACTGGGCACTGCAACTTGTACACATACACTGCTGTCTACAGACGTGCATATCAGGACCGACCATGTCCGTTACACATTACGATATCTGCGTTGCTTTAGTGTAGTTTCCTGTCCCCACCCCTCAGACAGCGCACTGAATGGAATACTGTAAGTAGACAACGTAAACAACGTCAGATGAATACAGTATGTGTAAGATGTACAGAGAAATACACATAAATAAGGTGTACAGAGGAATAAAATTATTTCGTTTCCACACAACTTTTTTTGCTTGTAACTTTCGACTCAGTCATTTCCTCAAATTGATACATGTGCCCTTCCCCATCATTCCTGAAAGTTTGTAACACCACCTCGGAAACACCCTGTGTGTATATATGTGTATATATATGTATATATATATATATATATATATATATATATATATATATATATATATTGGAATCATGCAATTTTATTTTGTCATTCAGTAGTCCATGTTCATATAGAATCTAGTTTTAAATATTTTAATATGTAATCAACACGTATCTTAGCCATAATGTTTCCTTACTAAGTATTCATATTCTTGTGTTGTTACGTGTTCTGAAGATGGCAGTTTATGCCTAAAACGTTTAACACTGTAAATGTTGTAATATTTTACTAATTAATTTGTAATTTTGTTAAGCAATTTGACGGACATACCTATTCAATTATTGTAACTTCATTAAGATTATCATGGAGACAGTGATCGGTAACTTCCGACAAAACAGAACAGCTGCAGTATGCTCAACTATAGTTGAACTGAGACGTTAATCACTTCGAGATAAATGATGTCCTTAGGATACAATTCAACGAGATATCGAATACCGGTACATGCAGGTGGAGTTACACTTAGAGACCTCAATTATTACGTACAAAATTATTTATTTATTTATTTATTTATTTATTTATTTATTTATTCTGGTGTAGTTAAGGCCATCAGGCCTTCTCTTCCACAACACCAGGAATACAAATACAATAACAGAAATAAAAAGGAAAAAAAAAGCACTATAAACGAAGTAAAGTCACACAAAAATATACACAGGTTGCAGTCACACAAACTTTAAATGAGTGATTAAGTATAATTAATTGTATCCTAATTAACTAACATAAACAAGAAACTTGCGATTTTAATCTGGAGTAAAAAAAAAACACAAATCGACACTTCTAGCAATATCTAAAAAGCATTAAACAAGACAAAATTTTCCAATTTAATTTTGAATTGTGATAAAGTCCGGCAGTCCCTGACATCATTAGGTAGCGAATTCCAGAGACGAGGTATTTCTACAGTGTACGAGGATGAGTATAGAGACGTTCTATGATGAGGGATAGAAAGAAGTGCTTGATGTAGGTTTCGAAGAGTTGTAAGAAATTGAAAGCGCGATAAGAGATAATTCGGAGTAGAAGTATGCATGATTCTAAATAGAAGAGACAGTGAATGTATTGTTCTTCGTTCCTTCAGACGCACCCATGAAAGTAACTGGAGGGAAGGTGTTATATGGTCAAATTTACGAGTATTGCAGATGAATCGTATGCACACATTATGAACACGTTGTAGTCTCTCAGCTAAGAGTGAACTTACATTAGTTAGTAAGGAATCGCAATAATCAAAATGGGGCATTACAAGCGTCTGAATAAGATTCTTTTTTAGACTAAGTGGTAGAAATTCTTTCATATGAAACAAAGAGTGAAGTTGAGAAAATATTTTTTTGCAAGTGTGTGTTACTTGGGTGTTCCAATTTAGATCGCTATCCATAAAAATGCCAAGATTTTTGACTGTTTCACTGTATTTAACAATAATCCCATTCAATGTTATATGTGGTATAGTACCACTATCAAGAGTACTTCGTAGACGATTATGTCCCATTACGATTGCTTGCGATTTCTCTGGATTTAACCTTAATCCAAATTTGTGTGACCACAGTGAAATCGAATTTAAGTCTTCGTTTATTTTATTTACTGCGTCACTAGTCTCATCAGGGTGGAAATGCAAATAAATTTGCAAGTCGTCAGCATACATATGGTATTATGTCTCAAATCGAAAATTTATCCGCTCAAAATTCTGGAATCTGAAAAGACCTACAAGAACTACTTCAAAAATATATGTAAAATTGTCCATTTACAATAAGGAGGAAGAAGTGGCATAAGTACCACATCTCTCATTCGTGACTGTTAGTAAACACGGTGTTTCAATTATACAGGTTTCACCACTAGCAAACTTGTGGGCAGCAAGGGAGCGTGAAAGTGTGACGTAGTCCAGATTGCTGACAGCTGTGCTAGGATGACACTTTTATTAGGAAACTGCCTTGAAGTATGAGGATTTGATTAATCTTAACTTGAAAACAGTGGCCATTTCAATTACTGGATGACGGCTATATAAGCGGTGCCTACTCTACCGAGCTCCACATCACATTAACAAGGGACAAACATTCATCCACCAAATGACGTTCGAACCCAGGACCGTACCCTCTACGCATTAGTGGTCTGCGGGTTCCGTGGATCCGAGGTTCGTGACTGTGGCAGTGGATTTTAAAGGGGGATAGAAACTTTAACATTTCTACTTCCGGAAGCGAAGCGAAGTTGAGAGGCCCGTGTTGTAGATTTACGGCACGTAAAAATCCCTATATCTGATACAGGGCTGCAGGCAACATTTGACGGCCATCTCGCCCACTCTGAATATCGATCTCTGCAGCAGAAAGCGTCGTTAAAAATTACTTTTACTGCTGCTACTCCTACTGCTACTATTACTACTGTTATTGCAATAACAACTTGCTACTGCTGCTAATACTGCTACTACTATTCCACAGTGGTAATGCGGTGGTTCATGCCCTACCCATTGATGTGCTCTTTAATCCGTCGCTATAGAACAATAATATGTACTTAAATTATAATAACAAATAAAAACAATAAATTAATTCGAAGTCACAGTGCCTATTTTACATTCATCTACACTAATAGCCTTTGAGAAGGTTTTCCCTACTGAATGATTCTGTCTGCACCACGTGTACTAGTGAAAGCATGAGTTTGGAGATTATTTCCTCTTGCATTTTCAATGTTCAGACATATAGTACATATATACTTGGCTCGGAAACATGATGGCTTCTCTTCTTGGAATTGGTAATCTCTCATGAACCCCCATCCTCTACTCAACCCCTAGTCGCGTGGCAGAAATACAATAGATCCCAGCATTGCCAAATCTAGTAGTCATTGCCTCTACCTGTTGGGTTTCATCCATTCTAAGTGTATTTGTCGACGTGTTGTTTTATACCGTTGTGCGCTTTAATATATCTAATTTATTCCGGCCATGATTAATGAGTGTTGGAGCAGATGATCCGCAGCCAGGCCTCCTGATACACCTGAAGATCCAGGACCATCACGACAAGAACAATAAATAACACCGTCGAAGAAAACAGAATATCTTATTTGCAGAGGAGCGTAGCTAAGAAAACAAAGTGTTAAAATTGTGTCTAACGTTAGAAATTCTATCCATAAAGTAATCGAAAGTTCAGGCAGTTTAATAAGTATAAATCTTAATCACTTAACATCGGACGCAACCGGCGGAGTTGGATATATGGGCATAGAAATTAAGAATTACGGTTCACCAACTGAAGAGAAAATAAACAAATTAAAACAGAATTCGGTAAGATAGACGGCTTTATACGTGATTTACTTCGCCGAACAGTATGTGAACAGTACGCGAAAGAGATATGGCCAACAGCAACACCGTCCTTAGCAACCTAAATAATGACATTATTCACAGCAGTGCTTAAAACTTTTCTAACTTACAGCAGTGAATTAAATGCTTTTAAATCACTCTACATGACAACCAACATATTAGCAATAGTAAAATGAATATATATGAACTTCTTCGCCAACAACACAGTACAAAGAAAAGCCCTACAATTTAAAATTAAATTTACATACCAGTAATGAATAAAATATTGTATAGCATACTAGAGTAAACAGATTTTATGCATTCGTGGAAATTATCACCCAAGGGGAAGCTGATAAAATCTAACTTTACTCTTTTGTACTATAAATTCTATAACTATTCAATGATCACAGTTTCAGAAAATTTTACCGGCGCAACATTCTTAATTAAGTATAAAATTCTGGAACTTCAATAACATGAGAATTTAACACTTATTATAGAAGTCTGCATTTTTTTGTTTATTTAGGCAAAACATGTTAGTGAAAATATAAATATAAAGTGTTTTTAAAATAAGTTTGTTCATTTTTTATACCAATTTTGTTTTAGTAATTATAAATTAAGGTATATTTACAAAGATAATATAGTCTTTCTGAAAATCGCGGTTTCACGGAACGCAGTTTGAAAAACGTTCGCAAATCACAATGACTTCAAGAATTGGCAACTCGGCTAAGGGTTTATCCCTTGCGCGTGCCTGCAGTTAACTGGTAAAGGGGATGAGGGAAGGTCGTCATGTTTTCGTGGGAAGTATAGTTTATCTATACCCCTTTTAGTTCATGGAGGTCCCATTCACGCTTAAACAACGCTGACTAGTTGCAATATTAACACTCAGTCCTGTTACGGTAAGTTAATTACTACTCGTACACATGCGTCCAGACAAAACAGGCTTTGCAGCCACGAAGAAGATGAGACATAGTAACTACATCGCGCGAAAAGCATTATACCGTAATCGCCAGTAGCAGAAAAATTAAGAAATGGCTTCAACGGTGAATGAAAGCCATGGCTCTGGATTCGAATGCATGTAGGACTTGGGCTTTTGATGGTACTTTGCCAGATGATGCTTTAGCTTAGCTGAAAGTTCATTGTCGTGCTGAACTGGTCACTGTGTTTCGTTAGTGTCGGGTCGAAAATTATCCGATAAGACTTTGGGCAGTGCCCGATCCTGTTAGTATAGCCAAGAAAATAAAACGATAGGAACAAGACATGCTCACTTGAGGGGAGGAGCGTTTCCTGGTGTGGCACAGGGACTGTGAATTGTGACCTCCGAAATGCAAATTAGAGTCTCAGCGGTCTTCGAACAGTTCGAAATGCATGTGCTAAGATTTTTGTGCGATGCAAGCTTAACTTAATAATATACTGTAGTATATTATACATTTTTAGCAGTTTGACACACGATGTTCAAGGTTGCGTACAACATAACACAGTAAATAGTAAGTCGTGAAGTTACGGATACTGACTGATCTTATGACAGTGAAGCACAAAACTCTATAATTTAACTTGTAATGTATTAGTTTTATTTAAATAATTTTATTTGTTTGATTACTTGTCCAGATGATACAGCTACGTTTCCTTATATTGATATTTTGAAGTCGTAAATGTTCCTCAAAAGGGAAATAGGGTATGCGCCAAAACAAACAACACTGAAATTATCGTTCATCTGTTGTCTATGTCTCCCTAGCAACGGAGTACTCGTATTTATTCGTTGTTTAGTCAACTATCCGAAGATAGGTCTGGACCCCACAAGTGAACCAACTGGAGTAGGATGGCCCCACACCGTATGACCGGAAATAATGCTTGACGATAAACACCTTCTCCTCTGTTGTGAGAACCATAATTGCAGAAATCAACACAACACTGAATATACAATATGTCAGACTATCATCACAGTCTATCTAGTATTTACAGTCACGAAGCTTGAGTTGTTGAGGGTACTAGGAACAATAGACTGTGCCGGTACTATTTCGCATTGTCTGTGATGAGGCGCTAGTCGCGATCCTAATAGTTAGCAACTATCTATGGATGCATATTCCCTACGTATTGAGCTTCGTGACTGTATACTAGACTGTGACAGCAAGCACAGTCTAGTATATACATCTAAAATAAATAAATCCAGGAGATGAGCGATAATTTCAGTAGATATTGTTTGTTTTGGCGCATACTGTACTTATCTTCAATTCATACCCAAGAAATTAAATTTAAGGTTAATGTAAAATCATAACATGAACGATAAAAAAAATGATACGATGAGAGAAGAAATAGGTTCCGTTGAGATTAGCGATTTTGTTGTCTCTGTTTGGAATGGAAATGAATGATGTGAAACGGGGTATTGCAAAGAAATGGCACAATGCTCAAAAGCTGTCGATTTATTCTTCCCAAGAACATTTTTCCAGAATAAAAGCTTGCAAAGAAGACAAAAATGAACAGAAATGAAGAGAAATCATTTTAAATTCTTATAAGAGAAATCTGATACTTATGTTTGAAGCAAGTTTGTAATAAAATGTCTGAGATACAGGAATAGATCTATATTTGTTAGGTATTTGTTCCGCTTATACTAAACACAATAGTTTTATGTGAATTTTGGTTAGACTTCCAATTTGCTTTTGATAAAAAGGAAATGGCGAGGTAGGTTTGTATGTCATATGTGCCTATGTTATGGTGGGGGGGAGAAACTGAAACGGAGTATCTTTGATATTCCATCGCTTTCTAAACAGTTACGAAGCTTTTCCTCTTAAAGTCAGTAGGCCTACTGTTTAAGTGGAACTAGTGATTAGAAATCGTTGCTTAAAATACATCTTGGCATCATAGTTGTTTAATAGCTAAGCACAAACACACGAACTTCTGTTTAAAAGTTCATTTTCGCTCTTTCTGCTTTTATTTGGGCACTTTGCTTTTAAATAGAAAAGTAGCGTGTCTTTTTCTACGCAAGAGGTCAAAACCTTCCGGTCATCGACATCAGCACCGACTGCATACCGCAGGGCAGTTGGTTTACATCTTACATTAAATCCCGCATTCTCAAGGAAAGACTTGTTTCCGGAAGTAAACTGTGTCGTTACATTTTCCCATCATAAATTATTTGGCAAACGACGTAGAGGCCAATCATCTGAAGGAGGCAGGAGGTAAACGGGGGACAAAATAAAAGAAAGCGCATGCCAACAACGTGAGTGGTTCGGAATATTCTTAGGAATAACTTTGGACCATAATGGCGTACAGCTTGGCCCACGAAGAGACTTCGTAGTTTGGCTGCTTTAACCATTTTAGTAAAAACTTTAAAGTTTTCTGACGTAAGTTGATTTCGTGATTTCAGAACTTTTTTCTTTTTCTTTATGTGCATCAATTTTAGCAACTATCATGAAATTGAGTCTGACGCGCTTTACTTTTGTATTATATTTTATCAACAGTCCGAAAACGGTTGGAACCTCATAAGTATAGTCGCGACGCTGTTATTCCCGGCGTGACTCCCCCTCTTTGCCTACGTCTTAGGAAGTGAAGGCTCTATAAAGTCTAGGTAGGTAGTATCGTTCGCCATTTTTGTTCTTTCGTTGCCGAACTACCAGACGAGGAATCTATTTGTCACACCGTTAAACATTATCATGTCGTAGCTCCTGTTATAATAAATCAAACGCACTGTAATTCACCAACTAATTGAGCGGCAAATAACATCCTCATATGCTTTCTGCGAACGCCAACTAAAGAGCCAAAATGGCGGGCGATTATATTAAGTATTTATCCAGCCTTAGGAAATTCATGACGTCTTCATCAGCGAATCAGAAGACGCACACGTTTAAATGTAGCCGACCTGCAACGTGATTGGCTGCCGGAAATTAGAGCGACGGGACTTTAACACCAGTAATGCATCACTCATGAGGCAACTAACCCAGGAGATAATGAGATAGGGAAGAATAAAATTGCCGGAGCAGAATTCTCTTGTTTGCTCTCTAGTCAAACTCATCGCCGTATAATATGTGCGTGAATGGCATAATGAAAAATGTAATTCTTATTGTGTCTCAAATCAAGGACAGTTGACGGATGTTTACGATTTCTCTACTTAGTTATACATGTTTATTGTGTAAGACAGTTTCGATTGATTTATATATTTAAAAAAATTGTAATAATTTAATTGCATAAAATAATTACTTTTTAGTAGCGTTACTCAGGTAGTTAGTAGACTGACTTCAACCTTCAAAAAGTACTTTATGCATTTCATACTCGACGTACTCTTACATCTTGCTTGATCAAGCTTGTCAAAAATCAAACTAAAAGAAAAGAAAGGAAACAATTTATTCTTAAGATATCGTTCGTCTATCTCCTTATGTTTGTGTACTTGTGCACGTGTATGTTGTGTATTTCTGTTTATGTTTATGTGTATTTGCATGCGCGTATTTTAGTCTATGTGTGTATGTGCTCGTGTGTGTGCATTGACACACTTGTCTATCTGCCCGTAATTACTTGTATAGACTGTGTAACACGTAGCTAAAGTCTGTGTGATGTATCTTGTCTCACTGTGACAAGAGAGAGAGAAAAGAGATATGTCTTACTTCGTCTGTGTTGTTATGACGATGGGGGAGTGGAGCGATGCAGGGGCGTATTTTGCGGGCTACCGGTGGTAGCCCAAGGAAATTACAAAAGAAAAAGTTTATAATATAACATAATGTAATAATTTTGTATTATTAGTTTAATCATAGTAATTAAAAATTAAAGTAATTGTTAGATATATTTTGTGTAATAATAGGGTCAGCGGTAGCCCAAACCCTTTAACGTATACGCCACTGGAGCGATGCCGTCCATCCATCCAGTGGCGGAAGGGACTAGTTGATACATTCTGTAGCGCAAAATAAAATTACAAAATATCTCTCTTCGTACTGTGTAGTTCCGTCACTGAGCTTGTCTTTCAAGAAGCTGAGTTCCGGTAGCCTGTACAATAACAAGGTTTTGAAAGGAATCCTGAAAATTTACAACCCTCCTATAATCTCCACCCTCATTTGAAGGGACTTGGTTTTATTGCTACTGAGACAAGATAACCTTATCAGGTATAGATGTATGCAATGAAGGGGAAAAGAAACTGGCCACATTACCTCATTATCTCTTGGCCTAGTTGCCTCATATGTGGTGCCATCTTGGTATCACTTGTGCGGTTCAAACCTGTTTTCGGACAGTTGACTAAACAACAACAAAAATAAAAGATTAAATGCTAAAACAAACAAAAGTATCAAACTTTGAGAGTCTTGTATTCTGAAAGTGATGTACAAAATCTTGAATAAATAATTTTGTTCTTACCGTATTGCATTGATTTTTATACAAGAGGTTGCAGGTGAGATTCCCATTGGGGTTCCAAAATTGTAGTTGGTTGGTTGGACTATCTCTCGAAAAACGTTGGTACCGGTATATTTAAATCAAAATGCCTCTGGCAACTGGAACTTGTCTAACTTGAAATCTTGGACAATTCCATTTTTAATGGTACCTTCAATTTCGAATTATTCAAGTTCGTCTGTGTGTGCATGTGTGTTTTCATATATAATAATAATAATAATAATAATAATAATAATAATAATAATAATAATAATAATAATAGGCCCTAATAATAATAATCCATGGCACTATAACCCTTTAAGGGCCCAGACCGACCAGCCGGCCGCTAGCTTCACATCCACATGTCGCCAAAAGAGAGAGGTGGACGATCATGCAACCAGAATGGAGGTATCATGTGGTTAGCACGATGATCCCCCCAACCATTATAGCTGATTTTTATAAACCGGATTTCGCTATCTATCATAGCTCCCCAAGTGCATCACTATATGCTGGGTGGGTACTGGTCCCACACACTGGTCGAAATTTCATGAGAAAATTTCTTCCCCCATTAGACTCGAACCAGAGTGCGACGCCACGGTATATTCTTTGTAATGGTATTTTTCACAAATAGATCTAGTTCCTATGATGACTGGTCCCACGCCTATCTCTACCAACAAAATCTGTTGGCTGGCAGTGAGTGATCGTACGGACACAGACTGATCCACTCCATCCCTTACCGCTTAGCTTCTTTGGAATGGACGCTCTGCACTATGGTCATTAAGCCGACGGAATAGGGATCCGCCTGCATAGGTACTCTCTGAATGTTGTAATAATTTCTAATATTATCTTTCTACTTAGGAAAATAGACATTTCAAAGTGACATGAATGTTAAACTTTTCGGTTACTGTACCTACTTTTAACAAATGCGTTTTATCGAAGGGGATCCTAATTCTACTACTGCCTGTAGACAATAAGGCCCTTTTCACTGAAGGTAGTCGCTAATTCGCTTGACCTAGAGGCTCTTTGGACTTGGAATATTCTCAGTGAAAAGGTGAAAAGTGGAAATAATTTTGCATGCAATAATTAATTTCTGTGAAACATAAGGATTTGCGGAAATAGTGCGCTCCTTATTCCATTGCTTCATCGTCTTATCAAGGGCGCCCACAGGATCCAATCTCAGTGGTAGCAAGATGATTAGAAAATTAGAAGAAATGGATGGAAGAGAGAGAAAATTGAACATGAAAAATAGCCAGTTGTGAAATCTGAATTACCCTGCACACCTATTCATAGTTTAAAGCACTCGCTTTTGTTGAATTGTTTACCGAGGGTGTGAGAAAACTTCTATCGGATATGTAGAGAAAAATAAAAAAAAATGCGTAAAAAATCTTAAGGTAGCAATTGTTACCACTGGCTACCCCCTGTGGGCGCTCTTGCATCTTATTCAAGAAACAAAATGCGAGCTCATCGTCATTTTGTGTTTTTGATTTCACATAAACACCTATTCATTTTTCACTAAAAATTATATATTATGTGCATCATTTTCGGATGAAATGGCTCATATATACATCGCTGTATGTAGATGGCATGGTCAACATCTCTCCCTCTCTCTCTCTCGGTAGCTATTAGTGCAGCTGAAAATATGTATCTCTGCAAAAACTCCGGAATCGATATTTGACAGAATCACAGTACCTTTGACCATTTCGTTCAAATGGAAAGTAAAAGGAAGAAAATGGAATCCGCAGAAATCAAAATTATCCTTTGAAAAGATAGAACTTCAGACCAAATTTGATAAATTATCCTGAGCATAGTTTTTCGAACTGGACTTTCTGCACATGGTATGTATTCGTACAGTATACTAGTATGTGCTAAGTTTGAAATTATGCGTGAATCTCGTATAGACACCTACATGCTTTTCAGAATGGTAATTGGAGATCTCAGCTCATACTGGTTTGTTTCCACACTCTGTACAAAAATGGTTATTAAAGTGTAAAGAATACGTATTTGATTTGAACAGATACAACGTATTGTTTATGATTTAGAACCAGATAATGACATGATATCTTGTTGTTGTTGTTTTCTAATGCCAGGCATTTGACAATAAAGTCATTCGACCTCTTGCACTCCAATATTTTTCAAAGATATTATCATGGTCAGCCACTGAAGCACAGATTTTGAGGTGTTCCGAATCCATTTCTTGGTTTGAGTTGCACAATGGGCAGTTAGGGGACTGACATATTCCAATTCTATACAGGTGTTTGGCCAAACAAAGTTGCCAATCTAAATGCAGCTACAGACGATTTTCGTGGTAAATCGGGAATCAACTGTGGATAATGATGCAGAGAGTTCCATTCTTTCCCTTGAGATTGTGTTAACAAATTTTGTTTGTTGAAGTCTAAGTATGTAGATTTAATAAATCTTTTCACAGAGTAATACGTAGATTTAGTAACAGGTCTGTAAGTAGCAGTGCTGCCCTTCTTTGCTAAAGCATCCGCATTCTCGTTTCCCAGGATTCCACAATGGGATGGTATCCATTGGAATAGAATTCTTTTATTGAGTGATATTAATTGAGAGAGCATTTTAGTTATTTCTGCTGTTTGAGATGAAGGTGTGTGTTTAGAGACTATTGATAGAATAGCTGCTTTGGATATCTGTTTTGCTATTATTTATGTATATATTTTGTTCTTTTACAGACGACCTCAACAACTAACGGAAAAGACTTGGAGCAAGACCTTGAGGAAATCTGGGACGAGAGATTACTGCGTCAATTGGTGAGAATGAATGCCACTGAATAATTAATGAATTCATCATCGTCATTTTTTCAACACCACCACTATAATCTTCTTCACTACCATGTCCAGCACCACCATTTCGCCACTATCACCATCACGATAATTTTACAATAGCCAAAGAATTACATGTATAGGAATCCCTTACAATTTGTCTCTTAGTTATGAAAT
The DNA here is from genome assembly GCF_040183065.1 of Periplaneta americana. Classification (NCBI taxonomy): domain Eukaryota; kingdom Metazoa; phylum Arthropoda; class Insecta; order Blattodea; family Blattidae; genus Periplaneta; species Periplaneta americana. The sequence goes on along the minus strand of NC_091127.1, from coordinate 3,890,811 downwards.
GCAGTGTCATAGATTCACCATGGCCTATGGCTTTCTGTATCAGTGATAAAGTTGATTTATGGAATAATGGTGGTGGGATCTGCATCACCACTATACCATACCTGTTACTTAACGAGATTTGATCATAGATCCTTGGACTGGCAAATCGATGTTCCAGATGTTCAGTGGACAATGCGCTGATAATGTCTTTGATTGCACTTAAATTAATTCTAATCAGCAGATCTAATGAACAGATCATAACACACATGAGAGAAACTATTAATAGAAGAGACCAGAGGTTTCCCAACTTGTGACACCAACTCATCTCAAAGTACGTATACATGTATGTCGTCTGTATGAAACGCATTTTCAAACGAGGCAGGTGATATAGACATAGAGTATTGCGAATTCCAACTCTTAGTACCAGGTCAGTTTTCGAAAGTGGACGGTAACTGTTCTCATGCATGTTTATAATAAATTTTAAAAACTTTTAATTCATTGTCCACTGATAATATAACATCCAGGTTTTGATTTGTGGCAATACAATATGTTTAAAAAAATCTTGTTATAACGAAAAATTAATAAATATAACCTATTCCATTTTCTGCATGTGTAGTTGAACTTGTCATATGTTGTCTTGTTTTATCTGTAAAACAAACGAATAGTTATATTGTTGTCATGTTTTAAACTCGAGAGACAAATTATATTGGATTTTCTTCATTCTTTAAGCAGTCCGTTTTTCTATTGGAGAATATTGTAGAGAGAAGCATTGTTTTTTTACCACTATCTAGAAGTCGGTATTCATTTCACGGAAGATAGTTATGAAACAGTATTTTGTTGAAATAAAAATTGAAAATACTTCTCTTCATTTTAAAAAACTTTGTTCTGTAGAATTTTATACCAGATTTTTGGTAGATGTTAATGAAGTGTACTATCATATATCACTCTTTCCTTGTAACATTCGGTAATATTCGATGTTTTGAAGGAAGGTTTGGTTTTCGTGACTGACATTTTTATTGAATTATTAAAACTTAATGATACCTTTGTGTTCCAATATCTGACTTTTTTTTTTTTTTTTCCTCTCTCGAATCTTAAACATTTAATTTACTATGATGTACTGAAGTAAATATGGAGTTTCAGTGCAGTGGTTCTATGTCTCCATATGGTAAAGAATCGGTAGAATGGAGAACATTTCTCTCTGGCACCGGGACTTGAACCCGAGTTTCCTGCATTTAAATTTTTATAAACTTTCTATAATTGATGAGTTGAGAATTGCATGTCAGGATTCCAACTGTGTTATAATAAATTATGACAGGAGACAAAACCATATACATTATTTCTTTTCCAAGCACTGTATCTAAATATAATATATTTTAACTTGAACTGCATCTTTACCACTAAAATCACCATCATTCACTGCTATAAGCTTAAGCAGTTGTTTCGACTTCAGGGCAAGAAAAAAAATCTGTGTTTTAAATAGTGTTTTGAGTTAAATAAAACTGTTAAATCCGTGTACTAACTGTACATACTTTGTCTTCGATTTCTTCTGTCTTGTGACTGTGTTTAAAGTATTTTCTCTTGTTACATTATTTCTGTAGCTATGTTCCAACTGCATCTGATAGTAGTATATTAAAAACTATAGAAAGGTCTTATTATGTATATATAATATTAATGATTCTTAGAATGTTGAAAAGGTAGTAATTTCTTGAATGATGGATTAAAAACTTTGACTTTTAGCGAAGTTTTAAACAAAAGTCTTTATTTTTGCAGTATTATTATCTGAAAACTTTGATATAAGGGCAATCTCTTTTTGAGTTCTGTTATAATATGGGTCCATCAAAAATGAGAAAGAAACTATTTGAATCGCTTTATAAAGGAAGGGTATCAGTCACATTTTTTTTCGAAATTGAGTTAACATTGAATTTCCTATCTTGAATGTTCAACACATCATTTTATCATAAAAAGCAACCAGTCCAACATTTCTTTCATCGTGATATTGTGTTCGGAATGTGAGCGTTTTGTAAAGGAAGGGCATCGGTCCAGACAGTTTTTCTTCATTTCCCACAACTCAGCTAAACTGGACTGAAGCCCTTTCTTTATGAAGCGATTCATTTATTGTAGGAAGAAGTACACTTTGTTTTGTATTAACCGATGCAAGTTTTAAATTAATAACAAAATACATATTTTTAACTTGGTGACATTCTGCATGATTACTATAATTGAGGATAATACTGCAAGGGTACAGTAGGGTAGTAATGACAGTAATTTGCATTTCAATGTTTTAAATGTACGTTGCACAATATTGCAGTTGGACAACTGCTCCGATTACGAAGGAAGGCGCCATATAAGAGCGAGGCTGCGAGTTGTTATGGCAGAGCAGAAAGGTAAGCATTGCCATGTCTTCACAACCTGATACTACAACTTTTCTCATTAAGGAATTTTTTAATAGTGACTTCACAGAAATAAATTACTGCAATAGCCTACATAGAACTGTACTCAAAATGTGTACGGTAGATGCAAGTAAAGTTTTGGAGACGTGCTTGTGTTTGTCTTTGATTAAATTCTTATTAAAATTATGAAATACAAAATAAAAAGAACAAAACGTATTTCTGTGTGAAAATATGCTTCCAGAAGAATAGTTGTAAGATTTATTTAGAATTAGTTATGAAACGAAATCATTTATTTTTAAGGGGAGAGGATGGTATTTTTTAAAACTTTTTTCCTATTTGGTGTAAAATATCAATTTTTTGTATGTAGAGAGTTCATAGCTATAGTAACTCAACAAAATATAAATATTTTGAAAAAAATTATTTGGGGGGCCCAAATTTGAATATATATATATATATATATATATATATATATATATATATATATATATATATATATATATATATATATATATACCCAATGCAGGATTTTACTAAAACCGATATATCTAAACCATTTTTAAATATAGATTCAAACAATTTTTTGCAATGTACTTGCAAAAGCATGCTCTACAAACTGTCTGTAACAGAATTTTGATATTAGTCCCTACGTTTGTAAAATAGACTATTAAAATTTAATAACACTTTTTTTATTTCCTTTTTCGCAAACAATCGGACATATTTTAAAAATGAAATCTATTAGCAAAATTCTGTTACAGAGAAAAGTTTCCTAATAGTCTAAAGAATGTGTGTTTTAAGTTTCATGCATGTATCTTTAATATTTCAGAAATTATATCCATTTTTATCTGGCAATGTAGCAAAAAATGAAGTTACCGAAAACAACGATAAAGGGGTCGTGTGATTTAAAAATCCATAGCGCAGGAAGTTTAAAAATGGCGTCTCAACATCTGATAAGGGCACAAATGTCCACAAAATGTTATGCAGTGCATTCCACACATATCACAGAGTATTCTAAAGATTTTTTTTTTAATTTACTTATTTTTCACCAAAAAATATCGTCATCTCCCCTTAAAGTGTCCAAGAATGAGCGAATAATTTAGTGTCTACTTCACGACAGGTGAATAGATATGTATTGTTCATCAGATGTTTGGTCTGGAGCATTTAGGAATCCCATACTAAAGGCTGCTGTTTTTGTTGACAGCTTGTGCGGGAGTAGTGGCTGCTGCATTGGCTGACGAGGAAGTTGCACGCGAACAGGAAGACTCCGGTCAGATTCTCCGACACAGCATAGAGGAGGGTGAGTCTCTGCTTCTGCCTTTGCTAGTGGAAAAATTGCGCTCTTCACTTTTGCTTGAAAAGAAGTCTGCAGGTTCTGCTCCTCCACTTGTCCCTCCTCTAAGCTCTTACGCGAGTCAGAGCTCTTTTGAGGAGGGACAAGGCGGCAGAGTTGATAACTCCGGCACCGAGTCTGGAGAAGACCTCAAACTCCTGGCCGTGGGACTCAGAGATTCCATTGAACTCCATCGTCAGCAAGGATGCGACACATCTGCGGAAAAGGTAAAGTCGGCTTCGGCTTCAACAGAACCTCTTGGTCCAAACCTCCTTATGGAAGTTCAGAATGCTTTGTCGCGTCTACAAGCGTCGTTGCAGTTGGGTAGCACTGGAGAAGGTCAAGGAGAACTGCTGGATCCTGCAAGGAGGGAATCTCTTCTACAACTGGTGACCCGTCTTCAGACATCGCTCCGCTTGCCCGCTCCGCCATGGCAGAATAAAGAAATTCCTGAGAAAGAGACAAAGACTGACAGTCCCGAATTGAAGCTTCATCCTCCGAAACAAGCGCAGAGGTTCGTGAACAAGAGAACAATGCGACAGAACAGGCACACGGTTGCAGTGACCAGGGAGGAACTGGCTGATGCAAGAAGACTTATCGAAGAAAATGCAACGAAAGAGAAATTACTGTCAACCTCGGGACTTGGATTAAATGGTGATTTGAGTAGTGCTACAGGTACAGAGGGAAATGCCAAGTCGTCTGCAGACACTCCATACGAAGTAGTGAAGCAGAGTTCTGCAGGAGACTTGGCTTTACCTGAAGATAGGATAGTGACATCGTCCACTTTGTCCCCCGCAATGCGTGCATTCCGTCCTGTCCATTTTACTCCAAGACATTCTCTGTCAGGTTCCATTTTTAAAGGAAATGCTACTGCAAAACCATTTTTCTTTCTTTCGCAATTGCATAATGGTGATCCTTCAGCACATTATCAAACTGAAAATCGAAGAAATAGTTGTGGTGATATAGACATTAACAAAAATAATGTACATAATCAGTATGACGTAGCTAATGCAAGTAGTAAAAGTATACGTAAACCCTTGGAGTTGTCAGCTTCTCTGAGTAATAGCTCCAGTGTAAATAACGATATTACTAACATTAAAGTACTGAAAGATGTTAATTCCGAGATAAAACCTGATTTTACGGCTGTAAGTAATATTAAGCAATATTCTCAAGTTCCAGTGAAAACAGGTGATAACTATAAACAGGTGGTGAATCACAATTTATCTAACTCAAATGAAAATGAAACTCCTCCTAATGAACATGCTAACCTGCAGCTTTTGACAGCTGTGCACAGGGAGTATAGACCTGGGAAAATTGGACAGGAGGGGATAAGACCTGTTCCTAAATCTGTTCCAGCGGACAACACTTCAAGCACACCAGCACAAAGAACTGACACTTCTGCAGGTACTGAACAATATATTCCAAGAGCCTTATCACACTCATCATCTGCCAGTGGTAGTGGCAGCAACAGTAGCACTGCTAGCTCCAAAGCATCTACTCCTTTGAGATCTGATAGCGGCACTTCAGTTCCTGAAAAGATCTTCCATAAACCCGTGTCGAAAGCCTCGTCTTTGGACAGCAGCTCGAGCTCCAAAGCATCGACGCCACAGAGATCTGACAGCGGAACTTCTGTGGGTGAGAAAATAGCCCACAAGCCAGTGTCTCACACATCGTCACTGGGAAGTAGTTCAAATTCAGTTGTGTCAACTCCCCAACGATCGAACAGTGGGCCTTCTGTTGCAGAAAGACTTCAGCATAGATCAGCATCTCAAACTTCAGCCAGAAGTAGTACATCAAATTCCAAAACATCAACACCGAGATCTGACAGTGGAACATCCATCTCTGGTAGAATTGCTCAGAAACCTACATTGAATATGTCAAACATGAATAATAATCCAGCGGCTAATGGACCATCACAAATTGATACACAGCATAAGCCAGTAGCACATTCGGTTTCATTGGATAGTGGTAGCAACAGTGAAAACTTGGCACATTCTCCTCATAAAAATAGTTTACCTGATCAGGCTGCACACAGAACTATTTCACACTCTATTTCCTTGGACAGTGGTAGCAAAGATTATGATCCGAGTGTCTTACTATTCACACCAGCTCAGTCTGTTCAAATTGCTGTTCACAAAGCAGCCATTAATAAACAACTGTCACTTGAAGAGGAGAAGCGACAAAAAGGAAATACTCAAAGTCATAATAAATCTAAAAATCAGGCATACGACAGTGAAGATGAAGGTGATAGCGAAAACGATGCTTCTAGTGAGGATGAAGACGGTCACACTGAAGAAGAGGAAGGGAACACCACTGTTGTACAAGCCATTAATAGCAATACAACAGAAGCCAATAGTTCAAAGCACCAAACACAGTATATTAACAATAATTATCTCAAGAATGAAGATGATAGGCAGAATAATTCTTCTAAAATAGATGCAGCTGCAGTAAACAGTATGCAGTTAGGAATAATGAATAGCTACAATTCCAGGCAACATGCTCCATTGAAAACTGAAGAAGTTAAATCATGGCATAATAACCCTAATGATAACAGTAAACGTTTAGAAAAGGATGAAGTGTTTGTAGGGGGGAATGAATTGAGACAGGTGCAAGAATCGAACAAAAGTAATTGGAGTAACGTCAACGAGCAATGGAATCCAACTAATGTTAATTATAATTCGTATCAGAATCCAAACTGTCAAGATCTCCAGAACACTGACAGTAGAATTCTTAATCCAGTAACAAATGTTGTAGAGCAGCCAGAAGCTGATACAAGCAATGTGAGTAGTTCTACTAATGTCTCATCAGCACAAAGACTACTTCAGATGGCTACTGAAGACACAAAAACAACTGTCAATAAAGCACACGGACGCCCTGATCGCAAAGTGAAGATGAAACGTGCTAATACAATTGACATTCCAAAGCCACTTAACTTCTATGAAATTGAAGAAGAAACGGATTATTCTTCTGGTGAAGAATATGAAGGAGAGAGGGAGTCAAAACCTGGCACAGGGATATCAAATGATCAACACCGAGCTGCTTACCTTGCATTGCGTGGTCCAATCAGAGTTGGCAGTGGAAATAAGTCAGCGGGAGACAAGATCCCACCACCTTCATTTCAACCTAAGACAGAAAGCGACCGCAAATTCCTAGCTTTCCTTCAGCAACACAGTAGTGGTAAGGGGAGTATTTGGCGGGGAGAAGAGGACTCGTCCAAAATAGTTAGCTACAATCCATCTGCTCGCGGTGGTCATCATTGGAGCAATAGATTCACAAATATTAAAACAGCATTTGAAACATCTGCAGGGAGAGGTGGAGATGAACCTGGCAGAGGAAAGAGATTAGTTTCATCTGGTCCAGCAGCCGCTAGGATGTTTTGGCAGTCGGCTGATGATTCGGTCACTGTCATGAAGACTGGAAAGAGTGCTGCAGCAAATGGTCCGAAACTTACTCGACAGGGAAGTATCTTCCTACGGAAGCTGTTTGAACAGAAGGAACAGGAGCAGCAGCAGGATCAGCAAAGCAAACTTCCGTGGACTGAAAGAAATTCTGTTCCAGATGATGCTGTAGTGGTTGGATCACTGACAGTGGCAGCTGCCACGAGAGGGGCACCTGGAACCGTACTGTCAAAGAAGCAATTGTTCACACCGCCGCAGTCCCCTGCCACCATTCACGCTCCTGTGAACATCAATAAATTCTCTCATGCTCCCATGTCAGCTTTTCGGCCTATTGAGAAGAAACAGAAAACAAATACTTCCATGGAAGCGGTAAATCAGCCTTGGGCAACACCTTCTGCAAGTGGAACTGTCAAACAATTGGCAACTCAGAAGTTTACTGCCACTCCATCAACAGCTGCAAGCCATATAGCCCCCAAACCCATCGTGCCTCAGCCAAATAAACAGAGGCTTGGTTTCACTCCATACAGTCAGCATGCAAAGCAGGAAGTGCTCTCACCGTTGAGCCCTACTTTGCCGTGGACTAGAGACAGTACGCAGCAAGAACATCGCGTGTTGAACACCGCTGTAGCCAAGTTCGAGAACCTCTCTAGGGAAACATCACCTCAGCCTGTTCCACCTTCGTTGCCTCGAAGTCGCAGTCAAGAGAAAATTGCCGTTCCAGGAAACTTAAGTGTGTTTGTTAAACAGAACGCTCCTGTCCCTCCTCCCAGAAGTTATGTACCACCGTCACACACTCCTGGCTCTGTACACGGGCGATACCAAGAGAAAGGCAATCAATTTTCAGGTCTAAACATCCCGAAACAGCCTCCTCCCATTCCATCGCCACCCATGCTAACTGCTCCACACCTCATCCAGAATTATGACAATCAGAACTACATTCAGCAGCATTATCCTCAAGAGCAAGGAGTTGGCAGTTCGTACAATGAGCAGAAATATGAAGATAATATTGATTTTGAACAAAACGTGGGTAGTGGCGCAGTACCTCAGTACAGTACAAAGAGTTACACCACTGAAATAGATTATGGTACTCAAGACTATGACGAATACCAGAGTGCAAGCCCTGCCGCTCAGCTGTACAGTGGAAGTGTGACATCTACGTCTGCAGTATATCCAGGTTCTGTGCCGCAGGTGCATAACCCAAGTGAATCTACACACGTGCGGCAGTCAGAGTCAGATGTTCCAGAGTCACCCGACGCCTCACTTCCCTCGCCGGAAGTGTTCACAGCTGTGTCCCGTGTCATGGCGGGCCCCACATCTCACCAGGCTGTCACTGTGACCAAGAAGACACGACATCGATATGATGAGATGGATGAAGAAGGCAACGGACGAAGTTCTGCAGCTAAGAACCTCAGTTCAGTTCTCACAAAATTCTCATCCGCAAATGACAAGGGTGAAAATAGTAGAATTATGCAAAACATACCCACCCAAACAAGTAGTAAATCTTCTGGCACTACTTTAAGGCCCATAGAGAATGAAGATATACAAAGATACAAGCAAAATCCAGTACTACAGTCGTCCAAGTCCCCCACCATAGACAGATTAAGACAAGATGCTCAAGAGTTGCAACAGCAGCATTTATTTTCGAAACCAACACACAGAGACTCAAAATCCCCCAATAGTTCCATAATTCGACATTATAGTGAACCGGACATTTCAGCAATGATGAGTGATGATCAGTTCAGGGCATATCAGAATGAACTACAGAGGAAAGCAATGGGGAGGAGTCCTGTGCATCAGAACGCTGGTTACCCACATCTCAGCGGTCCTGGAAGGGGGTTAGGGAAGCTTGGTGCTACCGGCAGTGTTCCCGGTCTAAATCAAGAACACAGTCGCAATCCTTTAACTTCAACTCGAGTGCGTCCTGCCTCAACCGAATCTCTCATCACTGCGACGAGTACAGAAGAACTGCAGGAAAGTGGGGAGTCGGTGCTGACAACTCGATTACAGATCCCAGTGTACAGTAATGGCAACAAGGTACAGAACTTGGCAAAACTGTTTCCAAATGCTCCACGCTCCAGTTCATTACACGATGTTTCAGGAACTGAGAATTCAGGCAAGAACACATCCCTCTCTCCACATAATACTCCTCCTTCTGTATCGCCGTCCCTTATTCTACGAAAGTCTGAATCTTGGCACCAACTTGCTGCAGGCCAGCAAGGAATAAGAAACAAACGTCCTCAGAGTCTTGCATTAACTGAACTGGCAATGCCAAGTGGTAACAGTGGAAATGTCCGTCGAGTTCCACCGTCTTTACCTAAAACCAAATCAAGTCATTCCCTTTCATTCCCCAAACAGTTTGAAGCCACATTGTCACCTGAAAGTGTAGAGAATAAACAGCGTAAAGTAGAAGCTTATCTTAAAACGGCTCTTAAGCCTAAACCACACGAAGCGAAGATGAAGGTTCAAGAAGCCCAAAACAATGCAGTACCTCTTCCGAGTGAAGTGTTGGTTCTGGATGACAATCTGGAGAATGTCGATGAGGCGTTTGAACATTTATTTCACGCCTCTGTATCAAGCAAGAGTGGAAGCGCATCAAAACGAGATGTGATACAGAGACCAAAACGACCGCCTGACTTGAAGCTGAGGCAGGCCGAAGAAGCTCTTCCTCCCCATTTGAGTCGTAGTGCGTCCTCTCAGTTTGTGCGCAAGCAGCAAGCCTGGGAAGACTCTAGCACGGTGCGGACCAAGCTGGCACAGAACTTCTCAGCTCACGACAAGAGCAGTAAGTAGCTGCATCTGCTCGTTGGCATGGACTCCACAAGTCTGCTCTTCACTTGCCTGAAGAAAAGTGACGCTGGGAGTACTAATATAACAAATGTAGACATCATCGTAGACTCGGTTTGTGCAATTTTATATCTAGACAAGACTCACAATCTAATGTATGACTTTTTTCTGTAGTGGGAGTATGAGAACTACTGATGCTGAACAGAAGTTTTTTTATAAGTGTCGGTTGATAGTCATTTATTTTTTATCATTAATTTTTGCAAGCATTTGCTTTGGCTAATTGCAAGTAATTGCAGTCTAATAGCATAAACGAATGAGTACAACCGCTTGTTGCCGTGCTAACTGGATGTGCTGCTGTAATGTCTCCGAGTCCGTTCTTCACGACACGCACACTAACAGCGGCTGCAGCTGTTTTGATCGTCCATGTTGGTTGGTCCGAAGATTCGAGATCGTCATGAACACCGATAGTAGGCTCTGGGCATGAAGCAACATCTATCAAGAGACGGATCCAAGAGCCGTGAGTGGAAATACCATCTCGTGTGGAATTGATACCCTGGCTGCATTTTCCAACTTACACGGAATGTACTCTGCTTGTCACATTAGTAGAAACTGTCGTCATGCAGGAGTGTTACCCCTGATTGGTCCCTTTTATTTATTCACTAGCAATGGCTCATGTGATTGGTTGTTCTAACTATTTGCATCTCCCTCAATAATAATAATAATATTGATTTATTTTTATTGGCATACCATTTTATTATACAGTTTTCTTTGCAATAGTATCATGTATAACACTAAGCCTCAGATGGTACTGAAATTGTATTTTTATTTTTCTAATTAGTAGTTGGTGAATTTATGTTTGAAACTGAGCAGATATTAGGCGTATTTAGAAAGACTGAGTTACACATTACATGTATATGAAGAGTCCACTGCAAGAATGATGGATGTCATTTGGAATACATTTTGCAGGAGAAGCAATTGAAAATTTGAAATGCTTAGCGCTCAAAGCTTAACTGTGATTTTCCAATCATTACTGGACAATGACTATCAGTGTTAATGCCATATAACTCTGTATGTACATTCTATATGTCTTAAGCTATGCATTGACAGTCTTGGTTCATTTTCGACAAGAAAGTGACATCCATCATTCTTGCAGTGGACTCTTCATATGTATGTATGTGTCTTAATTATGTCCTCTGATTGAATACTAAATAATATTGCATATGAAAGTAAGTTATTGATTTCAAATAACGTACAGCGTATTCACAAGTTTTTCGAAGATATTTTAATGGTAGCCATAATAGGTGGCGAAACCTGCTCAGTTTCTTTCATAAATTCCAAGTTTTTACTGTTTAGAATTTGCTGTGGTGGCAATTGTGTCCAGACAGCAAATATATTAGTGACGGGCATATTAGAAAGTGACATTTTGTAGATTACTTCTGACTGTTCTACTCGCAAAATATAAAAATGTACATTGCATCCATTGCAAGATTTTAACCTTGCTGTCTAATTACCCTGCGGGTATTATGTAAATTCTTCTCTAAAATAGAGTTTAAAATTGTGCAGCTCGTCTCTGTTCCTTAAATTGATGTAGGTGGTTTTTCTTAGTAAGCCTACAGAATCTATAAAAATCACTGTGGCTGCAATTTTTAAGCATAAGTAAGTGGCATAAAGTTAGCCAAATTCTAACGTTGTACATACCGGTAGTGTTTATTTGCTTGTAATGGTCAGTAAAAGTAAGCCTCAGAAGTTATTTACGTTTATCACATTTTAAATAGATGGAAATAAAGTAATTTCAATTTCAGATATTGAATTTAAAGTGTTTTGGGGAATTATTTGCTAACCATAACTCCAGTGAACCTCAGATCTTGTATAGACAATTCAATCAATAAAAATCTTATTTTTCATGTTGGAACGATTTTAGTTACATACTATTTTATATTTTATTAATCATAAGCACAAGAGGCCAACACTGATACCTCTCTCTCTCTCTCACACACACACACACACGTGCATGCACTCCCTCCCTCTCTTTCTTCCCCGTTTTCTATATTTGTCCGTGTTTATATTATTTTCTGTCTATCTTGGTTGTGTGCGTGTTTTTTATGTTTGTACTTCTCTTTCTTGTTTCTTTTTGTGCCATTCACTTACCCCCCCCCCCCCACACACACAAACAAATTAATATGTGATTACATAAGAGAATAGATTTATTTCAAAAACATAGTAGTATAACCATAGCTAAGTCACGGATGTCCTTCATAATAATATGTTGAGAATACTTGACTCTACGTGCACTATTCTACAATACTAATATGCGTTACAAGAGCGGTATGTTGAAGTTTTCATGTTCGAGGAAAAGTTTGAAAAAGCGAAACGTAGTTGAGCTTTTTTAATTTCCGAGAATTGAAAGAAAACATACCGCTTGTGTATCGTACATTATTTTGTGCGAAGATCATTTATTACATACCTGAAAGAGGAATTTCTAATTAGTTGCAATGAAATCTCCATCTTGGTTTCTGTTCAATGACGGCAAATTTGTAAAACAAAAATATCTATCTTCAACATTGTTGCTTTAAAATGTTTTCTGTGTTTACTATACTCCAGCAGGCCGTGATATACGTCTGTCTTTTTTTTTCCCCTAGTCTATGATGAGTCTGGAATCTTGTTGATTTTTTCACGGCTTCCTTAATGTTACTTGCATCACGAATACAGTAACTTTAGTGGAGTTGTAGAGTTTACTTAATTTTTGCAAATATTTAAAAACAATAATTAACATTGCAATTTAGGTGAAACTGCAGTCGTAAGTTTCCAATTTATAATTATTACTATATTGAACGTCTCTAAAAATAATATGTTAAAAGCCTGAAGCAGTAAAATCAATATGTCACTTAAGCGGTAAGAAGAGGGAAATTGTTATGTGTGTTAGGTTGGGAATACTGAATGTGGAATTTTAGACTTTCCGCAGATTGGTTTTGTGCGGAAACCAAGCAAATACGCACGATCTCGCACAAAATTTACTACGACCTCTTATATATCGTGTTCCACTTAGAGGGATCGAGAAATAAGTGCTAATTTCAAGTGTAAATAATGGTTTCACAACATAACTTTTTGCATAGCTTGATGTAAAAACTCTCTGAGTTTCGGAAAATGGTCATCGCAACTCGATGTGTGTGCTTAGAGTTACCCTGCAGACATGTAAACGGCACTCAATTCCTTCCCAAATGTTCTGTAACACTTGTGGAGTGACTAGCGCAGCTGCATTTGTAATGCATTGCCTAAGTTCTTCCAAAGTGTCAACTCTACTACGTTGCTACACATCATCCTCCACAAAGCCATAGAAAAAAAGTCAATGGGGGTCAAGTAGGGGGTGACCTAGGTAGCCAGGCAAGTGGTCCTCCTCTTCCGATCAACCTATCAGGAAAGTTTGCATTCAAAAGTCACGCACTGTTCCATAGTAATGGGGTGGAGCCCCATGTTGCTGAAAAACCGATTCTGGGGGGAGTTGGTCAACAATAAAAGTTCTGCAATATTTTATTTAGATTTATTTAATAATAACATATAAATAAAAAGTTACATTAAAATACCCCGAAAGAGCAAAGATCGTGTTCGGGGACAGTTCCGTTACATAGATATACATACTTTGTAGACAAAATACTTAAGAAAAAAGGTCACATAAAGATGATAATAAAATTAGTAAATAATAATACTAGTAATAACTGAGTGAAAAAAGAGACGATGTTGAGATTGATGGATTAATATTAAATTATTATTAGTAGTATAATTAGTGCAGGTCGTGTTGATATAGTAACCAAGATAAGATAGTAGAAATATACTTAGGATAGAAATAAACTTGTTTTACAATACATGGTACATAATATAAATACAGGGAAGTCTGTCATATAAATTTTTTAATTCTGGATCTGAAAATTTCATTGCTTAAAGTAGTCAATTCTGGATGAAATTTTATTATCGAATTATATAGACGTGGACCATAATTTGTACTGTGTAGTAAAGCAGCAGATGTGAAACATTTAGGTTCAACTAATTTAAGAATTTCATTTCTTAAATTAGTTGAACCTAAATGTTCAGATACAAATTTTCTGTGACTGTCGCCTCGCTGAAGAAGACCGGCCCAATGACGGAAAGCTCTACTGAATGGATGCAGGCTTGTTTCCGCGTTGAACATTGGTGCACAAGTGCATGAACATGTGGATGTTTTAAAACCATTGTTGCACTTTGTGGATTTTGTCAGATGTAAATCACAGCGATATCTTCATCAGATTAAAAATAGTGAGCATTTATTTCTCGATCCGTCTAAGCGGAACACAGTATATAGGATGCACTACAAGTAATCAATAGGTAACGAACCAAATACGTACACTGATGAAATCTATAATGCCCGTCACTATGTACAGTATGCTCTGTTTTATTCTTACGTCCAGATATCTAATTAGGCAGAATTGCTTGACGTGGTTTTTGTTTATCATACCTTTTGTGTATGATTAAGTATGTAAATTGTGGGATATTTTTGCCACCTAACTTTTGTATTATTGGCGTTAGTAATGTGATAAGTGTATACATCATTTAACAGAATGCAAAGTAGTTCTGCTTTTTATTTTGTGTTCAGATATGATTGAAAACTTACATAATAAGATGTGCTTGCAATGTAATATAATTTGTATATAGATTGTATTTTACCCTTATTATTGAATGCTATTGATTTATATGCAGTGTATGTACAGTAGTTCATATGGATGTCATTTAATATAATTGTTACGGTAGTTTTAAGTTACACATCACATAAACTCACTGTGTTAAAAACATAACTATGGTTATTATGATAATTTTCAACGTGGTTTAACATTTAATTAAAATTTTTGCTTTGTAATATCATTAGCCAATATAATAATATAGGCATTTTATCTGAAAGATAATAACAAAATACTTAACAGCAAATGGTTCCCTTACTTTTAGAATATACATTCATTTAATTAGCCTACAAATTTATCATGTTGAATCTTTCGTACACTACTTTTAACACTTGAATATAAATAATTGATTAAGTGGCGATCTTACCCGTGTTAATTGTGTAAGCATGTGTAGCTTACAGCTGTTTCGGCATTACTTGACACCATCCTCAGAGCCTACTAGATTTCGGCGCTATCTCAACTTCCCTGCCTGTTGTGTGGGTGCGTTCATGTGATGAAGAGTTGTATCAAATAGTGTGTGTTCTGAAATTGATCTGTATGTTGAGAATTTGATTATGGTGTGTTTTAATGTGTCTGTATATTTCATATTGTTCTAGTGTGTTGAGTTTTTGGTTTTTGGGTTGTATGTGTAGGATTTCCATGTCTGTATTTATGTTATTGTATGTGTGGTTAGCATTGGTTATGTGTTCGGCATATGTAGATGTATTGTGTCCTCTGGTTATTGGCGTATACAAACTCACATGCAATAGTTGCGACAGTTTCTACATTGGACAGACAGGCAGATCATTCCAAACTCGATACAAAGAACACATTAAAGCAATAACCAGAGGACACAATACATCTACATATGCTGAACACATAACTAATGCTAACCACATACACAATAACATAAATACAGATATGAAAATCCTACACATACAACCCATAAACCAAAAACTCAACACACTAGAACAATACGAAATATACAGACATACTAAAACACACCCTAATCAAATTCTCAACACACAGATCAATTTCAGAACACACACACTATTTGACACAACTCTTCATCACACGAACGCACCAACACAACAGGCAGCGAAGTTGAGATGACGCCGAGATCTAGTAGGCTCTGAGGATGGTGTCAAGTAACACCGAAACAGCTGTAAGCCACACATGCTTACATAATTAACACGAGTAAGATCGCCATTTAATCAATTATTTACAAATTTATCTTCCCACCATTGCTGTAGACATTTGTTTTGTGTATCACCTATTGAAAATTCGTTACATTTCATTACATTGTATTACACTTAATAATGTACTATATTTTTGCGTGTATGTGACGTGCTATTTGTAAGATTTGAGGCTGAATCTCGTTTGGTTCTGTTCACAGGACATTCCGAGTCCAAGGTGTCATCTTCCTCCACAGATGGCAATACTGTGACTCATACTGAAGGTGAGCAGTAGTTCTCTTAGTTTCAACACATGAGTATCTACCACTTAATGGTGGCTCAAAAGCTGGGCTTATAAGCTAGAGAGCTCGGGTTCAAATCCTGGTTGATCCATCTTGAATTTATAAGTTATGTTGGGCTAGCCCGTAGACCAGGCAACACAGAGGTTTTCTTTAGGTACTCCGGTTCTTTTATGGCATCCTAACAATTCTCCATTATCATCATCATCATCATCATCATCATCATCATCATCATCATCATCATCATCATCATCATTCATTTCGAGTGTAATGTAAACCCACCATCTATGGCACACTCTGGATAGTGTTTGATGTACTGAGTGGTCTACTCTTCTCAGCACTAGCGACATCTATGAGCCATGATTTTGTTTGTACTACGTATATAGCTTCGAATCAATTAATCTGTAATGTATGTTCATGAAATATAATATCTGTTACTCCAAAAATGTGAGATTACTTCGAATTCTTTATGCTACAATTACAGAAGAGGTTGGTTTGCTCAGAATCATTTTCAGGCATTTCCTTCTTGAGTTTTAATACATGAGAAATAATAGAAACAAAGTTCCACTGTTCCAGCATAGTCATGGCATAAAATCTTAATTAAAATTATTAAGAGCACTTTTCGAATT
Source organism: Periplaneta americana (assembly GCF_040183065.1). Lineage (NCBI taxonomy): Eukaryota > Metazoa > Arthropoda > Insecta > Blattodea > Blattidae > Periplaneta > Periplaneta americana. The sequence continues at coordinate 3,874,145 of NC_091127.1, read as the reverse complement.
TGTATAAAAATTTTATATTTAAGCTAAGGAAATTGAAGTAATATAACATATTTGCACAATACATCTTAAAATATGTGAAGTATTGTAGGAATAATTATAGTATTGTGTTTGTTTTACTTACTGTACTTAATGGAAATAAACTGTTTTAAAAGCATGTAGGAAAGATTTCAATGTACATTATTTTTATTATTTTCAGTTATGACAAAGACATCGAGTTTTTCAGCGACTGCAGTGGGAAAAAGCAGAGTGTCAAAAGGTATGTAACAATAGTTACAAAATATATTTCCCTTGTCTCCCTTTATAAGATTTAATATCAGCAAGGCTCTTAAAGTTCTTAATATTCTGACAGTATGTGTAGCAGATATGAAAAGTTTCCTTTTCCATACTTCATCTTTCGAGTAGTACTTTTTAATTCTTAAATGTATCATCAGCTTATCTATAGCCAACACTGTGAAAATGAGCTATTTACTTATAATTTTCCAGATTATTATAATATTGTTAATGTGGAAAATTTATTCAAATGTTTAAGTTCAGGAATACTTTTCAGTGAGATTCTTTTTTGTTTATTAGAAAGTATTAAGCAGATTGTATGCCCTTTTAATAATATTATAATCATAAGCTAGTATAGGACATGTGTTTTTTGTTACTTTGTTTGTTTACTATAACCCATTCTTGTGTATCTCTGATTTCAGTTTCTTTTCTTTTTCTTTTTTTTCCTTTATGTTACGTATTTTATTGCTGTCTTTGCAGCTTTTCACAATTCACTCTTCATCGTATTTATCCATAAAATGTGTATTTATTCTGTGTAATGTGATATGGTTAATTAATTCTTAACAGATTTGTGATATTTTACGAAAATAAATGTAATTACATGGCGCATATTTCAAATGCCACACGAACATTTTCAAGTTCTACATCATGGCAATGTAGACAGGAGTTACCATTAAAAACAAGCTGAGTTCGAACGAATCATCGGCTAAAATTTGTGCGTAACAACAATTTATGTAAATGTTAGAGACTAACTGATAAGATTGCCTGTGATCTCACATTTATTTAGGACATTTATGAACATCTTTCAGAGCAACTGTCGTAATTTTCTTTCAATAAGGACATAAAATATGAAAGATTTTTTTGTTCATAGGATTTATTGGTTAATAGAATCAAATCTATGACTCAGCTTTTTAATGAATATATATCAACAATAAGAATTTATTCTCTCTTGAACTTCCCTCTTTATTCTTTCTATTGCGCAGAATGGGAAGAAATTTTTTAATATGCCCCTTACTTTGAATTATTATATCTGAAATATGCAGTTCAGTTGGGAGAAATGTAATGTTGATCATTTTATTCTGTGATAAATCGGGTGTTATTTTGTTAAACTTGCATGAAAGCCACTGTTACATTTATTAACTTCTTGCTTAAGTACAGAGATATTCTTTTACATATTGAGAATTCAGACATTTCTATTGAGAGGATGTGTCGTATCATTAGAACCATGTTTCCATTGTGATGTGTTTGTTTACATTTCTTTCCGTTGCTGTCTTGTTACATGGCCATGAACTCAGATGTGTTAGACCTGGTCAGCTCCTATTTCTGTAAGCCCTTGCAGTCAAAATTATCTTTTTAAGAATGGTAGCAGGTAACTGTTTGGCTGATGTAGAGTAGCCCCGTGCTGTTGTTAGCAGTCGACGTGTGCCATTGTGGACTTGAGTGGTGAAGGTGTATGATCATTTGTTCATTAGAAGTTTTCTTACAAGTTACGAAGATTACTGAATCACATTATTACATGTCTCTTTATAATAATACAGGTAGGCATTGTACTTCAAGCAACTAACTACTATTCACAATTTAATTTTCGAGAATGGCTGCTGTGATTTGAATACCGTACCATACTTGAAAATGTTGTATACCCGTGCAGACAGCATGTTCCACAACAATCAAGATAAGAGTCAAAGAAGCTTCATTCTTGACCCCACTGTCCGTTTTGAGAAGGATGATCAACAAGCCAATAACGTTAACGATGAAAAGAAGTCTATTTACAAGCCATGTATTCCTCACTTCAGTGAGAGATACAAAATGAATATTAATACATGGGAAGTGAAAGGACTTCTTTTTGGCGCTAGGGGAACTTCATTTAAGTTAGCCAAAACCATTCTCCTTTCTCTTAAATTTTCTAATGAGAACATTAACAAAATTTGTCTAATGGTATTGAGAGATTCATTATCCATTTTACACAATCACTTGTATAATACTATGTAATTTTTTTTTCCTTCATTTCATTACTCTTTAATGTATTTTCATCTCCTGTTTCTCCGAAATCAAATTGTACTTTATTTTTAAATTTATCATTGTTCCGCATTCTCTCCGCAATCATATTGTATTTTTCATTTAACCTCTGCTTTGTATTCTGAATCCTAGTGGTCAGCCGTAGATTTCGGCCAGATGTCCCAAATTGTGGAATTTGTTGTTGTACACACTAAATCAAGTCACTGATATTACATACTTACAGTTGGCCTAATTAAATAATTCAAAGAGGATATATGTGTAAACAATATATACAGCTGATTTCATAAGACGAGTAACATCATGTTGAATAAGATATCTAGCATCTGTACAGTACTTGTTATGTTATAAATTTTGTTCATATTGTGTACGAGCAATTTTAGCAGTCCAGATATTGTCTTCAAGATAATGATAATAAGAAACTTAAACATTTGACTTTCAGAATAAAATAAAAACTTGACTTACAATAGTACATTATGCAACGAACCTATAATGGTAGTAATTAAGACGCGAGTATGTTTATGAAACGAGCGCGAGTTTCATAATTTTCATACGAGCGTCTTAATTACCATTATAGGCAAGTTTCATACGACTTTTTATGCTCGACCATGTTTCTAACTTAAAATTATTCATAAGTATTCATGTTATTCTTATCTGACTGGGGAGCGGAACTGACCTTGTGCAATATCTCGTAAATTGTGAGATGTGCGCAGACGCGAAAGTATTGACTTTTTCCGAGACACAAATGTCATTGACCTTGATATAATCTAGAGAGTAAAATAAACATTAATCTTGATATAACCCTGAAATTGATTTAGACATTGAAAAACGAGATGACAAATTGAATTTATTTGAATATTATTTACAATTAACGATAATTATTATAGTAACAGAACATAACCTTCTGCGGCAGTATTGGATTTCCAGCCTCCGTGACGTTTCGCTAGTTGTCTTTCGATTGCATATCCGAGAATAATCGATACTTGTGCTTTCATATTGCTACAATGGTGTTTTCTGATTGGTGGAACACCTGAACTTTAATGAATAGGTGTACTTTAATGAGGTCCATTAAAGGGCTGCTACCAGGTGTATAATTACTACATTTCGGCATGGTCGAGCATAAAGTGAATTATAGTTAGATGTATATAAGTCATAGATTTTATATCGGAAATTTGACGGTATAATAGAAAACCAAAAGGTACACATATCTTTCGAGTTGCTCTTTCTAAAGTAATTTCATTTTCATATAATTAGTACCACTAATACAAGGCGAATATGAACAGTTTTATTTTTATTCCAAGAATTCAAAATGAAGAAGATTTTAAAGCTTTGTTTAGAAAGTTTAGTAGTGTATTTGTTATGAAATAGTAGCGGTTTTTATATTTTCATTTGCATCAGCAAGAAATTGACAATATTTTTTATGTACGGAACAGTTTTTAGAATAAAAAAATTAACGTAAAGTGGATTGAACTTCAGCGTAGCTCAGTGGTTAGAGTGTTTGTTATGTAGAACCAAGGACCCGGGTTTCATCCCCGGTGCTGGAGCAAATTTTTCTCCTCTAGTAACCAAAAAAATTAAGTTCACTAAAATTTCATTAAGAAACTGATACTGTCCAGAGGGGCAGAACTATACTTTTCAAGTCTCACTCTTTCCATTACTTTTGAAACACATGGATCGTATTAGTTATAATTTGTATATACTGTTTTGAAAAAAATTTTAAAATAAATGATCATATCTCCACCACTTACGTTTACAATGGTTGTGCTAGGCTTTGTTGTTGTACAATACTTAACATCCACTAAAACTTCGTACGTGAATGTACAGTACGCAGTAAATTTGAAATGCATATGTATTAAACGATGTCTCAGCCATTGTAACACGAGTTGCATGTGTTTTTGTTCTTGTGTTTATCCATATAAATTTGTCTTCTTTCATTCTGTAATACATAATGTATATTCTGTATGCTACATGTCAGTAGAATGAAGTCAGTGTTTATATGTCGTTATAGAGTAAGGAAATGAAGTAGATAGTGTTTGTCCTACGTTTAAATATAGATGTTACCTGTTTAATATCTCCAATCATGAGCTCAGTTTCTGTGGTTAACTTACACATTTATTACATATTTGACAAAAAGTCGACCACATTACATTACATTTTATTTTTTCTTCGTTTTTATTAGTACTACAGGAAATTATACAGAATGATCCATATAAACCTTTACTATTTTAATCGGTTAATAACTTCTGAACAAAAAAGAGCAAGCCTTTGAATTCGGTTCTGAACCATGAAGTAATTATGGGAAAATGAAACTTATTCCCTTTCATGTATAGTAAAAGTTGGAATTGTCCTTCACCTTCATCCAAACAGAATTGAGGGGCTGAGTGCAAGAAGGGCATTTTAGAGGTTGTGCCCTTTTTGAGTAAAACGCTTTGTTGTGTTCTCTGATCTGTTATGTATATGATCACCAAGTTGTAGTTCAATACTGTGATCATTGAGATCAGGAGTACCCAAAATGTAAAGTCATGCATAGGTAACATCATTACCGTTTGAATTTTCAACATCAATTTTCTCAAAACTTGCATTTGAGAGAAGTGCCTTTCTTGCACCCAACCCCTCAATTGTAACTGTCACACCATATTCTGTGATGTTCGCTGAAGTATATGGTTGTCGGTGTTGTTAACTTCAATATTGTCGTTTTCTCGGAGCTGAGCTGGACAATTTATGTACACTCTGTTCTTTCAGTAGCCACAAAGGAAAAAATCTGGTGAATTTAGGTCCGGTTCCACGAATTCTGTGAAGATGCGATCGTAAATCTCAAAATTTGCTGTGTCATTGAAGGAAATGGGCAAATGATTATTAAGGAGACAGCGCTTTTCTGAAATCAGCGATGTTTGGTGGGTAACATGGGGATTTTCGTCAGCTCAGTGTCTGTTGTCTTGAGAGTTTATGTAGCCTGTCAGATGAAACCATGCCTTATCCGAAAGCTATGTTATGGCAATATTGCAGTCTGGGTCCTCTTACGCGTGCCATATGAGTAGCCTGTGTCCTGGCTTATTGGCACAAAAGTTTCTGTAGTGAGTGGAATAAACGTTGTCGAACATCATCTACAACATTCGAGGCATACTCACATTCCTCAAAGATACCGGTCACTGGACTCCAAAGTAATTTCAATATTGGTAATGTTTCGTAACTGTATAAGCAAGTCATTAAATAATAAATATTGTCTGTGGAGTAACGGTCAGCGCGTCTGGCTGCGAAACCAGGTGGCCCGGGTTCGAATCCCGTTCAGGGCAAGTTACCTGGTTGAGGTTTTTTCCGGGGTTTTCCCTCAACCCAATACGAGCAAATGCTGGGTAACTTTCGGTGCTGGACCCCAGACTCATTTCACCGACATTATCACCTTCATATCATTCAGACGCTAAATAACCTAGATGTTGATACAGCGTCATAAAATAACCCAATAAAATAAAAAATAATAAATATTGTAATTTCATGTTAAATGATCGTGATATGACCCAAATGTCCAAGTGACTATAAATTAATTAATTTAAAAAAAAAAGATGAGGCATTACAGACCTTAAATTCACCACTATCGCTGAAAAGAGTTACACTTGTTTCCCACTTTTTACATACGACAGAATTGTTGGCTTGCTAGAAACCTCACGCACACCAAACTCTCTTCGAAATGCCCTTTCCGTTTCGACCAAGAAATTTGTAATCCAGTAAGTATTAACCAAATAAACACGCTGTACAAGAGAATACTGTATGTTTGCTAACTTATTATTAGTTTTCAACAATAGACGATAATGGGCAGTGGACAGTTGTGTTATTTCGGTCATGACCCTTCTGTAGGGCTACTGAGTCTTCCGCAGCCACTACGATAATAAAATCCAAAATCATAATAATTTATTGCATCCACTGATCATATATATACATGATATGAGACATCATATTTACTTATTACTTACTTACTGGCTTTTAAGGAATCCAGAGGTTCATTGCCGCCCTCACATAAGTCCGCCATCGGTCCCTATCCTATGCAAGATTAATCCAGTCTCTATAATCATATCCCACTCTCTCAAATCTATTTTAATATTATCCTCCCATCTACGTCTCGGCCTCCCCAAAGATCTTTCTCCCTCCAGCTTCCCAGCTAACACACTATATGTATTTCTGGATTTGCCCGTACGTGCTACATGCCCTGCCCATCTCAAACGTCTGAATTTAATGTTCCTAATTATGTCAGGTGAAGAATACAATGCGTGCAGTTATGTGTTGTGTAACTTTCTCCATTCTCCTGTAACTTCGTCCCTCTTAGCCCCAAATATTTTCCTAAGCACCTTATTCTCAAAACACCCTTAACCTCTGTTCCTCTCTCAAAGTGACAGTCCAAGTTTCACATAAGAGTAAATAATAACTATAATTAAATGTAAAATAAATACAAAACTTGGGACTTAATTATAAAAAACTACAGGTCGAGCCGACCTTGATTTTCAAGTTTACATTGACTTCCGCAAGGAAGTTAAAGGCCTAACTGGTTAAAATGGTAAATGTTTATATGGATCACTGTGTAGTAATTCAAGATTGGACTGCTAGTAGAAGAATCAGCTCGAAATGTCAACCAAATCCATATCATTTTGGAACCAAAGATTAGTTTTTCTCAGCTCAAGTGTAAACTCTCCAAGATAAAATTTTATCAAACACATTATTTGTATTAAATACCTGTTCTGAATTTCTAACGTACTACAAAAAGAATTTTAACTACTGTATTTCAAATTGATTTTATTTATGCATCAAGACTTGAGAATCTGAAACTCAGTACAAGGCAAAATATAATTATGTTGTAAACTTTCTGGCTGACACAAACTTTAAATAACATATTTCTCACATCTGTCTTTGTTACTAATTGCAGTAGATAACTTTCATAAAAAATCTGTGCTTTAAATTTAAGTAACTCACAAAGGCTACTCACTGTAGTCTGTTCATCGTAAACTACCATTTAATATAACACTTGCACATAATGCGTAAGTATCATCATTATCTATAAACACATACAAACTTATTATATACCGATATATTTTTGTATTATTATTTGCTAGTCACATGAACATTGGAATGTTAGCTTATAAAAAGAAACACAGTTTAGTGTGTTGTGACGAAAGAATAATCCATTTTTCCAATAACAGCATGAAAATATATCCCAAGAAAATGAGCTCAGTATAATTGATAACCTGTTTGGAAGCGTGTTGTGTGGTTTGTTGTCTGATTGGCGTGTCCCCTCTGTGTGTCCCAATACAGCCCCCATTGGGAAGGCGATGTCCCCCTTCGCCAAGTTCCAGCAGATGGATCGCCAGAATTCATCCCAATCCTCACCCAGGTGAGTTGCATGTTCCTCATTTGTACATCTTAAATCTCTTAGTATTCTCATATAGTTGTAAAGGTAATGTTAGATAGACGTTGTTTTAAATACCGGTAACTGATACAAATAAAATTTCCTGAACTTGAGAATTCTCCTGAGAGTTCTTCGCATATATCTGCACTGTTACAATCAGAATCAATCAGCAAATTATTTGTTACTGAACTGTATTTTGAGTCGTCACCATCTACGTAGAGTACCAGTAGGCCTACTACTTTAGAAAGTGAACTTCATAATATAACTAGTGGCTTGTGCAGCAAATGCTGCAAACTAAGTTCATTAGACCTTCGAATAAAAATTTTTCAGATTTATTTTCAATGAAAAATACCAGACATTTTGAAAGTTATTTGCTTCCATAATAATGAAACATACTCCCTCTGAATGGTTTTTATGTCCAATACTTTTCTTGAACCTATGTATCCTATGTCTCTTGAGTTTCAACGCAAAAACGCAAGTAACAATGTCAGGACGATCAGTAGGTTTTCATGTGGGAGTAAAGCAATAGCTATTTCAGGTCATAGTGGATTGTAAGAGTCAGGTTTGCTATGCTTTCGAACAATAGACATAGCATCTTGGTATAGCTGCTGCATGTAGAGCTTGAAATGTAGAGGGTAAAATGATTTTATCCTGCTAAGAGATCTTGCTGAAATGATCGGGAGACTACAACATTTTGTAGGTCTCTTATTTTATCAGTAAGTAGTAATACCGTCTTTCCTTAGGAACTGTAATTTTTGTGCTCTCTCGAGTCAATACTGAAGAGAATGACGCATATAAATATCTACACCACACCGCCAATAAGTATATGAAAAAAACCCAACCCCACTTTATTAATAACTATAATCATATTTGATTTTTAATAACAATATTATTGTTTTACGTAAGTTTATATATAATAGCCGCCACTCAATACATTATAGAAATGAAGATCTAATTAAACATATTCTCTACATCTACTTATGTAACTCCAAAAGTTTCACTTTTATATCATCAGTATAGCATTAATATGTATAATTAATGAAAAATAATCATAGCATGGCATTAACTATAATGAAATTTCATTGCTAATGGCAATAATGTAATCAAATCACTTCAAGTTTTGTAGATTTCAATATCCAATACACAGCTGTACTCAGAAAATTACACACCGCAGAATCAGACCTGTAAATTAGCGAGTCTTCAAGTTTTTAATAACCAATTGAATTTGAACTGTAAATATGTCAGTAATCCTGCAAGTCATGGCCTTCGTGTAATAGCTATTGTTTATTGTAGTGTGTGTTTTGTTTTATTCTGAAATGAAGGCCTTGCTGAAATGCAATTAGTTCTCAAAACTGACAACAGATGTATTTTGGAAAATAGGAAAATTATGTAGGAATATTGACATTTCACTGAAAACTACTACTTTTCCGAAAAACTTTGGGTTCCAAGCTTCAAAATGAGGGGCCATTTATTAAAATCCGTTCAGCCATTTTCCCGTAATTTCCATTACCAGTTCAAATTATATATATATAGATTATATCGTTTAGTTAAACAACCGGAGACAAGTTGGAGCCTCATAAATGACACCAATAGATATCACTCATGAGGAAACTAAGCCAGAAGGTAATGGGGTAGGGTGGCCAGTTCCCCCACCCCCTGAAATATATAATTAGGCCTATCTCTAAATATCATTTGTAATTTGATAGTAAGAAGGTCTACTAAAACGTAACATTTTTGTTTACAACAAAGCATACAATATTATGCAAGTCATTGTCATCTTAAAAAAAAAAACTGGATTATACACTGGCACTCGACATTTATATCTGTGGTCGGGAGAAAAAGGTCTTAAGTAAAAATTTTATACTTTTCGGGAGAGCACTAGAAAGATTGAAATTGGTGTCAATTATAGAGTTTCTTAATTAAGAGGTTTTTCTTGGATATTATTTGTTTATATTTCTTCTAAAATAGGTAATGTTGTTCATTTAACAATTTTCTTGATTATTTCCAAAAATAGCCGCACTTAAGCCCTTTTTAAGACTAAATTAAAACTGAGTAGAAGGGACTATTCAAACATAAGACCTTTTTCATGTCAAAATAACTGAGAAATGTAAATTATTAGGAATGCAAAATAGATCTTAAACAATTGTAGGACTGTTTACCCTGGTACTTAAAAAAAAGGAAAGGGCATCAGTATGTGATAAAATGGCTAAAATACAAGTTAGACCTTTTTAATAGGGAAGCATGGAAAGTAAACATGTGATGGTTTGTAAGAAATAAAGTATTAAATATTCTTAAGTCCTTTATTCTGTGTGTGCTCAATTCAAAAAGTACGGTATTTAGGACATTTGGTAACGCTCTATAATTCCAGTCAGGAGTTTTATTTGACTTTAGCCGTTTTACCAGATTGTAGACAATCGTTTCCGCTTTCAGAATATATAAAAATCTCATTTTCACAAAAAAATTGACTTAAGACCTTTCTCCTCCCGGCCGCAGATATATTTTGGGTTTCCTGACCGCTTTGCGAGTTCCACCCAAGACCATCACTGGAGTAATGAGTCAACAAAGAACAAGGGCAGTATAGGGGCAAACATACTATTTTTATGGAAAGAGATAGATCTCAGTTTGCTTAACTTGTAGAAGAAGTCTGTAACACAAAAACTAATGCAAACTTCAGACTTCGAATGTTTATGGGTAGATACAACTGCAGGACATATTTGTAAAGTAACATTTATGTATCAGAGAAGCTTAAGTGTTGTCAAAATTCTGTAAAATACTATAGCCTACACATCCGGTGTGCCCCAAAAGTGATATATCAAATTTAGTACAATACATAACTTTTCACTCATTTTCAGAAAGAAATAAATTGTTTGGAATGATCTTAATATTTCTTGAGAGAATTTTGGATAGATATTTTATTTTTTGAAGCAGTAGTATTATTATTATTATTATTATTATTATTATTATTATTATTATTATTATTATTATTATTATTATTATTTTTGTTTTTTTGTTTTTTTTGTTTTTTTTTTTTTTTTGTTTGTTAATAGAAGGAAATGTTTTAAAATTGTACATTATTGAACAGCTGAGTAATGAAGGTGAAGAAACTTCGTATTGTGGCAATCGAATATTGTTATTGAGTGGTTAAAATAATGCTGTCGTTTTAATTAGGAACAGTTCAGGAAATAATTATGTTGATAGATTTTGATTGATAAATACTTACAGCATAGTAAGTAAATAAAGATACATGCAAGAGACTCCTTTGTCAAAAATTAAGTACCGGTACAAGGTACGTCAAGAGAATAAAAATACTGAAATTGCTTACCAGAAAAAGGATTACTATTTCGTTAGTAGAAATATGAACAAACTTAATTCGTGAAAATATAGTGATTTATGTTTTTCTTTGTCATACACATGTCACCATCTATGAGTATATTGTATTTCGTCAACAGTTGCTAGTTTCTGTGACATAATATCAGGATAGGCAATAGAATTTCCTCTTCTCCGTTCACTACCTTGGCACATTCATTAAATTAATTTTTTTCGTAGGATATATTACAATTTAATTAGAATATTAACATATAAAACTATATACGGTACATTGAAAAAAAATATATAAATGAATTTTCAAAACAATGAGCAGGTCAGTAGGAACACTTGTAAAATTTCCCCAAAAATGATATTAAGTTCATAACCCAAAATGCTCTGACGTATATAGTACATTATGTAGCCTACTTTATCTTTCAAGCCATCTTTACAATTCTAAATATATGCTTACACAATTTTAGCTTGTGAATTTGTAGGTATTATACATCTTCTAATATCTGTCCTTTTGTCTTATCATGTGCTCAAATTTATAAATGACATCAGCAGAAGCTGTTCTTAATGGGAAGTCATATTTAATTTTAATGTGTGAGATATATTGATCTAATTAAACATAAGAATATGAATTACTTTATTATTTCTACACTTTGGTTCAATTATGGGCCATGTAAACAGTAAAAAAATGTGGAATTTTTGTGTGGAAAATGTGCATTGACAAGTGATGTTGCTTGTTGTTTATTTTAGCTTACTTATTTTCTTACAGATATTTTTGACATGTCATAGTGGGAAAGTGTAATCACTACACGAAGACATATAGGCCTATGTACACACAATCACTACTACTACTACTACTACTACTACTACTACTACTACTACTACTACTACTACTACTGCTGCTGCTGCTGCTGCTGCTACTACTATTACTGCTACTACTATTACTACTGTACTGTTACTACTACTACTACTATTATTACTACTACTACTATTATTACTACTACTACTACTGCTATTATTACTACTACTACTGCTGCTGCTACTACTATTATTACTGTTACTACTACTACTACTACTATTATTACTACTATTACTACTAATACTAGGCCTACTATTGCTACTATTACTGCTACTACTACTACTACTGCTGCTGCTGCTACTACTACTATTGCTACTACTATTACTGCTACTACTATTACTACTACTCTAATATTACTACTACCATTACTAATACTAGGCCTACTATTGCTACTATTACTACTACTACTACTACTACTACTACTACTACTACTACTACCGCTGCTGCTATTACTACTACTGCTACTACTACTACTGCTACTACTTCTACTATTGCTACTACTATTACTGCTACTACTATTACTACTGTTACTACTACTACTATTACTATTATTACTACTACCACTGCTAATACTAGGCCTACTATTGCTACTATTACTACTACTACTACTACCGCTGCTGCTATTACTACTACTGCTACTACTACTACTGCTACTACTTCTACTACTGCTGCTACTATTACTACTACTACTACTACTACTACTATTACTACAGCTTTGATTATTTCCTTGCTGTTGATATGTTACATGCAATCATGTATTATTTGAGCACATGATATATATAAATATTTCAGTTTCATCATTCATTGAATAAAACTAGAGTAATGAAAGCAGAACTACACTTAAAATATCGCATTGTAGAAGCTTTACTTCCTTCCAAGAAACCAATAACATTACTTTACAAATGTTCTTTATTATATCTAGATACCTTCTATTAACTTTAGACAAATATTTTATGCTCTGTACATTCTTACAACTTACAGCTAGTTGGTAACATTTTTAAAAAAGATACTGAAACCACGATTATATCGAGCAGTAGAATATGGTTTTCAAAACGAGTGTTACGAAATCTGTAACCAATTGCTATTTTTTTTCCTGTAATACATATTTTTATACATTTTTGTAAAACCGATATCATATGAACGGTCCACGAAAACTATTTTCTACTGCTGTTTGTAATAGACAGTTAGGGGAAAGTTCAACACAATTTTACACAAGGAAGCCTCTTTTCATCTAATCCTAAAATCCTAATAATGCTGATACAAATTCTGCAATTTAACTTCAATCCATTAAATCCAACATCAACCATGGCAAATAATCGTAAAACAATTCATTATTAACAACTCAACTGTATATGATTAATTTCTTTTGAAGAATTTGGTGCTTGTTTTAACAAATAAAAGCAACCATCAATATAATACATCTTATATTATTATGTAATAAATTAGTACGATTAATTTTATTTGAAAGTTGCGATTAGTAACTTCGAAATAGCTAAAAGGGATTGTTACAAAATTTACTCTTAACCTTCTGTAAAAATGTACCTTATGTAAAAAACGTAGCATTTCTCTTCCTCAAAACTGTCCTCTTTCATTCTGCATCATATCAAGATTTCAGTAACTTCTACTATCTGTCTTATCGAGTGTTGTGGAACAGAGTATTTGCACTTTTCTAAAATTGACGTTAATAACCAGTCATGATTGATCACATTTAACAAAGCAAAAAGACCAGGACCAGGGACTTCAACCAATCAGAACACAATTTTGTTAAATTGTATGTATATACGGTTCTTATATTTTATTTAAATCCGTAATTTGTTGTTTGAGAATATATTTTGGTTCAAGTCCCTGGACAAATATATCGCTGTAAATTTATGCATTGGTTATATCTGGACGGAAATGTACATTTTTTACCTAACATTTAGGTGATAATGAGCACATTCTGTAAGTTCCTTACTTGTAATTAATTAAGAAACTCACTGAGTTATGTACATTTTGAATTAATTTTTTCATATTCATATGCCAAGCTGTTTTTCCAGCATCAATTCGAGTATATTCACTTTAAAATACTCTTCAGAATAACTGGTGTTTACTATATTCCCACACTTTGAATTTCGCATTGGAATTTTTTATTTCTTGTTTTATGTATGAATTAAATTGTTTATCGCGACAAGTTGCTTTTTAAAAATTATATGCGCCTTTTACAAATTTTTAGTTGAATTTAATACTCGAAATTACAGTACATTTAAAAAAGTTACTTTGACATTTTGTTTCTCTACTGCAGTTTAAATGAGCTAGTATTGCACCAATAGAAATTAGAAAACATCAACTTCATCGAACCTCTACATTTAATTTTGTAAAAACAAATTTCGCATGAATTATCGTTAATTTTTTTAATTCCAGCAATTTCCCCAAACAGATCACTTTAAACTGAAGGCAACGGCAATTCAATTAAGAAGTCGTAGATTAATTCTGTTTACAATATAGTATTTGAATTTATTGAAATATATCAGTATTTTACAGAAAAAATCGATCATGTGTGATTTGATGTGTATTAACGAGATTGAAATAGGTAATATAAAAAATATGTAAGTTCTGAAAGGAACCGTAAACGAATCATTTTGTTTTCATTATTTCTTAATACTGTTTCCTGAAAATTATTCTAAGATTTTCTAACTCCTGACGAAAAATCTTTTAACTCTTTGAGTTTACAAATTATAATGTAAACTTGATCTAATACAAATTATAATACATCTTGATTACACAACTTTTAACACTGTATCACTTCGGAATATGTATGATAATAACGTTCTTGTGTTAAATATTATTAACGTACCTTGTTAACATGTTTCGACCTATTTTCGGTCATCTTCGGAACTGGTCGTTGTTGGTCTTGGCGCCTCTCATTCAAGAAATTGAACTACAACATCGCATACAGAACAAATAACACTCTACAAAAACATCTCAACACACAAATAAATATAACCACACAGACGTATACAAACTCAAATGTAACACCTGCAACAACTTCTACATAGGACAGACAGGCAGATCATTTCAAACACGTTACAAAGAACACATCACAGCCATAACAAAATTACAAAACACCTTCACATATGCAGAACACATCACAAATGCTAACCACACCTACAGAGACATCAACACAGACATGGAAATACTGCACATCCAACCAAAAGGCCAGAAACTCAACACACTAGAACAATATGAAATATACAGACACACGAAAACACACCCCAACGATATTCTCAACACACAACTCAATTTCAAAACACATACACTCTTTGACTCTACACTTCGAACGCACCCAAATAGGAAACAAGAGGTGCCAAGACCAACAACGACCAGTTCCGAAGATGACCGAAAATAGGTCGAAACATGTTAACAAGGTACGTTAATAATATTTAACACAAGAAAGTTATTATCATACATATTCCGAAACAAATTATAACTGGGAATTTTAATCAATTTTTATTACTTGATTTATTACAACCACAGTGCCAAAGTAAATTAATGCTGGACAGCTTTTGAGTAGCCCTAATTATGAGGTCACTAGCATTGGTGTGCTGTAATTGGACATCAGTGCTGGTATTTTAACAGAAAAGCGTGATAAGAGTAATGTATTCTAAAATTACTGGTCTGATATATTAGGTACTTGAAGTGAAACGTGAAAAACTATGTAAAATCCTACTTCACGCGTAATTAGTAGCATATATAAAGATCATGGTTGATGCTGGTTCAATAGCTTAACATACTATATCTTTACTACACTAAGCAATAGCCATTCTACATTTCAAGTAGATTGATCCGTTGTATGAACATCACTTGGGCTTGTTCAGAAGGGCTTTAAGCAAACGGTTTCCTGTCTTAATTGTGATGCTTATATATCCCCTAGCTGCCTTTTGCTTATTTCCTTCAAATATAATATAGAGCTAATGCTAGAAAGCTAAACAATTAGACTTTTTGTCTTTTCAATTTGCAATACATTAAAAATTGCACGTTTTTGCTACCAATTTATTTTTTATTGTTATATGAAGATTTTTGCTAATTCATTACGATAGTCTAAAAAATCATCTTCCTACATTTCTGAACTTAATGATGTGAAAAATATCCTTATGCTTGCATAATTCAAGCATCGTGTGGCTACATTTAAATTTAAATTCCATCTGGTTTAAAAGAAAACTCTTAGTAGTCATACATTTCAAAGTACTGGGTGTTCAGTTCAAAATATGTCATGGCTCGCTGTATGCCGTCATGTGGCTATCCGATGAGCCTAGAGAATTCAATCTTCCTACACTTCCGCAAAGGCGTATTACCTAAATGGGAGCGAAGTTGCCTAGCAAGTACGGCGTTCATTCTGAAGATTACTTACCGATACGTACGGTAACGCCAGTAGTGGCAAGAATGTGAACTGTTTGGAAACACGTACTGAAGTGAGTTTTTTTTTCCTTACTGTCGGGATATGGGGGGAGGGTTAAGACGATTACTTACGTATTTGTTGACATTAACTTCGACGGTCAACATGGACACGTAGCATTTGATTTGTGTTGTGGAATGTTACCGTACGCAACCGATGATAACAAATACCCTGCGTACGACTTGCTGGCGCAAAACACAGTTCGAAAGAGGTTATGGTAGCACACAAACCGTACAGACTGCCATCTGTTGCTACGACGTTCAAGTTATACCGTACACGTTCTGAAGTTCAGATTGAAGAACGCCTTAAATAATAGGCAACTTCTCTAACATATAAGCTGAAACTCGCTTCAAATCGGTGACCCAACAACAGTGACGTCATGACACACTTTGAAATGAACACCCAGTATATCTTACTGAGGTTGATAAAAATGTATGTAAGAAATTATTTTCTGTGAATTTAAATTGAGAATTAACTTATACAAGGACTTAACTGACTCAATCAATACAGTTGAATATTACACGACTTTTATCTAATTTGATTCCATTTACTGTAGCCTACAGATTTCTAAAAATATTAATTAGATGCTGCACAATGAAACAGTACCTAACCTAGCATTGGCTCTATTGATTTCACCTAACTAACCAAGGGCAACTCTTGACATTGTCTGTGCCTCCCCTGTGCCTGCAGCTCCCCTAAGACCCCTGGGGGTACAACTGCAGCCCCCCTTTTTAAATTCACGGACCCTAAGCTGAGCCGGAGCGCTTCGGGGGTCAAGGACAGGCTTCTGTTCTGGTGTCAGAGCAAGACCAAGGAATATAAGGTATAACAACAACAACCACACCGCTGTGACACCTAACATTGCATGGCTTTGTACAAACAGACACAGTTACACGGTGCCGTGTAGTGGTGGAGGCAGTGTTTCAGAGGTGCTCCACTATCTCTCATTTCGATTGTTTAAATATATTATATACGTTTTAAGAAAACCTATTTTTGTTGGCAGCTTACTTTCAAAGTGAATATTTTCTGTAATTATTTGTTTACAGTCTTCATTTCCTGTTTCCATAAGGGCTATTCCATCTCAAATCGACCGAAATATAGAGAAAATTAACCTTGCAATTTTTTAATACAATGAAACTTTTTCTGTCCGTAGACAACTGTGATACAATGCTTTGTGCAAAGTTTGAGGCATCAGAACTTCATAGTGTTTAAATTAAAAATATTTTAATTTATCGTATTTTCATAAAATTAGCAACTTTAAACTGTTGTAGCTCCGAAACCCTTTCACCCAATGATCAAAATCATGGTTTATTTTGATGCTGAAAAGTTAAAGTTTGTATTGACATGTAAAGAGTTTTTCTTACTTTTTATGGAAATTGAGAAATTTAGATTTTTCTTCATTAAGACGCCTTTGCCCACGAACAAATATTTTTAAAATATATGGTTAGATTCCGCATTGAAAGTACAAATAAACACATATTTTTTTATTGATGGTATGTTGATAAGCAAGTATTGAAAATATCAAATAAAGAAAATAAATAGTACGCGCGTGAGCTAACCAGCTGACTGTGAGGCGATATCTAGCCGAGGGAAGCAAGGCCAGGAGACAAACACGTGATGTTTCGTCTAGTTGCGCATAGCTGGGCTAGCTTTATCACAGGTTTTCATAAACACAGGAGTAAAATGACGCCCAATGCTCGCTTATCTTCACCTCTCGGCTAGTGCATGCGGTACTGCGCCGTTCAAGTCCAGGCGTATGAAAATAATCTATTTAATATCCTCAAAACTTATTACCGTGACACTAAGCAAACAATGCCGAATCCCTCTTAATAATGCAAGGTTTTTTCTCTATTTTTTTTTACATTTTTACAAATGGGCAAAAGCCTAAAAGCAAGTAAAATCAGATTATCTGTCTCTCTGTATACAATAAAAATAAGGATTACTTCTTAACATAACCTACCAAATGTCGGCTTCAAAATGGCTCCTGTTCAATGTTCTGTAGTAAATGGTTCCAGAGTTCTGAGTGCTGAAAGAGGCTTGTTTTTCTAAAATATGCTAAATTTGTCGCTCAACAATACAAAAACCGTTTGACTTTCGATAGTATATTTTTGAAAATGCACTCTCCTCAGCACCTTGTATAAATAGGAAAAAAATTAGGGTATAAAAAAATGTGAGGTTTTTACTGATCGATTTCATATGGAATAGCCCATATGAGTTTATGAATCACTTATAATCACTTCATTTATACGATTATTTAAAACAACGACTTTTTTTATTCCTTTCATTGTAGAGGTGAACAGAAAATAATTTTGTTCATCTTCGAGTAACCTAATAGTTCCTCAGTCTAATTGGAAGTTGACAGACATGCAACATAAGTTTTTTCGTAATCCTCATCATCAGCGCCATCTTTTCTTCTTTCCTCACAATTCTTGTTATCATCACCACTTTCATCGTCATTAATATGTTTTCTTCTTCATTTTTTCATCACTTCGTTTTCCTTCATCACAACAATCACTATCACCTTTACCACCATCACAGTCATTATCATCATCGTCAAATTTAACCTCACATTTGTCACATTAATATAGAATTACACTCCTGTATATACTGTGAGAAAGAAATTTTTATGTGGAAGTTATGGCCATTGCTTGCCTCAATCCGGAACATTAGAGACCATAATTATGAGTTTTATTCGCTAGGATTATTTTTGCTATGACTGGCAAGCCTAGTTTTCTTCCTTTCTCATATTTCTGGATGCATGTCTTAGACATCTGCTGAATTACAGGTCGGGTTACTACAACTTACATTCTGAAGTGAGACTGTGTTCTGTCCTTAAAATGTAAAGCTTTTTAAATTCGAAGTATGAAGTATTTGAGGATATATGTTTTTTTTTCAAGTTATCACTGAAAGTAAAGTGTTTCAGCAGTAATATTCTGGAGATAAAATTATAAAAGGTTTAATTTTTAACGTTAATAAAATGTGTGTCAAAGTTAATACGTTGTGAAGAGAGATAAACATGTACCAATTTTTCTAAACAAAGTATTAAATTTATATTGTACAATAATTTCTTGTCATAAAATTGAACACCAACACATGTCATCGCTGCTATGGATCTAAATGTTTTGTGAATATTCCTATAGTCGTTTTTTTTAAATGCCAAACTGAAGTACTTTTGTGCAGATCTTTGTATAATTCTGACCAGACTGTATCGTACCATTTATTATCTCCAAGGAGACAACATAATACTGTACCAGTACTGTTATAATTGACGTGAAGTTGTGCAGTTTTAAAAGAAAACAAATACAGAGCGTTCGCCTACAGGTGGGGCCAGGAAAGCGGCCTGCCTGCGGTGTCGCTTGCGGGAATCTTCTATCTGTAAGCTTCCGCTTTCTATACTATACTCTATAGGGTTTTCATTTTAAAAGTTTAGCAGCAGTAAAGACTGATGTTTTTGAAACACTAATTTCCTGTGAAACAAGTCTTAGAGATTTATTAGGAGAGCGTGTAAATGATGCACTGATTTCATCATTTTTTTTCTTCTGTCAATACTCTTTGTTTTCGCTTAGGAATTGTAGCATATCCTGTTGTCCTTAATTTGTTAACAAGACGTCTAACAGTTTCTCTACCCTGAATTGGAGCACCCGAATATTTCACTTCAAATTGCCTACGCACCTCTCTACATGACTCTGTTTTCACATATGCATCATAGTACATAAAAACTCTCTGTTCAAGCGTGAATTTTGCGTTTTGCATTGTTAACAAATTTTACACAACGCTGAATATTTAAGCAACTGTGTCAAGAAACTGCACTGTACGTGTTAAATACTGCAACATCTGGCTCACAACTGATAACTTGTCAAGCGTGTCTCAACAACTGCGTGCACAAAGCGGTGTATCAGTACATGCCGCTTTCCTGGCCTCACCCGTAGGCGAACGCTCTGTACATTGTCAACCCGTAGATGGATTTAGTCATTATTTTATATTGCCTTCTCTGATTTAAATTGATTAAATTGTACAGATTAGTTTTTCCCACTTTCTCTTAAGTTCTGCCTTTTTTTAATCAGTATGTAAAAATTCTGCTTTTTGATATAGTGCCTTGACCCCCTTTACACTTTTTCTGAGTCTTAGTGTATAAATGTCGAGGCATGTTAAGTGATGGTTTTAGGAGTACAAACAGCCATATGAATGTTTCATGATGCTAGTCATTTGAGAGTTGTGTAAGAGAATTTTGAATTATGTTATCATTTTAAAATTTAGCTTTTCTTATTAATAACTATCGGGAAAATTATTGAAAATAACTTTATTAAATTATTTTTGTATTCATTTTGAAAATATTTTAATTTTTTTCAAATCTTACAATTTTTCCCCTCATTAATAGATGTGATCCATTCACAAAACCTATGTCGCAAAGTAATTTTTTTAATGCCTTCAGATACAATCTTACCATAAATAAATTTATTACACGCCTTGCCCACTTTATTTCCTTTCTGAAGGATGTTGTGTCAAGGTTCATCATCATGTTCACCCTAGTTTGAACTCGCAGAACTTCATAGCACGCATGGCAGATATTTGTTCACTGAGGTCAACTTATTATGGAACATAAAGTTAGTACTGAAATTTTCATAGGATGACTGCTCAAAGAAATAAAATGGAAGAAAATCGAAAACATTAGTTAATTATTCTACTATTTACGTACAGTAATTATTTTTAAGTTGTCTTGATAATCCATTTTGAATCTTGCGTACACTACTTTTAACACTTGAATATAAGTAATTCATTAACTAGTGGACTTACTCGTGTTAATTATGTAAGTCTGTGCAGCTTACAGCTGTTTCGGTGCTTCATCACACCATCCTCAGAGCCTACTAGATCTCGGCGTCATCTCGAACTTCTCTGCCTATGAAATATGCAAACACACTAAAACACACCCCGATCAAATTCTCAACACACAGATCAATTTCAGTACACACACACTATTTGACTCCACTTTTCAACACCTTTCAACAATCAAACGCACCCACACAACAGGCAGAGAAGTTCGAGATGACGCCGAGATCTAGTAGGCTCTGAGGATGGTGTGATGAAGCACCGAAACAGCTGTAAGCCGCACAGACTTGCATAATTGACACAAGTAAGTCCGCTAGTTAATCAATTACTTATATTTTTAAGTATTGATATGTGATGGTAACATACTACATGGGTGCAATCCTATTGTAAGTCCTATCCCTCACTTGCAAAACAATGGAAACTATTATCTTACTGTACCTAGTTCATTTCTTCCATGGTAGAATTCATAGAGTACTGGATAATTTTTTTAACAGTTTATGTTCATATTTACCTCAAAATTCAAAATTGATACTGACGAGATATTTTATATTTAAAAACCTGCAATTTATTATGTTTTTCTAGGCGTGTGGTGGAGTGCCTCTTTGGTTAAGTCAAACTGGAAATATTTCTTTTCCCATAGAACATATTTGCTTTGTATATTAACATATTCTCATCAAATTTTTAAGGTATTGTGATTTATTCGAATTGTGTAAGTGTTTATAATGTTGTTAAACCCAAAACGCTAATGGATTCCAATTTTTTTTTTTAAGAATTTTTGATTGCATCTTGATAAGCATACTCTTACAAATGCATGAAAATTGTGTGCCATTTGTAGTATCGCAGTTAATTTCAAGTTTTATTTAAGCATTCAGCATGTGTATTGTTTTATTTGTAGTCTGTATACTTTATTTTAATTGTGAAATAATATGCATTTGTTGCTTTCAATTTTGATCAGCCATATGACACATCGAGTAAGTTAATAAAATTTCGGTAGATGAAACTGCTTGGTGTCTATTTTCGAGAAGAAAAGAGGTATTGTTATTCTATAAACGATTTAATCGCATAATAAGTGTCCTACAGATTTTTCATTATGGCATTATAAACATCGTAGATTAGGGGAGAGTCGGGTAGTATCGGACATCGGGTAGTATTGGACAGTGCATTTCTTTCATCTACCACCATATGGTAGTACCTGAATGACATGGTTACGTTTCTCTATGCGACATCACAGAAACGTAACCATGTCAATCAGGTACTATCATCGTGTGGTAGATGAAAGAAACTCACTGTCCGATATTACCCGATGTCCGATACTATCCGACTCTCCCCTATACGTAAAGATTATGTTTTTGGTCCTACAGAATTATCTGTTATGGTTACCGAGGACCTGGGTTCGATTCCCAGCGCCGGAGTGAATTTTTCTTCAATACTAAATAATCGTAGATTATGTTCTTGTCCCTGTGAAATCTCGAAATGCAAGTGATTCGGATATTATTGAGATTTTTTTTAGAACATTGATTTCAGCTTTCAGAAGTTCCACATTATTTCTTTTATTGAAAACATTGTATAAAAGTTAAATTCAGCGAACATGTGAAAGTATCGAGAGAAGTGGTCCCCAGCATGCTTGTACTAGTGCTTGTGGAATGCAATTGTTATTGATTCTGACGCTGTATGGAAATACATTTATGAAGAAAGTGAGTTATTTTGTTAGTAATATATTGTGTTCCTTAAGATAAGACTGATAAGCTTTCCATATATTTCTCTTGTCTGCAACAATGGTGGTTTCCATTCAGAAATCTGCACTTCAAACATTTTTTGCTTTTGTTATGTTAAAATTGAGATCATTTAAAGAAACGTCCCAGGTACCGGTAGCGATATACAGTTTTTTAGTGTAGAAGTATTACAGGTATGTGAGATTTCTGAAAATATGAAGTCATTTGTATTCGTCTGTCTGCCCACATGTATCAGTGATCAACATTTGCTATATGATAACTGAGAATAACTTATTTACAGTGCGTAATTCAAAACTCACACGCCAAAAATTGTTCAGTTACAGAAAACTGAGTAAAGCTAATGTGTGTGCCACGAACTTATCTCTAATGGGTTCTATTAATCTTGAGTTTACAAAACTTGTCTTAAATTGGCGATGTTAACAGTTTATCTTGTTATCAAATGAAAATATGTGAGTCAAGTAGCGGAACTTAACATTAATCTTGAAAACTACCGGTAGTTCTTTTTCACAAACATATGTTGTGTACACCGTATTGATTTGTACTTAGTCTTGCTTTATATGTACAACTGCCTCCTTTCACAAATTGATACTGGCTGATGTTACGTAAGTTTAGATCATGTGTAACTTCGGTGTGATGTTTGTAGAAAAAATATATTAGGAACATTTTTATTGTTCATTAAAAATGAAACTAATTGTTATAATCACAGTTTTGCCGCGCATTTTGTAGCTTTGTTTTACACTTGCCTGTAGAAGAATGTTAGTGTGTACCGATACTGGTACTATAAAACTTACAGGTAAATGAATTGAATAAAATAAACATTAAATTATGAAGACGTAACAACACGTTATTAAAAATAATCAAATAATTTGCACTGTCACGACATTTAATCTTTTTTTTCTCGGGCTTACGATTCTTTAAGCACCTAGCACCAAGTATGCCATTATTGTACTTCAGGAATTAAATTTGTACAACAAAATTGTTCATACTATGCAGTTTTCGTCTCATTTCTCATTGTGATATAAATAATTGTTCTGAAGTTTTTCCCAGACTGTTCATTGCCGACTGAAGTGGCTAGTTCTAGCTTATGATGTACTGTTATGTGTATCTGTTACAGAACATTCAAATAGAGAATTTTTCAACAAGCTGGAGCAATGGCCTAGCATTTTGTGCGCTTATCCATCATTTCCTGCCTGATGCTTTCGACTATGATTCTTTAAGGCCTGAGGAGCGGCGCAAGAACTTCGAGCTTGCTTTCCGAGTAGCCGAGTAAGTAATCTAACTTCATTATTTTTCATCAAAAGACTATCTCTATAATCTTAAGCCTCTTTTCTCTGTTTCGAAACCTGCCAATCGTATAAATATTTGCCAGAAGCTAAAATCATTTACAATTGTAAGAAATTATTTTTCGGAATATATAGTTTATTGCTTTCACGTGTTAAATATTAGGTTACGGTACCTTGTTGAGTAGTTTGTCTGTTGTGGGCTATCTTCAGAACTGGGTGGTCCTGCTCTTTGCGCCTTCTGAGTGTTTTTCCTGTGGGGGTGTGTTTATGTAGTGTAATGTGGAGTCAAAAAGTGTGTGTTCTGAAATTGAGTTGTGTGCTGGTGTGTTTTTTTTTCGTATGTTAGTGTGATGAAAACAAAAACACACACAAGATTGCAACCTCATTTAAGAAATTAAATTACAACGTTACATTCAGAACAAAAAAAAAACACTCTAGAAAAGCATCTCAACACACAAACAACACAAACAAACGAATACAACCACACACGCGTATACAAACTCAAATGTAACACCTGCAACAACTTCTACATAGGACAGACAGGCAGATCATTGCAAACTCATTACAAAGAACACATCACATCCATAACAAAATTACAGAACACTGTCACATATGCAGAACACATCACAAATGCCAACCACAACTACAGCAACATAAACACAGACATGGAAATTCTACATATTTTATCATTTTACATATTTCATGTGAATGATTTTATGCTGTTCTTTGTGTGGTGGAATTGTGAAGATTTTCAAAATCAGTGTTACATAGTAAAGAATGTTTAAGTTATCCAATTATAACTTCTTTAATTATTCATTTTTACACATACTCCACATCAGCAATTTGTATACGAACCATTTGCCTTCCGAACAGCAGTCAATGTTACATGAATTGCCAAAGAGGAAGGTGCATCATGGGATGACGAATATGTCCGGAATAAAACAAAGTGTTTTCGTTTTTGAGTTAGGTACCCTTATAACATCCCTGATACTCAGGAGGTTTGTTTCCTGCACGATAGAGCACCACGCAACACAACAGCAACATTCACTTCTTCGGAATGGCCTCGTGCAGATCTTAATGTGGCAATATTGAAGGACGCAGTAGAGAGACTGATAATGCAGGAACAAGGGCATAATAGGTATTCCACGCCTCACAGCGGCTCTAAATGTCATCTATCTTGAAAGATTGCGTACTGTCAGGGAGAAAAATGGTGGGCACACAAATTATTGATGGTGAAATGTAATTTGTGAAAATAAATAAGTAAAGAAGTCATAATAGGCAAGGGTATTTATCAGTAGTGGCCCGCGGTAACAAAAGTTGGCAGTTCTGCATGAAAAAATAGTGTATATAGCAAACGCATGCTGTTTATTGCATCTAAATTGGGTAACGCGTGTAATTATAGCCCATTTTCGAAGTTGCCTGTGCACCCGAAATTGTACTCCAGCCATCCGTGCGCTACACCTCTCCCACCTGGTACAACTAGTCATGTAGTGGAGATGTGCCCCACATGCTTTTCTAGTTTTTAAGTCAAATTAACTAAATCCTTCATTCCAGTGTTTGTACATGTATTTTCTCCCCTAAACAGAATACACGGGTGGAGAAGAAAGCGTTTTCATGAGCGCAGCAAAAAACCAATCGTTTCCATTACACATTTCAGTATTAAAATGACTAGTAGGCTACATGATTTCCTCGACTTTTTCCAGAAATTTCAATATTTAAATTTTGTGTAAGACGTCCTAATTTCTTAAGTTAACATGCAGTAGTCCAGAAGCCTATGTGCTCTAACGCAGCTCATAAAGAGATGAGGGTGTTGGCGGTTCTTTTGTAGATAGATAGATAGTTTATTTTGCAAAAACATGTGGAACATGTATGGCATCGTCATATACAATTTAAAATACATGATATCATACAATGGATACAAATTAAGATACATAAATATTAAAAATCTCATCGACATCATACAATGGATTTGCCAATAATATAGTCCTAATTCGTGTCCTAAACACTCGGAATGGAAGATTCCTTATATCAACAGGTAGACTATTAAGTAATTTAAAAGCAAAGAATAGAAAACTATTTTGAGTAATACTGTATTTACATTTGTCAGTATATAAATTTGTATTATTTCTTGTAGAATATTTATGAACAGAAGTACATGCTATGTAATTATTAATGTTATTCCGAATGTAAAGAAGACAGGCCAATACATACATAGACGGCAATGTCAAGATTTTTGACCTTATAAAAAGAGGTTTACAATGAGTCATATTTGATACTCCATGAATTAATCTTAAAGCTTTCTTTTGTAATATGAAAAGAGCTTGAGCAGAAGTATGGTGACCACAAAGAATAATAGCATAATTTAAATGACTTTGTATATGGCTATGAAATATTGTAAACAATACCTTGTTAGGTAAATTATTCCTTAACAACCTTAACATATATAGGCCTTTACTTAATTTCTTAGCAACATAGTCAACATGAGTTTTCCATCCCATTCTAGGCTCAAGAAAGATGCCCAGAAATCTAACAGTAGTAAGACGATTAATACCAAAGTTTAATTTAACAGTTATGTTAGAATTAATCATAAGGTTATTCGCACTACACCAATCAACAACCCTACTTGATACATCAGCAAGTTCCATAGACAATATGTCACTATTTTTATGAATAGTATTAACGGTATATTCGGAGAGAGCTGCTTCGGTTGCAGCTCTAATGCAGTCTTATGGGACGGTGAAGAAAACCAGTTTTCTGCTGCCGACTACCCTATGTTGAGCTTCAGGAACTGCCGATCACAGATCCGAAAAGTACACTACGGCTAAAATTCTCGAGTAGTTCAAGGCTCCTACAGACAGTAAAATCTCGAATCGAAGGAGAATGAATTGGAAAAATAAATTAAAGAATTAACTAGATTACATAAAAGCACGTTTTACATTTTTAATTTTTTCAAGTCCATTTAAATGGTGGTTCTGCAGCTCTGCAGTTCTTATTGTAGAGCCGCCCCTGGTGTTTATATAAAAATGTACCGATAACAATTATTATGCTGGTTTCATTTATACATATCACTTTAATTGCTTTTGTAGTATTGTAACACTTTGTCGCAATGTGATTGTTTCCTCGATCAGTATGTAGATAGCAATTAACCTCTGACTTGCCAGTCATAATGTTACATTGGACAACTGAATGTTTGATTGCAGTGACAAGGCCGGGATCGCGCCTCTGCTGGACGTCGAAGATATGGTGATGATGCGTAAACCTGACTGGAAGTGCGTCTTCACTTATGTCCAGTCTGTTTACCGCCGCTTCAAGGACGAAGACTGATTTTTCTTTTTTCTTCAATCCATGACAATTTGATCAGTAATTTAATAGATGCATGAAGCAAGGTTCCTATTTTGTAATCTCACGTGCCCTTTATTTTCGTCTTATTTTTTCAAGAAAAATACATTGTTCTCTTAAAACGTCCTTGTAATCATTTTCAGTCGAACAAAGAATGAAGATGTGTGTATTTGTACAGAATTGTAAATTAGCGTAAATTATCGGACTTAATAGTGAGCATACATTATTATATAATCAGATGTTTAAGAATTTTGCACAATAATGTGTGCCATATTCACCCGACATATCCAGGTGCTTGTAGTTAAACTAAATAAATGTTCAATGAATGACTTATTACTTATTTTTATGATGAAGTTCAATTGGAAATGAATGCCACTAAAATACAACAACTAGGTGTAAAAATTGTATATGTAGATATGTTCTGAATATGGTACACATTTCTGTGGTGTATGTATGTATGTATTATTTGTTGTAGCAATGTCTGTGGACTGAGCAGACAGAAATGATGGATGGACCTCACAGAACAGACTTGCGAGATAAGATTGTTCTTTTCAGAAGGCCGACGCTCCAGTGTTGCCATCTCATTGCCAATCTCTAAACCAACCAACTAACGTATTTCTTATTAGCTATTGCTTACTAGACAAGTTTTTAAATCTGTAAATGTTACGAAATCGGTACTCATCACTATTATTCTATTATTGTAGCTACTGGCAAGAGCTCGTATTAAAAACTGAAAATTATTGAATTTAAGGTGCTTTTTGTTGAACATAATTATAGTCGATGAATACTGTGTATACAACGAGTCCAGGCTTTTGGCTCACTGGCTCATGTAATATTACAGTCATTCATGATGATTTTTATTATTATAATTATTTTTATTTTGCCGGCTAAGGTGATATTTATAATGCAGTGGATATTAACACAAACTTTTTATAATTTGAAAAATGTAACTTATATCAAAATGTCTGGTGTGTTAAACTTCTCAACATTTTTATCTGCCAACCAGACTAATTGATGTAATTGATTATGTCTTTCGATTTTTAATTTTATATTGTCTTTTCGTAGGGCCTACTAATTTAAGTAAAAGAATGAAGCTTCCTATTACTATAAGTAAACAATAAAGCAATTGATATTGTTAGAAGAGAGAATAATTTATTTTTACTGTTGCTATCCTTGCAAATTGAATAACATATGTTATCTTCCTGTACTATCAATTGAATCTTTTATTGGCACTCAAATATATTCTTATACCGAACTTTTTCCCAAAAAACTTTTATGAACAACTGTTTATGTTCATCTCTCCTCCTCCTTCATTGTGTCTTCCAACCTCCTCTCCTCCCTCTTGTTGTGTTTTTTTTTTATTGGGTTATTTTACGACGCTTTATCAACATCTTAGGTTATTTAGCGTCTGAATGAGATGAAGGTGATAATGCCGGTGAAATGAGTCCGGGGTCCAGCACCGAAAGTTACCCAGCATTTGCTCATATTGGGTTGAGGGAAAATCCCGGAAAAAAACCTCAACTAGGTAACTTGCCCCAACCGGGAATCGAACCCGGTCCACCTGGTTCCGCGGCTAGACGCACTAACCGTTACTCCACAGGTGTGGACTCTTGTTGTGTTCTCCAATTAGGGAATCAATTGCAGATCCTGTTGTCTTCTCATTCCACACGTGTATTCAGTTCTTTTGCTCATCGTGTACTCACATTTGTTTCCCGTGGTTCTTAAAATGATATTTATGTACCATGTTAACTTTAATGTGTTTTTATTTACGTAAACTAAGATGCGCAATAAGACCAAAACAAAAAATTACCTTCGTACACAATCCACGCTATATTCATATTGGTTTGGAGTGGTTTGTTAAGGAATGTATTCAATCAGTCAATCTTGTTAATGTATCCAGCTGTTTGCTGACCACATAAAGTCCACTATAGTCCACTGTAGTCTATTCAGTTTTTGTTTTTCACGAGAAATGAGGGGTATTTTGATCGGTGTTCATTATAGATGCCTGTTGCTAGTAGCCAGAGTTGGGGTGTAGTCAATATATACTGCAGGGCTGTGTCTTCTGCAACTGGTACTGATGATTTTAATTTACTTCTTTTGTGGTTTATGGATGGACAGTATAGAAGAATGTGTTCCAGATCTTCATCATGATTATTACACCACAGACAAGTAGGATTATCAGAAATGTGAAATAGGTGTAGGTACAAGGAATGTATTCAAGACTAATTTAGAAACATGTTATATTACCGGTTGTTCTGTATGGCTGTGAAACTTGGACTCTCACTTTGAGAGAGGAACAGAGATTGAGGGTTTTTGAGAATAAGGTTCTTAGGAAAATATTTGGGGCTAAGAGGGATGAAGTTACAGGAGAATGGAGAAAGTTACACAACGCAGAGCTGCACGCATTGTATCCTTCACCTGATATAATTAGGAACATTAAATCCAGACGTTTGAGATGGGCAGGGCATGTAGCACGTATGGGCGAATCCAGAAATGCATATAGAGTGTTGGTTGGGAGGCCAGAGGGGAAAAGACCTTTGGGGAGGCCGAGACGTAGATGGGAAGGTAATATTAAAATGATTTTGAGGGAGGTGGGATATGATGATAGAGAATGGATTAATCTTGCACAGGATAGGGACCAATGGCGGGCTTATGTGAGGGCGGCAATGAACCTCCGGGTTCCTTAAAAGCCAGTAAGTAAGTAAGTTAACGAATTATTCTTGCACCAAAAACGGATGCTTCCTGGACCAAATAGTCGTATTTTAATTATGTAAATACAGTGAAACCTCTCATTTGCGGACATCGAAGAGACGTACAATCTGTTCTCATATTTCATCCAGTTTCTCCTCAGTAAGTACACAACCTTGTCTTTTGCTGAACCAGTTTCTCTAAATGTTTAACGAGGTTGCATATAGTGTTGACATGTGGAACAGTAACATTAGAAAATCTTTTTGTAAATCATCTTTTTACCTTTCCGCAATCACTCTTTTTCAAAAAGTCTCTGCCATGAAAACCCTTTGCTCTAATGTAAATTTTTAATTCCTGTGGTGCTATGTGAACGAGATAATCTAAACACTTCACTAACATGATCAGAAGAATAACACGCAATCTGATGTCAATACAGCCAATCTAACAGATTTACTGAAATGGACTGTTGAGCGTTTGGGAGATGGTTTGCCGTGGATTGCTAGGTCTTCATACCACTCGACCTATGTTATGTAAACGAGTGCTCTGTAGACGAGGCCACGCGATTGTACCTTGCTGTACCTAGAATCATGGCAGATAGTATTCAGGCTCCGCTGCCTGCTAGAGGAGCAGTAGTGCATGTGGTGTTTTGAAGTCGATTTGTGTTTAGTTCATTTAATGGATAAGTATAAGTTGGATAATAATTTCGTGTAGTGTTCTGTGAGAAAAGATTTTATTCGTTAACTTTAGACAGGCAGGCAGGCCTGTGCTGTACTTGAAAATGCCAAACAAAAGTCTAAGTTATACCGAAACATTTCTGCCTGAAGGCAAAACAAAATTCGGAGACTTAATAAGAGTGAGTAAGAATGGGAGAATCGTTTTTGAAATAACTATGCAAACATTTCAGTGGTTCGAGCAAGAGAAACTAACATTGAACACTTTGATTGACATGCTAATAAGAGAGTTCGAACTTACCAGGTTCGAAAAAAGAGAAAACAGCGCTGAACGTTCTCACAAGGGAAGGGTTTCGGCTCGAACAGGAATTTTTGGTTAAAAATTTGTACAGACGCTTACTTCACAATGGTGATGAAGACCGTAAAAGCATTCATTTGTGTAACTCTCCATTTGGTTGTTATTGGTCAATACACTTCTTTAAAAATGTAGCCTATATGAGGATTCTCTATAAAATTCATGAAACAGCATGGAGCAGAGCAATAAGCACAACACGCAGAAGCAACACCTGAACAATCTTCTGAACCACACTCCAGTGCTGAACAATCAAATGCCACCTGAATTACATTTTTGAAGTCCGAGACTTGTTCAGGATTCACGTAACCAGCTGACTGCTAGGAATACTGAAGCATAGGGCGGTATACTGGAGCAGACAACTGGACATGAATAACAGAGTGCATTTTCATTATAAACACTCGATTTCCCAAGTTAAGTTCTGGATTTTCAGCAAGAGTCCTTATGCAATCTGTTATCCTCCGAGCATATATTTTGTATTGTCTAAGGAAATAGATATCCAGAGGCTGGATATATTTAGATTTTTTAGGTGGAATGATCATACATTCCATGTCTTAGCCTTGGAATGATTCATTAATTAAGGTTGTGTCCTTGTGCGCATTCAATGACTCACACAACAATGTACACTTTTGATTAGCTGCAATATTTTCAGACAATGTTGAAGAAAAATGTTCTTAAATGGACTGTAGACATTTTACCACTCGCACTAGCTTCTAGGCTAGGCTAGGCTTACGGGTAAGGTGTCCCATCCCCTTAACTTGTGCAGTGCTCTCCCCACCCCTCAACTTGTACAGTGCTCTAACAGACAAACCACGCATTACACAAACGAATGCTTTTGGGAGCTTTACAGAGATGTAAAGATGGGCCTGTATAAAAATTGTGGATACGAAATTCCTGTTCGAGCAGAAACCATTCCCTTGTCAGAGAATTAACACACGAGAGCATATTGCTAGAACTGGAACAGCGTAGTAGAGAGTTAATACTTATGTTTGCATTCCATTACATACTAAATATCGATTATGCTTATTTTAATGATATTCAAGTAGGTAAAACGGATAAAATGAAACGCAAAAATGGGTTAAAGGTCCAAATGGATTATATTGTGCTGCTGAAAACGTTATTTCTGAGACTCAAGATCCCCCACAACCATTTAAAAACTCATAGTAGTACATCCGTTATCAACACGTGTTTTAAATAATATAAGATAGTGCAACACTTTATTCCAAGTGGTGTCGTTTGGTGATAGCGTTCTTCCAGCTGAGAGAACAATCCTCTATTCTTACAGATATATTTTGTTTCAGACGCTGTTAGGTCGTAATACCAAGCTTAAAAGTAGAATTAATTGAACAACTCCAGAGTGTATTGCATGGTAATAACAGTTTCATTCATACTTCTAAACACACCTTTGAAAATAATTCAGGAGCAAACGACTTACAATATAACTTATAATAATAAACTAATTAGGCCTATTCATTAATAATAACAAAGCTGTATCTGGAAATATAACAGATTTAAGTCAATGATATTTATTTATAATAAGACGTGCAGACGAATGTTACTACTAGAGCCTGGATTTCCATGCAAATGCATGCTTTTTATAAGCTGTTACACTTCTCAAACTGTGCAAATGTTCGTTTTATGACTCATCATTCCTCTGTGCATGTTAACCTGCTTTGGCCTTTTTGGTAGTAAATTCATGTGTAATGCATATTTTGAAAATTTTAGATTCAATATTGCATATTACGTCCTCTTTCTGGCTTTGATGCATAATAGTGCCTATTATGAATGTTGCTTTGTAGAATCTAGTATTTCCACGTTATTTGCATAATGAGGAAAAAAATAAAAGAAAGCTACCAGTAATATGGTTTCGTAGCATCCTACCTGACAACTAATCTTTGGACTTTCCACTAAATCCTTCCTTTGAAATTGAAATTTAGAAATCTTCTCACTATTCGTGAGCTGCCACAAGGGACAAAGAGTACTTAACCATATAAATGTTTACAAGTTCAGTGAACCATTAATTTTGTTTTGACAATGAAACTCCTACAAGTACATAGCTGCAAATACATTTTGTGATTGGTGGAAATGTACCTAGTTTTAGAGAGGCAAATGTTACAAAGAAGTAAAGAACTTTGTTTCATTTCGAATATAGGTGATGCTTCAGGAGAGCAATTGATACCGGTACTTTCAATGCAGCTAAAGTTTCAAACGGAATAATAGATGTAGGTATTCCAAGCTTCTTAAACACATCTTTCATGAAGAGAGTAGCGGTACCTCTTGCTCCAACCAGAAGTCCGATTACTTCAAGCTCTGCTAGCTGGTACTTTTGGAGGTAATATGGAATGGTAGGATTGTAGATATTCTTTTTTTCCTTATCCACTTCTGCTGGCTGTTCCTCATTCGTTTCGAAACGCACAGTGGGATCAATTATGAATCCAGATCTTGTAGATTCCTCGAAAGATATTATATCTATGCGCCGTGTACTGCCAGTGACGGAGAGACCATGCACTTCTTCAAAGGTGTTGTAATCGGCATCTTTAAGGGCAGTGGCTATAATTGATCGTACTTGGTGGTGTCTAGCATTTCGCAGACCTTCGCCGTGCTGACAGGATCCCAGGACGTGTGCAAGAGTTTCAACCTCGTTGTGGCAATGCCTACAACGGTTGTCCTGAGATCTTCCCGGCACAGCACGTACTGCAGTAACATTTCCAACCATTTTAATGCCATCGCGCCATTCGCTGTTGGAGAGTCCTTTGTGTTTACAAATCCATTTGTTGGCACCAGGATATTGTTTAAATAAAACTACGCCTTTCCCTTTCTGTGGATGACGACACCAAATATCAAATTCTCTGTTCCTCAGAAGGTTACGAATCTTTGTAACATTTAAGAAATGTTCATTCTTATGAAATAAGGCATCTTCTAGAACAATGTTCAGAGATTGGGCACATCTAATGCTCTCTTCATGAACCTGACGTGTTTGTGTGATGTATGGGTTTTTAGATTTGTGTAAACATCGAAGGGGATTAATTTGTTGTAATAGTAATTTCCAATCCTCAACTCTCGTTCGTTACAAGCTGGAGGTAATGATATTGAAAGAAAGAAAGCAGAAGCAGCATACTTTCAAACTGCAATTTAGTATATTTTTGTGTCGAATTGTGAAGTGTTGCTATAGCTACCTTTAGAACTGCAAGAAGAGATCTTGTGTTAAAATGGATTGAGGGAAAGGAATTTCTAAAGACGGACAGTGATGTATTTATTGTGATTGTTGTAATACAGACGTAAGTACTTTTGTATTTTGGGGCACACTGTAGCATCGTGGATTAGGCATAATGCTGTAACGTCGGAATGTCACAGGTTTGATTTCTGATGGGTCATGGTCATACGGAAATACAAAAGACTTACAGTTCGACCTCACTTTGTCTCAAATTTCTTCGCTTAAACATGCATCTGTCAGTTCTTGTAATGTAGAAAGACAATTTTCTGTGTTCAAGAACGTGCTCAGATAAACACGCGAGTTTAAGTGGAGAAACTGTTTAGAAATTAGTTGTAATACGTTGTTTCAAAATAAAATAAAAAATGTAGTACAGTAACATAAAGTTTCTTTTCTTTTATTTTAACTAATGGGTATACTTGACTTACGTCATTCACCCATATGAAGCAAGTTATGTAGATCAATTTACCGACAGAGTAATTAGAATAATAGTAGGTGCCAAATCTAGGGAATCGTGTAGCACTATTTTCAAAAAACTACAAATAATGCCCATGGCTTGTCAGTATATCTTTTCATTAATAGTCTTCCTCGTATGTAATCGTGAAAACTTTGTAACTAATTCAACAGTTCATAGCATAAATACACGTCAAAAAAATGACTTTCATACTCCATTGGCAAGTCTATCGTCCTATCAAAAAGGAGTGCGTTATATGGCAGTAAACATTTTTAATAGCCTCCCTATCGATATAAAAAATGAAACTCAAAACATAAAATTATTTAGGGCCAAATTAAAGAAGTACCTAATTTCTCACGCCTTCTATTCTGTAGGTGAATTCATGACATTCAATAACACTTCATGAAATTGATACTAAAACTCTGTGTTGTACTAGTAGACTATATTGTAAATCTCGTCTGTATATATTTCATCTAGACTGTGACTATAAATTAAGATTTTATAATAGTATTAAGTTTTTTGACTTGTTCCATATTCTAGCTGTGAAGCAATGTATGAATACCATGGAATGTTAATAAATACAATACAATACAATACCCAGAGTGAGCCATAAAAGGCTGGTCTACACTACATTCGCGATGAGATGAGATGATTATGGAGATTTGTTGGGATGTCACAGGGGAACTGGAGTTCCTGGAGAAAATCCCTGTTACCTAGACCACAAGCTTTCCCAACACATTATAAATCGGGGTACACCGGGTATCGAACCAAGGTCCACAGAATTATAAGTCCAGCGCTCTAGTCACTAGACCACAGTGGCGGCTCTGTAACGTTATGTGGAACACAATTTTAATAGTGCATTTTTTATTATTTTTTTATTTATTTTTTTTTTTGCTTCATTATGCATATATTGTCATATGATAGTGAATGCATACGGGTTTTGTTTCGGAGCTACTAAAAAACTCCATGGTTTGTAAGACACCAGCAACTGCATCATGAAATGGAGTTATTTCAGTAGCTACATCTGTATGTCTGTCAAATTTTATAATCTTTCTTTACCAAATTTTCTGACACTCCAGGAGCATCTTGCTTCTTTGCGTGACAGTGCTGATGCAACCCGCAACTCATCTTTAGCAGCAGCGGACTGATGCAACCTGCAAGATATCTATTGAAAAAAAAAATGAAGTTTTAAATACAACAACAATACCTTTAAATTAAAGGTTGCCTGATAGGACACAGTATATTGTAATTATTACACACATAAATTCAAATAAATGTTACATACAGACGTTTTGATTTAAACTTAATTTACTTAAACGTAAAGGCAACGTTTTATTAAAATATTAATATTTATTTTAAAAATTACATTCAAGATATTCCTATACCGTATCAAGTCATAATGAAGTAATTTAGCGCTGATATCCTAGATCATATATACCCAGATTGCTCGGCCTTATAGGCTTTGACGGTAACAACTTTTGTCAGGTTTACTACGCTCCCATCTATATAGTTACATGAGGAGTCACGTCATAACTCCCATTTGAATTGCATTAGCGACTGTACTGCCCTCTCGTGTTCGTTTACGGCGGACGGGTGGCGATCCTGGCGGTTGTTCTCTTCAAAGTGCTACCGATTTTAACTCTAGGATTTTAACATAGGGATGAGTAATCTGGTGGAGGGAAATTTGTAACATTGTAGGGAAAACATAGTGAATTTTGTTTCATTCTATAGGTAATTTCTGATTTAACTACCTGGCAACACTGAAGCTGAGAATCAGACTGAGAGTACAAGTCAAGGTGCTGATGTGGAGAGGTTATGTTTATTATAATATATTTTTAGAAATAGAAGTGAGGAAGTGATTGCATATAATATTATTTTACTGCTTTAGTTGGTTCTTCGTTTACTTAGCTGTGAAAAATGTCGATGGAAACAATTCCCAAAGACTTACGAGGATTGAGAGCATGCTTAGTGTGTTCGCTAATCAAGGTAAGTAATTCACGTTATAAATATTTATACATGCAAAAACATTGACAATTTAAATTTACATAAGCCAGTCTTCGATATCTCCCCACATCACACACGGAACTGATGTTTCGTTATGGGTTAGATCTTAGATGGGATTGAACATCCTTGTAACACTTTCTTTCATGTGATTCTGATAATAGAGTTGACATTGCTGTACTTTCAAATTGAAGTTTGCTTTCACATTCAACCCAGGTTCACGTATATGTCCTACTAAGTATACGTCATTATGGTCTTCAACAACCTGGTGTGATACCCACTAAGGTTCTAATGCTGCATTTCATATGCTGTGTGGCTTAGCTTCCCTTGTCTTGTGCTTACCAGTCAGCAAGCAGATGGAACCATGCATTACTTAGATTTGTTTTAATATTCGTTGCTCTTATTTTCAGACTTTTGACCAGTTTGAATATGATGGATGTGACAACTGTGATGAGTTTCTTCGAATGAAGAATAACAGAGACAATGTTTACGACTGCACCAGCTCTAATTTTGATGGGTATGTGCTTAAATACAGTGCTTGTAAGACAGGTTTAACATGCAAGCATGTTTCAATGTCGGACTAGCAACTGCTGCATTCCTATCTTCATAATATACTGTAACATCAAGAATAATACTAACAATGCCATTTGTCCACTGCTGTGGAGTAACGGTTACCATGAAACGAGTGGGCCAGGGTTCAAATCTTGGTTGGGACAAGTTAGCCTACCTGGTTGAGATTTTTTTCCGAAGTTTTTCCTCAATCCATTAAGACCAATGTGGGGTAACTTTCGGTGCTGGAACTTAGACTCATTTCGCTGGCATTATCACCTTCGTCTCATTCAGACGCTAGATGGCCTTAGCAGATGAAAACGCGTCATGAAAAACAGTAAAAAAAGTCCCACTTCAGTTTCAGTGTATGTTGGAGCTTTTATGATTTCAAACTCGTGTTGATTTAACTGAACTAGCTATTGTGATATAAATTGCATACTTTCTCTTTTATATTTATGAAATAATCATTGAGTAGACAGCATTGCAAAGTCCTTTACTTTATTTCGTATCCCATTGCTCCAGGGTAAATCCAAATGAGTATCAAACAATGATAACTTGACCATTTTTAAAAATGTTTATTTTTTATTGGGCCTAGTGATCTGAATCGTGCTGATTTAACTGAACTAGCTATTGTGATATAAATTGCATACTTTCTATTTTACATTTATGAAATAATCATTGAGTAGACAATATTGCAAGGTGCTTTACTTTATTTCTTATCCCATCACTCCAGGGTAAATCCAAATGGAGTGTCCAACAATGATAGCTTGACCATTTTTAAAAATGTTTATTTTTCATTAGGTCTAGTGATCTGAATCGGCATAGTGTGAATTCAGTAATCAAAACGTAAGAGATCGCATTTTCATGTCAGGTTGCTGGTTAATTTAATATTCAATCTTCTTTACTGAAAATGAATCTACAGGCCTGTTGTTAGATAGTGTAGTAGTGCGACTGTCATTTATGGACGGACATGTATTTCTACAGCATTTCCTCTGTAGGTGATGAAACAGTTAGGCCTATACCTCTGTGACTCAGCCTCTATAACAGACAAATTGTCTCTTTAGTAAAAACAGGATGTAGCCTACCATGTGAAGATGAAGTTAGGAATTGGATAGGAGAGGCTTTTGGAGATCCATCACTATCTATAAAGAATAAAAGAATTGTATTCCAATGGATACCATCCCATTGTGGAATCCTGGGAAACGAGAATGCGGATGCTTTAGCAAAGAAGGGCAGCACTGCTACTTACAGACCTGTTACTAAATCTACGTATTACTCTGTGAAAAGATTTATTAAATCTACATACTTAGACTTCAACATACAAAATTTGATAACACAATCCCAAGGGAAAAAATGGAACTCTCTGCATCATAATCCACTGTTGATTCCCGATTTATCACGAAAATCGTCTGTAGCTGCATTTAGATTGGCAACAGGCCATGATTGTTTGGCCAAACACCTGCATAGAATTGGAATATATCAGTCCCCTAACTGCCCATTGTGCAACTCAAACCAAGAAATGGATTCGGAACACCTCAAAATCTGTGCGTCAGTGGCTAACCATGACAATATCTTTGAAAAATATTGGAGTGCAAGAGGTCAAATGACTTTATTGTCAAATGCCTGGCATTAGAAAACAACAACAACAACAACTATTTATAATGACGTTTGGGGTGACAGAAAAAAATGACGAAACTGTAACAGCCCATGAGGCGTAAAACAGGAAAGTATAATGATGAAAAATACATTCTGTTTGCAATTAAAAAAACGAAATGATGTTATCTTCTTATTTTGGTGTACAGAATATTAATTTCGGAACAACTGGATAATGCGCACAGTAGAGCAATGTCAATAGTCGATGTTACTCGCTGGCCACTAGTCACCGGGCCGTACCAAGCCATGTCAAACAAAAGACAGTCGAAATGGTGGTAGTGAAATTCGCGACTATATTCTTAAATAAATCACTACAGTAATCAAGTGCAAGGTTTATACAGTACAATGACGATGTTTTGAATGCACTAAAAGAAAATGAATATGTAGTAAGATAACAACGAAATAAAGGGAAAAAAGGTGTGTTTCACGGAATGTCATTTAAATAACTGAAAGTAAATTTCCGGTTAATGTTCGCCAAAGCGTTAAATACGTAATTATGACCACGTTGAAGTTTTATTTGTGGCTTAGAGAAAATACCTATCCTTTTACGAAAAAAAGAACTTTTAGGGACCATGAAATTATTTCCTGCTTTAATTATATTATTGTTTATCAATATTACGAAACAAAAACTGTCATAAAGGCCATGACCGACCAGAAACATCGATACTGAAGAGATAAATCCATTTGGTTGTGATGAAACAGAAGAAAATACGAGAAAGATTTTAGTTCGAAATAAAATGGACACACAATTTTGATGACAATACTGTTAGTTATTGCAGATCGCTTGTAAGATCTGTCTTAATCTTCTATGTAGAAATGTCGTCCAAACAAATTGGTGGTCCAGGGAAAAATCATTGAAATAGATGGGAGTAACAGTGGTGCTATCTCTCAGTAATGTTCAGAACGAAGGCGGTAGAGAGAAAAAGAAACAAATTTCTCCTTCTAACGACACTACAGACCAAAGTCGTCTTCTTATGTTGGCAACATTGTGTATTTAGTTAAATTTGGTCGTAACTGTAACAGCACGATTCAAATCTACCGTGCTAATTCTTCAGTTTAGCATTAATTTCATTTATGTTTGTCTTTGAAATGGTTGTTTAAGAAAATAAACTATAAACACATAATTATATCATTTGCTATTTGGCAAAAAATCAGAATTGTTGTAAGGAGCATAAGAAGTAGAATTAGGAAGTATGTCGTATTTATGGTACAGTTTCTTATTGTTACCTTATATTTGTAGAAACTTTACAATTTCATAATTATTAGGGAATGCATTATTTGCAGTACTCTGAACTAGTTAAATATACAGTGTACATGCATACATTACTATGAAGAATTGTATTTATGTCTTTTTAAAATATTGCCTACTAATATTTTGCAATTTTAATTGTAGGATGATTGCTGTGATGAGTCCACAAGACAGCTGGGTCTGCAAATGGCAAAGGATAAGTAAGTTAATTTTTGTTCTGTTCTGGATGTGAAAGAAATGTACAATTTTATTTTTCTACGATAGTAAGTAAAGTAGCCCTTTACCCTTTGTTATCAGTGTGTAAAGTGAGCCTTTAAAACACTAGTGCTTAAAAAGGTACACACTGCTGTTAATATTATGCACTACCAAAGAAATTGCAATATTCATCTACAAACTTATACTTTATTTCTTAACATTTTATATGTATGTATTTATTCACACTCCAAATGGGTATATACCCGGTGGCAGTGGTAACTAATTACACTCAATAATGACAATTAATAATAAATACAACTAATAAAAAACAATAATTAATAATAATGATAAATAATAATAATAATAATAATAATAATAATAATAATAATAATGATAAGGAGCATCCTAAATTAAATGAAGCATGATCACTTAAAATAACATTTAAAGTAAATCTAATTTGTATCTTAACCCTAAGTTCGAACTAAGACCCACGAGTGTGACAGGTTCATACCTGCACAAGTACCTTTCGGCACTACACTTATTTCGCTGTCAACTCACTCATTCCACTGATTCTACCTGATTTCACTAACACTTCTAACCATTTCACTGTTCAAATACTTTGCAGAGCCACTTCACTGACACAAACACACTTCACTTACACAATAGACTTCACTGACACAACACATTTCCTCACTGATAGAACACTTCAAATAACAAGATATCAATTACACCCTTTAAATAGTGTGTATAATATACTACTAGTAAAGTCCTTAAGCCTATTTTTAAATGTATTTTTGGTTGTTGGTAAAGCCTTTAGTAAGTCTGCAGGTAAAGCATTCCAGTCCCTGATTTTCCAGTGTCCGTCCTCTGTCTTCTTTCCCTCAATTTATATGAGTGATCATTCCTTGGATCATTTTCTTCATTATGCACTTTTCTAACGTCCATTTACAAAAGTTAAGTCCATGATTGTAATCGTGTGATGCTATCTTACATTAAGCTGCACTAGATGTTCATTTTGAATGACTCACGTTTATTTTCAAACACAACACCCGCAGATCCTCACTGTCCCAGATTCTGCATTATGGTGTCTATGGACTTTCCCTGACACATGGAAAGTTCCCTCTTCAGAGGAACGCACATGATCTAAGTGTGAGTTGTTTTTGTCAAGTTTTGCCAAGACACTCACAGCAAAAGCTACCTTTTAACTTCATCTTCGGCCATGATCTGCTTTATTATTTGAATTGTCTATGTCGCAGATGTTGTTGTTTTCTAATGCCAGGCGTTTGGCAATAAAGTCATTTGACCTCTTGCACTCCAATATTTTTCAAAGATATTATCATGGTCAGCCACTGAAGCACAGATTTTGAGGTGTTCCGAATCCATTTCTTGGTTTGAGTTGCACAATGGACAGTTAGAGGACTGATATATTCCAATTCTACGCAGGTGT
The DNA here is from genome assembly GCF_040183065.1 of Periplaneta americana. Lineage (NCBI taxonomy): Eukaryota > Metazoa > Arthropoda > Insecta > Blattodea > Blattidae > Periplaneta > Periplaneta americana. The sequence goes on along the minus strand of NC_091127.1, from coordinate 3,832,212 downwards.
TTGGCCAAACAATGTTGCCAATCTAAATGCAGCTACAGACAATTTTCGTGGTAAATCGGGAATTAACTGTGGATTGTGATGCAGAGAGTTCCATTTTTTCCCTTGGGATTGAGTTATCAAATTTTGTTTGTTGAAGTCTAAGTATGTAGATTTAATAAATGTCTTCACAGAGTAATACGTAGATTTAGTAACAGGTCTGTAAGTAGCAGTGCTGCCCTTCTTTGCTAAAGCATCCGCATTCTCGTTTCCCAGGATTCCACAATGGGATGGTATCCATTGGAATACAATTCTTTTATTGAGTGATATTAATTGAGAGAGCATTTTAGTTATTTCTGCTGTTTGAGATGAAGGTGTGTGTCTAGAGACTATTGATAGAATAGCTGCTTTGGAGTCTGACAATATAACTGCATTCTTAAATTTATTGATGTGGCATAGAAGATTCCTGAGACTTTTACTTATTGCAATGATTTCTCCATCAAAACTTGTTGTTCCATACCCAAGAGATCTATAAAGTGAGAAGAGACAGCACGTAACACCTGCACCGGCACCTTGTTCTCTGGAGATCAAGGATCCGTCAGTGTATAAATTAAATGTAGCCTTGTGTACGAAACATTATGAATCATACTATTAGAAAGTTGAGATTGCAGACTTGCTTGTCAAATTGGTTCTCTTGGACTTCCTGTAAATAGGTGTGAATCTGTTCAGTGTCTTCTTAAGAAACTTTCTGCTCTAGTTAGAATGCATACTAGTTTTCGGCAATAAGCTTCCTTCATGCTTGAACTTTGTATCTCAGGCCTTTTTTCTGTTATAGTCATATTTTTGAAGGTTGAACTCCCGATGTTTATTAAAAAGTTTTGTGCATATGGTTTCATTTTATTCCCCTTCCCCCTCCCCCAGAAGGTGGGTCCAGCCCTGTAATCCCACATGAGAAGATATTCACCGAAAACAGTATTTCTTAGTTTTGTCAGTTGTGTTAGATGTAACTGCTTTTACTGTTGTTTTAGAGTCTACCAGTAGCATTCTATTTGTGAATGATTTTTTAAGTTGTTTCGGGGTTGTGAATATTGCTAATTATTGTTTTATTTTTTTCTGTCTCTTTAAAATATGCAGTGAAATGTTTGAGAATGTATGGACTCCTATTCAGTGATCTCAGGGTGGATTTATCCCAGAAACTGCAACATGTTCATAATGCGTGTGTTCGTTTCATTTGTAATGTCTGCTACTACAATCACATTCCGCCTTCTTTCGATAACTTATTGTGGCTCAGGTTAAATGAGAGGAGAAAGTTACATTCCCTTTCTCTCCTATACCGAATTTTGCACACCTCTACTCCCTCTTACTTATCTGTCCGATTCCACAGTCTTTCTCGGTATCATAACTTAAATACTCGGTCACAATATGATAACACGCTAGAAATACCACTGCACACATCATCTCTTTATTCTTCATCTTTCACTGTTGCTACTTCTCGTCACTGGAATTCTCTGCCGCCTGAAGTCAAGGGCTACCGAACTTTAATTTCCTTTAAATGTAAATTAGAAAAATATCTTATGATGAGTTGCCAGACCTAACACATTGCAAATATTTAATGGAATGTGTTCCACTGTATTTATTTTTATTTTTTTTTGTTTCTTATTTTTATTATCTAAATCGTGTTTATTTATCACTTAACGCCAATATGTATCCCACTGTGTTCTTTTTTTATTATTAATCTATTTTTTGTGTACATTTTATTCAATTGTCGGTTTCTGGTTTAATTATGTGAATCCTACTTAATTGTAATGTAATACTAATATGTATACTAATGTGTTTATTTTTATTTTTACTGTGTACATTTTTTTTATTGAATTATCGGTTTCTATTTTTATGTGATTCGTATTTGATTCTAACAACATTAATATGTATTTCACTATGTTTATTTTTATTTTATGAGGTAAATTTTATGTAACTACCTTTTTTGATCTAATTGTGTACCTAAATTGTATCAGTATGTAATTACTTAATTCCGATGCAGTTTTATGTTCAACTGTGTAAGCAAGTTTGAATCCTGGCTGAGTGTAAGAGAAGGCCTTACGGCCCTAACTCTGCCAGGTTAAATAAAGCCGTTATTATTATTATTATTATTATTATTATCATTATTCAGTGTTGGTAATTAATAAAATGTGTTATTATTTTATGGTTTCTTAAATTACATGATAATTGAGAGCAAAATACCTGTCTGATGTAATGGAACTTTTGTGTGTTTAAATTACAGACCGTTTTACAAAAGGGGTTTACGCAATCTCAGTATCTGGAAGACTGCCTGCAGGTGTTGTCAGAGAAATGAAGAGCAGGGGAATAGTCTACCGACCTCGTGATACAAGCCAGAAATAAATACGCAGACAACTGACACAATGATTAATTTTTGTTATAAAGTTCTAACTTCTGTACAGAAGTATCTTTCTCTCATATTTATAAATACATTTATAGTAATTCCATCTGACATGTATCTGATATTATACTTCTGTGTTTATGAAGTTAACAGAGCCTAAATTAAAATATTGGCATCATTATTCATACACCAATTGAAGTTTCTGTTCACAGAAAATATATATAGTTTTTTATATTATATTAAAAGTCGGTTTCTAAATTGATAAGTATGCTTTAATTTCTGTTTTTAACCTTACAGACTGCATTTGATTGAACATATTCTAATGCTGATATTATATTGGTTTTCAAAGATCTCTTGTAAGAAATTTACACTTTCTATGCAACAGCAACAGGAGTGTCTCCCCAGAAGAGGTCTTTCTTTCAAACATAATGATATAAGGTTTCATGTCTTATGTTAAGACAACAATGTTAGGGCATTTAAACATTTTTCCATTTTTCATTTCATGTAACCTGTAGTAACATGTATTTCTACTGAATATTATGTGTAAATAGTATAAATCTGTAGTGCTCGGGAAAAGTGACACAAGTCATCCACAAACCTTTTTTGATAATTTATTGACAACTTACGGAACATCTGCTCGCTTGGAAAAAAATACATAGGTATTCCTCCCATTACAATAATTCATACAGAAAAAAATCAAATCGACATAAACCAGTGTAAGTTGTCAATAAATTATCAAAAAAGGTTTGTGAAAACTGACTTATGTTACTTCTCCCAAGCACTGCAGAAATTGCAATGTTGTTGCAGTAATGAACTACAGTAGAAATTCTAAGGTTTATCAACAATAAACTTTTACAACAAAGGAAATTTGTGAAAAGACTTATGGAAATGTAATTAATTGGTTACTGTAATTTTATATTTTCCACTTACATATTAAGGTTGACTTCTAAACAAAAGCCAGTAAGTAACGTTTGTATTCTGTATAGGACAATGCATTTACATTACCTCCATCCATTGCTCTGTGTGATAAATCTGGATCTTTGTGAAGATAATCTTAAAGTGAATAATAATGGCAGAAGAGATGTACATTTTTGCTCAATGTATATGTTTAAAGTACATTATTTTGAATTTATATAAAAGCCATATTTCAAGCTATCATTATTTCCTGCCTGACCACGATAATATTACTACAGGAAGCGGCACCGTCATGCATCTGACCATGATTGCACTATTATGGAAGAAGACAAACAATTTAAACATTTGTATTATGAAATGTGCTGCGACATTGACATGAATCCTTTACTGATTTTTAGCTCAACCTTCAATCAATAGATGTGTAAAACAGATCCCTGTAGCTAAGGCATTTATGGAGAAGATACACCATTGACCTGCAAAAGTTGAGTGAAATTAATTTTTTTATATCTCAGCTACTATAAAAGCTAAATGAACAAAACTTTTCATGCTTAATATACGAAACGCATCCAGAAAGTAAGTTTCCCCATTTAAAAAAAAAAACACACACTTTCAGGAAAATATTTATTGGCAACAGGTACAGCAATGTTTCAGCTATTTTTCAACATAGCCACCATCAGAATTGAGACACTTGTCGTATCGTGGGATCAACTTTTGTATCCCTCTGTCTTAGAACTCTGCCGCCTGTGAATGGAACCAGCGTGTGACAGACGTCTTCAGCTCTTTGTCGTTGCCAAAACGCTCACCGGAGGACAGGAATTTCTTGAGGTGCAAGAAAACGTGAAAATCGCTGGGAGCAAGATCAGGACTGTAGGGTGGATGATCAAACAACTCCCAGCTAAATTCCATCAAAACAGCTGCTGTGCGCCGAGCCGTATGTGGACGAGCATTGTCATGGAGGAGCACAACACCTGCAGTAAGCATTCCACGCCTCTTGTTTTGAATGGCACGTCGCAATTTTCGCAGTGTTTCACAGTAACGGTCAGCGTTCACTGTTTCACCTCTTGGAAGGAAGTCAATGAGCAGAATGCCCTTTCTGTCCCAGAACACCGTGCACATCACTTTCCGTACCGACGGCGTCTGTTTGAATTTCGTCCTGACCGGAGATCCACTATGCCGCCAATGCATTGACTGCTGCTTGGTTTCCGGGGTGAAGTGCGAAATCCAAGTTCATCACCCATGACGATCCTGTCGAGGAACTCCTCGCCGTCATCGTGATACCGTTGCAGAAATGTCAGTGCTGCTCCTAAACGTTGCATTTTGTGTTCGGGTGTCAGGTTTTTCGGCACCCACCTGGCACACACTTTTTTGAACAGCAGGTGCTTAGTGACAATCTCATGCAACAAGAATCGCGATATCTGCGGAAAATGGCTGCTCAGCTCCGTGATAGTGAAGCGACGGTTCTCCATGATGCACTGCCGCACCAGCTCAACACGATCATCATTGATGAGGGACGGTCGCCCACTGCGCTCTTCATCATGGACACTTTGACGACCTTCGGAAAACTGCCTACACCAGCGACGCACCATCTGCTTACTCATGATGTTCGGCCCATAGACCTGACAGAGCTGCCGATGAATTTCAATTGGCGCAATGCTTTGTGCATTAAAGAACTTTATGACCGACCGAACCTCGCAGGCGGCGGGAGAAGTAATAAGAGCTTGCATTTCGGACCACTGCTGCCAAGCTACTGGCACCAGGCGGGACCTGTCCGGCTGGCATATGATTGATACGTCATAGATCTGTTACGCATGCGCAATTGACACGGCTAATTACGTTTACTTTCAAGTGGAAAAAAATCGGGAAACTTACTTTCTGGATGCGCCTCGTACATACATTACACTTTATAAAACACTTTCCAGAATATTAAAATAGCTAATAATTACGTGTAAAAATAATATCAAATTTGCATAATTTTTTTTACAACTGTGAAGCATTTACATAACAAAATATACAATTAATTAAATATCTGCAACGGGTTGTGAGTAGTGTTCACGAAAACAAATCTGATGTATCGAAAAGTTTTGAGAAGCTTGAGGAGGAAGATGGATGGGATGATATAACAGTGAGGTGAGTTTTAACTTTAGAACTTTGCTTAACAATCCACAATTTTTATTTTTTCTGTGATGTTATGAAACGTGTCGACATCTTGTATAACATAATTCAGATGCAGAATGTCAATACAGTTATATTCAAAGCATTACAAAATTTTGAATCAACTTTATCTGAAATAAGACAAAACACTGGAAGGTATGGAATTGATGAAGACGTATGTTCTGCTCCCTTGAGAAAACGATCTAATGATTGCTTTGAACCTGATGACAGATGCCAAAGAAGTATGTGACATAGTGATTAACCAAATTAAAGAATGATTGCGAGAGTTTAAAATATTAGTAGTGTCGAAATTATTGCAAATGAAATTAGCTACATTCAGAGAAATTTTCCCAGCTAATTTAGTCAATACTTTTGCATAAAGTTTTTATTTATTTATGTCTATAACAGGACAAAGCGCCAATTACAATAGACAGTATAAATAGTTGCTTGGAACTTAAAAAGTGGGTACAAGAACATGAAAAAAAAAGAGAAAACAGATATAAATATAAAATACAAGTATAAATACAAATGGGGAAAAAATCGATCAATCTTCTTGATGTATCCAGCTGTTTGCCGACAACATAAAGTCCACTGTAGTCTATTCAGTTGTTGTTTTTCACGAGAAATGAGGGGTATTTTGATCGGTGTTCATTGTAGATGCCTGTTGCTAGTAGCCAGAGGTGGGGTGTAGTCAATATATACTGCAGGGCTGTGTCTTCTGCAACTGGTACTGATGATTTTAATTTACTTCTTTTGTGGTTTATGGATGGACAGTATAGAAGAATGTGTTCCAGATCTTCATCATGATTATTACACCACAGACAAGTAGGATTATCAGAAATGTGAAATCGGTGTAGGTACAATTGAGTGACAATGTGACCTGTTCTGGTTCTTGTTAAAAATGTTTGAACATGTCTGGGCAAGTTTTTGTACATTTCCAGGCCATTTCAAAAAAAAAAAAAAGAAACAGACAAATACATGCGTAAATAAAAGACATAAATATAAATGAAAAATATAAAATAACAGATAGATAAATACAGATAGCATAAGCAAAAGATGTAAAATGTACCTATAAATGACAATTACAGAGTAACAAATAGCAATACTATTTAAAAATCAATTACCTTCAGTATATTAATAAGAAAATGTTTATATTTCATGTAAGAAATGCTGAAATCTAGATCCTACGTTTTATGTATTTCATTGAATACTGAACACATTGTTTGCAAAGAGAAATTAAAAATAAATTATCAGTGATCTATTGCAATGATACTTTCAAAGACATTCCTTCAGTCTGTCGTCTTTATGTATAATATTGCAACAATTTCATTTTATGGAAACAAGCTTTTTTTTAATTATCTAAGTAGAGATTTGCTACAAGTGTGGTAAGCTGTTTGATTGGTGAATGCATCAGCTGGGTAATAACTATTTGAAAGGTTAGGATTTATTTATAAAGTTAGAATTTTTCAGTGACTGGTAGGGCAGTCCCGGTTAAGTATTAAAAATTAAGTAGTTATTAATTTAAAAGTTATTGCTTTATGACTGGCAGTTAATTCTGTTTTCAGTCAATGATTAGTACCATACTACAGTACCTATAGATATTCATACAGTAAGGAAACTTCGCCACTTTTCCTGCCAGACAGACATGCGCACGCATATAGCTAGTGGCCCAAGCGGCAAGTAACTAACACTATTGGAAAACTCAGTTGTTTATATGTTATTGTGGTGATAGAAGAGCAAAAGATATATTAGAAGAATGAGGGTTTTGAAGGAATTATATTGTTCAGGCTTTAAATTAAGACACCACAAGCTTCTAAACAATGCTTGGCATTGTTTTGCAAGAAAACATGCTTAAAAAGTTATGATACTCTACATTAATATATAATTATAATGTGGTGACAGAAATTCAATTTGTTTTGTTCTTTGTTGTTCGATTCCTATTGGACAGAACATTATAATGACTGGCCCGTCTGATCGTAATGTACAATATCAATGAAAAATTCCAACATCGATTTAAGAGCTAAATAATGGATCATAAATGCTAAACCTATTAATCATTTAAATTCATATCTACAAGATGAATCGTGGGAAAATGTAGTACCACTGATATTAATAGCAATAAATTTAATGTATTTTTAATTACAATTACGAATTATTTCAATTAATGTTTTCCAATCAAAGTTGTGAAGAAACCAAAGTAAAAACTTGTGGATAACTCGGGGAATTAAAATCTCGCATGTATGTATGTATTTATTAACACTACAATTGGGTATACACCCGGTGGCAGTGATATATAATATACAATAATACCATATATAATTCTACAATAATTACAGCAATAAAAGAAAAATAAAATAAACCTAAATTTATTTCTAACTATAAATAAATAGATGCAATAGACCTAGAACTATAAATAAAAACTATTCTATAATAACAATAAGCAAAAGTAAACCTAACTTATAAGTACTTCTATTTCACCCAACTATTACCAATTTAAGTAATTACAAATCAACTTAATTAAATATGATCTTAATTAATTACATATCACCTTAATTTATTTACACATCTTAATTACATATCAACTTAATTAATTACATGACACAATTTAGACATTTACACTGCACCTACAATTACATTTTCAGTCTAATCTTCTCAACCTTTCCTTAAATGTATTGATTTTGAGAGGACCATCCTGAAATATTGTCTCAGGTAAGCTGTTCCAGTCTACTATTGTGCAATTAACAAAGGAAAATTTTGTCACGTCCGTTCTTTGTTTTCTACATTTAAACTTTGTAATATGATCTGCCCTGCCTAAGTATGATGGTGTTGCTAATCTAATCGTGTATTACGAAAGGGAATCTCTATTTAATGAGTTAAAAAAGGTAATGATCCTTTTATTGTTAACGACTGTAAGAACTACTGCAATGTTAAATTAAAAGTTATTTTTTATTAGAAGTGTGTATGTGTCTAATGCCTAACCACTTAACTTGCGTGATTTGGCAGGCCATGTTATGCATGGTGTGCGTCTGTGAAGAGTTATGTCGTGCACTAGGGTGAGTGTATGTGTATGTGTAGAGTAGGGAAGGGAAAAGGGGAAACTCGGTGCTAGCACATAACCTACTCCTGTCAAAAAGCACCAAGGGGACTGTCAGGCTTAACGTCCCCATCTGACGGATGAATCACTATCAACAGTGACATATGCACTGCAGAGAGATTTGAGATTTAACCCAGGCGCATTAGTGCACAATTTAATGATTAGAACTTGTGCATTGCCATCTCTCCTAATCTCGAGGTAGAAATTTTATATGAAAATTTTTTACCCTGCTGGAAATCGAACCCGGGCCAGTTAGTCTGGAGACAGACATGCTATCAGAGAGCTAACTTGGAGGACTCATATTAAAAGTAACATTGTAAAATGCCTTTGCAGAACGAGAAATACATTTGTTTGAATCAAATTTCTGTACAATTAAGGGACAAAACTAAACTTCTTTCAATAATTTATTATCATAATACACTGCTATCTCAAATTGACTGGGGATATTAGGAATTAAATCATCGGCTTTCCCAAAACATGCTATGAAACGTTTCCTATAAAACAATTTTTAACTCGAAAAGGAAGCAAATACGTGCAAAATGTATTAAACTAGGGTACCGTACTAGGAAACTACCAACTTTTTGTTAGAAATATCTTAAACAATAACCCCCTGAAATTAATGACATTACTTATGATTCACTTTGTATACAGGTATTTTGCAGGGACAGAACAAATTGTTACTAACGTAGTAAGTATGATTTAAAACCTATGTCTGTGGAAGCACCTGTGAAAAGCTGTAAAGTGTCATAATGTCCCTCTGATTGAGGTTCTGGCTGATATGTAGGTACATCAATTATCTCTTGTCAGGCAGTAGGGCTATATACATTTCATTTAATGATTTGTGTCAGAGGAAGAACTGTTGTTTGTATGCATGCATCTGAAGTCTGATTAACATAATATGTTACTATAGACATCCGACAAGGAAAACTCAGTGCGCAGAAACCAGCGGGCGTGACTGTCTTGCGCAGATGACGTATGCTCCCGTTTCCAGCATGCTCTCACGCCTACTGCAGGGGGGTAAGAGGGGTATAGCATGCTCGCCGTGAGGAGTCCGAGCTGAGTTTTCTTTGTAGGATACCTAAGTCAGCGATGTATGTAATGTAGGGGAAAAGGAACTGATCACTTTAACCAATTATCTTCTGGTTTAGTTGCCTCATGAATGATGCCAGAGTGGTGTCAAATGTGAGGGTCAAACTGTCGGACAGTTTACTAAACAACAACAATGTCCCATCCTCGAGTCTCTGGCACATAGGGAAATTCCTAATGAATAAAATAAAAATATTTCGATTAGGTCTGTATCAGTTCTAATTATTATGCTGTTAAGTAATAACTTCCGCAATTTTTCGAGTAAAATTCAAATAAATTTAACATAAAAAAAGACGGTATAAATAAATAACAAACGGTCTGCTAAAGTACTCAAAATATCTTTTCACGTTACCGTTTTTCATAGATTGTAGTTACACACGTAACTACTGGGATAATATTTGTATTTATAATAATAAAATCCAATCCCTTCAAATGTCAGTTTTAAACTGGGCGCGTTGTTGCGCGCCGTGAGAGCGTGTTTGTCATTTGTTTATCTAAATTTTTCCAAGTTGTCTCCCGCATTCAAAAGCAAAATGGCAAAGGGGAGTAACTTGGTTGATCGTTTTGGTGATAAATGTATTTATTTTAATTTAAAATCACAGACTGTTTAGATAGTTATTATAGACTACCGACTGAACTTATGAAACAATTATTATGGTATGTAAAGTACATTATGAAGGAAATGTGCCTCTTCAATTCGATAACATGCACCATGATCTAACAATATAGTGTATTAATGGGTTGGAAATGTGATAGTTTCATCTATAAAAATTAATTGATCTCTCCGTAACGCTCATGTGATGTGATTACTGATGTTTTTTTGTCCTGCTAACGAACATCTGGCTTAACAAGTGTTGTGGGTATTACTTTATATCTCAAGGTTGTTTGTGTCAAGAGTACATGTTTTTACCAATACTGTTACTTGTTTGAGAGTTTTGGTATCAGAATTTAAATGGATGTAATTTAGATCGTTTTATTTAGTAAATATAGGCAATACAATTGTATTTTATTGAAATTATTGGAGCAATAATTAGGCTTACTTACACTGGACACTTTTGTTAGGTTAGGTAAGTGTGGTCCAAGTTAGAAGTAGAAAATGTACATAACCTTTTCCGCTACATTTATCTTAACATTTCACTCTCAATCATGTGTGATTGTAGGCGAAGCAGTATCTAGGCCTTATCTCAAATTTGTCACTACCGTACCGGTATATTATACCTATATTAATGTAAAGTTAGTTTAACATAACTTTTTAAGTATGTTTTATTCCAAACAATGCCAATTCTTGTTTAGAAGGTTGTGTTATTGTGAATGTCACTTGAAAACTCGCTCAGTCCGTAGACCGGTGGATACAAAAACTAGCCCAATCCTTTCATAAAAATGGACTTAACACGTTTTGGGATCACAGTCTTCATTTAGGTTAATTCGTTTTTGTAAAAATGGATACCAAAATAGGACTAATAATATTTTAAGAACAAATAGTATAAAACAATATACGGTGTCGCTTTTAATACTGTAGTAGAATGTAGATTGGTGCTTCATATCTCGAAAAAGATTTGAGACTGAGTTATTGACCCATGGTATAAGTGGATTCTGAAAGAACATTTTCACATGTGGACCTATATCTAGGTAGGCTATAATTTCAAACAAGATTACTAAAAAGTATGTAGCTTACTGTATGTATGTATGCCTATGTATCTACCTAATGCTGAAGAGTTAACAGTGAAATTATTCTCTCTCTCTCTCTCTCTCTCTCTCTCTCTCTCTCTTTTTTTTTTTTTTTTTTTTTTTTCTTCCCAAAGTTAATTTTCAGAACAAATTCTCTCGGTATGTTTTTTTCTCCACCTTATGAAAGAGGGATTAAAGGAACGAAACATATGGTTACATAACACCATTTTGGGTGGAATAGTTTTAGAGGAAAGTTTTCAATTGTTTGTGCAAAATCATTCCTTAATAGGCTAAATGTAAGCATTTATAAAAGTTTTGCTGTCAGATAGGCTACTTTGATTTTGATTTTTAAAGATTTCTTTAGTTATTTTTAATGATTTCTTAGGTCTATATGACTATAGGATATCGGTAGTGTGTTTATGAGAATATATGTTGACTAGATTGGAGAATGGGGCAGTGTCATAAGATTGACATCATTGCTTAGTATGGTTACATTTTGTTGTGGTAAATGTACATCTGTAGATATAACTTAATCTATTTGAGAATTGGTAAACAAATTGTTTTCATTAAATTATATTACTAGGCAAGTGATGCAGAATCATTGGCAGCCTTAGAGGCTTTGATGAATGAATTCTTTGCCCCTGGTACAACCAATGAGAGGAAGAGGGAAATCGAAGGCGTTTTGCACAACTTTAGTAGCCAGCAAGGTGCATGGAAACACTGCCTAAATTTCATGTCACATTCTACAAATCAGTATGTGTGCATGTATAGCCTGACAACCATCGAGGTAAGACTTTCTAATGCTTTCAACACCTTTCTTAATTCCTAATTTTTCTTCTTAAGAAATAGCTACTGTATAAACAAGAGAGAGGTAGTGTCATTCAGACTTGGCTACATGTAGAATAAAATGTTTCCATAGCATGTTCTTTTCACTCCTTTTTAATGCTAGGTCCTAGAAACACAATTAAGACTTTGTACAGCATGTCCCTAAATGATTATCGGGCTTTCAAAGTTGTTTAATTGCTCTGACTTGCAATATATAAGAACAAACTTTACATGGGAATAAAGAGCATCTCAATGAGTATTCATACAGTACCTTATAAGAGTTCAAATGTGAACACCATTTGTCTCACAGCTGACATTCAGCCAATATTCAGCATGTTTGTAGTGATAAACATTCCCCCTCCTCAACTCTGCCAGGTCAGCAGGTAGCGATGGCAAGTACATATGAGCTATTCCATCTCAAATCGACCGAAATATAGAGAAAATTGACCTTACAATTTCTAAATACAATAAAACTTTTTTTGTACGTAGATAACTGTGATACAATGCTTTCTGCAAAGTTTGAGGCATCAGAACTTCATAGTGTTTAAATTTAAAATATTTAAATTTATCGTATTTTCATAAAATTAGCAACTTTAAACTTTTGTGGCTCCGAAACCCTTTCACCCAATGATCAAAATCATGGTTTATTTTGATGCTGAGAAATTAAAGTTTATATTGACATATAAACAGATTTTCTTACTTTTTATGGTAATGGAGAAATTTAGATTTTTCCTCATTAAGACACCTTTGCCAAGGAAAAAATATTTTGAAAATATATAGTTAGATTCTGCATTGAAAGTACAAATAAACACATATTTTTTACTGATGGTATGTTGATAAGAAAGTATTGAAAATATCAAATAAAGAAAATAAATAGTATGCGCGTGAAGTAACCAGCTGACTGTGAGGCGGGAGCTAGCCGAGACAAACAAGGCCAGGAGACATAAACACGTGATGTTTCGTCTAGTAGCGCATAGCTGGGCTAGCTTTATCACAAGTTTTCATAAACACAGGAGTAAAATGACGCCCAATGCTCGCTTATCTTCAGCTCTCGGCCAGTACGTGTGGTACTGCGCCGTTCAAGTCCAGGCGTGTGAAAATAATCTATTTAATACCCTCGAAACTTATTGCCGAGCCACTAAGCAAACAATTCCGAATCCCTCTTAATAATGCAAGGTTTTTTCTCAATATTTTTTACATTTTTACAAATTGGCAAAAAGCCTAAAAGTAAGTAAAATCAGATTATCTGTCTCTCTGTGTACAATAAAAACAAGGATTACTTCTTAACATAACCTACCAAATGTCAGCTTCAAAATGAGCTCCCGTTCGATGTTCTACAGTAAATGGTTCCAGAGTTCTGAGCACTGAAAGAGGCTTGTTTTTATAAAATACGCTAAATTTGTCACTGAACAATACGAAAACCGTTTGACTTTCGATAGTATGATTTTGAAAATGCACTCTCCTCAGCACTCTGTATGAATAGGGAAAAAATTAGAGTATAAAAAAAATGCGAGGTTTTTTACTGATCGATTTCATATGGAATAGCCCATATGGTCCTTCATGTACCCCCACAGAAAGAAATCACATGATGTGTGGTTGGGGAACTGTGGACTACATATGAAAGCCACTCTCACTTTCTCGGCTCTTTCGTTGGTCACACGTGAATGTCCTGAACTTTTTCCTGTACAGATGTATGTAGTCTTTTCAAACTGCCTATAACATTGACGAATGTTATTGGATGGAAGATCAGTTATAAATTGCGACGAAAAGCTCACTGTACAGAAACTGTAGAATCGCACTTCAAAAATTACAATATAGAAAAATACTTATGCACAGGAGTTGCCATTTTGTAAATGTGATGCTGTGACACAACAAAAATAAGAAACTTTCACAGCTCTTTTTTCACTTTCGTTTGTAAAGTCATACCAACCATCTGAAACCCTGATAATCATTTAGGGACTGATGTATATTCCTTAACTTCACTCGTTGTTGACTGATAAATTTATTGCAACCATCACAACTTATTGTCATTTTTCTGAACTCCATGCCAGTTTTGCTTCACTTAATGAGGCATGATCAAGTAAAACCTGGTCGAATTTTCTAGGAGGTTAATTGATCGAAGATTATGATAAACCCTGTATATGTGTTTTCTATATGTGTACATGTGAATAACGCGAGAGAAAATGTAAATATGTATTTAGGCGGCCATGTAGTGCTTTACCTGTTGTCTGATGTTGTCCACAGAGCTTTCTTTGTTTGCTGTATCACGTATGTAGGTGTCTGTTACTTGTTCATTTTCTTTTGCGAGTTTCTATGTCGTTTAATTCTTCTGGGTTACTTACAAGGTTCATTGGTAAAAATTACTGTAATTCATTGTAGGGTATCGTAGATATCTCTGAATATATGGACACATTGCAGTATCGTGCAATGGCCATATTTTTCTTGCTCTTTTGTTATGCATCATCACTGTACAGATCCAGGAACAAAATTTGGGCCTCCTGAATTTTCCGAGTTCCAGTTATAACATACTGCACATGGTTACTTATGGAACTTATGTTATAACTGAAACTTGGAAAATTCAGGTGGCCAAAATTTTGTTTCTAGGTCTGTACAAGGTGTGAGGAGGATATCATCTATGGATTTCCTTATGTTGTGACAATTCTAGCATTGAGAAAGTGATTTACTACTCATTAGTCTGGTTTTTATAGAATTTTTACCATAGACTTCGACTTCCAATTCGATTTCTCAATCACTTTGTTCTCCTGAAAATGACAATCAAAAGGAAATATTTGCTGCAGACGAATTTAAATTAGTTAAATCAGTTTGTTCTCCTGAAAATGACAATCGATCAATCTTCTTAATGTATCCAGCTGTTTGCTGACAACATAAAGTCCACTATAGTCCACTGTAGTCTATTCAGTTGTTGTTTTGTGAAAATGGCAATAAACAGGAAATATTTGCTGCAGACGAATTTAAATTAGATGCTATTGGTTTCAATGCAAGGCAGCAAAAGAAAGTGGTTTCATTTATTCACATTTCATGTTTGAAACTTTTCATAACATTATCATATACAGGTAAGCAATTTTATGTTTACATAAGGATATTGAATTAGATGTGTTTGTTATACTAGTGATAAACCACAGTATTACAAAGTTCACCTATATTGTTTTCCAAGCTTATAATTGGCAAAGGAATGTTAAATAGCAATTAATACTGTATTCAAACTTAAAGTCCTCAATGATTGATTAAATGGCAAACTTACTAGTGTTAAATTATATAACCACATGTGGCTTACAGCTGTTTCGATGCTCCTTCACACCATCATCAGAGCCTGCTAGATCCCCGGCGTCATCTCGACTTTGCTGCCTGTTGTAGGGGTGCGTTTGCATGTTGAAAAGTGGAGTCGAATAGTGTGTGTGTTCTGAAATTGATCTGTGTGTTCAGGATTTGATTAGGGTGTGTTTTGGTGTGTCTTTAGGTGTCTGTATACAGAAACACCAAAACACACCCTAATCAAATCCTCAACACACAGATCAATTTCAGAACACACACTATTCGACTCCAGTTTTCAATACTTTTAAACACGCAAACGCATTCCTACAACAGGCAGCGAAGTCGAGATGACGCCGGGGATCTAGTAGCTCTGATGGTGGTGTGAAGAAGCACCGAAACAGCTGTAAGCCACACGTGGTTATATAATTTAACACTAGTAAGTTAGCCATTTAAGCAGTCATTTATATTTAAGTGTTAAAAGTAGTGTATGCAAGATTCAAGATGGATTAAAGTCCTCTTTTATTTGAGAAATCCTCCATATTTAACGAACTATTACTGTTTTTCCAATTACTGTTTGGTTGTTAGTGATCTTTTCGTGAAACGTTTAATCCTCGTTTTCTTCCTTGCTGCTATCTGTTGGTTCATATTAAATATTTTGTGTCTATGATACATCCATCTTGGAGCACGGCTGCCAGCGCACCAACATTTGCGTGTGTTGTTAACTAGCCACCAATGCACACAGACACCATCTGGTAGTGGCATTCTGTAGAGTGTGACACAGGTTTTCGAACATATTATACTGAACAATGTTGCCATATGTTCCGAAGATACCACATGATTACCATAACTTATGAAACGATATTCATATTATTGTGAATGACAAATGTACTGTTTCTATTAACATTCCATTATTTAAATCGTTACTTCAAAACTGAAGCATTCCTTATCTCATTTTTTCTTGATTTAATTTATGTGAAATAGTGTAACTGCTAGTTCCACAACATTTTAAAGCATTGCTACTTGTGTAGTTAAGTTCTAATTGAGGAGTGTTTTTAAAGAAAAAAACATCTGCCTCAACTCTAGTTTTGACATACTTAATTTCTTTCATTTACACTTGAAAGTTGAAATTATTTTTAACGGTTTTTCCTCTGTATAGATGTTGAATGAAGCATCTTTAAGACATCTGTACTTTCAGTTGTAAAGAAAGAAATCATTTCAGCTGTCAAACCTATACGAAAACTTGCAATGTCAATTTTCACAAACTGTAGTTGTCAGCTTTTGAAAAAACGCTCCTGAATTGTCCTCGTTCTTGAAGTTGTTGTTGTTGTTGTTTTCTAATGCCAGGTGTTTGACAATAAAGTCATTTGACCTCTTGCACTCCAATATTTTTCAAAGATATTATCATGGCCGGCCACTGAAGCACAGATTTTGAGGTGTTCCAAATCCATTTCTTGGTTTGAGTTGCACAATGGCAGTTAGGGGACTGATATATTCCAATTCTATGCAGG
Source organism: Periplaneta americana (assembly GCF_040183065.1). Lineage (NCBI taxonomy): Eukaryota > Metazoa > Arthropoda > Insecta > Blattodea > Blattidae > Periplaneta > Periplaneta americana. The sequence goes on along the minus strand of NC_091127.1, from coordinate 3,815,321 downwards.
TGTTTGGCCAAACAATCATGACCTCTTGCCAATCTAAATGCAGCTACAGACGATTTTCGTGGTAAATCGGGAATCAACTGTGGATTATGATGCAGAGAGTTCCATTTTTTCCCTTGGGATTGTGTTATCAAATTTTGTTGTTGAAGTCTAAGTATGTAGATTAAATAAATCTTTTCACAGAGTAATACGTAGATTTAGTAACAGGTCTGTAAGTAGCAGTGCTGCCCTTCTTTGCTAAAGCATCCGCATTCTCGTTTCCCAGGATTCCACAATGGGATGGTATCCATTGGAATACAATTCTTTTATTGAGTGATATTAATTGAGAGAGCATTTTAGTTATTTCTGCTGTTTGAGATGAAGGTGTGTGTTTAGAGACTATTGATAGAATAGCTGCTTTGGAGTCTGACAATATAACTGCATTCTTAAATTTATTGATGTGGCATAGAAGATTCCTGAGACTATCACTTATTGCAATGATTTTTCCATCAAAACTTGTTGTTCCGTATCCAAGAGATCTATAAAGTGAGAAGAGACAGCACGTAACACCTGCACCGGCACCTTGTTCTCTGGAGATCAAGGATCCGTCGGTGTATAAATGAAGCCAGTTTTGTGGAGGGTACCTAATATTAATTGTCTCTAAAGACAATTGTTTTAGTATTTCAATGTTTACTTTTGATTTCAGTATTTCTTCTGTTAAATTTAGATTATATTCTATATTTAATAGAGTTAAAGGGTTTGATTTAATTTGTAAGTTTTCTTTTAAATTCGGGATATTGATTTTCTGTTTTAATTCTTGTTCTTGAAGTTGTATAAATTAGTCTTGTAATGATGTGAATGATGATACCCTTCTTGTGTACTTAGCTCGTGTTCGTTTTTGTTTTCAGACCTTAATCACAAAACAATGGCTGGGTCTGATGTGGGAGGAGCGGGCTCAGCTGAAGGCCACACTCTACCAGTTCGCATTGGAACACCATCAGTCTGCTCCTAACTTCATTAGAAATAAATTGGTCAAATTGGTTGTAGATATTGCAAGATTAGATTGGCCACATTTTTATCCAGATTTCTTCACCAACATTTTACAGGTAAAGTGAAGAAGCAATGTTTAAAATCGAAGTTTTGGTAATTATGCATAACAGCTACAGAAGCGATTTTGTTATTTTTGGTGGTTTGGTAGTGTCTAGTGTTGATTTTCGTTTATTAGTACGTGTATATTATGCGTAGGTCATTTACGGTTGAGGTAGAGTAGATTTTTTTAAATATGAAGAATTGAACTTGGTTTTTTTTTTCTCGTGTTTAGAAGACTATGTTGTTGAGTGCATAACTTTTAATGTATTGTGATTTGATTGGCTGAAGTGTTGTGTGTTTTTGTTGGGTGATGTATCTTCCGGTATGATTAGATGGTTGTGGTTAAGTGATAGCTATATGTTATGAGCTATAGTTTCTCTAAGTCGCTGGCTGTATGATTGTAGTTTGTCGTAGTTGTTGCGTGTATTATTCTCCTCTTGTAGGTGGTCTATCGCTGTGAGTTGTAATGGATGTAGAATTTCGTTTTTTGTCTATATAGAGTTGAGAGAGGAGACAATTTCGTGAATCACGGTAATATTAATAATTGCATGACTTTCGAAGTGTGTTGCCATGAATTGAGAGTAAATAAGACGGATTTGAACTTCCGTTGCGGGAGATTATACCGGAAGTATGCGAAACGCAAGAAAGTTGGTCGTAGTAAACTTAGTGTTGTGGACGTTTTTCATTTGGTTGCGTCATTGGATATTTGGGAGAATATATGTTTGAGTGTAAATATCTAATGGAAGAGAGAATGTGTGCATTCTTTAGAGCAGCTGCAGCCCTGTATCCTCCGAATTATTAAGGTAAGGTTCATCATGTTTGATATTGTTTGACGAATTTGTGAAATTGATTCAGTCTTTGTGTGGCTATTTTGGTTAGGTTGGGTTAGTTTACGTTATTGCTGCTTATATGTGTCCTCTTGAAAAAGGAGTGAAAATTAATGTTTTTTGATAAAAAAAATATTACATTAAGTTTTTGCAGTTTACGTTGTTTTCCTACTTTTGTTTTTAAGTGTTTTTGAAAAGGGGGTAAAAATGTAGGGTTTTGTGAAAGAATAAAATTTAAAATCGCTTCTGTAGCTGTTCGAAGTTTTATACAAGTAGGTTTGTGGTTCATATTGTTTAAAAGTAGTGCTATATAATTTTATGTAAATTAAACATTTCTTTTTTGTTTGTTTAACAGCTTATTCAGGCTCCAGATACAACTGTGTTGGGCCTTGTTTTCTTACAAACTGCTTCAGAAGAATTAGTTTGTCCATGGGAAGATTTGAGTGTCTCAAGGAAGGAAGAATTACGTCGACTACTCCTAGCACACATACCTCAGGTGTTCACTATACTCACAGGTACCGTGTATTATCTTTTACACAACGTGACTGATGTAGACATTTTTGCTATTTGTTGTATAGACATTTCATTTGTCAGGGTGAAGTAAGTTGTAGTTGTCTGTTGCTTTTTATGTACTGTTATTGTGATAGTAAGCCTAGTTTTATTAAGATTCTATTTTTTTAGAATGAATCTACTGTTAAGAAATAGATTTCACATCTTGGCACAGATACGTAGATGACATACTAATACTATACAAAGGAAACAAAAGACAGATCCAAAACCTGCATCAACACATAAACAAAATACACCCAAAGCTACACTACACATTAGAAATTGAAAACAACAAATCCATAAATTTTCTAGACATCACAATAACAAAAGTAGACAACAAACACACATTCAAAGTATACAGAAAACCCACAACAACAACAACACACATACACAACACATCCAACCACCCAACACAAACAAGCTGCATTCCGAACAATGGTACACAGACTACTCAACATACCAATGAACCAACAGGATTACAACAAAGAGCTAAACACAATCAAATACATAGCACAAGAAAACGGATACAACTCTAACATAATAGACAACATAATACGTAAGACAAAACATAATCACAAAAAACGTAAGAATACAACACAAACACAAGAACACAAAAAATACATCACACTAACATACGAAAACAAAAACACACACAAGACTGCAACTTCATTCAAAAAATTAAATTACAACATCGCATACAGAACAAATAACACTCTACAAAAACATCTCAACACACAAACAAACAAACAAACAAACAAATACAACCTCACAGATGTATACAAACTCAAATGTAACACCTGCAACAACTTCTACATAGGACAGACAGGCAGATCATTTCAAACACGTTACAAAGAACACATCACAGCCATAACAAAATTACAAAACACCTCCACATATGCAGAACACATCACAAATGCTAACCACATCTACAGAGACATCAACACAGACATGGAAATACTGCACATCCAACCAAAAGGCCAGAAACTAAACACACTAGAACAATATGAAATATACAGACACACAAAAACACATCCCAATGAAATTCTCAACACAACTTAATTTCAGAACACACACACTCTTTGACTCCACATTACACCACACAAACACACCCTCACAGGAAACAAAACAAGAGGTGCCAAGACCAGCAACGACCAGTTCTGAGGATGACACATAATAGGTCGAAACATGTGAACCAGGTACAATAGAATTTAACACAAGAAAGTCATATAATACATATTCCGAATAGATTTCAAATATAAATTTAATTCCCTATAACCATACTTTTCGTTCAGTAACAAACATCGCGTACTTCCTCTTCTTCCAGTTAGGAAATACTAGAATGTAGAGTAAAAGTTTGCTGCAATAAAATAAAACACAAGTTATCACATGTATACCGTGACAGAGACTTTGAAACACTGCTAGAAATGAGGAATATGAATTTGGATAACTTTACAGAAAAGATTTCTTGTAAATAAATATTTAATTATATTCCACCAGTGACTCAAACATATGACAATTTTTAGCAAAGCAATCCCCTTATGTTACACATTCCTTCCACATTTCATAATATCTCTCTAGCATTCATTGAGACTTCTGTTGGTATATTCTAACACTTAGTCTAATAATTTGCCCACCTTTTAATATCATCAGCATCACCTTCACTGTAACCATGAAGTCATGTAAAGTTATGGACTTCTTAATCTCTTTTCATTATAGGCTATCTCCCTGCATTCTATCGCTTACATGAAATATTTTGAACTGCTCAGGATTGTACCTGTAGTGACACAGCGCAATATTACACTTTGCCACATTAAAAGTGTGTTTTTAGAACTATTAATTCATGTATTTGTTAGAAGAAGATTGCCATAGTGGGACATGAATTTCCTGTGAAAAGTTAGGAAGTTGAGTGTATATGAGGAATAGAGTAGAGGAAGAAGACAGGAGGTTCAGTAAAATTAATTAATAAATTAATAACCATTTTTTTACTATTTTTCCAGGATTATTAGAAAATGTTTTACAAAAGCAGAAACACAGTGTGACAGCAACCCCACCGCCATCACCCACACATGGACAGCCAAATTCCACTTCACCAGTGCACACAGGTGAGTGTCTTGCACAATTAACTGATTGTCGGCCCAATTGAAAAGTATGATTTCAAAACACATTCAGTCCCATTTTTATGGGTGCTATTCATAGACATTTCGCAGCACTCGCTATGAGCGTACTAAGCTAGCCCCGGCTATCCACTGGTTACTAGTACAGAATTCAAATCATATCCTATCGCTAACACTGGTTTATGAATACGAAAAACGCTGATAATCCACTGGAAGCCCGCGCTAAAAATGTCTATGAATACGGCCCTATGAAAGGACTGGGCTAGTTCTTGTATCCACCGCTCTTCGGACTGAACAAGCTTTAAAGTGACATGCACAATAACACAAACTTTTCAGACAAGGATTGGGGTTGTTTGGGAAGGAAACAAGCTTAAAATATGATGATAGAAGGCTCAAACATAATCATATATAGCGAGAGCATCATGTCAGAAAGGCATATCAACAAAACTGCAAGCATACATTAGAGCTGCTTAAATATATGAAGCGTGTTTTTAAAGTAAGTCCCGAGATATATATATATATATATATATATATATATATATATATATATAACATTACTATCCAAATAGTTTATTTTCATTCCTTACGGCCACACCTGTGGAGTAACGGTCAGCGTGTGTGGCTGCGAAACCAGGTTGCCCGGGTTCGATTCCCGGTCGGGACAAGTTACCTGGTTGAGGTTTTTTGCGGGGTTTTCCCTCAACCCAATACGAGCAAATGCTGGGTAACTTTCAGTGATGGACCCCGGACTCATTTCACCGGCATTATCACCATTTCATTCAGATGCTAAATAACCTGAGATGTTGATATAGCATCGTAAAATAACCCAATAAAATAAAAAATAAAATTCATTCCTTACCTTATACCTTACACTACTTCTCCACATAGTCTCCACCGTTATTGAGGCACTTGTCATAATGGGAAACCAATTTTGTATGCCTTCGTCAAAGAATGATGCCGCCTGTGATGAAAGTCAAGTCTGCACTTCTTGTTTCACGACATCATCGTCGTTGAAATGTTTTCCACAAAGTAATTTCTTTAGATGAAGAAACAGGTAAAAATAGCTTGGGTCCAAGTCAGGACTGTAAGGAGAATGGTCGATTCCCAATCAAAAAATGTGACGAGATCTTGAGTTTGTTTAGCTGTGTGTGGTCGGGCAATATAATGAATCAAAAGGGTTCCACGCAAAAACATTCCACGTCTTTTGTCTGTAGTGCACGACGGAGATTTCATAGTGTCGCACAATAGACATTTTTGTTGACTGTCGCATTCCTGGGCAAGAATTCAACAAGCGAAACACCTTGTCTGTCCCAGAAAACCGTGCACATGATCTTGCAAGTGGATATCGTCTGTTTGAATTTCTTCTTCACTGGAGATGCTGTGTGCCTCCACTCCATGGATTGTTGCTTTGATTGATTGATTGATTGATTCATTTATTTTATTCCATAGATCTTACATGAGCAATGAAGCTTTAAGATGTGGAACAAGTCAAAATTTTACAATATTACAATTACAATTTTTACAAATTTTTACAGTTTTACAATTTAGTAATTTTCTACAATTTGTACAATTTTGTGCAATTTTTTACAATGTTTTGGCGAGATGTAGTGAGATGAGGTGAGATCCGAGGATTCGCCAAAATATTACCCGGCATTTGCCTTTTGGTTGGGGAAAACCTCGGAAAAACCCAACCAGGTAATCAAATCAAAGGGGGGGGTAATCATTCAGGAGTGATGTAAGACACTCATGTCTCATCACCTGTAATGACATGCATTAGCAAATCATCGTCTTCTTCAGCGTATCACATGAGAAAAGTCAGTGCAGAGGTGGACTGCTTATTCTTATGCTCATCAGAAAGATTTTTTGGCACGCAAGCACAATTTCCGAAATCTTAAGCATTCTGTCACAATGTTGTAGAGGGCTAATCTTGAAATTTGTGGAAAATGCGAAGAAAGCAACGATATTGTGAAATGTCTGTCCTCGCAAAGTTTTGCTTCCACCAAATCATCCATGACCACAGACAGTCGGCTGCTCTGCGGCTCATCATGCACATTTTCACGACCTTCCTTAAACTGTCTAATCCACTTTCCCACCATTCCATCACTCATTATTGTTTCCCCATAAACCTCACACAGTTGACGATTAATGTCTGCTGGGAAAACATTTCTCGCATTCAAAAAATGAATCCCTGATTAGATTTCACAGTAGGCGGGTTGTTCGATTGTTTTGAACATTATGAAACGCTCTCACAATAAGAAAGCACAAAACAATTGCCGCTCACAGCTGCATTTGGCTTCCTAAAGGTTGGAGAAAGTCATTGCACATGCTCGCTACTGAAGCACTGCTATGGAAAAATTTTAAAACAGTACTTACTTTAAAAATGCGCCTTGTAGAATAATTTTTCCTATCTTTATGTACTTTCTTATGTACTATCTTTATGTTTCCAGAACATAGCATACAAATTCCAGGAAATCATTCCAAAAATGATCCTCCATACATTCTTAAGTTAGATTCCATGGAACTACTCTGCAGTACATATAAGGATCACCTTCAAATTTATACAGATGGATCTCTAAATCCTAATAATGGGACATCAGGAGCAGGGTATTATATTCCAAAATATCAAGAAAGTTATTTCATACCATGTTCATCCTCCTCCAGTCTTGACACTGAATTGCTAGCTATTGATGCTGCTCTTCAGTGTGTGACTCAAATTTCTGAAAAATCTATTTGCATACTTACCGACTCAAGGGGGCTACCTGGAAACGAGAAAGTCGATAATATTGCAAAACAGGCAACATATTTGCAACCAATACCTCTTCAAGTGATATCTCTATCCAGTGCTTTTGCTTCAGTAAAGTCTCATTTTACAAACCAATGGATCAACAATTGGCTCTCTTCTGACAAAGGAAAAATTTTACAGTCTGTACAAAAGAAACCAAATGACCTGGAAATGTACAAAAACTTGCCCAGACATGTTCAAACATTTTTAACAAGAGCCAGAACAGGTCACATTGTCACTCAATTGTACCTACACCGATTTCACATTTCTGATAATCCTACTTGTCTGTGGTGTAATAATCATGATGAAGATCTGGAACACATTCTTCTATACTGTCCTTCCATAAACCACAAAAGAAGTGAATTAAAATCATCAGTACCAGTTGCAGAAGACACAGCCCTGCAGTATATATTGACTACACCCCAACTCTGGCTACTAGCAACAGGCATCTATAATGAACACCAATCAAAATATCCCTCATTTCTCGTGAAAACAACAACTGAGTAGACTACAGTGGACTATAGTGGACTTTATGTTGTCAGCAAACAGCTGGATACATTAAGAAGATTGATTGATGTACTTTCTTTGATTCTTCCTCATGCCCATTGTAATTCTCAAACGTAAATAGGTTCTGTTATAGTACATTATGCAACGAGCCTATAATGATAGTAATTAAGACGCAAGTATGTTTGTTTATGAAACGATCGCAAGTGAGTTTCATAATTTTCATATGAGCGTCTTAATTACCATTATAGGCAAGTTTCATACGACTTTTTATGCTCGACCATATTTCTAACTTTAAATTATTCAGAAGTATACATTTTATTTGTATCTGACAAGATCGGAAGTGACCTTGTTCATAGCTCTTGAATTGTGAGATGTGCGCAAACGCGAAAGTATTGATTTTTTCCGAGGAACAATAATGTCATTGACCTTGATGTAATGCAGAGAATGTATAACCTGGAAATTGATTTAGAATTGAAAAACGAGATGACAAATTGAATTAATTTGAATATTATTTACAATTAACGCTAATTATTATAGTAACAGAACATAACCTTCTGCGACAGTCAGGCCTCTGTGACGTTTCCCTCGTCTTTCGATTGCATATCCGAGAATAATCGAAAACCTGAACTTTAATGAATAGGTGTACTTTAATGACATGCATTAAAGTACTGCTACCAGGTGTATAATTACTACATTTCGGCATGGTCGAGCTTAAAAATATTTCAGTAATGGTGCATTTGGTGGTACGCCCTTCATCTTCAGAATATTTTGATTGCAGGATCGCTGCTGAGTTCGATGCTGGGAAGTGGGCGCAGCACAAGTGGCGGACTAGACTCAGACAGCGAAGCCGTTTGTTGTTTGGCCCTCAACGCTCTCACACATCTGTTCTCATGGGTGCCATTATCCTCGTACATCACACCTAGCTTAGTAGCGGCACTGTTTCGACTGGCCAGTATTTCTCAGGTGTTGTATAATATAGTATATATTATATGTCTGTGTGCGTATAGTTTCCTGCTTTATTTTAATGTAATTTTCTTTCCATTTATATTGACTGCCTTTCAAACAGAACTTCAAGTGCAGAAAATATAATCTTCTTTCACTGTAATCATTTTTTTAAGGTATAGTACACCTACAAAACGCAAAAAATGATGAAAAATTAGAATTTTCAAAATATAACTATTTTAATAGAGAATTTTCTCCCCTTCAATTTAATATAAGTATTTTCGATTTATTTTATTTTAGTCAGTTATTTAACGATGCTGTATCAACTACTAGGTTATTTAGCATCGATGAGATTGGTGATAGCGAGATGATATTTGGCGAGATGAGGCCGAGGATTCGCCATAGATTACCTTGCATACACATTACGGTTGGGGAAAACCTCGGAAAAAACCCGACCAGGTAATCAACCCAAGCGGGGATCGAACCAGCGCCCAAACGCAACTTCAGACCGGTAGGCAAGCGCCTTAACCGACTGAGCCACGCCGATGGCTTTTTCGATTTATGCCTTATGGTTTTTCAGATAAGTCCCATTTTCCAAAATTCTGCATCATCAGCCATGGTCACTTCTACGAAGATCACTCCAAAAGTAATGCACAACATTTTTTATAAAACTGTAAATTTGTGTGTCAGTGATGTTGTACGTCATTTTAATAAGAGTCCAAAAGTAGAAATTAAAATTCTGAGAAGGATGGGCATAAACCCTGGGACAGACACCATCGCAGGATTTGTTGCATCAATGGAAAATAAGGACAAAAATGCCAAAAAACATTCAACATCTGAATTTAAAACAAGGAGGAGGTATTTGAGAGGCAGAAAGAAGCTGAAACTGGACCAACATGAAGCTGCTTAAGGGGTGATGGAGTCTTCTAGGCTCTGAAAGTTTGTGGCTCATTTCCTGCAAATAGTAATTTTAGAATATTTAATTCTTTTAAACATGATATCTCACCCAAATATGGTGATACCAAGAAGATATTGGTGTCATTTTGAAGCTTGAAATGTCGCCCAGTGCCTGACAATGAGTAAAATAACATTAATGTAGTTAATAATTATCTATGGATGTTTTACATGATTTATGCAACATAAAATATTAGTATAAGTTACATATATGGTAATATTTAATTAATGTAAATGAAAATAAAAAATAGCTCTATGTCAGGCACTGAAGAATAGTTTTAGCTATAAAACAGTGAAGAAACTGTGGCTCTATCTTAAAAACTGTATGAGCTATCATGTTTCAAGTTGCATGTCAAAATTATGAACAAAATAATTTTTATAAACAATTTAGACATAATTTCAAGGGATCTGTTCACTTCATCCTCTTTCTGGTACTATTCTCAATTGTATAAAAATTTTACAGAGCAAAATTATGCAAAACAAATTTTTTTGTATGTGTTGTTGTTTTCTAGTGCCAGGCATTTGACAATAAAGTCATTTGACCTCTTGCACTCCAATATTTTTCAAAGATATTGTCATGGTTAGCCACTGACGCACAGATTTTGAGATGTTCTGAATCCATTTCTTGGTTTGAGTTGCACAATGGACAGTTAGGGTGTACATATACCTTAAGTTATCTTGAAATCTGAGTAAAACACTTGAAAGTTCGAAGTATTATAAGGACAGTGTTACTTTGTTTGTCCTGATTCTTTTTGTATGCTGGTGCTTAAGAGCAGTGGTTGGCAAAGATGTCATATAAAATACAGCCGGCAAAGCACAGCAATGGGGAAGGTGGAAGGAGGGAGGTATAAGAGGAGAAGTCGCGTAACGTCCACTATTGCAAGTTTTGCAATCGCAGAGACAGACAGTGAACATGCTCAAAATAAAGAAAAGTTCAATTAAGTTGATGTCAATATATATTCGGTCATTTCTTTTTCATTTTTGTATGATTTGATTTCGTTTTTCTTTTGTTTTATAAACAATTTAAACATTAAGATCAGGAGTCAAGCTGCATGTAGCGAATTGTAACTTAGCAACGAGATGTTCGTCTGTCATTTGCGAAATTCTTTTTGATTTTACAACTGATCCTGTCATGTTTACTTGAACACAGCTTCACTTAGAATGAACAAGTGATGGATAAATTGTTAATATTTTTTGTTTTCTGAAAGTGTTTGCTTTTTATTGATTGGCAATTGAATTATGGTTTCTATCTTGTGTTTTAGGGAATATCTCAGGATGAGAACCAAAATGTCGGAACTCTCGCGATGGGGGCCATTAATGAAATCATGTATAAGAATTGTGTGCCAGCTTCTTGTGAAGACTTCCTATTAAACATATTCCACCATGCGACGCAGTTAATGCAAAGTTTAATACATTCCGGACGACTAGAGCGTGTAGATGGGATGTAAGTGTACAATGTAATCTGTGAACTTGTGTTGTTACTTTGTTACAATACGAAATTCCAAGAAGGTGTTGTGATTTGCAAAATTTGATGAAAATATTTATTTTAATTACTCCTGCAGCAAAGCACGTGCATCAATGCACACACATACACATTCACATGTACAGACACACTCCGAAAATAACATGCCAGTTTCGTGTATAGCCTTTTCTGCTGTCTTGTTGAATTTACTTTTTTATGTTTAATACTGATGAATCAGTTCATTTGGAAAGTATTTAAATAAATGTTGGGCCATTCTGGTAAAATTAACAAATAGTAATAATCACAAAGAGTTACATTACTTCAACTACCGTCGACCGGGGTTACTTTACACAAGGGGGTAACTTTTCACATTTCTATAAAAAATGTTTAGATGGGAGCACATTAGAGACAATATGTAGCAACTCCATGAAACTGATTCTATGTAACAACAGCACATGTATGTAGTAGTCTGAATTGTGTGTCCTTATTAAGGGGATCTTGTAAGCAGAAATTCTTGAAATGTGTAAAGTTACCCCCTTGTTTAAAGTAACCCCGGTTGATGGTACTTATATTATAGGAAAAAGGTCTTGTCTTTCAGGTTTGTAGAGAAGTTGACAGAGTTCCTCCGCCTGTTCGTTGCACTTCACCTTCATCGTTTAGAAGAGAGCCAGAAGTTTTCACCAGTCCGTGAATTCTTGACTTTACTCTTTAAGTACACATTCCACACCAGTCTTGAGCAGTTTTATAGATGTCTAGAAGTTTGGTCGATATTTTTGGATCACATGCACAATCGTGGAACACCAACAGAAAGGTCAGCATATTGTTGAACTTGCTAGTCTTATAAATTCATAGTTTAAACTGAGAGATATTTTAAAATTTCCCTTGGTTTTACTCGTGTACCATTTACATAGTTTGGTAGATTTCTGTATTGTCCTTTAGGTTTTTGTGTTGTATAGAGACAGATTTTCTAAAATTTTATTGCTGCATTTGTACAAAATTTCAATTTGTGTGCATTATCTCCGTCCTTTATCACCACTGAATTGATAGTATGTAAAATTTTAAATCTTAATTTTTATTTTTATTCAAAGAGAAATGTAATGCATTTTATCATTAGGTTTCATAATTCTTTTTTCTTAAAGAATTGTTTCCATACAGTTCAATAAATAAAGTCTTTTCTTATGTAGTATAATAATATAATCCATTGTTTCAAGATTAATGCCATCAAACAGAATTGTATGTGTATTTTGGTATGTAAAGTAAGCTATTGATAACAATGTTCCAGTAGTAATTTTATAATTTCGGTAATGAGTGAATATTCTGAAATGGGTAAATGTATGTCCCGGCTGATTTAAGGAGTTTCTTGAAAATGTTAACTGATTACTTTTGCGTTTAATTAACTAACTCTCACATGTTTTAGTTGGAAACAAAGTATAAAATGATTAATTTTAAAATTTATAATTAAAAAATAACGTCCAAACGTCAAAATGTAACTACGGTCCCTATGTCCCCAACTACATTTTACTCTGTTTTACTAAGTTTTTCTCGGAATGTTTCGATTTGATTTTATTTCCTCGGCCAAGATTATAAAAATAAATAGTTAAAATACTTATGAAAGACAGAAATTGTTGTTTGTTTAATTCTGAAAGGACACAACTTTAACGTAAAGTTTGTCCCCAAAAATTTCGTAACGCCGGTTCCTCGAAATAAAAGAGCTACACAAAAGACAATTTTGCTTCATGAGGTAAATTTTAACAGTTGGTTGGTAGTGATGAGAGGTCAACATGGTGCCAGTTAAAAAACTTTTCGTCCATTGTCGTAATTCATTTGATTGAAAAATACAAAAATCATCACTGATGACTGAATGTTATGTTTTCTATTGGTAACACCGGTCCCAGGTGGCATTAAATATAGTTTGTATATATTAAACTTTCGTAGTATATGCAAAATATTACAATGTTTGTCAGCTAAAAAATCTAACCTCCATGATATTTTTAACGATTCATTTTGTCAGAACTATTACGGAAATTATACTAATTTGTAACATTGGTCCCTTTATTGTGGGACCGAGGTTTCATTTAACATGCAATTATTAAATACTGGTGGATAAAGTAACTTCGAATATTATTTCATGTGATTGTTTATAGGAAAGAAAAAAAGTCTGATAATGAAAGTAGAAAATATGAAAGGGAGAAGATATGTAGGCAGAGGGCAAATATGACTGAAGAGGAGTTGCAGAAAAAAAGGGACTATGGCAAAGAAAAAAAAAGAAAATAGCCGATATGACTGATCGTAAAAAAAGAAATGTTCGAAGACAAGTGAAATCTGAAGCACAGAAGTTTAGAAGATACCTTAAACAATGGGTGTAAGGGATAGATAACAACAATCCCTTGGCTTTTTTTTTAAATCTCACATAAAATTTTTTTTAAGCTCAACTGATACCAGAATCTTCAATAATAGGAGCAAATGTAACCAATGTGTGAAAAAAGTACACAATTTAATATAATATATTTTTTCCAGTTTTGTTATTCATATTTGCCCATTTCAGAATGTTCACCCATATATTTTAGTATGTAAAGTAAGCTATTGATGACAATATTCCAGTAGTAATTTTATAATTTCGGTTAATGCCTAAAAAGGAATCACATTTCACTTGTCAACTAGCATAGCTTAATTGAAACTGTAAGTTACATACGTAGTTACTGAATCCTGTATCAATTTATTTAGTGCTGCACTGAACGTAAAGACAGTTTGAATACAATGAGATGCCACAATTTTCAAATCGCGAGTATCTAGACATTTTAATCCACTGCTGTGGAATAACAGCATGTCTGATTGTGCAGTGAGGGGGGCCTGGGTTCAAATCCATTTGTATATAGGGGTACTTTTTGTTCCTCATACTTCTGGAATCATATGTAGGAAGGAATGTAATATATTCTTTTCTATTCTGTGTAATCTGTATTTCTGAGGTAAATTTTTTATATAGGGTATTTATGTCAATAGGAAAGTGCCATTTTTTCTTTTGGCCAAAGAATCATATCGTGGAGTGCATATCCACAAATTGTTATTCAGTGTGTGTATACTTACTGGTGTGTGTATGTTGTATCTATGATGTTGATATATTTTCATATGTGTTTTCAGGTATCAAGATGTGTTTGTTTTATTAGTACAAGAGATTTTAATGAAAATGCAATTCAAACACAACAGAGAACAACTGGAAGAATTGGATGATGAATCATTAGATGATGATGTAAGTCATTGTTTCATTTATTGAAGTAATATAATACTTATGGCCAGTGCTGTCATGGTAATTTTTCTCTTGGCCATATGCCCCACCCCTTGTTTTCTCCCTTGAAAATATTTCACTTTCCTCTCTCTATCTCTCCTACTATCATTTAATGATTTTTTTAATATTAAAGAAGTAAAGAAATTGTTTTGCTTTACAGTTTAATTGTAGGCCTGCAAGTTTGATTTAAAGAATACACCATGTAGCCCCATCGTAGATGCACATTTGTCTCGATGAATCTTGGAGTGTGTATTTGCAGCACTTCTTATTTTTCAACCATTATTTTATATAATTCTGGATTCCAGTGCTGCAGAGGTGGACAATTTTTGTTTATGAACATCAAACAAAATACATTAGTAACAGCAAGAGATGATCTAAGATCTGTACAGATCTCCGCATACAAAACTAAGGCCCGTAACACACTTGGCGAGTTCTCGCTATCACAGATCACACCTCGCTATGATCATCTATGCACTGCCTTCATGCAGAAAGCATTTTTCTGATTATAGTAATCACTCGTTGGGGGAAATATTATAGGTTATGTATTTACGTATATTGTCGTACTTAAATATATAACCTGTAAGTATATTGTCGTACTTTATAAATTACGTACGAACGCTGTGTTGAATCTGAGTATTCAGATGATGAGGAAATGGAGTTACATGAACATATTTTGTTAACGAAAAGAAGAAGTAGGCCTAAAATTAAAGCCAGAAATATCTGAAAATCACATTTATCTTACGAAAATAAGGGCGAGTTTTGGACACTGGTTTCGATTTGAATGATGATACGTTTAGGCGTTATTTCAGGTTGAATGGACCTCAGTTTTTTGCCATTCATGATATGATAGAGGATTCTTTGCTATGTTCTGATTAAAATGATGTAAACTGTTAAGACATATAGATACATTATTTGAAATGTTTAATCAATACTATTAAATCTCATCAAAATAAAATATAGTCCTATTTATTTTCAGATAATCTGATATTTGTCTCCAGATTTCTTCTTTAAGTTTCGTGTTTTTATAGTTTTCATCCCGTGTATCATATAAATAGGCCTACGGGTGACATCGTACAAGTTCGATAAGTTTCTGACTGCAATTATCAGCCATCTTTCCTCATTTTCAAATAAAAACAATACAATTCATCGGCACCTGTGATATCTTTTTCTACATTCAATCCTCATAAAGAGTATAAATGTCAAACATCTTTGATAAATGTGTCAAGAAAATTCGCTGAGCTACCGATTCCAGCGAGAAACTCACGCGAGTTTTTTACCTCAAACGAAAATCTCTTCCAGTGTGTAGACGTCCATTTGAATCCATGTTATCAATCTTTGAATTTTCTCGCAACATATTTCTCGGTAACGAAAACTCTTCAATTGTGTTACAGGCCTTAGGCACCGATATGTCGTATGGTTTCTTACAGACGAAATTTTCTTTTCCCCATACGATTAATTAAAAAAATTGTAGGTTCCAATATGATGTATGGCCTCCATGGCAGCACTGCTTGTGACATGCATTACTTTCCATATAGAGATTCCTCATCATTATGATCAGAGTTAAATCTTCGGAAGTTTATTGTATTAACTAATGTCAGTTGGTTGAGGATCCAGTAAAGGATACATGATGTAGTTAACCACTGAAATATGTTTATCTTGTGTTATAAAATTAGCATTTCCTATATTTAATACGCCATATCCATACATTTTTATTTTACTTTATTTTTAATTTCGTCTACTGATCACAAAATTTGATAAGGGATGATTCACATAACATACACACCTTCCATTAGTTAGGCAGGTCCATGTGACCTAGGATTGTCAGACAACTCCATCAACCATATCCCCTCTTCACCACCTAGGGGGACACTTATGCATGCCGTGGCAGGTAAACATGCTGAAATGGCATTTCCTCCATTTTTTATTATACCGCTGTGACTCGGTCCCCAGAACCTAGTTCGTTAAAAACAGGTTGCACCATGGGAAGGTTAGGTTTGGATTTGAGTAGGAGAGATTATGGAATCACTTCACCATCCCTTGAAACCCATTCGGAAAATATGGAATAATATAAAACGGAAAAGTGAAATGGCTGGTTTGTGAAAATGTGTTATTTATAATTTCAAGTATACATCTGACTGCCTCCGTGGTCTGTTGGTCAGCATGCTGGCTTCCATATCAGGAGGTCCCGGGTTCGATTCCCGAGCTCGGCTCTCGGTGAATTTTTCTTGATGAAGAAGAATTCCCTGGGTGTCTAGAGTCTGGAAATTTGTATGAATGTAATTGTGATTGTGTGTGTGTGCCAGGTTAAAATTAATTAACCAATCATCACAAAAAATATAAAAATACATCAGGACTGTTACTGGGCAGCAACCTGAACACACGTTTCAGCGTCACATTGTTGACAAGTAACTCCATCTGTTAGCACAACCATAAAGCATCTAATAGATGCTATAGAGTTACCAACAACGAAAAAAAAAAAGTATACATCTTTATAATGGATATCAGAATCCATAAATATTTCTGAATTTGTTTTTCTGTTTTCCTGTCTTCCCTTTGGCAGTTTGTTAAATTAATGTGTCATTGTCATTTTGATATGAAGTTTTTTGTTTATCTAATCAGGACCAAACAGAATGGCAGCATTACTTGAGACAGTGCATTGAAATTGTAGCCAAAGTAGCAGAGCTTGCACCAATGGAAACATACGGCCTGGTGGTTAGTAAAATTGCATTATACTTAGTGGTTATAGGTTTATAAAGCAAGTGTACACTTGTAAGGTAATAATTTAAATTCATTCTTGTATGTTTAATTTAGAACATAGAAACTATATTAACTTACTTACTTACAAATGGCTTTTAAGGAACCCGAAGGTTCATTGCCGCCCTCACATAAGCCCACCATCGGTCCCTATCCTGTGCAAGATTAATCCAGTCTCTTATCATCATATCCCACCTCCCTCAAATCCATTTTAATATTATCCTCCCATCTACGTCTCTGCCTCCCCAAAGGTCTTTTTCCCTCTGGTCTCCCAACTAACACTCTATATGCATTTCTGGATTCGCCCATACGTGCTACATGCCCTGCCCATCTCAATCTGAAAAAAAAAATCAATCAAAAAATCTGAAAGTTAGAATTTATAAAACAGTTATATTACCGGTTGTTCTGTATGGTTGTGAAACTTGGACTCTCACTCTGAGAGAGGAACATAGGTTACGAGTGTTTGATAATAAGGTGCTTAGGAAAATATTTGGGGCTAAGAGGGATGAAGTTACAGGAGAATGGAGAAAGTTACACAACGCAGAACTGCACGCAGGTCTTTTTCCCTCCGGTCTCCCAACTAACACTCTATATGCATTTCTGGATTCGCCCATACGTGCTACATGCCCTGCCCATCTCAATCTGAAAAAAAAAAATCAATAAAAAAATCTGAAAGTTAGAATTTATAAAACAGTTATATTACCGGTTGTTCTGTATGGTTGTGAAACTTGGACTCTCACTCTGAGAGAGGAACATACGTTACGAGTGTTTGATAATAAGGTGCTTAGGAAAATATTTGGGGCTAAGCGGGATGAAGTTACAGGAGAATGGAGAAAGTTACACAACGCAGAACTGCACGCAGGTCTTTTTCCCTCCGGTCTCCCAACTAACACTCTATATGCATTTCTGGATTCGCCCATACGTGCTACATGCCCTGCCAATCTCAATCTGAAAAAAAAAATCAATCAAAAAATCTGAAAGTTAGAATTTATAAAACAGTTATATTACCGGTTGTTCTGTATGGTTGTGAAACTTGGACTCTCACTCTGAGAGAGGAACATAGGTTACGAGTGTTTGATAATAAGGTGCTTAGGAAAATATTTGGGGCTAAGCAGGATGAAGTTACAGGAGAATGGAGAAAGTTACACAACACAGAACTGCACGCATTGTATTCTTCACCTGACATAATTAGGAACTATATTAACATAGAAACATATTTTTCACGTTAATCAGATAGTGCTGAATGATGTTTATTTAGTACCTTAAAAAACGAGCTTACTGTGAAAGAAACTCTATAATAACTACAGCAGAGACAATTGCTTTAGACCTGTGACTCACTATTCATACATGGAACAGAGTCTATAATCTTATATGATGTTATTATTAAAAAAAAAAAAAAAAAAAAATCTGATACACAGTATTGAATGAAAGCCATTAGGTAGTTCAATTATTCAAAACTAACGAATTGTTTCTGTAATTTGGAAACAATATGAATGAATTGATTTGGTTCACAGCAGGATGATCGTTTCTGGTTAGTGGTCTACATGTGGTCGAAATGGAATCTAAGTTATAACGAACATAATTTGATGAAAGCTATTAATTTGGTTATTACAAAATATTGCACTGCTCAGTAATTTGAAAAGAATTGAATGGGTTCATTTTGTTTATAAAACAGTATGAGAAATCAATCAATCAATCTTCTTAATGTATCCAGCTATTTGCTGACAACATAAAGTCCACTATAATCCATTTTAGACAGTATGAGAAAGAAAGAAAATTAACAAATGAATTATTTAATGGATATATTTTACTATAAAATTAATCCACTTCAGTTGATAGTGACCTTGATTAATAAACACTGCAATGTTAGGAGATCTGCGCATATGTAGCAAACTTAGGGTTGTTGATTGTCTGTCATGCTACTGGGCATCATTTGCCGTTACCCAAAAGTCATCATCCCTGCAGTACACTGACTTGACTTCAGAAGAAGCAAGCACTGAAGTCTGAACATTTCGCAGAAGTATCGGTGACACATAATGTTCAGTACTGAATTTAGTGATTGCACTTTTTTTCAGTGTTTGAGAACCACCTCTTGTTCTATGTGGAAGAACGCTGACTAGAATTAATATTTTCTTGACTATTGAATAGTGCTTACTTTGAAATAGTGGGTGACATAGGTACTGATATAAAATTTAAGGTTCACTGTGGGATTCAAACTTAGTTGTTTATTTTCTGTTAAACAAATGGTGATTTATGTTGGACAAAATTATTATGAGGCAGGTTTTCTATGAGTAATTCTGTTTCTCTCATCATTCTGCCTATATCGTAGCTGCATTTATGCCATTTGACCATTTAACCACAGTGAATAGTTTTTGTATCTTAGAAGAATTTTTAAATAAATAACAACCTAAAGATTTCCTATTTATTCATTTGGATACGCAATGTCTTGGAAATATGACATTTTTATCATTGAAAAAATTCAGCTATAGTCCTGTCGGTGTTATTTCCGGCAGCCAATCACGTTGCAGGTCGGCTACATTTAAACGTGTGCGTCTTGTGATTCGCTGATGAAAACATTATGCATTTCCTAAGGCTCGATAAATACTTAATATAATAGCCCTCCATTTTGGCTCTTTTGTTGGCGTTTGCAGAAAGCATGTGAGGACATTATTTGCCGCTCAATTATTTGCTGAATTACAGTGCGTTTGATTTATTATCATAGGAGCTACGACATGATAATGTTTAACGGTGTGGCAAATAGATCCCTTGTCTGGTAGCTCGGCAACGAAAGAACGAAAATGGCGAACGATACTACCTACCTAGACTGTATAGACCCTTCACTTCCTAAGGCGTAATAAAAGAGAAGGAGTCATGTTGGGAATAACAACGTCGCGACTATAAATTTAAGTAATTGTGTCAGAAGTAAGAACATATTGTATATTAATAAAATTATACATGCTTTTAGCAATAATTAGAAACAAAGTTTTGCCTAGTCTGTAGGTATTAATTTAGTGTTTTAAAATATAACATCTGTACTAGTAGGATTTTATTATGTATACATATTACTTTTTCTATTTGAAGAAGAAGCTAAAAATATTTTCTTTCACATCTTCATGATTTATTATTATTACTAATGCAATCACAATAACTGTAAGTGTAAAAATAGTGATGATAACATGAATTAAAAACATAGAGCTGTCATTGAAGAACTTGTAATATGTTACGCAGTTGATTGTTGTTATTGACATGCTTTATGACGTGATATTGACAGCACGATCCTTGGAAGGAAGCATCCCTTGTGTATCTGCGTCTGGATCGGGCTGTTGAGCCCCACGACATTACTGATAACAACAGGCGGTTGACTGTTACCGACACTCATGAGTGTTTGAGGCTCCACTGTCTTCTAAGGGACCTGTCATCTCTTACACAAGCTGTGGGACGAATGTGCCCACATTTTATAGGTATGTATGCTTCATTGTTTTCCTTCTCTCAGACAACCTTGTTGTCCTCTTGTTTTATCAGATCTATTTCTTACATTTCCATTTCTGAAATGTGTGAAATAAAAATAAAAATTTTCTCCTGTGTCTTGAAAGTTAGGAAGTTTACACTGACGAAACTGTGACCTCAGTTGAGTGGTAACAACTGTTAACAAAATTGAACATGTTTAGCATGGAATGATTATTTCATTGTGGGGTATTGTGAGATGAATTACAGTGTTTGAATTCTGAAATTACATATTGTATCGTACTTAAAATTCTGCAGTGCTCGGGAAAAGTGACATAAGTCAGTTTCCACAAACCTTTTTTGATAATTTATTGACACTGGTTTATGTCGATTTGATTTTTTTTCTGTATGAATTATTGTAATGGGACAAATACTTGTGTATTTTTTTCCAAGCAAGCAGATGTTCTGTAAGTTGTCAATAAATTATCAAAAAAGGTTTGTGGAAACTGACTTGTGTCACTTTTCCCAAGCACTGCAGAATTATCATACGCAAAATTGTGATTAATTACACAAACATCGGGACTAAAGAATTTATATTTGTGTTGCGACTATGAACTTCTTCCCTATTCTTCGATGTTTTATCTGTACAATGTGTGGAAAAAAGTAATAGCTTCAGTGAGACATTGATTGCTTACTTTGTACTGTTCTCCAACCAGGAGATCAACCGTGGAACGAATGTGCTTACTATTGTGTCATCTATTGGAGCGAAGTAGATAGATAATATTATCGTTATAACGTCTGTTTAAAAACCATGCGCTCTCCTGCATTTGTTATTTCCTGTATGGAGAGATTAAAAGACCAGGAGATTAACAGTGATCTAATTTTGTAACTAGGGTAGTATAAACAATGTGTGTATCAATGTTATTGTTTGTGCTGTGAGAGCGAGCCACTAGAGATACGAGCACCCACGTGTGTGACCTTACGACATCTTATGACATCAACATTCATTCACAGCATTACCCCTCTTCGTCTCATCAGGCAGAGACTTTCTCGTGGTTGGAGCACAGTAGTTGATAGTTTTGACACTAGAGAACTAGATTAAAGTCCCAATGTGTTCAAGAGAAATTTATGATGAAAAGAGGTGAGTTTGCTGCATATTTACTCTTTGTACTCCTGTTTCTCAACACTATTGTCGTCTTCGTTATCACCACTTTATAAAAAAGAGTCCTTCCATTACATTTACATATTGTTCACCTCGTATTCTTCTTCATTGGTCCTCTTCTATCCATAGTATAGATGTTTCACCTTATATTTAGGAACTTTATATCTAACCAGTCACTTAATCTGAAGGGATTAGGGATTAAGAGAGAAGAGGGAAGGGAAAGAGAGGCAGGGGTGAAGAAAGGTAGGATAGAAATAGAGGGAAACATATATATCTATATACATATAATATTTGAGAGCAGTGCTCATTGATACAGTGAATAATCAGCACTTGCATTACCTTTTGGGAAAGCTGTGACATGAGACCACACAGCTGTTCTAGTACAGTGGTTCATTGTCACATTGGGCAGAGAATTGTTTAGTGCGAGGGTATAGTAACTGTAAAACGTGTTAAAATTGCATTCGTGCATTTAGTCATAGATGTTGTCCAGAATTTCCCATACTATCCAAGTCATATATTCATGCACTCATTCGAAAGTGGTGTAATCAGAATTCTGTGATAGACGAAAAGAAAAGTAAGAAGAAGAAGAAGAATATTGACAGAAAAAAAGTTAGCTGATATTCAGGCAGAATTGCAGGCAGGCTACTTTTATCTGCGTAATATATTATGTGAGGGAAAGACAAGGAGTAAATAACTTTAGGAATTCTTAAGTATTGGGTGTGCCATTGTTGTCTTGGTCATCAATTTCATGTTGAAGATATACCGATAAGCTATCACAATTTGACTAGATTATGTGTGTGTATTCCGCCTTTGCTTATCATACAATCCACTCTTCAATTTATTCAAACTATTCCCGCCCAAACAATCACGCACACAGATTTCACCGATACCCCCTCTACTTCCGGTAACAGACAATATAACTAAAAAAATACTGTGAGCAAGCCCATCGCTCTAGTATCAGCCTAGCATCAAGCACTAGCAGATCAATACACGTTAAAACTGTAAGTTACTTTTCTTACATAATAGGCATTACCCAAGCAGTTAACCATAACCAATACCAGTTAAAGGAATTTCCAAATTTTCAATTACAAACATTCCCAATTTCAAATTCATAAACTAATACTTAATCATATTGTTACAGACACGCCAGGCGATACTAAATCCATGGACGTGACAACCTTCATTCTGTTATAATATTACATCTATGGATACAAATCACAGTAATGCCATCAACTATTATAGAAGTGTCTCAACATCACTTTTAGCAAACATAGCCATGTTACGATACTGCGTCCAGCTCAACGCTAAATAACAAGATCACCACAACTGCCTCATTTAACTTCACACCGGCAAACACCACACAATAAGTGATCACATACTTCATATATTTAAAGTGATGTAAAAACAGTTTTTAAACAGTGTTTTTTAAACAGTGTTTTTAAGTAGTGTTTTATATATTGACTGAAACATTCTAATTTAATTTTTATAAAGTGTTGTACCAGCAAATAGTATATAAGAGTTAAGGCAATCATTTATGTAATCATGGCAACACTTCACCGACATAGCACAGTATGCACAAAAACACTGATCATTTAAGTCCACGATACATGTACCCATAGGCTTGGTTAACAATTAGCATCATATATATACATCTGAAGATGGTACAATTTACATACCGAAAACGTTAATGAAAAAATATGACTAATTAATTCATTCATTTAATTGTATGACAAGCAAAGGCGGAATACACACACATAATCATAGTCAACTTGGTCATCAAGTATGGCTCATTGCTGATGACATTCATCATCTTATAGATTACTTCTAATGTTACAGGCCAGCCATTCAATGCCCGTTTTCCACATGCTCAGCAACTTGTGTCAAGACTGTCCGTCATGGCGACATATGGGACACGTATAAGACTTTACCACTTACAAGTGTCAACTCATGTTCTTACAGCTGATCTTACAGAGGTGTAAGTTTAATTTTACTGGAATAATATATAATATCAGAACACTTGAATGCGTTATGTTTTCTTATATCTTGTAGTCTTTAGCTTACTTACTTTGCAAACATACTTGGATTTCGTGTGAGAGCGCTCATTTTCCCCTAATTCAATACTTCCTTCTTCACATTCACAGTCAACTGTTTTTCGTATAAATGGGAAAATATTTTTGAGGTTACTATATACTCGTGCATTTGTATTTATTTATTGTGGTTTTTAAATACACTTTTGCAATTTCATTAACATCAGTGCATGAAAACTGAATGGTTGCAAGTTATTTATTTTATAGTTGACATAGCTGTGTTTATTAGTCATTAAATGCAAGAGTTTTTTTTTTTCATACTTACTTACTTACTTCTAGCTTTTAAGGAACCCGGAGGTTCATTGCCGCCCTCACACAAGCCCGCCATTGGTCCCTATCCTGAGCAAGATTAATCCAGTCTCTATCATCATATCCCACCTCCCTCAAATCCATTTTAATATTATCTTCCCATCTACGTCTCGGCCTCCCTAAAGATCTTTTTCCCTCCGGCCTCCCAACTAACACTCTATATGCATTTCTGGATTCGCCCAACATGCTACATGCCCTGCCCATCTCAAACGTCTAGAATTTAATGTTCCTAATTATGTCAAGTGAAGAATACAATGCGTGCAGTTCTGTGTTTAACTTTCTCCATTCTCCTGTAACTTCATCCCTCTTAGCCCCAAATATTTTCCTAAGCATCTTATTCTCAAACATTCTTAACCTATGTTCCTCTCTCAGTCAGAGTCCAAGTTTCACAACCATACAGAACAACCGGTAATATAACTGTTTTATAAATTCTAACTTTCAGATTTTTTGACAGCAGACTGGATGACAAAAGCTTCTCAACCGAATAATAACAGGCATTTCCCATATTTATTGTGTGTTTAATTTCCTCCCGAGTGTCATTTATATTTGTTACTGTTGCTCCAAGATATTTGAATTTCTCCACTTCTTCAAAAGACAAATTTCCAATTTTTATATTTCCATTTCGTACAATTATCTCGTCACAAGACATAATCATATACTTTGTCTTTTCGGGATTTACTTCCAAACCTATCGCTTTACTTGCTTCCAGTAAAATTTCCGTGTTTTCCCTAATCGTTTGTGGATTTTCTCCTAACATATTCACATCATCTGCATAGACAAGGAGCTGATGTAACCTTTTTTTTTTCATTGAATCATAAAACATACATTAAGTTAAAATTAATCAAACAGTATTACAAAAAAAGCATAACAAGACAATTAAAATCTATCTCTAGACATGGAAGTGCTATCCCATCATCAGTAGCATTGAGGCCGGTTCAGCTGTTGTATGTGAGCTATTCCATCTCAAATCAACCGAAATTTAGAGAAAATTGACCTTACAATTTCTAAATACAATGAAGCTTTTTTTGTACGTAGAGAACTGTGATACAATGCTTTCTGCAAAGTTTGAGGCATCAGAACTTCATAGTGTTTAAATTAAAAATATTTACATTTATCGTATTTTCATCAAATTAGCAACTTTAAACTGTTGTGGCTCTGAAACCCTTTCACCCAATGATCAAAATCATGGTTTATTTTGATGCTGAGAAATTAAAGTTTATATTGACATATAAACAGATTTTCTTACTTTTTATGGAAATGGAGAAATTTAGATTTTTCCTCATTAAGACGCCTTTGTCCAGGAAAAAATATTTTAAAAATATATAGTTAGATTCCGCATTGAAAGTACAAATAAACACATATTTTTTACTTATGGTATGTTGATAAGAAAGTATTGAAAAATCAAATAAAGAAAATAAATAGTACGCACGTGAACTAACCAGCTGACTGTGAGACGGGAGCTAGCCGAGACAAGCAAGGCCAGGAGACAAACACGTGATGTGTCGTCTAGTAGCGCATAGCTGGGCTAGCTTTATCACAAGTTTTCATAAACACAGGAGTAAAATGACGCCCAACGCTCGCTTATCTTCAGCTCTCGGCCAGTGCATGCGGTACTGCGCCATTCAAGTCTCAGCGTGTGAAAATAATTTATTTAATACCCTCGAAACTTATTGCCGTGACACTAAGCAAACAATGCCGAATCCCTCTTAATACTGCAAGTTTTTTCTCAATTTTTTTCACATTTCTACAAATGGGCAAAAGGCCTAAAAGTAAGTAAAATCAGATTATCTGTCTCTCTATATACAATAAAAATAAGGATTACTTCTTATCATAACCTACCAAATGTCAGCTTCAAAATGAGCTCCCGTTCAATGTTCTGCAGTAAATGGTTCCAGAGTTCTGAGCGCTGAAAGAGGCTTGTTTTTTCTAAAATACGCTAAATTTGTCGCTCAACAATACGAAAACCGTTTGACTTTCGATAGTAGGCTATATTTTTGCAAATGCACTCTCGTCAGGACCTTGTATAAATAAGGAAAAAATTAGAGTATAAAAAATTCGAGGTTTTTTACTGATCGATTTCATATGAAATAGCCCATGTGTTGGTATATTATGGTTTGTCAGTTGGCGGGTACAATAGCTGAATCGGCTTCAATGCTACTGATGATTGAATAGCACTTCCCAAAACATGTTTAGAGATTGATTTTAATTACGTGTTTTTTAATGCTGTTTGATTGATTTTAACTGAATGTATATTTTATGATTACTTACTTACTTACAAATGGCTTTAAAGAACCCGAAGGTTTATTGCTGCCTTCACACAAGCCCGCCATCGGTCCCTATCCTGTGCAAGATTAATCCAGTCTCTATCATCATATCCCACCTCCCTCAAATCCATTTTAATATTATCCTCCCATCTACGTCTCGGCCTCCCTAAAGGTCTTTTTCCCTCCGGTCTCCCAACTAACAGCAAAATTGTAATTCTTACAGGATCCAGTTGAGGAGAATAGAGATAATTATTTCAATGAAAGACGGGAAGCAAGTCGTACACTTAGGAATAAAAAGAGAGATTACTTGAAGGAAAAACTGAATGAGGTAGAAACAAATAGTAGGAATAAAAACATTAGAGATTTATATAATCCAGACGTTTGAGATGGGCAGGGCATGTAGCACGTATGGGCGAATCCAGAAATGCATATTTTATGATTATTTACTTTAAAGTGGTATACTTAATTTCATATAAATATCACAAAGTCGCCAATATTGTATAAAGAGAAAGTAATTTTCCTACCACACATGTGTTCCTCCTTCAGCCAGAACCTCAATCAGAGATGAATCAAATATTTATTATTTCTTGCCCGCTGTGTCTTGTTATTATAGGCAGGAACAACTGTTGGTGTTTCAGGCATGCCCAGGTGCTGGCCGCTCTGAAAGCCTGGTGTCACTGGCTGGCGCAGCTCCACACAGAGGCAACGATGAAGACCCTGTACGACCACTTGGTGTCAGACATGGTGAACTCCTCAGTGCCCCTTCTGATGAGGCGAGGTGAACCTTCCAAGTTGTGCCATTCAGCTGCTCACCTTCTAGTCACTCTCACTGGAACTGTTCGACCTCCACAGATATGGGAGCTTCAGCCAATCAGAGACATGTATCACGTGACGTCATCACTGACCTATCTACTCCCTGAGGTATGCAGAGTTGGCAGTTGTGGCATGTTGACATAGAGATCTGATCATGTTGTGAAGCTCACTTCATTTCCTTCACTATATCATTTGATTACAAAATCTTAATCCATCTTGTGTGAGGATCATTACATTACTAAAGCTAAAGGGACAAGGGAGTAAATATGATGGAAATGGGAATGCAATATTCATAGAAATTATTTGAAATGTTGATAGCTATATATATTTAACCTCTTCCCTTACTATATATTTTACCAGTTTTGTGAAAAAAAAAAAAATGTCATTTTTTTTTATTTTCGTAAAGAAGTCATTTAATATTGCAGAATCACTGATTTTCTTATATACCTAAAAAATCACTATGAAATAGGCATACATTCATACCTGAATTATTATCCCGAGTTATCCCGTGCACCTTGATTCCAGCTCTGGTAGTTGTCCCACTTTGATTTTCTCCTCAACTATTTACCAACTTATGTTTTTTATGGATTAATTTATGAGGTACAATACCAGTGCTGTTATCAAGGTGTTAAATGTTGCTTGTCATGTGATACACTCGAAAGCAGGGTATTATGCACAGTGGCATATTGCATTCCGGACAGTAGTATCTGCTCTCCTATATGAGAGCGTTTTGGGAAGAATGGTGTAGCAGTCATTGAATATTTGTACCAGTACATCTGTTCTTCAGGTTTGTGAATAATGTTCTGCAGTATCACTATGCCCAAAAGTACACGTATTTCAGAGTCTGTAGTAGGCCGCCACGAATTATTTTCAGCATTCTGTGAACACTTACTAGCATGCCGAATCGTCTCCTCGAATATAATGTTGATGAGGTCATTATTAAAGAATAATTAAAAAAATTGAGAATTATTGTTATCAAGGAATGGGGACCTCTGAGGTGCAGAAGAAATGGTGCCAGATGTCTTCTATTTAAACCACTTCGAAAAGACGCGACATCAACTGATCTGAATTTGTTTGTTGGCCTGTAACTTCGTCTTCTGATACCGATGTTTCATTTCCTAATCTTCTACAGGATTATATTCCTGATCAAAAGTTTCGGAATCACTAACTTGATCCATCTTTACACAAAACAGCACAAAAAACACTAAACACAAACAGAGACCGCCAAAACTAACTAGCATCTACTCACTACTGTGTGTGAATGCTATATGAGCATAGAATTCCACTTGCAAGGAAGAAGTACAAAAAACACCACCAGATATAGCAATATCACTAACTTCTTGTAGCTATCTAGTGAGGAAAAGGTTAATGAAAGAATGGAAACGTATATATTCGGGATATAATCCTTAGCAGCGAAAATGGGACTCAAACGAGTTAACTCGGGTTAATAAATTTTGACACAAGTTAGCAACCTGAGTTAACTCGGGTTAATCAGGGAAGTGGTTAAAGCTCTTGCAGGGAAGGAACATATCCACTTTCATTATGTAATGTGGACTTTACATCACTAATAATAATGTTGTAAACACATTCATTACAAAACTAGTTAGGTAATGATACTTCCATTACGCAATTAGTTAGGTAATGATACTGCTATTACCTAAGTGGTTGCGTAATGTGAACCACACATTAAATAAAATAAAATGGAATTGATTTTATTTATTATATTTGTTATAAACATCAGCAACAATATGTTCACAATTTGTTATATTAATTCTTGCAGTCAACAATGCTACAGAAGCCCGAATAGTGGAAATATTCGTACTTTTCTTCAATATCCCAAGCCTCGTTTGAACTCATTTTAACAATTTTTGTTTATTTCTCCTAGTACTGCTGTTCTTTTGTTATAAACAAAAGCCTATCATGTTCAAAACTAATAAAAGAAATGAATCATCTCTTGCAGGAAGAAACTAGTAATAATACAATTGCCTCTCCATAAAAGATATGTTCAAAATTAATAAAAATAATACAATTAGTTTTATTAAAAAAATTAATTTTTTATAAAACTGGACAAAATGTTGTATGATATACTTATTGTAACTTCATAGAGTGAAACTTCCCAATAGCGGACATTGCTGGGGAAAAATTAAATGTCCGTTATTGAGAAGTGTCCGCTATTTAGAAAATCGTTAGTATGTATACAGTACATTAGAATTTCTCATACATATTCAACACCATATTTTACAGTACAGTACAGTAGACAGTGAGATTGTGAGATTGTTTACAATATTCATCCAGAGGGAAATCATACCAGTAAATATTTTGTAAATGAAATAAATATCAGTCACTGTACCACTTCACCTTACACAAAGAAATCTAGAATTGCATTCTCAGTGTATGATTTTAAAATAACATCCTTGTTTTTCAAAATTTCACTAACCTGAGTTTTTCTCACATTAAACTTTGTGGCCAGCTCACGAACACTTAATTTCTTCTTCTCACTTTCTCTTTTAGTGACAAACGTTTACGTTTTTGTGACTTTTTAATGTGACTGTACTTCCGAACACTCAACTTGACAAACTAAGAAAGTACGGACTGCTCACATACAGTATCACAACTAACAACTGTGCTGCTTACCTTCAATAAAGTACAAGAACGTTCAAATGCACGATAATGATTGTTGCAAAGAATTCCGTTAGAGTTCCGTTTAATTAACAACCGCCTTTTTCTTTTTTATCTTTCATGCTGTCCGTTATTTGGAAGTTTCAATTGTTGTTGGGAGATACATTTCAGTGTCCGCGTCTGTTATTGAGAATGTCCGCTATTTGGAAGAATTTTATCATAAGGGCCAATGTTATTTTGCAGGGGAATTTTAAAATGTCCGCTATTGAGAGGAGTCCGCTATTGGGAAGTGTCCGTTAAGGGAAGTTTCACTGTATTACAATACTCTATTGGTTATCAAACCCAGCCTGAGGTCTCATTTGATAGCTTTCAATCTCGTGTTGTAATATGAAACTTTACGATACTCATATGGTAAATAACTATTTTGAACTCCCTTCCATCTGCTCTCCCAAATCCCTCAGCAATGAGAACTAGATACATCACTTGCCTTTCTGGCACCACACATGAAGTGAATACGATGTTGTCACGTAGATAGATTCCCTAACTTTCCTTCCGTGCTTATCTACCTGCCATTCACCTTCCTTTCATTGGGTTAGAATGCTGTATAGTTGCAATGTCGTGCTTTGGTTCTGTACATTCCACATGCTTCACAATATGATAACACGCTAGAAATACCACTCCACACATCATCTCTTTATTCTTCATCTTTCACTGTTGCTACTTCTCGTCACTGGAATTCTCTGCCGCCTGAAGTCAAGGGCTGCCGAACTTTAATTTCCTTTAAATGTAAATTAGAAAAAATATCTTATGATGAGTTGCCAGACCTAACGTGTTGCAAATGAAGGGTACACGGGAAAAACAAACAATGTCACAATGCTGTTAAGGGTGATGTCATTATCTAATTCAATGTATTACTGGAAAGTTTAGTGTTATTTTTACCAAAATTGGTAAAGGAGAATTAAAACCTCGTATACGCTCATCATTTCCTTCATTTCAAGTAGAAACATCAATCAATTTTGCAGTAATATACTGAAATAGATCACTATCTGACCTTTAATGCAAATGGGACATTGTTAGTTTTTCCCGTGTACCGTTCAAATGTGTTCCACTGTATTTATTTTTATTTATTTTTTTTTGTTTCTTATTTTTATTATCTAAATCGTGTTTATTTATCACTTAACGCCAATATGTATCCCACTGTGTTGTTGTTTTTATTATTAATCTATTTTTTGTGTACATTTTATTCAATTGTCGGTTTCTGGTTTAATTATGTGGATCCTACTTAATTGTAATCTAATACTAATATGTATACTAATGTGTTTATTTTTATTTTTACTGTGTACATTTTTTTTTTTTATTGACTTATCGGCTTCTGTTTTTATGTGATTCGTATTTGATTCTAACAACATTAATATGTATTTCACTATGTTTATTTTTATTTTATGAGGTAAATTTTATGTAACTACCTCTTTTGATCTCATTATGTATCAGTATGTAATTACTTAATTCTGATCCAGTTTTATGTTCAACTGTGTAAGCAAATTTTAATCCTGGTCGAGTGTAAGAGAAGGCCTTATGGTCTTAACTCTACCAGGTTAAATGAAGCCATTATTATTATTATTATTATTATTATTATTATTATTATTATTGTAACGTTTTATACTGAACAACAATAATGTAGTTTTATTATCTCAACAATAACTCTTCACTCTCTACAATTTAATTTCACTCCCGTCAACAATGGGATTTGCTCTCTGCACAGCCACACAGCGTTCGTTATTGCACTCCACAGACGACAATGACAATTTACTTGGACTATTACGAACA
The DNA here is from genome assembly GCF_040183065.1 of Periplaneta americana. Lineage (NCBI taxonomy): Eukaryota > Metazoa > Arthropoda > Insecta > Blattodea > Blattidae > Periplaneta > Periplaneta americana. The sequence continues at coordinate 3,783,557 of NC_091127.1, read as the reverse complement.
ACAATGAACTGTTCATCTTAACTAATATTCACAAAGCACTATTTACAACACAGAACTGTCAGTTCTCAGTTCACAGCTCGTTTGTCTTGGCTAGTTTTTCCAGCTCAGTCGCTCGCGTTCACAGAATCTCGAACCCCAGACCTTCAGAGACGATCCACTGAACTTCGAACTCAGGTCCCCCAACTGCGGTCCACTGCACTCGAACTCCGGGCTTCAGGCTCCACAGTTACGGACACAACTCAAGTCGCGCTCTGGTCTCGAAGCTGGCTTCACTGCAACACAAGACTGGCTTACTGACTGACTGAACTGAACTAATCATGAATCACACTGTCCGAGTTCACTCGTGTTTCTTCTTTTATAACCACAGCGACGTAGCCTGGAAAGTTCGAGTTCGCGATTTTTCGACGCGTGTCCAGATAGCATTCCAGAGAAAGCACTTGAACAATCCGGACCCCTCCTCTCCGCCGCGATCACTCTTTCCCCTTTCTTCTCTCTCCAAGCACCAGATGCGTGCGCAACCCGCCCAAAACACGGCCGACTTAGCCTCTCCTCCGTCGGTCGTGAGATCGAATCTCACGTTGTCGTCACATTATTATTACTAGAAATGCCGGAAGTTGCATCTTTCTCTGCAACCACACAATAATAAAGAGAAGTACCATAGCAGTACGTGGTACTTGGGTCTTGTCTTCTCTTGCAGCTCATGTAACCATGTTGTTTTCTGTGAAGGCACAGCGCCTGGTGCAGCTGGCGCTCTGTAATACGTTGCTGCTGCCCAGCCCGGGCATGTCAGACCAGCTGTGGGACCTGCGACACAAGCTGCTGGCCAGTCTAGCAGAGTCTTTAACGGCAGACTTCCAGCGGCTGGGCCGCTTGACCACCCAGCCTGCGGAGCACCAGGCTCGGCCCATCATCACGTCGACCCTCAAGCTGCTCGGGGATTTGGTGGAGCACATGCAGTCTGAGAACTCCCACAGCAAGAAACTCTTATATTCTGTGATACAGGTTAGCAGTGCATTTTATGTTGAAAGAGTTAACTAGTAGAAGTGTTATACAGACTAATGAACCATGAATACGTAATTATTTTTTAAGGGGAGAGGATGGTATTTTTTAAAACTTTTTTCCTATTTGGTTTAAAATATTATTCCATATGAAATCGATCAGTAAAAAACCTCGCATTTTTTTTAGACTCTAATTTTTTCCCTATTTATACAAGGTGCTGAGGAGAGTGCATTTTGAAAAATATACTATCGAAAGTCAAACTGTTTTCGTATTGTTGAGCGACAAATTTAGAGTATTTTAGAAAAACAAGCCTCTTTCAGTGTTCAGAACTCTGGAACCATTTACTGCAGAACATTGAACGGGAGCTCATTTTGAAGCTGACATTTAGTAGGTTATGTTAAGAAGTAATCCTTATTTTTATTGTATATAGAGAGACAGATAATCTAATTTTACTTACTTTTAGGCTTTTTGCCCATTTGTAAAAATGTAAAAAAATATTGAGAAAAAACCTTGCATTATTAAGAGGGATTCGGCATTGTTTACTTAGTGGCACGGCAATAAGTTTCGAGGGTATTAAATATATTATTTTCACATGCCTAGACTTGAACGGCGCAGTATCGCAAGCACTGGCCGAGAGATGAAGATAAGCGAGCATTAGGCGTCATTTTACTCCTGTGTTTATGAAAACCTGTGATAAAGCTAGCCCAGCTATGCGCTACTAGAAGAAACATCACGTGTTTGTCTCCTGGCCTTGCTTGCCTAGGCTAGCTCCCGCCTCACAGTCAGCTGGTTAGCTCACACACGTACTATTTATTTTCTTTATTTGATTTTTTAATACTCTCTTATTAACGTTGCACCAGTAAAAAATACGTGTTTATTTGTACTTTCAATGCGGAATCTAACTATATATTTTAAAAATATTATTTAGTGAGCAAAGGTGTCTTAATTAAGAAAAATGTAAATTTCTCCATTTCCATAAAAAGTAAGAAAATCTGTTTATATGTCAATATAAACTTTAACTTTTCAGCATCAAAATAAACCATGATTTTGATCATTGGGTGAAAGGGTTTCAGAGCCACAACAGTTTAAAGTTGCTAATTTTATGAAAATACGATAAATTAAAATATTTTAAATTTAAACACTATGAATTTCTGATGCCTCAAACTTTGCACAAAGCATTGTATCATAGTTGTCTACGGACAGAAAAAGTTTCATTGTATTTAAAAATTGTAAGGTCAATTTTCTCTATATTTCGGTCGATTTGAGATGGAATAGCCCATGTAGAGAGCTCATAGCTGTAGCAACTCAACCAACTATAAATATTTTGAAAAAAATTATTTGGGGGTCCAGATTTGAAAAAAAATATACCCAATGTAGGATTTTACTAAAATCAATATATCTAAACTATTTTTAAAGATAGATTTATCCAGTTTTTTGCAATGTACTTGCAAAAGCATGCTCTACAAACTGTCTGTAACAGAATTTTAATATTAGTGCCTATGTTTGTAAAGTAAGCAATTAAAATTTTATAACACTTCTTTTTATATTTTTTTTTTTTTTGCAAACAAATGGACGTATTTTTTAAATGAAATCGAGTAACAAAATTCTGTTACAGAGAAAAGTTTCCTAATAGTCTAAATAATGTGTGTTCTAAATTTCATGTAGGCTAATGTATCTTTAATAGTTTAGAAATTATATCCATTTTTGTTTGGCAATGTAGTAAAAAAACGAAATTACCGAAAACCGATCAAAGGTGGCATGTGATTTAAAAATTCATAGCGCAGGAAGTTTAAAAATGCCGTCTCAACATCTGGTAGGGGCACAAATACCCACAAAATGTTATGCAATGCATTCCACACATATCGAAGAGTATTTTAAAGGAAAAAAAATTTTTTTTTTTTAAATTTAATTTACCGGAAACAACAATAAAAGAAAGCGAGTGATTTAAAAATCCATAATGCAGGAAGTTTAAAAATGGCGTCTCAACACCCAACAAGTGCAAAAATACCCACAAAATGCTATGCTATGTATTCCACACTTATCACAGAGAATTTTAAGGATTTTTTTTTTTTTATTTACTCATTTTTCACCAAAAAATACCATCCTCTCCCCTTAAGACAGTAAATGTAATATACTGCATGTTACAGTTTGTTAGTAGTATCTAGTGTTTTGTTACGTGACAATTAGGAAGATTCTCAGTTAAATAGTCCACCATAAGAAAGTCCGTCATCATTAATGTCCTGTATAAAAAAGTCCCTAGTTATCAAATGTCCAGTATAAAATATGTCCACAGTGATTATATGGCTATGGCTATTATCTTAAATGTCCAGTATCAAAAATGTGCGGAGTTGTTACATGTACTGTATTATGAGTGTCCAGAACAATATTTATCAAATATAAATTAATAATTTAACAATGAAATGTAAGCTGAAGTTACACTATAAAAGGTAAAAGGTAAAGGTAGCCCCATGCTTTCCATGACCTCGGCACTAGAATGAGGTGGTGTGGTCGGCACCATGCTCCGACCGCCTTTTACCCCCGGGAAAGACCCGGTACTCAATTTTATAGGAGGCTGAGTGAACCTCAGGGCCGTTCTGAAAGTTTGGCAACGAGAAAAATCCTGTCACCAGCTGGGATCGAACCCCCGACCTTCCAGTCCGTAGCCAGCTGCAAATTCAAAAATACGCTTTAAAGATTATAATTTGGTATGGGTTTCGTCAAACAATCGTGTTTTCAAAACGTAATCTCCCCTTGTGAGTCTGAAAACATACCAGTTTATATACACGAGAATTTAATAACAGTATCCATAGCAACAGCAAACTCAATAGCCGAACAACAGGTGGTGTCAGTAGTGTACTCCATTCCTGAAAAACACTTCAATTTCTCACTCTAAATTCATCGCACGGATCTGATCTGCTCCAGTATAGCTTCATGCCCATACCAAGTATGGAAAACAAATTGATACCAAAGGACTCTTGTGTATAAAACAATGATCGTATTGATATGGAGGCGAATCGCAATACAAACACTCTAAAACTAAATAAAAACGAGTGAGAATTTGTGAATTCCCCACTCAGTCAACCAGCGACCTATATCTTAGTAGACCATAAAAGAAATCAAAAGCATTAGTGAAGGACTGTTTTCAGAACTTGGGAGTGGTGTTAGGCCTAGTTCATAAGATTTGCTGATGATATGGTGTTGATAGCAGGAGAGGAGACGATACCAAAGGATAGGCTACTGGAGCTAAATGACAGCTGTGAGCAGTATGTGTTGAAAATAATGCAAACAAGACGAAGACCATGGTTATCGGAAGAAAAATAAAGGTAAACGTGCGAATTCTAAATGATGCAATAGAGCAAATGGACAGCTTCAAATACTTGGGGTGTACTATAAGCAGTACTGCCAGGAAGTCAAAAAGGAGGTTATTCTGTAATTAATTTTGTTTTTTAATTTTCTTCTGCACTGGGATCAGCATGCAGCTTCATATGATACGAAAATTCCTGCAGATATTGTTTCACATTACTATTGTGCTTATATTGATTGTATCGGTATACACTCCCTTCAATTCGTCATTGATTTGTAATGTATTTATTGTGTAGGGGGTGTCTTAAGTTTCTGTGGTCATTGTAAATTTGGAGTATGGTGCTGTATTCTGTGTCTCATTCTCTTCTTGAATATTTCCTACACAAACAGAGGAAATATTGAAATCAGAAGTAAACACTGAAATAATGAAACAATTGTCTTTAGAGACAATTAATATTAGGTACCCTCCACAAAACTGGCTTCATTTATACACCGATGGATCCTTGATCTCCAGAGAAATAGGTGCAGGTGCAGGTGTTACGTGCTGTCTCTTCTCACTTTATACATTGCTTGGATATGGAACAACAAGTTTTGATGGAGAAATCATTGCAGTAAGTGAAAGCCTCAGGAATCTTCTATGCCATCAATAAATTTAGGAATGCAGTTATACTTTCAGACTCCAAAGCAGCTGTTCTATCAATAGTCTCTAAACACACACCTTCAACTCAAACAGCAGAAATAACTAAAATGCTCTCTCAATTAATATCACTCAATAAAAGAATTGTATTCCAATGGATACCATCCCATTGTGGAATCCTGGGAAACCAGAATGCGGATGCTTTAGCAAAGAAGGGCAGCACTGCTACTTACAGACCTGTTACTAAATCTACGTATTACTCTGTGAAGAGATTTATTAAATCTACATACTTAGACTTCAACAAACAAAATTTGATAACACAATCTGAAGGGAAAAAATGGAACTCTCTGCATCATAATCCACAGTTAATTCCCGATTTACCACGAAAATCGTCTGTAGCTGCATTTAGATTGGCAACAGGGCATGATTGTTTGGTCAAACACCTGCATAGAATTGGAATATATCAGTCCCCTAACTGCCCATTGTGCAACTCAAACCAAGAAATGGATTCAGAACACCTCAAAATCTGTGCTTCAGTGGCCGAAAATATTGGAGTGCAAGAGGTCAAATGACTTTATTGTCAAATGCCTGGCATTAGAAAACAACAACACATTTCCTACACTGACATGATGTCCAGAAACTGTTTTTTTAAATTTAGAGTAGAGACTTCCACTAAATTATTGGTTCTATGACCACCTTGCAACGTTATTTCCTAATAATCGTCTCTGTACATACCATATATTGGACATCTTGACTTGTATACATTTCTCTATATTGGACATTTTGATTTGTGGACATTTCTACTCGTATACATTGAACATTTTGTTTTGCGGACATTTCTGCATATTATACATTTGACTAGTGGCCTTATTTGATTGGACATTTTAGTTGTGGACATTTTTATAGTGGACTTTCTGTATATTGAACTTAGAGCTGTGGACAAATTGACCGGGAATGCTTAAGAAACTTGTCATTTTGCATCACATTATTTTCTTATAATATCCTCTTGACTAGTTGCTGAAGTACCATATGTGCTGTATCCGATTCTTTGGGTGCCTAATTGAATGCTTAGGAAGATAGGTAATCATGTCATGTCGTTGTTTAGTCATCTGTCCAAAGACAGGTCGGAACTGAAAGTATATAGGTATAAGTTTATTTTGTTTTACCTGGAAGGATTGTAGATTGAAATGGAATGTTTACAGGGGAATGTGCACCAGACTCTGTCCATGTTCCCGCTGTATGTACGCTCACCTGACATATGTGAGATGATCTTGGACTTCTTCCTCACGGCGTTCGCTGGACTACAACAACAGCTAGGGGCTGCATTTACGGAACAGACTGTTCAGACCTTCCTGGATGTCTTCACGAGGTAAAGATTTTATGTAGTATGTATAATTATGTATTTACGTAAAGACTATCCCTTAGAAGAATTCGGTTTATGTTTTCATAAATTTTCTTCTGTCTTATATCTGTTGGTAGTAAGAGATTTGCATTATGTTTGTTTTGCATCTACTTAAAAAAATTAATCCTCATACAAGGACTGTTTCATAAGCAGAGAAATATACTTTCTCTGGTCAGAAATGTGCATTTTAAATGTTGTATTTATTCATGTAATTGATACTTTAATTTTATTTAGTTGTACAATACAGACTAAACAACAGAGATTGATATCTTTTATTCAGAGTATGTAAAGAACTTGAGGGTGTAAATTGTTGTCTGTTGAAATAAACAGTTTCATCTAAATGTGATGAATTCTGTCTAAAATTTACACAAAGATTTTCAACAATTGTGTGACTTCCATGGGAATTAATTTCTATTTCACATAAATTATCTTTGTTATTTTTTTTAATATGTAAATTATTTTATAACCCTAAATTCTAAATTGACAAGCTGGGAACTTGATTATTAATCTGAATATAAACTCGGGTTTGTTATCTATAACTAAATCATTTGGTTGAAGAATATGAAAATGTTCAAGTACACTTTTGTAAATTGAAGAGTGTTAAGTGATACAATATACTGTCTGAAAGATTATACATATAACTTGCATTAGTGCGTAAATTTAATATTTTGTATTGTATTGTATTTATTAACATTCCATGGTATTCATACATTGCTTTACAGCTAGAATATGGAACAAGTCAAAAAACTTAATACTATTATAAAGTCTTAATTTATATTTCACGGTCTAGATGAAATATATACAGACGAGATTTACAATATAGTCTACTAGTACAACACAAAGTTTTAGTACCAATTTCATGAAGTATTATTGAATGTCATGAATTCACCTACAGAATAGAAGGCGTGAGAAATTAGGTACTTCTTTAATTTGGCCCTAAATAATTTTATGTTTTGAGTTTCATTTTTTATATCCGTAGGGAGGCTATTAAAATTTTTACTGCAATATAACACACTGCTTTTTGATAGCACGATAGATTTGCTGATGGAGTATGAAAGTCATTTTTTGACGTGTATTTATGCTATGAACTGTTGAATTAGTTACAAAGTTTTCACGATTACATACGAGGAAGATTATTAATGAAAAGATATACTGACAAGCCACAGGCATTATTTGTAGTTTTTTTAAAATAGTCCTACACGATTCCCTAGATTTGGCACCTACTATTATTCTAATTACTCTTTTTTTGTAATAGAAATATATTGTTACTATCTGTGGAATTTCCCCAGTATATTATTCCAAAACTCATTACCGAGTGGAAGTATGCAAAGTATATTGTTTTTAAGGTATTGATATTTACTATCTTTTGCATAGTTCTAATAGCAAAACAAGCTGAATTTAGTTTGGGGGTAATTTCTTTAATATGATTTTTCCAGTTTAACATATTATCGATTTTTAAGCCAAGAAATTAGAGTAAAAGCTACATAATATTATCTGTTTTGTGTACTGCAAGAGAAATTCGTCTGAAGGATGTAATTCACTGTAAGTGCATTAATTATTTGACAAATATTATAGAACATTTTGTTAAGGAAAAGAGCAGGACATTAAAAATTATATTTCCGGAATCATGCTTAGAAGATGCATATCATTCTTGCAAGTAGGTTATGGTGACTTTTTCCTTCAGTTTCTTCATAATCATAAAACTACTACCAGTGCTGTGTTAGATACTGTATTTCATCTACCAGTTCATGTTATTCTACAAGTAACATTACATGAAACTGAGCAGCATGTTGGTAAAAAATGTAGAACCCCTAGAATAGTAATATGCGTTACAAGAGTGGTATGTTGACATTTTCATGTTCGAGGAAAAGATTGAAAACGCGAAACGCAGTTGAGCTTTTTTAATTTCCGAGAACATGAAAACAAACATACCGCTCGTGTATCGTACATTATTTTGTGCGAAGATCGTTTATTACATACCTGAAAGACGAATTTCTAATTAGTTGCAATGAAATCTCCATCTTGGTTTCTGTTCAATGACGGCAACTTTGGAAAACAAATATATCTATCTTCAACATTGTTCCTATAAAATGTTTTCTGTGTTTACTATACTCCAGCAGGCCGTGATATACGTTTGTCTTTTTTTCCCCCAGTCTATGATGAGTCTGGAATCTTGTTGATTTTTTCACGGCTTCCTTAATGTTACTTGCATTACAAATGCAGTAACTTTTGTGGAGTTGTAGACTTTACTTAATTTTTGCAAATATTTAAAAACAATAATTAACAGTGCAATTTAGGTGAAATTGCAGTGGTAAGTTTCCAATTTATAATTATTACTATATTGAATGTCTCTAAAAATAATATGTTAAAAGCCTAAAGCAGCAAAATGAATATGACTCTTAAGCGGTAAGAAGAGGGAAATTGTTATGTGTGTTACATTGGGAATACTGAATGTGGTATTTCACACTTACCGCGTATTTTTTGTGTGCAGAAAGCAAGCAAATACGCACGATCTCGCACAAATTTGCTTTTGTTGGCTACTATCACACTCTTCAATCGTTCACGTTTGCAGAGAGCACCTGGCAGAGTCGTTGGGACAAGAAGGTGGAGCAGGCACGCGTGTTGTGGAGAGGTTTCTGCAGCTGCTGCAGCTCGTGATGACAGAGCCAAGTGCGTCGTTCAAACGTTTTGTGCCAAGCACCATTTCACTTTGCCTCGATCATGTTTATCCGCTGGTATGTATTCTACACCCTTCCATTGTTAAACTACTAAGAATCGTCCTGCTGCACTGAACTTGCAGCAGTTAATGTGTTATTTGAGTTACCATATTAATGTGATTATGGTACGCACCTTTCATATTATATTTGACAAACACTCAGACTCAAACTTAAACTTAAGTTGAATTTATGCTACAAGATATGATGGGGGAACTGCTGATGGAAACATCCATTGTGAATTCGTGTTTTCTGGTCTTTCGTGCACTTGTCATTCGCAATTTCATGTCCATTTTTGACAACAAATTAATTATTAATACTTACTTATGGCTTTTAAGGAACCCGGAGGTTCATTGCCGCCCTCACATAAGCCCGCCATTGGTCCCTATCCCGAGCAAGATTAATCCAGTCTCTATCATCATATCCCACCTCCCACAAATCCATTTTAATATTATCTTCCCATCTACGTCTTGGCCTCCCCAAAGGTATTTTTCCCTCCGGCCTCCCAACTAACACTCTATATGCATTTCTGGATTCGCCCATACGTGCTACATGCCCTGCCCATCTCAAATGTCTGCATTTTATGTTCCTAATTATGTCAGGTAAAGAATACAATGCGTGCAGTTCTGTGTTGTATAACTTCCTCCATTCTCCTGTAACTTCATCCCTCTTAGCCCCAAATATTTTCCTAAGAACCTTATTCTCAAACACCCTTCATCTCTGCTCCTATCTCAAAGTGAGAGTCCAAGTTTCACAGACATACAGAACAACCGGTAATATAACTGTTTTATAAATTCTAACTTTCAGATTTTTTGACAGCAGACTGGATGATAAGAGCTTCTCATCTGAATAATAACAGGCATTTCCCACATTTATTCTGCGTTTAATTTCCTCCCGAGTGTCATTTATATTTGTTACTGTTGCTCCAAGATATTTGAATTTTTCCACCTCTTCGAAGGATAAATCTCCAATTTTTTAGTTCCAAATTGTATTGCATTTCAGGTAGCCGATACGCCTTCCCCAGATGTGAAGCCAGCATTGTTCGGTGTTCTCCATGCTGTCTTGTTACACAAGTGGCAGTATTTTTATCGGACGTCAGTGCTTCGTGCTCTGTCTGAACCAGGAGTGGAAGGTGTGGAGAATAGAGAGCAGTTCGTAGCCATTCTACACGCATATGGACAGTCACTGCTGCAGCCCGACATCAACGTGTTTGGGCAAAATCTGCGTAGTTTAGAGCAACTGAACTCCAAATGGAAACTTTATCATAAGGTAATTACTACAGTACGTAACATGTTTACAGAAACTTTCGAGAGTTACGTGAAATTTTAGAAATGTGCACTGTCAGGCATGGTTACAGATGGATGCTCAGGCAGTCAGCTCCCTGGCCAAACTGAGTTGTTCAGGATCTGTACAGTACTAGTGTCTGCTGTATATGTGACAGTCAAATCCTTCCTTTTGATATTTTCTAATATTGATTCCTGTAATGATTAGTGGAATGGCATAGATTTTATCATCACCTACATCTCTTGAATTTTTTATGGTGATCTGTAATTAACGATGGTGATGATGGTGATGATGATGATGATGATGATAAAAGTTTTAATTGAAGGAATTTATGATGATTATGATGATTATTACACTTTTGTGCGAGATCGTGCGTATTTGCTTGGTTTCCGCACAAAACCAATCTGCGGAAAGTCTAAAATTCCACATTCAGTATTCCCAACGTAACACACATAACAATTTCCCTCTTCTTACCGCTTAAGTGACATATTGATTTTACTGCTTTAGGCTTTTAACATAATATTTTTAGAGACGTTCAATATAGTAATAATTATAAATTGGAAACTTACCACTGCACTTTCACCTAAATTGCACTGTTAATTATTGTTTTTAAATATTTGCAAAAAATTAAGTAAACTCTACAACTCCACTAAAGTTACTGCATTCGTGATGCAAGTAACATTAAGAAAGCCGTGAAAAAATCAACAAGATTCCATAGACTGGGGGGAAAAAAGGACAGACGTATATCACGGCCTGCTGGAGTATAGTAAACACAAAACATTTTAAAGCAACAATGTTGAAGATAGATATTTTTGTTTTGCAAATTTGCCGTCATTGAACAGAAACCAAGATGGAGATTTCATTGCAACTAATTAGAACTTTCTCTTTCAGGTATGTAATAAACGATCTTCTCACAAAATAATGTACGATACACGAGCGGTATGTTTTCTTTCAATTCTCGGAAATTAAAAAAGCTCAACTACGATTCGCTTTTTCAAACTTTTCCTCGAACATGAAAACTTCAACATACCGCTTTTGTAACATATATTACAATTACTACATCATACTACTTTTGACCAATAAAACAGTACGGAATGACGTGTTTCAACCAATCATGGCTGCTTATGCTACAATTTTTATCACCTTCCTAGCATTTGGTTTTCATCATCTACCTAGTATTTACTTGTTTTTATCACCTCCCTAGCATGTTTGCCAACATTGTACACCTTTTAAAATGATTCATGTTTATTTTATCATCCTTCATTAAAACTTTTCTATCATTAATTGTTTACACTATTTAGGTTAAGTTATAGCTTCGGCTGTATGAGATTATGGATAGTCACGTATCAGAGATTGTTTAATGGGATGCAACTGTTTTAATAAAAATGAAACTGAATCAACAAAGCCTTCTTGACTACTAATCGTCCATAGAGATCAATGGAGATTGTATAGTTGGCAGAACTGGTAACAAGAGAACAGCTCATCATAACACAGTACTGCCATCTAGCGTAATATTTGTAATGACGAGATGGTACAATAATACATTTCCAAGACAGTTTAGTACCGTATTTCAGTAAATCAATAAATATTTTATTGTATTAGAGCACAACGAAATTGTGCAGTTTATAAGAAAAAGGCATTTATCATTTTGTGTCGAATGTGTTTGTCGTGAATTGAAATAATATTTCTTCAAGCATATTTTCTCATATTTGTGTTTTTATTTTTCATAGTTTTGACAATTGCTTTATTTAAAATTAAATTTATGTTGCTATTAGTGCTGCAATTATTGATAATATAAAATATGGTAACTTGATTTACCCAATCTGATGCTTTTCCAATTTACTGCGGGCTAAAGCAGGGAGATGCATTATCAACTTTACTTTTTAACTTCGCTCTAGAATATGCCATTAGGAAAGTTCAGGATAACAGAAAGGGTTTGGAATTGAACGGGTTACATCAGCTTCTTGTCTATGCGGATGACGTGAATATGTTAGGAGAAAATCCACAAACGATTAGGGAAAACACGGAAATTTTACTGGAAGCAAGTAAAGAGATAGGTTTGGAAGTAAATCCCGAAAAGACAAAGTATGTGATTATGTCTCGTGACCAGAATATTGTACGAAATGGAAATATAAAAATTGGAGATTTATCCTTCGAAGGGGTGGAAAAATTCAAATATCTTGGAGCAACAGTAACAAATATAAATGACACTCGGGAGGAAATTAAAAGCAGAATAAATGTGGGAAATGCGTGTTATTATTTGGTTGAGAAGCTTTTATCATCCGGTCTGCTGTCAAAAAATCTGAAAGTTAGAATTTATAAAACAGTTATATTACCGGTTGTTCTGTATGGTTGTGAAACTTGGACTCTCACTTTGAGAGAGGAACATAGGTTAAGGGTGTTTGAGAATAAGGTGCTTAGGAATATATTTAGGGCTAAGAGGGATGAAGTTACAGGAGAATGGAGAAAGTTACACAACACAGAACTGCACGCATTGTATTTTTCACCTGACATAATTAGGAACATTAAATCCAGACGTTTGAGATGGGCAGGGCATGTAGCACGTATGGGCAAATCCAGGAATGCATATAGAGTGTTAGTTGGGAGACCGGAGGGAAAAAGACCTTTGGGGAGGCCGAGACGTAGATGGGAGGATAATATTAAAATGGATTTGAGGGAGGTGGGATATGATGATAGAGACTGGATTAATGTTGCACAGGATAAGGACCGATGGCAGGCTTATGTGAGGGCGGCAATGAACCTCCGGGTTCCTTAAAAGCCATTTGTAAGTAAGTAAGTAACTTGATTTACCCAGAATTACCCTGAAATAAACTTTTAAAATAATTGATACAACTTCCTTGATAATCCCATTTGTGTGTTGTGTTTGCTTGTGTTATTTTGTTACAAAGTAATTCTTATTCCTGTTTGTGACAGGCATTATTCTGCGAAGAACTGCTTCCCCAGTTCCTGACAGTTCTCTTGCATTCTCTAATCCACAAGTCACATGCATTACTGGGAGAAGAAATTGCTGTGGCTCTTTATAACATGGCGGCTGTCAACTTTGTAGCATTCCACAGTGCTTTCCTTCCGCAGTTCCTTCATTCGACAGATGGACTGGATGATGGCCAGAGAGCTATTCTGCAACGGAACTTCAAGAATGACACTGTAAGAAAAAGTTATTATGTTGTAGAAAGTTGTATTGCTTTACTGCAACTAAGTGAAATGGACAAATACAGTGCGCCTGCTTAATTTCCTTGCCATTGAGTGACTTATCCTTCCTGCAGTTGTGTTATTAGTTTCGATTACGTGCCTCATGCTGTGTATGTATGTATTTATTTACACTGCAAGTGGGCAAGCACCCGGTGGCAGTGGTATGGGCTATTCCATCTCAAATCGACCGAAATATAGAGAAAATGGACCTTACAATTTCTAAATACAATAAAACTTTTTCTGTCCGTTGACAACTGTGATACAATGCTTTGTGCAAAGTTTAAGGAATCAGAACTTCATAGTGTTTAAATTAATAATATTTAAATTTGTCGTATTTTCATAAAATTAGCAACTTTAAACTGTTGTGGCCCCGAAATTCTTTCACCCAATGATCAAAATCATGGTTTATTTTGATGCTGAGAAATTAAAGTTTATATTGACATGTAAACAGTTTTTCTTACTTTTTATGGAAATGGAGAAATTTAGATTTTTTCTTCATTAAGACTCCTTTGGCCACGAAAAAATATTATAAAAATATATGGTTAGATTCCACATTGAAAGTACAAATAAACACGTATTTTTTACTGGTGCACCGTTGATGAGAAAGTATTGAAAATATCAAATAAAGAAAATGGGAACTAACCAGCTAACTGTGAGGCAGGAGCTAGTCTAGGCAAGCAAGGCGAGGAGGCAATCGTCTAGTAGCGCATAGCTGGACTAGCTTTATCACAAGTTTTCATAAACACAGGAGTAAAATGACGCCCAACGGTCGCTTATCTTCATCTCTCGGCCAGTGCGTGCGGTACTGCGCCGTTCAAGTCTAGGCGTGTGAAAATAATTTATTTAATACCCTCGAAACTTATTGCCAAGCCACTAAGCAAACAATGCCGAATTCCTCTTAATAATGCAAGGTTTTTTCTCAATATGATTTTACATTTTTACAAATTGGCAAAAAGCCTAAAAGTAAGTAAAGTCAGATTATCTGTCTCTCTGTATACAATAAAAATAAGGATTACTTCTTAACATAACCTACCAAATGTCAGCTTCAAAATGAGCTCTTGTTCAATGTTCTGCAGTAAACGGCTCCAGAGTTCTGAGCGCTGAAAGAGGCTTGTTTTTATAAAATACGCTAAATTTGTCGCTCAGTAGTACGAAAACCGTTTGACTTTCGATAGTAGGCTATATTTTTGCAAATGCACTCTCCTCAGCACCTTGTATAAAAAGGGAAAAAATTAGGGTATAAAAAAAAATGCGAGGTTTTTTTACTGATCGATTTCATATGGAATAGCCCGTATGCAGGTTAAGATTAATGCCTAACACAGGGCAAACATAAAATAGTCAGACTCATACAATTCCTATGGAAGAGAGTTAGGTTTTCTGCTGAGTCTAGTAATCAGTATGAGAGAGAAATTCTTTCTGTTGATCGTTGAAATAGATGTTTCATGATTTGCTGTAGAACATCAAGTATTTCTCATGTACTCACAAACTCTGCCCAACAAGTGCAAGGAAGTTTTGCAGGGAATTTTCCAGCTAAAGTTCTTAATTCTTCTAGACTGTTAAAAAATTATGAGGGACTAGAAGTGCACAAGATAAAAAATATGGCAGAAGTTGGAATATTTACACCCAGGGAATATAAAATTATAATTATAATATTTCGTGTAGAACATTTTAAAATAAAGTTATGATTTTTTTTTTATTTTTACTGCAATAATATAGTAAATTGAAACGAGAGACTATCTAAGAGCTCCTTTTGCCACTAACTTGCGACTGCATATCAGAATCTGATAGCACAACTGTGGACAATCTTTGCAGCAAGAAAATAAAACAGACAAGCTGTAGAATATCCTTGTAAAGTATTTTGTTTTTTTAATTTGTACATTATTTTCGAGGTTTTATATATTGTTTCAGACTTGTCTCTACGTTAAATAGATTTATCGATAATGATGTTGATGGCAACAGAGTACTTGGACCAGAGAGTGTAACTGTGATACTCTCTGCCATGATCATAAATATTGTTCTTGGCAGGAGTGAAGTGAGGCACCAGCTGTTTCTAATATTTTAGTTTTTGATTTTTAAATTGCAATAAAAATAAATTAAAATGGCCACCTAACCCCTGGTTAAGCGTTTTTACCGTGCATCAACCTCGATTAGGACTTAAATAGGAGGTTAACCATTACATTGTAATCTCTAACTGGTCATATTCCACTGGTTAAAGGAGATAACCATTGATTAGCAGGCCTAGTAAAGCAAAATGGCAGCCACATTCACAGCTGATGATTTCGAAGACCATCAGGATTACATATCTCTAGAAAAAAATGGCCATGAAAGGAGTATGCTTTCTCTCGTGGGAAAAGTTGATTTAATTCATAAAATGGAAAAAAAATTCGAATGTGAAGATATTCACCATGGCGAGAAGAAAACTTGTTGGCACACTGCTTCCATTTAATGTTTTACAGTTTTTTGTACAGTATTATCCATAATTTTACTTATTATAGCTGTTTTAGAAGTAAATTGAATTTTTGCAAAAGTATTCAATATTTTTTAAACAAAAATAGCAATCCCATATTTATGCCCACGTGTATCAACGTCGGTTAGTGTAAACACCGGTTAAAATCGTCACCTAACCTCTGGTTAAGCATTTTTACAGTGGATCGACCTCGGTTACGACTTAAATAGGAGGTTAACCACAGTAATCTTTAACTGGCCATATTCGAGCGGTTAAAAGAGATAACCAGTGATTAGTAGAGCAAGTAAAGCAAAATGGCGGCCAGAGCCACAGATGTTTATTTCGAAGACGATTATTATTATTATTATTATTATTATTATTATTATTATTATTATTATTATTATACAGTACTTGAATTACTTGATAGAGCGTGAGCGTGAAGGTTCTTTAGTGGAAAGAGAGAATTCTTAGGAGGAATTAAGTGACAGAAAATTTCAGGAGGGATTTCGTTTATCAAAATCCACAAATGGATCACTTGAAATAACACAAAAAGTCATATTTCTCCTATGGTTCGGCTGCTTATATTACGATTCTATGTAACAGTTATTTTCTGTATTTTAAGAGGCAGTACTCTAATATCTCTTTCTCTATGTCACTGGCTGAACAAAGAGAGGTTATGGATGGATCATAGGATAATGAACAGTTCCCTTGTGTAAATGGGGTCCTGGATCGTATACACATTCCTATTAATATTCTGCGTCCTTTTCATTTATAGATATTCCATCTGTTTATATAATATATTTAAATTCTAGTAATTAAGTCTAGCGACACTTCAACCACACAATGGGATATAATCATTTTTGCATTCAATTTTCTATTTTGTACGATTTTAACCTAACAGCAAGGAAATGCAACTCGCAAGTATAACAGCGCCCAAAGGCAAACAAATGCAAAGCAAAAATGTAGGACACGTTCATTTCCATGTAGAACGGAGTGAGCGCAGTCATTTTTAGACGTTGACCATTATCTTTGCAGCGGTATGGATGCTTTCCTTTAGTCATTTTGTAGAAACAGTGTACCATCATAGACTTTACTCTCGTTAAATGAGGTGTCAGCTAGCCATGTTTAAGTAATCGGTGGTTATGGATGGTGCACACAAATTACATTTTAACTACTGTTACTGTTTAACCGTCGTTTCATAATCTACGATTACTGCGTTTTTAACCGATGTTGATACACTTCGCCATTAGTGTCAAATGTTAATCCCCATTTAAGGTTCATTATTCTGTGTCCCTAGAAAAACGTTAAATAGAGGCTCTACTGTAGGTAGAATAGATGAAGATGGTGATAATGACTGTGAAATGAACCCAGGAAAAGTTACCCAGCATTTGCTCTTAATGGGTTGAGGGGCAACCCTGGAGAAAAACGTCGACCAGGAATGAAATTTGCCTTTTCTGATATTGAGTGTGTTAAACTTGTGGAGTGTGTGACAATATTATTTTCACTGAAAATACATTCTAGTGTTGTTTGTTTTCGTTATTTTTATTAGTGTTACAAATAGTCTATTTTAGAGTTCTACTTTTGTTTAGATTTTTGTTTTAGTAATGGAAAGAGACTGAAGTACATACAAGAGGCTAGCATCATCTCTGAGATTCATAATGCAACATTAAGTGTGCGGAGTTAATTGAAGAGATCTGGAATATTAATTTAGAGATTAACTCAATCTCTCTTGATTGTGTTCTCTGCCGAGTGTTGAGGCTGAGTTGAATCACATTAAACTTCAAATTAAATTTTATAGATAGCGTGCTGGGAGTCACTTCTACCCACAAAGTCACTTGAAACTGACGTGGGGTCGTGTTTATAGAGTCCCATGCTTTTTTGTTACAAGTGTGGTGTTTTTATTTCTGGTATATATTGTACTACTGAAGGGACCATTTCAAATACTTACATATAAGCAGCTACAAATGCAAGTGAATACATTACGTGGAATATCATATAATTTTCTACATTTTATAGATTTTTGTAGGAATCGTCACCGTACTCTGTAGAAAATATAATTAAAAGTTCTTAAACTAATTGGCATTGGGAAGTTGTGTAATTCGTGGCTGAAATAGCTTCTCTTTCATGAAGTACTTATTTGAACTTTCCAGCTTAGTGCAACATTTGGATTGAAAAACAATTTAATTGCTTACATTGCAATTGAGTGATACTGTAATTACCTATGATATAATAATAGCACTTCAAATTTTCTGCTGTTTGTAATTTTTTATCCAATCGCAGCTGTTTAAGTGATCACCTAGATTTAAGTGATCTCCCTTTGCCGAAGTTGTTTATCACTTTTCTTTCTTACAAGCAAACGTTCTGATCAGGGCAGATAAAAAAGTTAAATTTTTTTCTTCCACCATGTTAATAATGTCAAAAGAAGTGCTTATACAAATTTTGGCCACTCGACCACAATTACGAGGGCCGTAAAACAATAAGTTCGCCAGGAGCTGTTTACAGAAAAAAAAACACAATTTCGTTGGACAAATTTATTGAAACAGACACAGCAATTGTTGAGTTATTTTTCAACGTATTTTCCATCGGAATTGAGACATTTCTCATTTCATGGGATCGACAGAGAGAGGTGCAGACACAGTCAAATGCTGGTTACGATCAGAGGCGGCTGACTTCTACGACACAAAAATTGATCCGATGGTATGACGAATGTCTCAATTCCAGTGGGGGATATGTTGACAA
Organism: Periplaneta americana; assembly: GCF_040183065.1. NCBI lineage: Eukaryota > Metazoa > Arthropoda > Insecta > Blattodea > Blattidae > Periplaneta > Periplaneta americana. The sequence goes on along the minus strand of NC_091127.1, from coordinate 3,764,823 downwards.
ACAGCGCAACAATTGCTGTATCTGTTTCAATCAATATTTCCATGCAACTGTGCTTTTTTTCTATAAACGGCCCCAGGGAAAATCACTTTTTGAACGCCTCGTAATTGCTGTCGAGTGGCCAAAATTTGTATAAGCACTTCTTTTGACATTATTAACATAGTGGAAGAAAAAAAATTGACTTTTTTTATCTGCCCCCATCAGAACGATTGCTTGTTAGAGAATGCCCTTGGTGTACAACATGGAGGTGCAGCAGGATGATGATTATTGTAATAAAGAAATTGTGAAATGGTGGTAAAAAAGTACGGGAGTACCCCAAGAAAACCTCTCACATTAGCTTTGTGCACTAGAAATCCCATTTGAACTTCCTGTGGTTTCTGGTATGGAAAACTGCTCTAGCCATCTGGCTAATTCACATTTTCATGTAGTTAACAATTGAAGTAATGTGTTTCTTAGCTTAGTACTAGAGGACCTTGACCAAGGACTGGACTGTTTCTTAATTGAGGATACGGTTGATGAGCTGGTATTCATAAATAACTCAGGTAAGTAGAATAAGCATAGGCTGCAGTGCGTGCAGGGCTTAATACAGGCGTGCCTGTATCGAGAGAAAAAAAAAAGTTTCTAGTTTGTTTCTTAACTTAAAAATTCCACGTTTTAATGTCGCTAATTTCTTTTCTGTTGTAGGACCTTCCTTCATTCACTCAAAACATTCAGCGATTAGTGAATGACTTGAGGTGCTATCGATTATGTAATGCAAGCCTTCCAGCAGGCAGTGTGAAATTATGAGCCTGAAGAGAGAAATCGTCATGACTGAAGTGCAGGCTGAAGGCTGCCCATCACACCCTAGTTTCTAAATTCTGGACTTGTATTAGACACTATTTATTGAACATTTAATACGAGGACTTGACTGAAATTTACGTTGAGCACGCAATAGTATATTTGTTCCTATTGTTTTGGGCTTGAGGTTATGTGCTCTAGTAATGAAGTCATTGCATTTTAATGAACAGGCCGGCTTTAAAAGTGGCATACTTGTGTTATTCTCTTATATTCGTGTAATAATAGTTTTCATTATTTGTATCTCGATAAGATGTGTTTTACAATTGATCATAAACATACTGGGTGTTCAGTTCAAAGTGTGTCATGCCTCGCTGTATGCCGTCATGTGGCTAGCCGATGAGCCTAGAGAATTCAATCTTCCTACATCTCCGCAAAGGCATATAACCTATATGCAAGAGAAGTTGCCTAGCAAGTACGGCGTTCATTCTGAAGAGTACTTACCGATACATACGGTAACGCCTGCAGTGGCAGGAATGTGAACTGTTTGAAAACACGTACTGAGGTGAGTTTTTTCTTACTGTCGGGATATGGGGAGAGGGTTAAGACGATTACTTACGTATTTGTTGACATTAACTTTGATGGTGAACACGGACACGGAGCATTTGATTTGTGTTGTGGACTGTTGCCGTACGCAACCGATGATAACAAATACCCTGCGTACGACTTGCCCGCGCAAAACACAGTTCGAAAGAGGTTATGGTAGCACACAGACTGTACAGACCGCCATCTGTTGCTACGACGTTCAAACCGTACACGTTTTCAAGTTCAGATTGAACGCCTTGATTAATAGGCAACTTCTCTGACATAAAAGCTGAAACTCGCTTCAAATCGCTGACTCACCAACAGTGATGTCATGACACACTTTGAAATGAACACCCTGTAGTTGGAATTATATAAATAAGAAGTACCTGATATAAGATAAAATTAGGGCAAAACAAAGTGCTGGTGCACGCCTCTTGTGCATTGGAACCAGTGGCTGGTGCAACAAATGTTTCAACTGTATCTGCACAGTGTTGCCAGAAGGTTATAATTCTAATAAAATGCTGCCCTGGCCTTAAATTATTAGAGAAACTAACAATGTAAATTTTTCAAATAAAATAAGAAAATCTTACATTTTCAGTGTTAAAGTTGAAAATGAGGGAGTAACTAATTGGTGCACGATTCTCAACTGTTGCTGGATGATGTTAAACCGACCAATAACAAAATTTCCTCGTCTTTTTTAATCTTCAAACCTTAGAAACTTCTAGGACCTTCACAAAGGAAATTTTTTTTCAAATATTTGACCTTCACTAATTTAAATAATAATATATCCTACATCATCCAGGACTAAAAGTCATCATATAAATAACGAAATTGCACCAAAAATTAATAAATTCTCTATAAGGACTAAAAGTCATCATATAAATACCGAAATTTGCACTAAAAATTAATAAATACTCTGTAAGGACTAAAAGTCATCACATAAATACCGAAATTGCACTAAAAATTAATAAATTCTCTATAAGGACTGAAAGTCATCATATAAATACCGAAATTTGCACTAAAAATTAATAAATTCTCTATAAGGACTAAAAGTCATCATATAAATAACGAAATTTGCACTAAAAATTAATAAATTCTCTATAAGGACTAAAAGTCATCATATAAATAACGAAATTGCACTAAAAATTAATAAATTCTCTATAAGGACTAAAAGTCATCATATAAATAACGAAATTTGCACTAAAAATTAATAAATTCTCTATAAGGACTAAAAGTCATCATATAAATACCGAAATTTGCACTAAAAATTAATAAATTCTCTATAAGGACTAAAAGTCATCATATAAATAACGAAATTTGCACTAAAAATTAATAAATTCTCTATAAGGACTAAAAGTCATCATATAAATACCGAAATTTGCACTAAAAATTAATAAATTCTCTATAAGGACTAAAAGTCATCATATAAATAACGAAATTTGCACTAAAAATTAATAAATTCTCTATAAGGACTAAAAGTCATCATATAAATACCGAAATTTGCACTAAAAATTAATAAATTCTCTATAAGGACTAAAAGTCATCATATAAATAACGAAATTTGCACTAAAAATTAATAAATTCTCTATAAGGACTAAAAGTCATCATATAAATACCGAAATTTGCACTAAAAATTAATAAATTCTCTATAAGGACTAAAAGTCATCATATAAATAACGAAATTTGCACTAAAAATTAATAAATTCTCTATAAGGACTAAAAGTCATCATATAAATACCGAAATTTGCACTAAAAATTAATAAATTCTCTATAAGGACTAAAAGTCATCATATAAATAACGAAATTGCACTAAAAATTAATAAATTCTCTATAAGGACTAAAAGTCATCACATAAATACCGAAATTGCACCAAAAATTAATAAATTCTCTATAAGGACTAAAAGTCACCATATAAATACCGAAATCGCACTAAAAATTAATAAATCCTCTATAAGGGCTAAAAGTCATCATATAAATACCGAAATGCACTGAAAATTAATAAATCCTCTATAAGGGCTAAAAGTCACCATATAAATACCGAAATCGCACTAAAAATTAGTCTTTCTTATTGTTAATCAACAGTTAAAAACATTGTTAGTTTTTCTTATAATTTAAGAATTATAAGTTGTCCCTAAACTTTCTGGCAACACTGTACTTTTGTTTCTTGTAAAATGGCATTCAAAATATTTATTCATACACATTACGAAATGTTTCACTTAATTATGTAACATGTGACTAACATAACAAAGTTTACATTTCCGATTATATACACCTTCAACTCAAACAGCAGAAATAACTAAAATGCTCTCTCAATTAATATCACTCAATAAAAGAATTGTATTCCAATGGATACCATGCCATTGTGGAATCCTGGGAAACGAGAATGCGGATGCTTTAGCAAAGAAGGGCAGCACTGCTACTTACAGACCTGTTACGAAATCTACGTATTATTCTGTGAAGAGATTTATTAAATCTACATACTTAGACTTCAACAAACAAAATTTGATAACACAATCTCAAGGGAAAAAATGGAACTCTCTGCATCATAATCCACAGTTAATTCCCGATTTACCACGAAAATCGTCTGTAGCTGCATTTAGATTGGCAACAGGCCATGATTGTTTGGCCAAACACCTGCATAGAATTGGAATATATCAGTCCCCTAACTGCCCATTGTGCAACTCAAACCAAGAAATGGATTCGGAACACCTCAAAATCTGTGCTTCAGTGGCTGGTCATGATAATATCTTTGAAAAATATTGGAGTGCAAGAGGTCAAATGACTTTGTCAAACGCCTGGCATTAGAAAACAACAACAACATTTCCGATTATACTTTTTTTGTTTTCTTTTTGGAGACTGGTAATTTGACATTAATTTTACTTAACGATGGATGGAAGAAATTCATTGTTGCATTGCGCACAATATAAACTTATGTGATTAATTTTCATAATTATGTTGTGCAGCTTAGAATATTACCCTTCTCCTGTATGTAAACATATTTATGGCTTCAGTTCTTCCACAGCTATAAAAGGCGGCATTTCGATTGAGATACCTATTATGTTCTCATGTTGGAATAAATTGAAAGTCATACGTCAAGGACAAAATTGTTTTCTGGATATAAATTCGATCTGCTTGCTAGATAATGTCGAAATGTTTTCTTGCATACAACAATATGCATAATAGTAATAACATTTTGATTCGGTATGATTTCTGAAGTATACGCACACCTGCTCTGGTTCTGACAGACTGGATCATTTAAAGCTGTGATATTCTTGAAATAAAAATAGATTGTGGTTCGAAGAGTAATCATGAAAGAATTTCAGATTCAGATCCTGGTGGCCACAGACTGTATTAAAGAATGAGGAGTTTCGACTCATTTATGAACATTAATTAATACCTCCGTGATGTTCAACCTCGTTCGCAATTTTTGGATTCTTGCGCTGTGCCATAGATTCTGAGAAACACCGATGTCCGTTTGTACAGGCCAGGACACTTTCAACAATTGCTTTAAGACGACGGTTAGTGAAATATTTGTGTTTGGAAGATTTAAGCAAAGTATAATTATATTAAGATTTTGTATAAAATTAATCCGTAGGTTCTCATCAGTGTCAAGTCTTCCATCTGGATGATTTTACAAACTGTTACAACTTGTAACAATTCAATGAAAAATTGGAATTGAAATATTGATCAACCAAATATGTTGTTTTTTTTTTTTTTTTTTTTTTTTTTTTAATTTTATGTGTAGTCAAGTCTGTCATTACAAAAGAATTTTGGAGTAGGTAGTATATTATTATTAATTTATTTCGCGTTGTTTTATTCATGTACAATTGTAGATCCAAACGAAAAGGGGATAGTTAATAGTACATTATGCAACGAGCCTATAATGAAGGTAATTAAGAAGTGAGTATGGATATTTATGAAATGAGCGCAAGCGAGTTTCATAATTTTCATACGAGCTTCTTAATTACCATTATAGGCGAGTTTCATACGACTTTTTATGCTCGACCATATTTCTAACTTGATATTATTAATTTTTGAGCAATGTCCCGTATGTTGTGAGATGTGCGCAGACGCGAAAGTATTGATTTTTTCCGAGGAACAGATGTCCACATTGACCTTGCTAGGCCATAAGAACCTACAGAGATAACATTGAAATTAAATTAGACATTGAAAAACGAGATGACAAATTGAATTTATTTGAATATTATTTACAATTAACGCTAATTATTATAGTAACAGAACATAACCTTCTGCGACAGCATTGGATTTCCAGCCTCCGTGACTTTTTGCTAATTCTCTTTCGATTGCATATCCGAGAATAATCGATACTTGCGGTTTTATAATGGTAGAAAGCTGACCTGTCATTGGCTGAACAGTTGTAACCTATGTCGTCATTGGCTGAAAGACCTGCCCTTTAATGAGTAGGTGTACTTTAATGACATGCATTAAAGGTCTGCTACCAGGTGTATAATTACTACATTTCGGCATGGTTGAGCATAAAATTTGTTAGCGGAAGTAATTTGGTTACAAACTCCTTCCATTGTTGAAAAGATACAATCAAATTCAATGTTTAGAGTGGGAGATCTACACTTTCCTTCAAGAGAATGGAGAGTTCTGTTCGTTAGGTCTTTTACATCTGAAAAATCCCAAATGGCTGCTTTCTGCAGGGAAAAAATTCCAGACCTAATTACAGAATTTGATGATAACCATAATTATTCCCACTCTTTACTGAAACTAAAGGAAGTGCACAGCTAGAGGACCTCTGGTTTAATAAGAATTTAATATCAATTGTAAAGCTGTTATAATTTACCAGTTAGGTTAGCTACATCCTAAAACGACAATTTTTACAGGATCATCTTTCTCGTTAAATGGCGTAGCCTTGCAGGATGTTTAGATATCTTATTTTGTTCGGAGAAGTACTAGCAGTGATCCTTTGAGATAAAATAAACTAAACTATTTTTGTAACTAAAGAAATTAACTTATTCTTCTACTCTTACTGTGTCATCATCATTATAAGTGGGCATTTCAAATGAAGTGATACTTCAGGTATTTCAAAGAAAAACTCACCTCTTCTCTGACAGGCGTTAGAGTTACGAATGGATGTTTCATCTCTTGCTCCTCACCATTTTACGACATTGCCAGTTACAGAAAGATGAATGTATGCTGTACTTTGTTGGTGTGCACTGTGAACTTTGTTTTCCTTATTTTATATTGCGTTCTTTTTGTGATACTTGAAATGTAAAGATCTGTTAGAAGAAATAAATTACAGTTTTGTAATACAGTTAAATAAATCTCTTTGACATAAAACTGAAGCAATTATGCAGCTTTCTTTTATTACAATCAGGGTGTCCAAATTCTGGAAAGTCAGTTGTAGTCAGGTAAGTTAAATTTGGTCATGGAAAGTCATGAATATCATTCTAATTCTTGAAACATGAGGAAAATTTCCCCATGATGAAACTTTAACCTGCCGTAACCCAGGTTATAGTTAGCATTTTTTTTTTTTTTTTTTAGGTGTGCAATGCGAGTGAATTCATATGGTCACTTTAACTATGTGAATGCACTTCTACTTCTGCTTAAGTTAAGCAATATTTTAAAATTTGTTTCAGATTTTTATTGTTAAAGTTTGAGAAACAATACCATTATGGTTAAGCAGTGTATATTTTGCAATCAGTGGTTAGATAACAGCTTTGTCCGACTTTACTGAATGTTTAGATTTGGTGCAAGGGAATGCTGTAGAGTGTGCTGCAAGACTTTCTACTTGAAAACCAAAACATATGAAGAATGTGTTGAGTAAATGTTCGCAACTGAGTATTTCTTTATCCTTTGAAAAGGTGGAAAAATTTATACGTTGGAGCAACAGTAACAAATATAAAAGACACTCGAGAGAAAATTAAACGTAGAATAAGTATGGGAAATGCCTGTTATTATTCGGTTGAGAAGCTTTTATCATCCAGTCTGCTGTCAAAAAATCTGAAAGTTAGAATTTATAAAACAGTTATATTACCGGTTGTTCTTTATGGTTGTGAAACTTGGACTCTCACTTTGAGAGAGTAACAGAGGTTAAGGGTGTTTGAGAATAAGGTGTTCAGGAAAATATTTGGGGCTAAGAGGGATGAAGTTACAGGAGAATGGAGAAAGTTACACAACACAGAACTGCACGCATTGTATTCTTCACCTGACGTAATTAGGAACATTAAATCCTGGCGTTTGAGATGGGCAGAGCATGTAGCATATATCAGCGAATCCAGAAATGCATATAGAGTGTTAGTTGGGAGGCCGGAGGGAAAAGACCTTTGGGGAGGTCGAGACGTAGATGGGAGGATAATATTAAAATGGATTTGAGGGAGATGGGATATGATGATAGGGACTGGATTAATCTTGCTCAGGATAGGGATCAATGGCGGGCTTATGTGAGGGCGGCAATGAACCTCCGTGTTCCTTAAAAGCCAGTACGTATATAGTTTCATTTACATATTATGTATGTAAAGATTAAGAGAGCAGGTCTGGAATAAATCGAGTGTGGTGTTGTATTTTAAAAATAAGATCCAGAAGCAAAATGATATTTTATGTGCATCATTCCTGAATGGACTTTCAGACACGAATATGAACAAAATTCGTTAAACAGTTTAAGAGAAATGTGTGTGTCATACAGTCAGTGCTGGAAATGAAGACAGACACAGTATTGTATTTATGGACTGGTTTCTTGTTGTACGCTCAAGTGGAAGTTTTTTTTTTTACTTGGTTATTTAACTACGCTGTATCAGTTACTAGGTTGGAATTAGTGATAGTGAAATGGCATTTGGCGAGATGAGACCGAGGATTTGCCATAGATTAAGTGATTTTCGCCTTACGACTGGGGAAACCTCGGAAAAAACCAAACTAGATAATCAGTCCAAGCGGGCTTCGAACCCAAGCTCGAGCACAACTTCTGATCGGAAGCAAGCGCCTTAGCCGACTGAGCTACACCGGTGGCTAACTGGAAGTAATCCTGCCAGAGAAGAAATACAGTACCTTGTGATTGAAGAATGTTGAATGTTGCAGTATCTTCTCACCAGCAATGTAACCATGGACGACAGCTTTGAAGACAGAGGCATAAGGAAGACATTCATTCAGAATAAATAGTTTTCAGTCCTGTGGAATTATATTATTTATTTACTCTTATGGTTACTGACAATTCTATTGACTTAGAGTATTACCACAGTCTAGTATATAGTCACGAAGCTCAATACGTAGTAAATATGTATCCATAGATAGTTGCTAACCACTAGGATTGCTAATATCGCCTCATTACAGACAATGCGAAATAGTACCCGCACAGTCTATTGTTCCTAGCACCCTCACAACTCAAGCTTCGTGACTGTATATACTAGACTGTGGTATTACGGAAAATGCGTATTTAACAAAAATTTGGAAGATTTATATTACAATATTGATACTTAGTTAACTCTGATACTTGTTCATTGAGAAAAGAAGATACATGCTGCATGACATCATTCAAAGATACGATGTATATCTTGTTTTGAGACAGTAATTACAGATTTCCTAGAAAGGTATTGAGGTTAGAGAAATGCCGTTCGTGAACAAGGACGCCTGCAGAATTGAACATGAAAAATAGCCAGTTCTGAAATCTAAATTACGGTCTACACGCATTCATAGTTTAAAGCACTCATTTTGGTTGAATTGTTTACCGAGGGTTTGAGAAAACCACTGCCTGCTGGATTACAGCCTATGGCTGTTTACACTGCCTGACCAATCAAGAGTTATGCGTGAGTAGCCACTAGGTGGCAGGTACTGACATTTTCATATACTGATATATGTGGTGGATACTGCCTGCCACCTTATTTCAATAAATGAATTAGAAATATTCTGTAGCTAATTATGAAATTATGAATGAAGTTACAGAAGAATGGAGAAAGTTACACAACACAGAGCTGCACGCATTGTATTCTTCACCTGACATAATTAGGTCCATAAAATCCAGACGTTTGAGATGGGCAGGACATGTAGCACGTATGGGCGAACCCAGAAATATATATTATTTATTTATTTATTTTTTTAAATAAATAAATAAAAAAAATAATATATATGATATGCGTAAATCACTTCGTGATTTAAGACGGCGCTTATTCCGTCGGATCCCGGCCAACTAGTCACTCATTTCGAGTGCACCTCAGCACATGTGTGGACTTGGTCCTGCGTTCATAGACATCTATGACGTAGTGCAGAGGGCGGCCACTAGAGGGAACCCAAGAGTTGGAGCTTAATCTGAGACGATTCTAACCGGCGTCGGAGTTGTATCCGGTGTGGCTTAGTGGATAAAGCATCAGCACGTAGAGCTGAAAACCCGGGTTCAAATCCCGGCGCCGGAGAGAATTTTTCTCCGTTCCATTACTCTTTCATCGAACCCAGAAATGCATATAGAGTGTTAGTTGGGAGGCCGGAGGGCAAAAGACCTTTGGGGAGGCCGAGACGTAGATGGGAAGATAATATTAAAATGGATTTGAGGGAGGTGGGATATGATGGTAGAGACTGGATTAATCTTGCTCAGGATAGGGATCAATGGCGGGCTTATGTGAGGGCGGCAATGAACCTTCGGGTTCCTTAAAAGCCAGTAAGTAAGTAATTATGAAATTATATATACATAATAAATTATATCTCATCTTTGTCATTATAATATTATTCGTATGCTCATGTATATTTTTGTCCCATTTGCTGTGGAGACCTTCGGTCCTTGGAGTCATGACGCTAAAGTTTTGGTAACTCAAATCGGCCAAATTTTGATCTCCACCGGTGATCGTCGTTGCACTACTTATTTGCGTCAACGTTTAAGTATTGCAATTCAACGCGGAAATGCAATGAGCGTTTTGCGTACTCTTCCCGAGTCCAGCCCTTTGGATGAACTCTTTCTCTTGTAAAATTTTAGTATAGATAGATTTTTTAGAAGTAATTAATTTTTTTATTACAAGATAATATTTTATACAAAAAAATATATTATATCATACCATACACATTTCGACACGTTTATTTGATAAGTCAATAATATACCTAAATCTTTATGTTCATTTTCTGCTGGTAAAACTGTTGCCACTATTTTATATGAAAATTTAATAATTGTATTTTTCAATCAAAAAAGGTCATAAGTATACTCAGAGGTTATTGCTATTCGTATCTATAGGGAAGTAATAAAATTAGGAACAAACGATAGTACTCTGACTCTCGATTGCTAACGGTAAAGTATAAACCTCGGGATATATCTGAGAAGTAAAGGCCCATTCACAATGAAAATTAAACATAACCGTAACATAAACGCAGAAGTTTGCGCCCAGGCTACCAAATGGGATCATTCACAATGATTCACATAAGCATTGACATAAACATTACCGTAAGACGTTAACGTGTAAGTTTGCAAACTCCAAACTTTCATGCTTATGCTTACATGATTTGCAAACAGAACACAATCGTGGAGCGCTGAAGTATACGACAGAATATGAGGAAATGGCGTCGTTGTTATGTTTCCATGGTTACCAAGTATGTTTGCTGTTATGTTTATGTTCCCATCGTGAATGATGGTATGACTTCTTGATTTTACTGTAACGTTAAGTTAACGCTTAGGTTATGTTTAATTTTCATTGTGAATGAGCCTTAATTCTTCGTCAGTTTATTCATAACGAGAACGATGATTGTGGTAATTGTGATAGCATCACGTACGGCGACCAAAGTAATGCATTTTGATCATGTCGGCCGCTTTCTCGCCGATCATGATCGCTGGAGCGTTAGTGTTGGCGCTTGGGATGACGGGGATGATGGAGGCGTCGACCACTCTCAAGTTGCGCACGCCGTAAACCTTCAACTCGGGGTCCACCACCGCGTCCGGGTCGCTGCTGTTGCCCATCTTGCAGGTGCCCGCCATGTGGTGGGCCGTGCCCACGTACTGGTTCAGGGCGCAGTCGAAGTACTCTGCCGTGCCGAACGTCTGGCTCTCACAGCCCTTGATCTTCGTAGTTTCCAGAATCATTCCACGTTCTTTGAAAGCTGATGTTTGTGCCAGTTTCATAGCAAACAGATGACCCTCTATGAGAGGTTTTCTGTCTTCAGTGTTCGACAGAACCTTCGGATAAACAAGTGGCTCTACAAATGGGTCCGTAGTATTTATGGTGAGGTATCCTCGACTTTTTGGTCGAACGTTATAAGGTCCTATAGAGATCCAACCGTAGTATGAACCTGGGATATCTGCACCTTCAGTGCTTACGTCACTGAAAGAAAATCCGAATTTTAAGTCAGGGTAGTCTTCGGTTGCTAGAGAGGAAGGAATGTAACCTGACATCTGAGAGATTCCAGTAGCTGATAAGGGCCCTTTCTGGTCGTCAACGTATTGTTTGATGTCTGCCAACCATTGTTGTTTGGTGGTGGGAAGAGTGGATGACTTAGTGAGTTTGAGTGTGACACCAACAGAGGTTGGGTGATTCATTAAGTTGTAACCCACTTTGGAATCTTTGATGACACTTATACCCAAATTTTGAAGAGTGTCTTTAGGACCAATTCCAGAGAGCATGAGAATGTGTGGGGAAGCCAAAGTGCCGGCACTGAGTATGACTTCCTTGTCTGCAAATACTTTTCCCTTTTGTTGGTGATCATTGTCCACGACGTATTCCACTCCCTTGGCGATTTTCGTGACCTCGTCGATAATGATCTTGGTGACTCTAACTCCAGTGACGACGTGGAGATTTTTTCTGTTTCTGATGGGTTTGAGGAAAGCATTGTTGGTGCTCTGCCTGACTCCATCCTTAACGGTTCCCTGCATGAGGAAGATACCGGTTGGATTAGGACCGTTGTAATCGGTGTTGTTGTATCCTAATTCCTTATAGGCATCCAGTACTGCATAGGTATTAGGATCGTGGTATGGGAAGGTCTGAATACCTAAGTACCCTCCAGTAGAGTGGTAATAGGTGTCGTTGGCATAAATAGGGTCAAGATTGTTCTCAGACTTCTTGAAATAATAGAGAACTGAATCCCAATCCCATCCACAATTTCCAAGGTCACTCCAGTTGTCGTAATCTTTCTTGAATCCCCGAGCGTACAGAAGAGTGTTGATGGTGCTGGTTCCTCCGAGGACCTTACCCCCAGGCCAGAAACAAGGTGTACCACCACATGTTGCTGGTTCAGGTTGAGTCCAACGTGGCCAAAGAATAGTGGACTTGTCGGATTGTGAATATGATTTATACGCTGGGATGTCATCAAGCTCAGTCCCTTCACCTCCGGCTTCTAAGAGTAGAATCTTCCACTGAGACACTTCTGATAATCTGTTCGAAGAAAACACCGTTCAAAATGAGTGCAATGATGTGTCTTTATTATAAATATATTATGTTACATTTGGGAGAATATTGTGTAGGCCTATGGAGGAATAGTACGTTATGCAACGAGCCTATTATGGTAGTAATTAAGACACGAGTATGTTTATGAAACGAGCGCAAGCGAGTTTCATAATTTTCATACGAGCGTCTTAATTACCATTATAGTCAAGTTTCATACGACTTCTTTAGGCTCGACCATATTTCTAACTTGAAATTATTCATAATTATTCATGTTATTCTTATCTGACTGAGGAGCGGAACTGATCTTGTGCAATACCTCGTAAATTCTGAGATGTGCGCAGATGCGAAAGTATTGATTTTTTCCGAGAAACTTTGTCTAATCTCGCGCTAGTTATCTTTCGATTGCATACGCGAGAATAATCGATACTTACGCTTTCATATTGCTACAATGGTATTTTCTGAATCGTGGAACACCTGAACTTTAATGAATAGGTGTACTTTAATGAGGTCCATTAAAGGGCTGCTACCAGGTGTATAATTACTACATTTCGGCATGGTCGAGCATAAATATATTTATAGCAGAGTTCGAATAAATCAGCATTTGTACAAAATTGTTACAAGACTTGAAATAATTGCATATTGTTTCCAAGTAAACACAGTGTCAAGTGAAAGTTTTTATAAGTATTTGCGTCCTAGGTATTTTAATAGAGAAAACCATGCAACATTGTTCCAGAAAATAGAGAGGGTCCTATTTTATTGAACTACGACTCTATACCTTTTTTTAAAGATGGGACACGACTGTTTAGTGGCCGAACTTGGAACTACAGCCTTATGTTGCCAATATGGACTACCACGCTGTCAGCTGATGGGATTAACGTTAGATGGCTGACGTTAAAACATTCATTGACAATTTACGCGAAGACAAAAAAATAAAACAATACAAAAATGGACAAAGAATAAAATACGAAACATATCAATGCTAACACCGTGTGTACAATAAATATCGCCAGGAAAGCTATTGAGCACCCACCACGTGGGATCTGTAATTTTGGCAATTCAACCGTTGTTACCATGGCAACAGGCCTAAACGTTATGTGATTGTTTTTTCGATCGCAGCGAAAATGTAATGTCCCATCTTTCGCCAGACCAACTTCTCCTCTCCTTTTAGATTATCTTCTGTCACAATGTTGCAGTCGGCCTCGGTAGCGTAGGCGGTATAGTGCTGGCCTTCTGTCCTCGAGGTTGCGGGTTCGATCCCGGCCCAGGTCGATGGCATTTAAGCGTGCTTAAATGCGACAGGCTCATGTGAGTAGATTTACTGGCATGTAAAAGAACTCCTGCGGGACAAAATTCCAGCACACCGGCTACGCTGATATAACCTCTGCAGTTGCGAGCGTCATTAAATAAAACATAATTTAAAATTTTTTAACAATGTTGCACGGTTTTGTCCATTAAAATACCTAGATTACAAATAATTCGAAAAAATTTGCACATGGCATATTATACTCGTATCCATGTTGGATCTTTCGTACACTACTTTTAACACTTGAATATAAATAATTGATTAAATGGCGATCTTACTCGTGTTAATTGTGTAAACATGTGCGGCTTGCAGCTGTTTCGGTGCCGAACACATAACTAATGCTAACCACACATACAGTAACATAAATACAGACATGGAAATCCTACACATACAACCCAAAAACCAAAAACTCAACACACTAGAACAATATGAAATATACAGACACACTAAAACACACCCTGATCAAATTCTCAACACACAGATCAATTTCAGAACACACACACTATTTGACACCACATTTCAACACTTTTCAACAATCGAACGCACCCACACAAACAGGCAGCGAAGTTCGAGATGACGCCGAGATCTAGTAGGCTCTGAGGATGGTGTGAAGAAGCACCGAAACAGCTGTAAGCCGCGCATTTTTACACAATTAACACGAGTAAGATCGCCATTTAATCAATTATTTATACTCGTATGTTTACTGGGAAACAATATGCAATTATTTGAAGTTTTGTAGCAATTCAGAAAGCTCCTGTATATGGAAGTCAAAGACCGAATAGGGAGGTGATTAGGGCCTAACAGTGGCGGCTAGTGAGGCATTCTGGTGGTGGTGCCAAAAATGTAAAAAAAGGTTTTACGCAAATTACCCTAGTGAAACTGATAACTGCATCTCACGTTTACATTATATGTTAAATAAAACGCATTAATTAAACCAGCTATTTTACCAGGTGTACAATTAATAATGCATCTAGTAACAGTTACAATAACATTTCCGAAACTAAGGACGAAATTTACAGATACAGATAATGCAAAACTTTCACAGTATTGTTAGTCAAATACAAATAACTTTTATAATTACTAAAATTATTTGCAAAAACACACGAGATAAACAGTGATATAGATAATAAACGATCACGTTTGCACTTTATTTAACAGGCCGATGAATCTAAGGCAGCGACCTGAATAACACATGTTCATGTCCTGCACAGATCTCATGTATCGTTAACAGAAGCATCAATACTATAGCAACAGTGTTGCGATATTTAGTTGCCGCAAAATAAAACAAATATTACACAACATTAACAAACAGTTTTACATAATATGAAAAAATACTTGTCTTTCTAAAAAGAACCATGACTATTTCTGCATTCAGTATAGTTAAATGGATAATACTTTACACATTCAAATCCCAGTTATGTGCATTACTTTTGAATTGGCAACATTACATTAACATTTGGCGCGGAAATTTAACTTGTGTTTTCGTGCAAGTCTGCGGTTGATAGTTCCCTTCCTAACGTCTCCAACAACCCTGCCATCTAGCGAAATTTCTGCATTACTTTGCTCTAGCGGGCGGAATATTAACTACTGAGTCAAACTGAATTCGGGTCAAAGTCTGTCATAAGAAACGTATATAAACTAGAATCAGTAACCTTTTGTACAGAGGCAGTGCCACACCGAAATGGCTCCAACGTTCGGAGAAACGCTGCAAGAGTGCGTCTCGATCTGTGCGCGCGCTCGTTCAGGTGAAATACGAATAAAATGTGTAGAAATAAACTATTACAACTGCTTTTTAGGATATTATTTTTTGTTTCTTTCATTGGTGGTGCCATGGCACACTGGCACTGCCCCAAAAGCCGCCCCTGAGGCCTAATCGTAGAACATTGAGGTACAGAGGTGTGAAAATTATTAGAATAATCTTAATTTTAAAGGTTTTTTAATAGTTCCTTCACAAATATTCATTGAATTGATGAATATTGGTATATAATATTACTATATTGAAGTAGGATATATTTACTACTAACAATGCCGGAAAGCATTGTTGTACATTGGTGTTTTTCTTATTTTACAATTGTTATGGGAATTCAGAAATTATTATATTATGTTGGCGGAATTGGAAACATAAAAAAATAATTAAGAAATGCTTTAAACAAATTGTTCTTCGCGTTTACATAGTTGTGAAGGTTCAAATGAACGTATACATCTGTTTTGTGCATATAATTTTTTATGTTTCCAATTCCGCCAGCATAATATAATAATTTCTGAATTCTCATAATAATTGTAAAATAAGAAAAATACCAATGTACAACAATGCTTTCCGGCATTGTTAGTAGTAAATATATCCTACATCAGTATATTATATACCAATATTCATCAATTCAATTAATATTTGTGAAGGAACTATTAAAAACCTTTAAAATTAAGATTATTCTAATAATTTTCACAGCTCTGTAAGTCATGTAACGAACACCGAAATTGCGGAATATCCGAGTCAAGTATACATTAAACTGGCCAATAATCCGCATCTGCTAGCTGACAGACCTGTTGGCCACGACGCTCCCTGCAGATCCCGCGCCGACGATCACGAAGTCGTGGTGACTGTTGACGAGTTGAGGCGGTATCGGGTGCACGTCTCTGCTGCGAAGGAAAGAGGTGACCAATCCCAGGACGAGCGTGGCGGCCCCGGCGCTGTTAGAGCTGTTGCTGAGCGCCGTCTGACTGGCCTCGTAGAAGCCTTGCAGGGACATCTGATCCTGGAAGACAACAATAATGTTGTGTGAGTTGAGTTTCCAGATGTCAGGACCTCGGTCTCTGGAAGTTAATGTTTAAATCAGCCGTGGCGAAAATGTGATCGTGCGCCGAGCCACTGTGTAACCTGCAACGTGCATAGCACCTATGGAGGGAGGCGGACACCCGAAGGGGAAGTGAAGCAACTGTCTGACTTATTAACGGATTTTCATTTTCCTTACGTCAAGCACTTAAATATATTTTATACAGTACAAGGCTACAAACTAATGTTTAGTACGTGTAACGAAGAAAGAAATGAACAAGAAAACATAGGACACATTATCACAACCTAAAATGAACTGTCTTCAGAATGTCTCTGCGACAGAGTTTCAAAATCAGGAATTATGTCACTTACTTCCAGTCGTAGTTGATCACGAAGGTATTTGTCTGTCAGTCGTGATCTAAATTTGGTTTTTACTATTTTAATTGTTGAAAATAATTTTTCACAAACGTAAGTTGTAGCGAACATGGCTTCAACGGAGCAAGCGAAAGAACGAAGTTTCGCATATTTATTTTTTGGCAAAGATTTGAAAGGTTGAATATTTGTCAAGTCCTTACATCTAGCTTTCATTTAACATCACATAGTAAATATGTGAGTTTAAATTGAAGATCTGACCGCATTGTTCTTACATCTGTTGAAAAAGGATCGACGTACAGAGATGATAATAATAATAATAATAATAATAATAATAATAATAATAATAATAATAATAATAAACCTTTTAATGTTTCATCAGTAACATGTAGTATAATGCCGTTTTATGTTATACAACCGTTTTCCTCGTAATACTCGTGAACAAATCATACATTTAATATTCTCATCAAATTGTCAGCAAAAAAAAAAAAAAAAAAAAGCGTCCTCCCATTCTACTTGAAACTTTCGTTTTTGTAGAGGTGCTTGGTTTTGAGAGAGACATTGCGACCATATCCCACTCGCAGGTCAGAGACAAATACAAATGGAACGGAGTCTGACTCCAGTGAGTGAGAGGGTGGGGGTTGTGAGAGGTACGAAGCAAGGGAAATGCACAACTATCACTGCGAGCCACAATGTACTCGTGAGTTACATTTTCGCCATGGCTGATGTAAATTATTAACGATTATTGGTATAACTTTTACTACCGGTACCTATAATATTTAGACCTACATGTAGGCTAAAGTTACACAACGCAAAACTGCACGCATTGTATTCTTTACCTGACATATTAAGAACATTAAATCCAAACGTTTGAGATGGACAGGGCATGTAGCATGTATGGGCTAATACAGAAATGCATACAGAGTATTAGTTGGGAGACCTGAGGGGAAAAAATACTTTTGGGGAGGCCGAGACTTAGATGGGAGGATAATATTAAAATTTATTTGATGGAGTTGGGATATGATGGTAAAGACTGGATTAATCTTGCTCAGGATAGGGACCAATGGCGGGCTTATGTGAGGGCGGCAATGAACCTCCGGATTCTGAAAAAGCCATTTATAAGTTCGTATAGATCTATTTGCATATTATGTAGTATGTCATTTGTTATTTTCCTAAAGGAAGCTGTTTTTTTTTCTTTTTCCTCATACTCGTCTTGTCTCTCTCTGCTTGGAGAAAATTTTCGTTTCATATCTTTGTCTTCTTAGGCCTATTGTAAAGTTGTGTAATTGCGTATTTAAAACAGTGTAGCGAAATGTAGCTACAGTTTTTTGCTACAGTTTTGTACCGGCTCCATTTTTACACTCAATTTTACTGTAAATACAGTAATGCAAATGAATATCGGTAAGATAGATTCCATTGTTACGTACATTTTTATCATACATTTGTAAAGAAGAATCGTTCAAAATGCAGAATTTGCGTGATTAACAAATGTTACTATATTATTGTTTGTTGTATTTTGCATTTTTATTGTATTGACTAGCCGTACCCGTGCGCTCCGCTGCACACGTTAGAAATAAATATAAAGTAATTACATAATTAAAATAGGACATTTGATCCAGAGAACATTCGTGTTTGATAGAAGGATAAATCGTTTACTATGTTACTTAATTTAAATTGAATTAAAAAATTAAAATGCGATCATTTTGATCCAGAGACCACTCATTTGGTCATAAAATTTATTTTAGGAAATACAGGAAACGAATGTACAGAATAGGCTATCAAGTTTTCTGTGCATAAGAAGCTATTTTAATCTTACCTGTTCTCGATTCACTCAGAAGTTACTGTAATAACATTATAGCATTATGTCCATCTAGAGAAACTACACTTTCCAATGATGAATTAATAATTAATTATACAGATCGGTTAATTGAGCTTCCGATATTACTTCATACAAACACAGAAACATTGTAGGCTATGTTTCATAGCTTTCGATTGTTGTTGTCCAAGGCCCCTTATAGACGAAGTCATTTGTTTTTTATTTCATTACACCGCCTTAGATGGCGTTATTGTAATTTTGAAACTCATTTATCTCATTAAATATCAGTCCTATCAAAATTTTGCATAGAATAAAACTTATCGCAAATTATTTTTAAAGAAACTTTTGTTATGTAATATTTTTCATGAAAATTAATAATAAGGGAGATATTTCGATTTATTTAATTCAAACCACCTTATAACCCCCCTTTTAAATAAAATATTTTGAATGCCATATAGCCTAAATTCTAAGTTACAACGAACTTAATTTATATTCCAATTTTCATATAAGTCGGTGCAGCCATTATCGCCTGAAAAAGTAACAAGCAGACAGACAGACAGACAGCCAGATATACAAACAAAAATTTCAAAAAAAGCGATTTTCGGTTTCAGGGCGGTTAATTATATATGTTAGGACCAATTATTTTTGGAAAATCGAAAATTACCAGAAAAATTTCGGCTACAGATTTATTATTAGTATAGATATAGATGTTGTCACGACGAGGAAGCATAAAATATAATAATAATAATAATAATAATAATAATAATAATAATAATAATAATAATAATAATAATATAGTTAACATTAATAATAATTGAAGAGAAGTCGTCATGTCATTTTTACGTCAACATTATTACGTAAAAAGTTTCGATTAGAGGGTGATGTGTTCGAAATGACGTAAGTGATGTAATATTTTATCCTTGGATTAGACCAGTAATGACAATTGAAGCAAGCGCAGACTGGTCGTGCGCACAGAAGACACAGCGTTCGTTCTGTGGCACAGCCTCAGTCAACAAGGGCTGTGTATTAAGTACATTGCGACGCATTGAGGGCTAGAAAGAGGACCTGTGACATGTTTCAGTACAATTGGGCAGTTGCTTTTCTATGCAAGGAACACGAAGGGAATACGTTATGTTTATTATGTGTAAAATATTTGATCACAAAGAAAATTAGCATTAAACGGTATAGTGAAAGCCACAAAAATATAAAGATTTTAAGGGCGATCATGGGACCAAATTGCCAAGTTACGGTTAGAACCAAGGTTTAATAAATGATGCACAATTTTATTAAAAAGGAAATATAATGATGAGGACACCATTAGCTGTTACAAAACCTTAAATTCTGATCGATATCCAGCGTTTCGCAAATTTTCTGCACAAATTATGTGAATCTTCGGCATCACATCTTACTTATGTGAACCATTTTTCTCTCTAATGAAGTTAACCAAGGATCCAGGTTGCCGGCTATGCTTAGAATTGCTGCAAATAACCTCTCACCAAACATACGAAGGTTGATATCAGAAAACAACCTTAAAATGCACATTACAATCAGAGGGAAAGTTCAGCATTTTAAATTGTTTAACATAACAAAAACAGGATTTTCATTGAAGTGACATATTACTGTAGGCGATATGTACAGTATGTGTTTTTTTTTAACATCTTGATTACACAACTTTTAACACTGTATCACTTCGGAATATGTATGATAAGAACTTTGTGTTAAATTTTAACGTACCTTGTTAACATGTTTCGATCTATTTTGGGCCATCTTCAGAACTGGTCGTTGTTGGTCTTGGCGCCTCTTGTTTTCTGTGAGGGTGCGTTCGTAGTGTAGAGTCAAAGACTGTGTGTGTTTTGAAATTGAGTTGTGTGTTGAGAATATCGTTGGGGTGTGTTTCGTGTGTCTGTATATTTCATATTGTTCTAGTGTGTTGAGTTTCTGGCTTTTTGGTTGGATGTGCAGTATTTCCATGTCTGTGTTGATGTCTCTGTAGGTGTGGTTGGCATTTGTGATGTGTTCTGCATATGTGGAGGTGTTTTGTAATTTTGTTATGGCTGTGATGTGTTCTTTGTAACGTGTTTAAAATGATCTGCCTGTCTGTCCTATGTAGAAGTTGTTGCAGGTGTTACATTTGAGTTTGTATACGCCTGTGTGGTTGTATTTGTTTGTTTGTGTGTTGAGATGTTTTTGTAGAGTGTTATTAGTTCTGTATGCGATGTTGTAGTTTAATTTCTTGAATGATGTTGCAATTTTATGTGTGTTTTTGTTTTCGTATGTTTTATTTTTACTTGGTTATTTAACGACGCTGTATCAACTGGTCGATTATTTAGCGTCGATGAGATTGGTGATCGCGATATGTATTTGGCGAGGTGACACCGAGGATTCGCCATAGATTACCTGACATTCGCCTTACGGTTGGGGTAAACCTCGGGGAAAAGCCTAACCAGGTAATCAGCCCAAGCGGGAATCGAACACGCGCCCTAGCGTAACTCCTGCTGTGTTTGTTAGTTATGTGTTCTTTATATTGTAGGGTTGTACAAAATAGGACGTATTTAGTTAAATAATTTAAATTTCTGATATACATTTACATGCCATTAATAAATTTAAATATAAAAAAATTAGGAAGACATAGTATGTGCTTTTGTTATGTTCCTTGCATTGTACTGTAATACATAGCGACCATTGTTTGCTACAGATGGAGTAATGTACAGGGACATCAATTTCTGTTGTACCTGAGTTTTTGAATGTACTTCACTCCCACCCCTTCTACTAATGAAGTTCAACCGTCCTCCACACAGATCCAAGACCGCATATACAGTCATAGTAGCCTTACGGTCATAGTAAACAATACGTTCCAAAAATATGTTCGCGTTTTCCAGTGACGAAAGAGCTTTCAATATTGAATCATTTTCGCACAGGTACTGTCGTCCATTTGCCTACGTCGTATCCCGGTTTCCCCCACCTGCTTTTATTCGCCAGCTAGTGGCTGGGCTGTCTTAGCTCTTTTCTGAGAACATTAATTTCTGTTAAGAATTGGACGTCTACGTAATATTATACAGCTGTTTAAAACAACTTAAATAAAAGGGCCTCGTTAAGTAATTAACTGTCACGTGATTTGCTCCCTTTCTACGACCCTACGACATAACCACTTGGACGGACAGTAGATAGCATGTCTGAGTAATTTTGTCTTTTCAGATCGGGCAGAAGTGAAGATTGAATTTACAGTACGTAAGGTACCCTTTTATAGAGTAGGTACAGAATTATTTCAACATGAGTTACTAGTACGAAGGACGAAACTGGTAATTGAGATTAGGTACAATCGTCTATATTGCGATTATATGCACATTAGAACTGAAGCCTGTATCGAAATGAATGGCCACCATTTTAAAAAATGTGTTTAAATATCCATATTATGATTATTTTCAATTTAACTTCATTCTCTATATTGTACGCTAATGTGCTGTAGACAGTATAATATACACTGCATAGTGAATACGTCCACATGGACAGCTCAGTTCGTGAGTAAAAACACTCATTGTTAACACTGTACTGTATTTTGATTAAAGAAAAACCTAATGAAAATGATCAAACTCAATATCGCGATATTTCCTAGTTTACGTAAATGGATGAACTACTTTTCTTCGCTCCTATACCTAGTAAAGTGATTTGTTTGTATATTACACCAGTATCATCGAATTCCAGTTGTGGAAGGAGGTAGCAAACGGCGTTGATACAAAGGTATAGCCAGGTTAATATTAAAAATGTTAGTAAAAATAAAATGTTGTCCCTGTATCACATTATTATTTAATGACAATATCAAAACGAAAGGAAAAAGATAAGTGTACGGAAAATGCGTTTGTTTGTGCACCCCTGTAACGCGTCCCGATCTGCTTGTACACAGTCTACTGTAACACAGATCCGGGCGGGACCACGGAAGGTTGTAGCTGCGTTATTTGGTGGACTTCACTGGATTATACTGTTAGTAGAGGCTATGGTAGGAAGAAGTTCGGGTGTATTTGGAACTTGCAGTGGATATTCGAGTCTATTGCAGAATTTTCTATATTGTTCGCCGACGTAAGTGCTTGTTTAGCAGAGTTTATACAGAATCGCTGCTATTCTGGCCGTGGAGACCTCTGTTCATCTCTTCAAGACGACCGGCGAGGCTTGCCGTATTCGCCAGCACATGATTCAAACGTAAGCGTTTATTTTATAAATTTCGACGCATTTTTCAGTGTGAGTTTAATATTTGAAGCTATGCTTAGTCAAGTATCTAGATTTGTTTAGCTTATTTTACGTATATACTTATTTAGTTGTATTATAAATGGGGTGGACGTCCGTTAAGAAGACGCCTGCTTGACCAATGGTATTTTCTGAACTCCGAACGCTCTGTACCAGTAGTATTCAATCTTTTTTGCTAGCGTATTCCCTAAATGATATTATTTACCTTCGCACCCCCTCCCAAACTGCATTTTAATAATGAGGAATAACAAACAAAAAGACTTACTTACTTACTGGCTTTTAAGGAACACGGAGGTTCATTGCCGCCCTCACGTAAGCCCGCCATAGGTCCCTATCCTGAGCAAGATTAATCCAGTCTCTATCATCATATCCCACCTCCCTCAAATCCATTTTAATATTATCTTCCCATCTACGTCTCGGCCTCCCCAAAGGTATTTTTCCCTTCGGCCTCCCAACTAACACTCTATATGCATTTCTGTATTAGCCCATACATGCTACATGCCCTGCCCATCTCAAACGTCTGGATTTAATGTTCCTAATTATGTCAGGTGAAGAATACAATGCGTGCAGTTCTGTGTTGTGAAACTTTCTTAGCCCGAAATATTTTCCTAAGCACCTTATTATCAAACATCCTTAACCTATGTTCCTCTCTCAAAGTGGGAGTCCAAGTTTCATAACCATGAAGAACAACCGGTAATATAACTTACTTACTTACTTACTTACAAATGGCTTTTAAGGAACCCGAAGGTTCATTGCCGCCCTCACATAAGCCCGCCATCGGTCCCTATCCTGTGCAAGATTAAGCCAGTCTCTATCATCATACCCCACCTCCCTCAAATCCATTTTAATATTATCCTCCCATCTACGTCTCGGCCTCCCTAAAGGTCTTTTTCCCTCCGGTCTCCCAACTAACACTCTATATGCATTTCTGGATTCGCCCATACGTGCTACATGCCCTGCCCATCTCAAACGTCTGGATTTCAAGTTCCTAATTATGTCAGGTGAAGAATACAATGCGTGCAGTTCTGTGTTGTGTAACTTTCTCCATTCTCCTGTAACTTCATCCCGCTTAGCCCCAAATATTTTCCTAAGCACCTTATTCTCAAACACCCTTAACCTATGTTCCTCTCTCAGAGTGAGAGTCCAAGTTTCACAGCCATATAGAAGAACCGGTAATATAACTGTTTTATAAATTCTAACTTTCAAATTTTTGGACAGCAGACTGGATGATAAGAGCTTCTCAACCGAATAATAACACGCATTTCCCATATTTATTCTGCGTTTAATTTCCTCCCGAGTGTCATTTACATTTGTTACTGTTGCTCCAAGATATTTGAATTTTTCAACCGGTAATATAACTGTTTTATAAATTCTAACTTTCAGATTTTTTGACAGCAGACTAGATGATTGAAGCTTCTCAATCGAATAATAACAGGCATTTCCCATATAACAAACAAAAAGACAATGAAAATAATTATGTAAACTGAAATAATTAGCAACAAAATAATAAAATATGTTAGAGGGTACGCGTACCATAGATTGAATACCACTGCACTAGACCCACATGGCGGCTGCTATCAAAACAATTATTTATGATAAGATTTAGCGTTTCTTCAGAAATATTGTCCTATATACAGTACGTTCTCCTTCAGGAA